>NC_080725.1:7863750-8487500 GCF_019097595.1 Hemibagrus wyckioides
TGCATCCTCAATACTTGACTACACTACACTAACTTCATATCCTCATTTATTACATCTATATACCTCCTCTTTGGCCTTCCTCTTTGCCTCCTGCCTGTCATCTCCATGTCCAACATTCTTCTACCAATATACTCACCCTCCCTCCTCTGAACATGTCCAAACCATCTTAATCTGGCCTCCCTAACTTTGTCCCCCAAACGTCCAACATGAGCTGTCCCTCTGATGTACTCATTCCTAATCCTGTCTAACCTTGTCAATCCCAAAGAGAACCTCAACATCTTCAGCTCTGCTACCTCCAGCTTTGACTCTTGTCTCTTCCTCAGTGACACTGTCTCTAAACCATACAGCATGTACAACTGTACACCTTCCCTTTGATTCTAGCTGATATTTTTCTATCACACAGAACTCCCGACACCTTTCTCCACCCATTCCAACCTGCCTGCACTCGCTTTCTTTACCTCTTTCCCACACTCTTCATTACTTTGGACTGTTGGCTCCAAGTACTTAAACTCCTGTACCTTCTTTACCTCTTCACCCTGTAATCTTGCAGTTCCTTTCATTCCTTTCATTTCATTCACACACATATACTCAGTCTTACTATGACGGACTTTCATTCCTCTTCTCTCCAGCGCAAACCTCCACCTCTCCAGGTTTTCTTCCACCAGCTCCCTGCTCTTACTACAGATCACAATGTCATCTGCAAACATCATTGTCCAAGGAGACTCCTGTCTGACCACCTCTGACAACTGGTTCATCATCATAACAAACATGAAGGGGCTCAGAGCCTATCCCTGATGCAGTCCCATCTCCACTTTGAACTCCTCTGTCTGACCTACAGCACACCTCACCACTGTTCTGCTCCTCTCATACATGTCCTGCACCACTCTGACATACTTCTCTGCTACTCCTGACTTCCTCATACAGTACCACAGCTCTTCTCTTGACACCCTGTCATATGCTTTCTCCAAGTCTACAAACACACAGCACAACTCTTTGACCATCCCTATACTCCAAAAATTGCATCTGTTGTGCTCTTTCTGGGAATGAAACCATACTGCTGCTCACAAATTTCCTCTACCTTCCTTAACCCAGCTTCCACTACTCTTTCCCATAGCTTTATTGTTACTTCTTCCCCATTCCTCAGGCATCTTCTCACTCTCTAAAACCCTGTTAAACAAACTAGTTAAAAATTCCACTGCTGCCTCTCCTAGACACTTCCAGACCTCCAGCAGGATGTCGTCAGGACCAACTGCCTTTCCACTTTTCATCCTCTTCAAAGCCTTCCTGACTTCATCCTTTCTGATCTTATCTACTTCCTGTTCCACAGAGTTCACCCCTTCAACTCTTTTTTCCCCTCTCATTTTCCTCATTCATCAGCTCTTCAAAGTACTCCTTCCATCTCCTCTGTACACTCTCCTCACTTGTGAGCACCTTTCCATTTCTATACTTAATAACTCTAACTTGCTGCACAATCTTCCCATCTCAATCCCTCTGCCTTGCTAACCTGTACAAGTCCTTCCCTCCTTCTTTAGTGTCTAACCTAGTGTGCACCTCGTCATATGCCTTCCACTTGGCCTTAGACACCTCCCTCTTCACTCTGCACTGTAACGTCTTGTATTCCTGTGTATTCTCTTCAGTCCTGTCCATGTCCCACTTCTTTTTGGCTAACCTTTCTCTGAATACTATCCTGAACTTCCTCATTCCTCCCCCAGGTTTCCTTATCTTTTTTCCCCCTTCCAGATGACACACCCAGCACCTTTCTTCCTGTCTCCCTGGTCACTTCTGCTGTAGTTTCCCAGTCATCTGGCAGCACTACCTGACCAACCAAAGCCTGCCTCAACTTCTGTCTAAATTCCTCCTTTTTCAGCTTCCACCATTTGGTTTTCTTCTCTATCTCTTCTTCTTACAAGACCATCAAAGTCATCCTACACACCACCATCCTATGCTGTCTCTCGCCCACTACCACTTTAGAGTCACTAATCTCTTTCAGATTGCCTCTTCCACATAGGATGTAGTCTATCTGTGTGCTCCTACCTCCACTCTTGTAAGTCACTCTATGCTCCTCCCTCATCTGAAAATAAGTGTTAGCCACAGCCATGTCCAACCTCTTAGCAACGTCCACTACCATCTGTCCTTCAAGGTTCCTTTCCTTAACTTGCCTATCACCTCCTCATCACCTGTGTTCCCCTCACCAACATGTCCATTAAAATGCTCCTATCACCACTCTCTCAAACATGGGAATACTCTCTATCACCTCATCTAATTCACTCCAGAAGCTCTCTTTCTTCTCTAACTCACAACCTACCTGTGGGGCATAACCACTAACAACATTCAACATCATCCCTTCAATCTCTAACTTCAGACTCATCACCCTGTCCGACACTCTCTTCTCTTCCAGAACATTCCTCACAAACTCCTCCCCATTTCTCTTACTATCCACAAGCTTGAATCCTGCTCCTATACTACGAGCCTTGCTACCCTTTCACCTCATCTCCTGTACACACAGTATATCCACCTTCCTTCTCTCCATCATATCAGCCAGCTCTCTACCTTACCCTGCCATAGTACCAACATTTAGAGTTCCTATTCTCAGTCCTACACTCTTACCTTTCCTCTTCTCTCTCTGTCTGTGCACTCTCCTCCCTCTTCTACTTCTTTGACCAACAGTAGCCCAATTTCCACTGACGCCCTGTAGGTCAACGTCGCCGATGGTGGTCATTGTTAACCCGGGCCTCGACCGATCTGGTATGATATTCAGAGTACTGATGATTCACATAATTAAATTTGGCAATGTTTTACGCCGGATGCCCTTCCTGATGCAACCCTCTCTATTTATCCGGGCTTGGGACTACAGCCACTACAGTCACTGGCCTGTGACCTCCATGGCTAGATTCTCTTATGTATGGAATGTAATGCCAAATTTCCCCAAACTTCCACCAAGTATGGTCTAGTGAGCTTTGCAAGAAACTGGAAACACTGAACACACAATTTCAGTAAAAGTTTCATCTGAATGGGATGTGCCTTGCTTCAAGACTATTACAATCGATGAAAGAGCTATGATCTGCAGCTTCTGCTGATGGTGCTGGAGCACATTAAAGGAACTCACACCATGTTTTTCACTGTATTAATTTAAGTCACTCTTGGTTTATGGAGTGGGATTTGGATATGCAAGAGCTCTAAACATTGTAAATGTCTATAGCAAATGTATCATTGTGAAAAAACATTTTAATTGCACTCACTTATAATTGAATGTGCTGACAGTCACAACAATATGGCATAGTTTTTGATTACACTGATCAGATTCTGTAATAAATAACATGATCATTAATGCTGTTTATTGTAGTTTCTGTTTGGATTTGCTAGTGTTCCTTAAAATGTATGTGTGGTTGATTTGTTATTTAATTGCGTATGAGTAAAAATGATTTATGTCCAACTCCTGTGGATCCTCATTTCTGCAGGAGCGTCAGCGTCTGGAAACAATACTGAGTTTATGCTCTGAATTTGGAAGCTCAGAAACAAGTTGCCCAGAACGCAGTGCTGGTGTCTGTGCCATATCCAACCTGCAGAGGATCAATCATGAGCTGGAGAAGTTACAGGTTTTGGATGATGAAAGTGGGGTTTCTGACCTGCATGTTGTTGCTGCTCCAGAGGATGGCTTGGTAGTTAAGGGTAAAGGAGAGAGACAGCTACAGACCACTAACATCCTGCAAACTTCTGTGAGTTCCCCCTCAACATACATACACAACAAGGTCACATATTGTTTTTTTACTTTCAAGTGAACACTTGTTTTATTTTAGATCTGTATTAACACAAACATTATATGGATTAGATAATGTTATTTTAGTTCTCTTTCAAGGGAACTCGAGGCTGTGTCATGGCTGATGCTATGGGAACGCTTCTATGTGAAAGTTGTGTCTGAAGCTCTGTGTGAAATCATGGCTGTTTATTGTTTATTATTTATTTATTATTATTCCTTAAGATAAGGAAAGAAGGCATGTTCAGAAAGTGTGTGCATCCGTGCCCCGCTACATTTTGGGGGACGACTTGCACTTTTTCTGTGTTGTTTGTTTGACAGTGGAGCGTTCATGTGCGGCTCTTGAGGGAGCCAGCTGTGTGCACTGCGAAACTCTCCATAAACTCCGCTCTCGCTTGGTTATTTGCTCCAGCCAAGTGCCTCGTGACTGTGGTCCCGCGTTTGCTGAGGCCACCCGCCAACTTAGATCATGGGTCTTGCAGGTCAAGTTAGTAGAGGTGGAACAAGAGATGGGTGATCCCCTTTCTCTTTCCCTCTCTCCTGACTCGGATTTCCCCACTTCGGCTCCGGGAGCTTGATTTGTCCTGCGTCTGTCAAGGCAGCATGCTGGATTCGGTCCTTGTTTCATGGCTTTGTGAATATCTCCGCCTTGGCTCCGTAAGCATGCTTTGCGATTTCTCCCGACCTAGATGAGGATATAATGCTATCTGCATTGGTCTCTGAGGACCTGGAGGTGATCACACATGCTGTTGCTAAGCTTAGCGTAGTTTGGCATGATGAAAGATTAGTGTTGTCCACTATGAGCTTGACAATGGCAGGAGCTCATCTGCGGGAAAGGGCTCATCAGTGATGTCTGAACTCTGCCAAGCCACAGATTTAGCCCTCTGTGCCACAAAGCATTTCATGACTGTATTTAGTTGCCACAGAGAGGCAATCTGACAGAGATAAAAGAAAGGGACAAACCTTTCTTTTAGACATCCTGGTGTCTCCTAAGGGCCTGTTTTTCCTAGTGAGGAGCTAGGGCTAGGTCAGTACCCACCAGCCCCAACCTGGCATGCTGAGGCAGGAAATGTAAAATTTGGGTGGCTGTCCAGCGCTTAGCAGCAGGTCCCACAGGCGAGAGACAACCATCTCTGGGCCGGGAAGGATTCCTAATGCTCGAGGGCTAGGGTTCTCAGGGATGCCCCTTTTAGGGCTATTTCCACTGCTGCCTACCCCACCACCTCTGGTGCTTCGGGGTTCAGCCATGACCACCCATGCTTCTGCTCCTTATGTGTTGCCACCTCCTGGGTTAGCCCCTGCCAGCTTGCTGTTTCAGGGCGCTATGCGAGGTGGGAATAGCGAGAGGCTAACACCTCTCTCAGATCACCTGGCAGCATGGAAGCTTCAGTCGGGTGCACCACAATTGGTTCTGTGGGAAAGGCTACAGAATCCAGTTTGCCTCCCTTTCTACTTCTTTCAGGGTGTGCTGCTCAGTGTTGTTGGCACAGACCAAACCTTGTTCCTCCATGAGAAACATCTCTCACATCTGAGAAAGGGGCTGTAGAGTGCATTCCCCTTCCAGACTGAGCTGGCATGTCCTGTTTAACAAGAAGGATGGGGCTACACCCAATTTTAGATCTGTGTGCTCTGAATTGTATGCTGAAACATACAAGTCTGGGATGTTAATACTCAAGGTCACTGTGTTGCAGGTCAGGTCTGAGGACTGATTTATGATGATAATCCTGAAGGGTCAATATCTTCACATATGCATCTCGCCAGAGCACAGGAGACTCCCCTGGTTCACTTTGGGGTGAAGTGTACCAATGCCGGGTTCTACTTTTAGGCCTAGTCTTATTGTTCACCCTCATAGAGTGCATGGAGACTGCTCTGGCATCATTGCACCCCAGGGCATCCATGTAGTCAATTATTCAGATAACTGGCTCATCTTGGCTCAGTCGAGTGGCATCCAGGCATTGAGATGCTGTGCTTGCCCACATGAGGTCCCTAGGCCTCAACCCATTGAAGTGTGTGCTTTCTCCCTCTCTGGGAACCACTGCACTCCTTGAGAGATTCCCATCAGGAGGAGCCTCCTCTCTCAGGTGCATGGGACCAGTTCCTAGACTCCGTTCTCCCAACTGAGGTTGTGGAGACTATTTTGAACTTTTGCCTCTGGTGTAATCGTCTCTGCTATAATCCAGACATCTGGGCTTTCTGCAGGCCTTCTGCCCTCCACCCCATGAGCTGGCAGAGCAGGAGAGACTACACCTGCTGTGCCCAGTTTGGGTTCTTTGGACTTCTTGCTTGAGCGCAAGGCATAGGTTCTCTCCCTTTTCATCTGCTTTGGCAGCCACAACAAATAAGGATTCGGCCCCAGGCAGCACATTGTGCTGGGTAGTGGTAGCTATCTCCTAGGTCTGTGAGGTGCGCTGTGTGACTTCACCTCTAGGGATTACAGCTCGCTCCATTAGGCATATTGCCTTGTACAGCACCCTGGCTAAGGGCGTTCCCCCCAGGATGTTTGTGCTGTGGCAGGTTGGTCCTCTCCGCACACCTTTATCGGGTTCTATAACCTGGACCTGGACCCCCCTCCTGTGTCCTGCTCTGCTCCTGGCTTATTTGTGCTCTTTCACAACCTCCATGACAGACCTCTCCCGGCACATAGCAGTGTTGGTATTGGCGTTCCCATTGCATCAGCCATGACACAGCGTTAAGTTCCCTCAAAAGGGAACTACACCAGGTTACATATGTAACCCAGTTCCCTGAGAAGGGAACTAGATGCTGCATCATTAGCCACACCCAGGGCATCCAATCGCACTTCCTTCAGACAAGTAGAAGCTGTAGTAATGTGAGGAGGTGTCCTTTTATGGTCTTTCTGGTGCGCTCCGCTTCATCACATGAACTACCCGAGCCGATAAATTGACGTGATTTCACACAGAGCTTCAGACACAACTTCCACAAAGAAGCATTCCCATAGCATCAGCCATGATGCAGCGTCTCGTTCCCTTCTCAGGGAACCGGGTTACATATGTAACCTGGTGTAGTTTATGCTTAGCTTTTTTCTAGTAGCTTTTCTTTGCAAAAAGTCCTTTTGGGATTTTCTTTTAGGATAGATGGCTGTTGCTGATTGTTCATTCTTTACTACCTATTAGAGTTGGATTACCAGGTTTTATTTAAGCAGTATAAGATGAATAAATGCTTTCTGGCATTACACAACAGTGGAGGTGCTGAAATGGTAACACTGGTGTGTTGGTGAGGGCCAGTTTTAGCTGTTGGAAAGGCCACTCTATTGTGGATATAAATCATGCTCTGCCCAATATCTCTACCATGTCGTTCACTTGGGAAAGGGGATAGCTATTGAAGACCGCGACCTGGTTAAGCTTCTGGAAGAACGTTATATTGCTCCAACAACTTGATTAGATCTCCAACAGAAAGTTGATTAGTTTGTGTAGTCAGGGTATTGGCAGAAGGAGGAGCAGACACACTCTGCATGGTAATGTCATGGGTAAAGGCCCGACGCACAATGTGAGCAGAATGATATGGGTGTTCAGGAAGGACAGGCTCACAGAGATGTTCCAGAAAGTGAGAAAACTCAAAAGCATAATTATACAAATATATTAAGCTAGAGCTAGAGCTTAAGCTAAAAATAAAAGGTCTTATGGAAAGAGGGAGATTTCAGATAACTCTGAACATAAGGGGAATTCTAAGCACAGGAAAATAGACCACAAAAGAGGAGTGTCAGGATTAGCTGGAAAATATGGGTAATTGTGAGAAGGCTTGTAAATAAGGATGGGAGGAGCCTGAGGGCTCAACTTAGAAATAATGGGAAATTGCCAGGGTTATGCAAAAGAAGGAGGTGTGATTTTCTGGGGACTTCTGCAGTTGACTGTACTGTGCCTGATGCATGTCGTTTGGAGTCTTATTGTGAAGATATCTTCTGAAGATTTATCTGACTCCAATGAAACCAAGATTTGCTTCTTTTCATCCAAGCCTGGAGAGTCATTGTTTATTAGCCTATTCAGCTTTACAAGTAAGTTATAGATATTAGGTAACTGGAGAAGACTCTGGACCACCCTGAGATGTGTTCACTCAGAGAGGGACTCTGAGTTCCGACATATTTTGTTGGCACCCAACATGGGGCTCGAGAGGTCAGCGAAAGACCTAACGACCTGAATTGGGACCATGCCCTCCAGGCTGCAGAGGCCAGCCACAATAAAAAGGTAAGCAGACACCTGTTTATTCAAAGTCTGTTTTGTAATTGTGTTTGTGGCCTCGGGGTTTTGAATCCAAGAATCCAGTGTGGTGGGAAAAGGGAAATCCAGGGAAAGGAGTTGGATGAGAATAAGCAATAGTTGAACTAGTTGAATAGTTGACTGTAAGTTGAAGGAGCATATGTGAATGTGTAATTGTGTGAAAATAAGTCTTGCGGATACCACTATTCATAGTGAAGAGCATGTCCAGATGTGTTGAGATACTCTGTGAATAGGTTTGTAAGAGAGCATGTATTAATTCACTTCAATTTATTTGTATAGCACTTTTAACAATGGACAGTATTAAAGATCTGGTAGAAGAAAATTCCTGCGGATGCTGCTGGTGAGGCTAGTTAACCCCATGAGCCAGGACTGCACTGTCAGAAGGAAAAGAAGTGCATAGTCTCCCTAGATACCACTGTTTAGACTAGAGGAATATGGACACATTTCTTTGATGAACGGACATATAAGGATAGAAATGGTATAGGAAGATGGCAGTCAGAAGAGTTGATTAAAAATAAATTGTAGGCAATTACAGTATTTTATATTATAAGGATTGTATATGCTGCAGAGCCTAATTCCATATAAGGATTGGTATAAGAAAATCTGGAGGCCTAGGTTGCTGAGCCCAATATAGAATATGTGTGCCCAAATAGAAGCCCCAGAACCCTGTCATGCTTTTATAAAGCTGTTTGACTTCATTAAAGACCCATATAATGAAGAGAATGACCCCTTGGTAGAGTTATTCGCTGAAAGGCCAAAACAGTCAGATTACTGCTCAGGATTGACAGCAATTGTGACTGTGAAACTAAGAATAATCCACTGGAAGAATGAACAAGGAAGAATCCAGTGAAACCATGTGTAACAGTAAGACAGATAAACATTTGCTGGAAACAGAAACCTAGGACCAAGAGCTAGTGTTAAAAGAACTAGACAGGGGTGCATAATCGATAAAGGAAAGAGTCTTCTAACACCTGCCTGTATTGTAATGGCAAATCATTTGGCTGCAGACAGGGAAATAAAAGAAATGAAGATATGGCATGACCAGACAAAAGGGGAGTTGCAGTGGCCCATGGAAGGAACATTTGATTTAGAATAGTGCAGGAAGATATCTAGGATAGAAATCAAGAAGGCAAGAAGAAATTTAGAAATTGGGGAAGAAGGGACAGCCCCATCATGGGAGAAGTGTGGGGAGCGAGAAAGGCGACCTTCATATAATGAAGACCATACCCCGAAGCTGAGGGGGATGTATCCCTCACTGCCATGCTCAGGGCAAGTGGATCTGGAGAAAGTGTTGGGACAATTCAAGGGAATAATAAGAGAGGCAAAGAGGAGGAGAGACATGGAGAATTATTTGAGATAAAAACCAAGGAGGTTGCCGAGAGGCCTGGAAAGAGAGGAAAATAGTGAGCATGAAGAGTACACTGGGAAAAAATGAGGTGTTCCAGTGCCACAGGCCTTCCCCGGGTTTTATAACCAATCTTACAGTACCCCACTCAGACAAGATGACTCAAGGGCAGGAGTGAGGCCCAGAAGACCTACTTGAGATGCTGCAAAGAACAATCCAACATTTGGTGGCAGAACATGAGAGACTCAGGACAGAGGTCAGAAACAGAGAAAGATCAGGGAAACAAAACTGTACCAATCAAGAAGAAGGAGAATATGGGTGAAGTGAGCAGGCGAGTAACATGGATTAAAGAAGGATGGAAGCAACAGACTGGTCAGAAGAGGAAGAGGAGTCGGGAGGGGAGTGAGATTATCAAGAAAAGAACCCAGAAAGAAGGAAAAAGGTACCAAGAGATGGATGAGAATAACTGGAGAAGTGTAGATGATACCACTCTGAATTGAAAATGAGATACTTTGGGACAAGGAGCTGCTGCAACAGACCCAGGCAACAGTGGAAAGGCTGGAAGAAATGGAGAGACAGGCAAGTGCTTTGGAAGAAAAGTTGAGGGAAATAGAAACAAGTGACATGGAAAGGAGGATAGAGGGGATGGAGTTGGTAGGCTTCTCGGAAAAAAAACACAGACTTTGTGGTTGACAGAGCCCGAATGGATAGCAGTAGAAGGAATCACAAGACAAGCCCCATTACTCAACTCTTCTGAAGATTTGTCTGACTTCTCATCCAAGCCTGAAGAGTCTTTTATTGTTTATTAGCCTATTTACTTTAAGTTATAGATATTAGGAAAATTACTGTCACCATTTTAGCATTTTAGCTATATTAGCATTGCATTTTATTTTTAACATTTATGTTTTGTTGTAGACATTTTATTGCCAAAACAGTGTAGACACCTAGTCACACCCATTATGTGGGCCTTTGTTTCCACAAAGGTGAGAGCTAGAATTTCTAAAATGTCTTAGTATGCTTTGTCATTAAGATTTCCCTTAAGAAAAAGTGTGGAAGAACTTATTTGGCCTGCACAGACCCTTGTCCTCAAAACCACTGAACAGTTTTAAGATCTCATAAGATCAGGAAATGGCTTTATTCTCAATGGCATTTGTGTGTGTGTGTGTCTGTGTCTGTGTCTGTGTGTGTGTGAGAGAGAGAGAGAGAGAGATGCCAAGATATTAGCGGTCTATTGTGCTACCATGCATGTACTATTGCAGTGTCAGAGATTTAAAATAAATTTCAGCTAAATTAAGAATACATACTATCATTGTCTGAGAGACAGAAACTCTCCTGTAATCTTCTATTAAACTCACATTATTCACAGGACACCATGTGACCACAGACTGCTAGACTATATCATCTATAAATACCCCTTATGCCATATGAAACTTAAAGCTTGAGCTTAAATATGCTCATATGTTTAATAGTGAGATGGCGAGATAAATGCAAGTGCAGGTTAATCAGTTTTAATGAAAGTTAGGCCAACAGTCCTCAGAATCAGTAAACAAGGACAGGTCAAGGAACTGGCAAACAGGATATATTATTTGAGGCAACTGGAAAAAAAACAGTGGACAAAACAGTGACAGTGAGGGTGTGAGTGTAGTAAGTAAGTAATTAAAAATGTCACCCAAATGACAGATGCAGGCTGTTGGGAAGTCTGGTTTCATTGCACAGAAGAAGTTTCACTTCTTCTTCAGGAAAAGGATGACAGAGAAGTAACTATTCATTTTGCTGGAATCAACTTTTATGTCTTATATTTAAGTAATTTGTAAACACATTTTATAATATAAATTTGATGTTCTGATATTGGTATCTTGATATATTATTTGGTTTATCTGTTTAGACATCAGAAGACTTGCAGATTAAACAGGTTATAACTCGGATAGAGGAGGAGAGGATTCAAGTCCTCAACAACATTGAAGAGTTGGAGCAGAAGATCAAGGATCTAGACACACAGTTGAATGAGTCTATCAGTGAGGTTTGTGTCAGAGGATTTATTTGTTCTATATGCAATTATTATTACACATACAATGACATTTGAGCTTAAATATATACAGTGGAAATTAGGTCTACACACCCCTGTTAAAATTGTAGGTATTTGTGAATAAAACCTACAAAAATAATGTCAGATATTTTTCCATCTTTAATGTTATAAAGCAACCAACAAAATTTAAGTGAAAAAATAGAAATGTTTAAGGGGGAAAATACAAACTAAAATTGCTATAACTTACTTATATAAGTATGCTATTTTATAATGGGGTTAATCAGGGTTATTCTGATTAACCCTAAATAAAGATTAACTTGTTTTTGAAGGATGTTTTTGACATCTTTTTGGTTTTGTGGTATCTGATTGCTGAAGTCATGGTTAGAGCTTGTTAGGGACTTTATTGTTAAAAGGTACTGATAATGGGAAAGCAAAAAAAAGAAAATCCAAAACAGTAACACCATGAAGGCCATCATCATTATCATCATGTGTGTGTTTTGTTGTTGTTCTCTTACATTTATATACATAATTGATCATCTGCTGATATGCTTATATGTATGTACATATAATATGTATACAGGCATAACATTATGAATCTAGCCATAGGGGACACTGTCCAGTAACTTCTGTGCCGGTCCCAAGCCCGGATATATAGAGAGGGTTGTGTCAGGAAGGGCATCCAGTGTAAAACATTGACAAATTTAATCATTCGAATCGTCAGTACTCTGAATTTCATACCGGATCGGTCGAGGCCCGGGTTAACAACGACCGCTATCGGCGCCTTTGACCTACAGGGCGAGTGTAGGACTGAGAATAGGAACTCTGAATGTTGGTACTATGACAGGGAAAGGTAGAGAGCTGGCTATGATTCAAGGAATGGAATTGTCATTTCAACCACATATAGCTGACGCAGTACATAGTGAAATGAAACAACGTTTCTCCAGGACCTGGTGCTACATAAACAAACAACAAAGTTTAAACACAAAAAAAAACCAACAACAACACAGAGCTAGGACAGAAGTTTGTCCTAGCCACGTAAAGTGCAACTAGGTGCAAACAGAGCAGAGACAAAACAGTGCAAAAACAATAAATATAAAAAGACAACACAAAAAACAGGACACTTAGTGCCGAAAAATGAAATTAAAAAAATGAAATAATGTACATTTGAACTGTAGAAAAAAAACAGGTAACTAATAACATATATGATTATAACACACATATATATATATATATATATATATATATATATATATATATATATATGTGTGTGTGTGTGTTATAATGCACAATATATATATGCACAATACGCGCACAATATATATATGCACAATACGCGTTGTCAGGACGAGATATATATATATATATATATATATACATATATATATATGTATGTGTATATATATATATATATATATATATATATATATATATATATATATATATATATATCTCTTCCTGACAACGCGTATTGTGCAAAACTGCAGTAGCAGTGGATGAAATATTAACATTGAGGTAGTGTGTGTGTGATAGAGACAGAGAGTTTTGTGCATTTCAGTCCTCTGTGTGTGTGTGTGAGAGAGAGAGAGAGAGTTTTGTGCAGAAACTGTTACACAGTCTGGTTGTGAGGGCCCGAATGCTTCGGTACCTCTTTCCAGATGGAAAGAGGGTGAAGAGTGTGTGTGAGAGGTGTGTGGAGTCATCCACAATGCTGTTTGGTTTGCGGATGCAGCGTGTAGTGTCCGTGATAGAGGGGAGAGAGACTCCAATCTTGCGATCCGAGACGGTGCAGTTCCCAAACCAGGCAGTGATGCAGCTGCTCAGGACGCTCTCGATCATCCCTCTGTAGAACACAGTCAGGATGGGGGGAGGCTTTCCTCAGCCTCCTCAGGAAGTAGAGGCACTGCTGGGCTTTCTTGGTGATGGAGCTGTTGTTGAATGACCAGGTGAAGTTCTCTGACAGATGAACACCAAGAAATTTGGTGCTCTTGAAAGGAACTGTTGATGAACAGCGGAAAATGGTCACTCTGTGCTTTCCTGAAGTCAACAACCATCTCTTTAGTGTTGTCGACATTCAGGGAGAGGTTGTTGGCTTTACACCAGGCTGTTAGCTGTTGCACCTCCTCTCTGTATGCTGACTCATTGTTCTTGTTGATGAGGCCCACCACGGTCGTGTCATCGGCAAACTTGATGATATGGTTGGAGCTGTGCATTCCTGCACAGTCATGAGTAAGCAGAGTGAACAGCAGTGGACTGAGCACAAAGCTCTGAGGAGCTCCAGTGCTCAGTGTGGTGGTGCTGAAGATGCTGACGAGAAGAAAGGTGGATATACTGTGTGTACAGGAGACAAGGTGGAAGGGTAGCAAGGCTCGTAGTATAGGAGCAAGATTCAAGCTGTTTTATTATGGTTTGGATAGTAAGAGAAATGGGGTAGGTGTGGTCCTGAAGGAGGAGTTTGTGAGGAATGTTCTGGAGGTGAACAGAGTGTCGGACAGGGTGATGAGTCTGAAGTTAGAGATTGAAGGGGTGATATTGAATGTTGTTAGTGGTTATGCCCCACGGGTAGGTTGTGAGTTAGACGAGAAAGAGAGATTCTGGAGTGAATTAGATGAGGTGATCGAGAGTATTCCCACGGGTGAGAGAGTGGTGATAGGAGCATTTTAATGGACATGTTGGTGAGGGGACCACAGGTGATGAGGAGGTGATAGGCAAGTTTGGAGTTACAGAAAGGAAATGGTTATGGACTTTGCTAAGAGGATGGACATGGCTGTGGTTAACACTTATTTTCAGAAGAGGGAGGAGCATACAAGACTTACAAGAGTGGAGGTATGAGCAGACAGGTAGACTACATCCTATGTAGAAGAGGCAATCTGAAAGAGATTAGTAACTGTAAAGTGGTAGTGGGAGAGAGTGTAGCCAGACAGCATAGGATGGCGGTGTGTAGGATGAATTTGATGGTCTGTAAGAAGAAGAGGTCAAAGATTGAGATAGAGAAGAAAACCAAGTGGTGGAATCTGAAAAAGGAGGAATGTTCTGAGGAATTTAGACAGAAGTTGAGGCAGGCTCTGGGTGGTCAGGTAGTGCTGCCAGTGACTGGGAAACTACAGCAGAAGTGATCAGGGAGACAGGAAGAAAGGTGCTGGGTGTGTCATCTGGAAGGAGGAAAGAAGATAAGGAGACTTGGTGGTGGAATGAGGTTCAGGATAGTATTCAGAGGAAGAGGTTAGCCAAGAAGAAGTGGGACATGTACAGGACTGAAGAGAATACACAGGAATACAAGAAGTTACAGCGCAGAGTGAAGAGGGAGGTGTCTAAGGACAAGTGGAAGGCATATGACGAGTTGCACACTAGGTTAGACACTAAGGACTTGTACTTGGTTAGCTAGGCAGAGGATTGAGATGGGAAGGATGTGCAGCAAGTTAGAGTTATTAAGTATAGAAATGGAAAGGTGCTCTCCAAGTGAGGAGAGTGAACAGAGGAGATGGAAGGAGTACTTTGAAGAGCTGATGAATGAGGAAAATGAGAGGGGAAAAAAGAGCAGAAGGGGTGAATTCTGTGGAACAGGAAGTAGATAAGATTAGAAAGGATGAATTCAGGAAGGCTTTGAAGAGGATGAAAAGTGGAAAGGCAGTTGGTCCTGACGACATCCCGGTGGAGGTCTGGAAGTGTCTACAACCCCTGGCAAAAAGTATGGAATCACCACTCTTGGAAGATGTTCATTCAATTGTTTAATTGTGTAGAAAATAAAACAATCACAGACATGACACAAAACTATTTTCATGTAACATTCCAACCTTCTTGCTTTATGAAACACTTACAAAAATAAAAAAGAAAGAAAATTGTAGTCAATTGCAACTGTTTTTACAGATCAAACAGAGGAAAAAAATGTGCAATCACTCAATTCTGAGGAAAATATTATGGAATCACCAAACAAAAACACCACTACTACTTTGTTGCACCACCTCTGGCTTTTATAACAGCTTGAATTCTCTGAGGCATGGATTTAACTATTGACAAACAGTATTCTTCATCAGTCCGGCTCCAACGTTCTCTTATTGCAGTTGCCAGATCAGCTTTGCAGGTTGGAGCCTTTTCATGGACAAGCTTTAAGTTTTCTATCTTGACGCTTTGATGTCTTCCTTGGTCTACCAGTACGCTTCCCTTTTACAACCTTCCCATTTGATTTGTTCTTGGTCCAGATTTTAGACACAGCTGGCTGGGAACAACCAACATTTTTTGCAAAATTCCGTGAAGATTTACCTTCTTCAAGAAGTTTTATAATCCTCTCCTTTGTTTCAACTGACATCTCTCGTGTTGGAGCCATGATTTATGTCAATCAGCTTGGTTCAACAGCTCACTAAGGTGTGCAAGCATTCTTTTTTAACTGCAGACTAATTAGCAGATGTAATCAGATACAGGTGTTTGTTTTAGAACTGCAAAGTACATGGTAATTCCATAATATTTTCCTCAGAATTGAGCGATTCCATATTTTTTTCCTCTGTTTGATCTGTAAAAACAGTTGCAACTGACAGCAATTTTCTTTCTTTTTTACTTTTGTAAGTGTTTCATAAAGCCAGAAGGTTGGAATGTTAAACGAAAAAAGTTTTGTGGCATGTCTTTTTTTTCTACACAATTAAACAATTGAATGAACATCTTCCAAGAGTGGTGATTCCATACTTTTTGCCAGGGGTTGTAGGAGAGGCAGCAGTGGAATTTTTAACTAGTTTGTTTAACAGGGATTTAGAGAGTGGGAAGATGCCTGAGGAATGGGGAAGAAGTAACAATAAAGCTATGGGAAAGAGTAGTGGAAGCTAGGTTAAGGAAGGTAGAGGAAATTTGTCAGCAGCAGTATGGCTTCATTCCCAGAAAGAGCACAACAGATGCAATTTTTGGAGTATAGGGATGGTCAAAGAGTTGCACTGTATATTTGTAGACTTGGAGAAAGCATATGACAGGGTGTCAAGAGAAGAGCTGTGGTACTGTATGAGGAAGTCAGGAGTAGCAGAGAAGTATGTCAGAGTGGTGCAGGACATGTATGAGAGGAGCAGGACAGTGGTGAGGTGTGCTGTAGGTCAGACAGAGGAGTTCAAAGTGGAGATGGGACTGCATGAGGGACTGAGCCCCTTCCTCTTTGCTATGGTGATGGACCAGTTGTCAGAGGAGGTCAGACAGGAGTCTCCTTGGACAATTATGTTTGCAGATGACATTGTGTTCTGTAGTGAGAGCAGGGAGCAGGTGGAGCTTTGTGCTGAAGAGAAGAGGAACTCCTCTGACAGTCGTAGTAAGACTGAGTACATGTGTGTGAACGAAAGGGAGGGAAGTGAAACAGTAAGATTTACAGGGTGAAGAGGTGAAGAAGGTACAGGAGTTTAAGTACTTGGAGTCAACAGTCCAGAGTAATGGAGAGTGTGGGAAAGAGGTAAAGAAGCGAGTGCAGGCAGGTTGGAATGGGTGGGGAAAGGTGTCGGATGTTATGTGTGATAGAAAAATATCAGCGAGAATCAAGGGGAAGGTGTACAAGACAGTGGTGAGACTGGCCATGCTGTATGGTTTAGAGACACCGAGGAAGACAGGATTGGACAGGATTAGGAATGAGTACATCAGAGGGACAGCTCATGTTGGACGTTTGGGGGACAAAGGGAGGCCAGATTAAGATGGTTTGGACATGTTCAGAGGAGGGAGAGTGAGTATATTGATAGGAGAATGTTAGATGTGGAGCTGCCAGGCATAAGGCAAAGAAGAGGTATATGGATGTAATAAATGAGGATATGAATTAGCTCAATAGCTAATGGGTTCAAGTGTAGAGGATGCAAAAGATAGGGATAGGTGGAGAGAGATGATTTGCTGTGACGACCCCATAAGAGAAAAGCCGGAAGAAGAAGGCATAACATTATGACCACTTGCCTAATATTGTGTTTGTCCCTCTTTTGCTGCCAAAACTGCCTTGATGCACTGGCCACCCATGACCCTGTTCGTGGTTCACCACTGTTCCCTCCCTGGACCACTTTTAATATATACTGACCACTGCAGACCGGGAACATACCACAAGAGCTGCCATTTTGGAGATGCTCTGATGTAGTCATCTAGCTATCACAATTTGGCCCATGTCAAACTCACTCAAACCCTTACACTTGCCCATTTTTCCTGCTGCTAACATATCAACTTTGATACAAAATGTTCACTTGCTGCCTGATGAGATAATCAGTGTAATCACTTCACCTGTCAGTGGTCATAATGTTATTCCCAATCTGTGTGTGTGTGTATATATATATGTATATATATATATATATATATATATATATATATATATATATATATATATACACTATATTGCCAAAAGTATTCGCTCACCTGCCTTGACTCGCAGATGAACTTAAGTGACATCCCATTCCTAATCCATGGAACAACAATAACAATAACAACTATAACAACTTTCCTGGTGAGCATCATGGTGGATTTTTTTTGCCTATCACAAATATAGATACAAACAGTAGGCATAGTATACGGGAGGGTTTAAAGAAAAGCAGAAAAATTTTAGTCAGTTCTCACCAAAATTCTCACAGTTCTCTAGTGCAATACTGACTTAGGAATTTAATCCTCTTATTTCCCACTCTCTGTCTGTTTAGATGGAGGTGGAGAGGGCCCTTTTGGAAGGCGAGCAGAATGAAGAGCTTGCTCTCCTGCAAGCAGATAAGGAGTTGCTAGAGAAGCTAAATGAAAAGATGAGCAAAATGGAGAAAACCACCAATACTAATATAACCAACAAGGTGCAGTCCCACACTGAAATGACAAAGCCAATACTGTAGTGCCCTATTTTATGTTGCTTCGACATACGTTGATTCCGACTATACGTCACTAATCCTTAAATATTACATTGAAAAATTAAATCCAATTTACGATGCTTTACACAACCTTATGGCGGTCCCTCCGTTGCATAGTAACAATGAAAAATGGCTAATAAAACCAAACTAAACTTGCCTTGCGTCCAGTTAACGTAGGGCCGGGTATGGCTGTAATTTTGTTTTGCTATAGGCTGAAGTCTTTTAGGTTTGAGCTTAATAGATGAATATATCGCAGTGGATCAGGATTTCAGCTTGCCTGTGATTTACATCTATATGTGTTAAATTTGGAACATTGTACCTTTGTTGGCAGAGCAAAAGAATAGAAACAGGTAATGTTGATACCATCATGACTTACACCATCAATAAAGATTAGTGAGTTTGACATGTTTTGGATCATAAGCAGATCTTTTCTTTCTCCAAACTTAGACCATTCTATCACTTTCATAGAGGTCAACTTTTGGTTCTCAGAGATAAGAACTTTTGTGCCAATTCCAGTGTGCCCTCAGTGTCACTCAGTGTTTTTGTCATTAATCACTGTTGTTTTCTTTGGCCAACCAGTTGAATATCTGGTTGTTAGCACACCAGTGGTTTCTCTATTTAACAGGATAATCAAATTGTCATACTGGCTATTCTAAATGCTTACAGGTGCAATGGATTTGATTGTTTTTTCTGAACTTAAGAATGGCTAGTTTTTCTCCCATAGATAGCTCTCTATCTCATCATGTTGGTTGATCCTTTTTAACAACAAATGCAGTCTTCACAGTTGAAACCTAGGGCCCAAGACTAATAAACATTCAGCACTATTAATTATTTAGACAATCAAACTAACAGGACACACCTGGGCAACAAGAAACACCTGTCAATCAATGATTTATAATTTTTGATCATTTAAAATGTGTAGATTTAAACAAAATGTGACATGTTCAAAATGGTTTACCACAACTAGATGTAAATATCAGGAAATGAAAGCTGAGATTCTGATATTCATCTTTTCATCTCTAACCCAAATAGACCCCCCTTTTAGAAATGTTATTGACTCTACATTCAAACTACATTTAACTGTGCAGCCACCTCTACCTTTTTATTTTCCTTTTCTATTTCACTAACCCAGGCTTTGTTTCTATCCCTCCCTTCCTCGTCTTTTATGTGTTTTTTCTGTATGTCTGCACATGAGCCGTTTTTGCTCTAACAGGACAAGGCACTGTTGGAGACTGAGAGAATTAAAGTAGAGAAGCTAGCAGAGTTGGTCTTGGAGCAGAAGAGCCAGCTGGACTCATGTCCTGAAGCACTGAAGGAACAGCTTAAGATTCAGCTCGCCAGGGTCAGTCAGCCATCTGTGGGCCCCTCTTAGTCTCTTCCACTTTTCCTCTGAAGCCTCAACTTTTAAAAGAGACTTGTTCCAGAAACAGTTCCTTGTGTCCTGGGCTTTTCCCCTCTCCTTCATGCAGTCTGCTTTCTTCACTTTGAGAGCAGGCTCTCCTAGAATTATTTTCCATGTGTTGTGACTAAGGCCTTTTTGATGTGTATTCTGTTATATATGAGTGAACCAGGACCTGAGTTTAGTGTGTGTATGTGTCTAACATCTTAGGACACAGAGATGTTGGAGACAGAGATGAAGCACTTTGAGGATCTTGAGTTTCATCAGCTAGAGAAGGAGAGCTGTCAGGCTGAGGAGAAAGAGTCACAGAACAAGCAACTCCTAAAAGAGATTGCTGAGTACCAGCACAGCTTAGTCACACGCAAGGTGTGTGTATGGGATTGAGGATTTGTTTATTTATTTTTGTACTTTATGTTGTTTGTGTCCATCAGCAAAATACATTTAATTTGCAGGAAACCAAAAAGATTGTAAAGGTACTGGTGTGAAAGAGTTAAAGCTTAATCTAAATAAAGCTAAATAATATTTTTCAATTTACATGTATTTATTATAGGAGAGTCTCTTGGCTTTGAAGAAACAATCCACTCAGATTACCCAGCAGGCTCAGCAGGAAAAGGAGAACTTCCTGAAAGAGAAGAGCAATCTTCATCTCATGTTACAAAGGGTAAATGTGTATAAGTGTGTGTGAGTGGGCATGTAGGATTATAGTATCTCACATTTTGTTTACCTTCTTCATCAGGAGCGAGAGAATTTTGCTTCCCTGGAGAGGAAATATGCAGAACTAACAAGTCACCAGACCTTCTCTCTGATTCCTGTGTCTATGAAAGAGGTGGGAATATTCACTCTACTCAGTCTTTCCTCAAGGTTTTGCACACATACATTTATATACTGTATATATTCAGTTTCATAAATATTTGGACTTTGAGTTAGTTAATTTTGCCGAGTTAAAAATAAGTAATGAGCTCAAAGTGTAGACATTCACTTTAGAGGGTATTTACATAGAAATCAGGTGAACAGTTTAGAAATTGCAGCTGTTCCATGGCCAGGTATGTGGTGTTCCCTTATTTCACTCTGTAAGCAGAAAAAAGGTCTAGCATTATTTTAAGGTCTCTCAGTTTGGCTGGGCGGCCCGCTCCTGGAAGAATCCTGGTGGTTCCAAACTCTTCCATTTACAGATGATAGAGGCCACTGTGCTCATTGGGACGTTCAATGCTGCAGAATTTTTTCAGTACCCGTCCCCTGATCTGGGCCTCGATACAATCCTGTCTCAGAGGTCTACAGACAATTCCTTGGACTTCATGGCCTGGTTTGTGCTCTGACATGCACTGTTAACTGTGGGACCTTATATAGACACGTGTGTGCCTTTCCAAATCATGTCCAATCAAGTGAATTTACCACAGATGGACTCCAATCAAGTTGTAGAAACATGTCATGGATGATCAGTGGAAACAGGATGCACCTGAGCTCAATTTCAAGTGTGATGGCAAAGGCTGTGAATACTTACGTACATGTGATTTTTGTTGTTTTTTATTTTTAATAAATTTGCAAAGATTTTAAACAAACTCTTCTTAAATAAATGAATTTAATCCATTTTGGAATAAGGCTGAAACAACAAAATGTGGAAAAAGTGAAGCGCTCCACAAAAGCTCAATATGCTCAAGATCCAGTGAAATACTCTTCTTTTGTCAGCTTTAAAAATTTGCCAAATTTATATAATCAGCTTATGGAGCTTTCAGACTAGCCATAAATATTTGCAATGATATTTGTCTATTCTTTACTTGTTTCCTTTCATTTGTAAACTGTTGTGAAAAAGCAATAGAACACTCAAATTTGTAATGTTGTTTGGTATAACACACTTACTTCTGTGTTCTATAGGTCATATGCTACAGAGCCAGTAGTTTGTTTGTTTGTTGCTAGATATATAACGCATTTTGTTTCTGTTCCTCTGACATAACTTATTGAAAACAGTTTGTCCTACACACAACATTTTTGTTCCATGTAGGTAAGAAGGAGGAGTAACAGCAATAAGGAAGGATGGCCTATGCTGAATGACAGCAGTATGCCCCCTAAAAGAGAAAGACACAGTTCTGGAAGCTTTGGTACTTCCACATTTGACCACAACCAATACTCTAAGGTTGGCATCTCATGTGTATAATGTTTTGCATCATAAATCTGTTTTATTATTTTGCATACTTGTTCTCCGTGTTTTTTGTAAAAAAAAAAAAAAAAGTAGATGGAGTAGTTACTCCCAGTATTGCCACTAGTTGTGTGTAAATGTTCAAATTCAAATTTTATTTGTCACATACATAATTGTACACAGTATGATATGCAGTGAAATGCTTACACGACTGTTATGACCCAAGGAAAAGGAATAAGGACAGAACAAAAGACAGGATAAAAAATATAAAAATAAAATACAAAAATACGAAATATAAAAAATAAGAATACAAATTATACTAAAATATGAAATATAAAAACAAGTTTACAGTAAGCAAAAAATATAATAGAGTAAAAATAGAATAAAATATAATAAATATAAATAAAGTAGGGTATGTATATATAATATGTATATAAAATAAGATAGAATATGTATATGTGTAAAAGTGTAAAATGTACATACAGGAAGTGTAAAGTGTGTGCATGGACCCATGCAATTGAGTTGCATATCCTCGATGGTGTATTCCAAACGTGCTCAAAGTGTCTGATAGACCCCAGACCCACTAAGCAATATAATGCTGTTACTCTAGGTGAATGAATTAGTTGATTTAAAGTTCACGTACAGGTAAAATATTTGTATGTTACTGCTTTAAATTATTTTGTAATGGCAAAAAGTGCCATTTTATTAAAAAGTGTCATAATAAAAACATTACACTAATCATCCGATGGGCCCAGAGACAATGAGATATATTTGGTAACTCATATATTGTGTAATTCATGAATATGTTCTATCACACTCTCTTTCTATTGTTTCTGTCCTGTAGTCCCATCTGCCCCTGTCTCAGAGTTCCAGCTGTGGTAGTATGCCCCCTTGTGCTCTCTCTCTCACCCCAAGAAACCTCGACACTCGCAGTCCTCTCAGGGGTGAGGCACTTCACTTTTCACTCCACTGTTCCCATCTGTTCCTTTAATGCTCAAGCCATCTCAGTTTTTCCTTTTTTGTCTGTTTGTCTCTCAGCTGGTCACCTATATTTGAATGACAGCAGATGGAGGCAGAGTGAAATAAACAGTAGGACCATGTCTGAGTCAAACTTCTGTTTGAGCACTTTTCACCACATGGACAACAGTGCCAATTTTGATACAATCAGTATGGAGAGTTCAGACAGCCTGGAGACAAGCATCTCGGCCTGCTCTCCCGACAATATCTCCAGGTAGGATTGTTTCAGTACAAAATCTAACCCAATGAATACAAGAAATTTGGCTGTACAGATAATTAATAGTAATTAGTAAAAGTAAAAGTAAATAAGAGTGAGTAAACAAAATTATCTTGTTACAATGGCACCACTTTATCGCAGCAGTATGCCAGTTTATGGCACTGGCTTCTTCAGCAGGATAATGTGCTCTGCCACACTGCAAAAATTGAATTCAGGAATGGGTTAAGGAACATGATACTTAGTTCATGGTGTTGACTTGGCCTCAAAATTTTTCTTTCTCATTCCGATTAAGCATCTTTGGGATGTATTGGACAAACCAGTCTTACAGAACTTAAAGGATCTATAGCTAAAGTTTGATGCCAGAAACCACAGCACACTTTCAGCAGTCTTGTGGAGCCCATACCTTAATGGTCAGAGCTGATTTGGCAGCACAAGGGAGACTTACATAATATTAGGCAGGTGGTTTTGAGGTTATGTCTGAACAGTGTATAAGGAGCAATGATTATTATCAGGGGAAATTATTATTTAGGATACTCATTGTCTCATTTTTATATAGTACTATACTAATTTCTATAGTTTTCTTTTCTGTCTGCTTTTGTGTAATTTAAACTGCATTCCACTCAAATAAGCCCATATATGGTGTGTCTGAATGGAGCCTAGGAGACCCAGCAAGTACTGCCATTAACAACCAGCATTTCTACGTGATTGTAAATAGGTGCTGAATGTTCTGATTAAACACTAATCCCATCAACTAAACCTGTCTCCATGTCAAGAGTTACTATTAGGTTCTAGTAGTTACTGTAATATCTGTATTTTCTATAGTAGTACCTGAGTATTTATCTTCAACTTTAGGGACAATATCTGCTTTATCTTAAAAACCTTAAAAGGGTCAGGGTTAGGTTTTGGCATCATTAATTAGCTGCATTAATAGGTAGGTTGATGAAAGATCTTTACCAGGATAATAAAATAAACATCTGTGTGTTTGTTGTCAGCAGTGCCAGCATATTTAATGTGGTTAAGATAGAGGAGATGGAGTGTCTGCTCAGAGAGGAGCAGGCAGAGAAGAACAGACTCCTGAAGCACAGGGTAACATTTGTCATTATTCTGTAACCTTTTTGTCTCAATATGGTAAACTTAAGTATTACTGGTATTCTTCATATATTCTTCAATAACACCTGTAGTGTGTGATATTTTAATATTAAATATATTGATGTTTTTTTATTTGTTCATTCATTCATTCTTTCATTCATTCATTCAATCATTGGCACCCCAGTTTAATTGCTGTCTATCTGTTATTATCCTCATAGAAAGAAAATGGGATTTTACAAAGGTGTTTCTTTGAACCCTTACATCAAGAATTATGCATGCTTCTGTTTATGTATGACTCATTGTAGGAGACAGAAATAGAGCAACGCCGACAGGCTCTAGAGGAGGAGAAAAGGAGGCGAGAGGAGCTGGAAAGGCAACTTAAGGAGGAGACAAACATAAGGCAGAAACTTATAGAAAGGGAGATAAAGCTCCGGGAGAAGCAAAAAACACAGGTGAGACAATGGACAATTGAATGGGTATATATAATTGGATCCAATTGTTTAGTTTAAACAATTCCACTGCAGAATTTATCTCACTTTTTCACCCACTTGAAATACACACATTTCAGATTTCATGGGAAGGATAGGGGATACCTTTCAGATTACATGGGAAGTCATAAACTGTGCTGTAAATAAAATTACATATAGTTATACACCACCTAGGTTACCATAGTTACAGTTGGTGGCATACTATTTTAAACCTTTAGGATTTCAAACACTTAAGTTTAAGTGGCCTTCTATAAATTATTCAAATAAAAGTAGTGGAAATGCATTTTATGTTGTTGAAATGTGTGCATGGAAACAAGCAAACCCAGCTGCTAAAAAAGGAACTGAATAAAACCTAAACCTAATTTCAATATTTATTTGACATTTGTCTCCTCAGTCTCGTCCATTGACACGTTACCTGCCAGTTAGGAGGGATGACTTTGACCTACGGAGTCACATTGAGGCAGCAGGTCATCATCCAGACAGCTGTTTTCACCTTGCTATCACTAACAAGACATGCAGAGGCTTTCTAGTTAAGATGGGGGGGAAAATCAAAACTTGGAAAAAACGCTGGTTTGTTTTTGACCGAAATCGCCGGACCCTGGCATACTATGCAGGTATCTTGCTGTTTGTATTTGGTATAACTCAATTTGTTTTGCTACATGACATCATGCATGTAGTGGCTTGTCTGATGCACTAGAGGGCAGTATTGACCTAAAGAAAGTTTAAGTTTATGTGACGGTGCAGTGATCCACTCAAAGCCAGCTTATATGTATAGGTATTTCTTTTGGATATCCCAAATTATTTTTACATTCTTTTTATTGAGCTTTAAGATCATTGCTTAGATAATCTGCATTTTAATTATATTCAAATATTGTTTCCGTTTTTCTTCTCTTTAGATAAACATGAAGTAAAAACAAAGGGTGTCATCTATTTCCAAGCTATTGAGGAAGTGTATTATGATCACCTGAAGAATGCACATAAGGTGAGCTTCAGAAATTGACACATACCTGAAACTGTTACAAAATTACATAAGTGTCAAAGAAAGTACAAAATTTAACTTCTATTTCATTATGTAACATACTAATCCTATTGTTCCCTTGCTGTTCCTTGCACACAGAGTCCAAACCCTTCACTGACATTCAGTGTAAAGACACATGATCGCGTGTACTTCATGGTAGCTCCTTCTCCAGAGGCTATGAGGATCTGGATGGATGTGATTGTTACGGGAGCAGAAGGTTACTCACACTTTCTAGTTTGAGTACAGCTTTCTGCAGTGACCCACCATGGTTTGGTTCAGCCTTCGAAAAAGGATCCTAGTAATTTCTGCTTTTTAAGAAAGGAAGTCTTTTTCTAGCTCACATTTATGCAAGATATTATATTCATTATAATAGGTTGTTGTGAGAATCACATGGTATAAAAATACTGGAGCTTTCTTTCAGTACAGGTTTTCTGTTCAGCAGCTATGGAAGGATGTTAATGGTTGTCATAGCCCAATGTATACTGTTCCATTTTTGAGTTTTTGTTCCAGATAGCCACTCTCCTTCCTCCTGCATGGCAACCATATTTTGCCTTTGCTCTCATTTATTCCATTATAGGTGCATACTAAACAAGGAAAATGCTACATTATTCTGTTTTAACTACTAACCTTCAAACATATTTTTTTTTTTTTTTTTTTTTTTTTTTTTTTAAAGTGGCTTGATTTTCCAATATAGGTAGGCAGTTTTGCCCATATATTTTGGAACTTTAAAAATGTACATTTATTCAAAGCTTTTTCTAATATTTAGGGTTTTTATTTTCATTTTCCAGCAAGGTCAGTCAATACATAATTTAAATTTGGTTCTTTTTTATTGCTGACGGTAAACCAGAATCGGGATGTAGATCAAAGTCAGGATATAAATATATATATATATATATATAACCAAAGACATGCTTTCTTTTAATATCTGTATTATGTGAATGCATACATGGCTCTCAGTAGATTTTAATATCCTGTTATTTTTTGTCATTTGTTTATTAAGTAGCCTTTTCTGTTTTCCCTTTCATTGTTTCAAGAAAAAGCTCAAAAGGCAGTTCAGCAGAAAATTTTATGAGCCTGTTGTATCATTGTTGAAGCTAATATTTTAGCAGTAGCAGTCATAGTAAAAGCATAGTAAAAGCTTGTTTCAGCACTACAGGTGAAATATATTGAAATATTTCTCTTTCTTTAAAAAAATTAGTTACCATTGTAACTAATTAAATTGTTATAAGGCTTAAGGTAATGTGCCAGACAAATATAGCCCTGCTATAAGGCTTAAGGTAATGTGCCAGACAAATATAGCCCTGCTATAAGGCTTAAGGTAATGTGCCAAAACTTTCATAACATATAACTATTTTATTGTCATTTGATGGCATTTAAGGTCTTTTTAACAGGTACAAAATGTAAAGTATTATGCTCAGTATTAAACTGTACTTATTATTTTTATGTGGTACTTGGATAACATTTCTGTGGGTTAAAAGCACAGAGGCTGAACAAACAGCAAGTGCATCAGACATATATACTGAATATTTGTCTATACTGATAGCAGTGTGTTTTTAATTCTTTAACATGTATTATAATATTTTCATGATCAGTTTTATACATAAGTTAAACTATTTAGCATTATTAAAGGAAGTAGTATTTTTTCATTAGTATGTAATGTATAATAACAAACTCCTCCAATTAAACATGAACAGTTTAGTTCATACTGTACATTAAATTTGAGGTAAACATTTAAAGATCTTATTTTTGGAAAGGTGTCCATATACTTGCATTGCATTATATTGCTTAATAAATGAATGAATGAAGTAAGTGTGTCTGTTTCTCCAGATAGCAAGTTGTCACATGAAACTGTGACCCAATTAATTCATTAGAAACCCCATCCTATCTGTCACATGCTGTACCATGCCCTAGGTCTACTGCTAAGCTATGGAAAGCTCTGCAAAAATCTAGGCAATATAAACGTGGAATTCAACTGGCGAGATCCTGAATTTCCTCAGCAGTCAGTAAATAGCAACCAGATGTTACTAATGACTTGCACAAGAATGGTTAATCATCACTAGGTGTGACAACTTTTATAAAAGCAGAACCTCTGGCAGTTTGGTGTTCTGGAGAACCCGGGTGTGTGTTTACATCAAGCTAAGAAGAAAGGACATCTACCATGATCTCAGAGAATCAATTATTATTGCTCATCCATCTATGAAGAGTTATGAAGAGTTATAAAAATAATGTAAAATTCAACATTCTAGAAGTAAGAAGGATTATTTGAAAAATGCAGAGCCTTTAAGACAGTTGCCAAGAGTGGGTGTCCCAGCAAATTCAGTACAAAATGAGACTGTTTAATACTGAAAAATATGAAGAAAAACGAAAGAGCTACATCAGGTAAAATAAGTATTAAACACATCAGCATTTTTCTCAGTAAATATATTTCTAAACATGCTATTGACTAGATTGATTAGATTTTCACCAGATGTTGGTAACAACCCATGAAATCCACACATGCAAAGAAATCAAACCAGCATGCTTACTGAAATTTTTTTTAATACTTTGTACAAAACAACAAATGTTGGTAATGTTGGTAATGACAGCTTCAAGACGGCTCCTGTATGGAGAAACTAGTTGCATGCATTGCTCAGGTGATTTTGGCCCATTCTTCCATGGGCCTCTTCTATGAACTCTGATCTTTAGTTCATTCCATAGATTTTCAATTGGATTCAATTCAAATGGCTAGGCTATTCTAGCAGCTTTATTTGCCTTCTCTGAAACCAGTTGAGAGTTTCCTTGGCTGTGTGTTTGGGATCATTGTCTTGCTGAAATGTCCACCCTTGTTTCATCTTCATAATCCTGGTAGATGGCAGCAGACTTTTATTAAGAATGTCTCTGTATATTTTTCTATTCATCCTTCCTCCAATTATATTAAGTTTGCCAGTGTCGTATGCTAAAAAACAGCCCCACACCATGATGTTCCCACCTCCAAACTTCACTGTTGGTATTTTTGATGTGATGTGCAGTGCCATTTGTCCTCCAAACATGGTGTGCATTATGACATCCAAAGTGTTCAATTTTGGTCCCATCTGACCAGACTATTTTCTCCCAGTATTTCACAGGCTTGTCCAAATGTTGTGCAGCAATGGAGCAATGTTTCTTCAGCAATGGAGTCTTGCATGGTGAGTATGAATACAGGCCATGAGGCTTGAGTGCATTTACTTACTGTTTTCTTTGAAACAATTGTACCTAATTCAAGGTGTTTCTGAAGCAAGTGGTCCTTGGCTTTTAGACAAGTCTTTTTATAATTCTTTTCTCTCCTCTCAAAAATCTTGTGAAGAGAATCTGTTTGTGGCCAGTTTTGTTGTGAAATAATGTTCTACAGCCCCCTGTAAAAACGTGTCCATCACAGCACAATCAGAAAAAGCCTAAACAAGTACTTCTTGTGTAGTTATTTCTTCCACCTGGTCCTGAATGTTGAGTGATTTATGGGGAAAAAAATACTGCATATTAAAATCTATATATAAAAATCTGCATATAACTGCATATAAAAATATTTTTTTGATGTCAGTTGAGGTTATTTGTTTATAGATTTTGGTGAGGACCACACAATTGTTATTTAGGCCCTGATTTAAAAAAAAAAAGATTTGGAGTACAGTATTGGTAAATGAGCACACACCTCTGGCCTTAAATGGGCTTTCTCCTAAATGAGCACACTCCCCTGGTGTGAAGCTTAATGCCCATGCTTTTTGAAACGGGCTGCCTCCTAAATAAGCAAATACCCAAAAAATCCATTGGCACAAAGCTTAACATCATTCTGTCCTTAGAAGGACATAACATACCTGCCTTGAATTCCCAGCCAGAGAAAAAAAGGTTTCTTTTTTAATATCTAAAAAATAAAGAAAATAAAGCTGCATATAATTAGGTCTGCTAGTGATTCGGTAATGAGATTGGATGGCTCTCAGCTCCACTCTCAACTATTAAGACAACCATTCAAATGGACAGATACTACTACTACTACTACTACTACCTTTGCCAAAAATAGAAGGTTAGATTGTTTTAAGGCTGAAAATTTAAAGACTGATTAAATAAAAAAAGTAATGCTAATTTCTAAAACAATACATTTAAAATGCTCAGTGCTGGCACTTTCCCTTTTTATTTTTGCGCCTTTCTTTCTCATTTTAACTTTTTTCTAAGTCAGAACTTGTTAGGCTGTAGTGGTTTTGTGAGTAAACAAAAAATTGCCTATCCTACATTGCATGATCAGCACAGTAACTGTGTGTCAGGAGGTTTATGAAAATAGGATTCAATGGCTGAGCAGTCTAAGAGCACTATGAATAATACCAAGTGCTGCCTAGAGTAGTGTAAAGCAGAATGTGACTGCAAGCGCTCTTCACTCTACTACCTGAATGGACAGTTTTGGTTCAGCACCCCCAGATAGACAAAAAAATCCCACTTGACTGCACGGCAGGCGGGCAGAAACTCTCCTCACATCCAGATACTCAGAGTGCTGGTAGAAATCCTTCAACCTCAATGAGAAGCACAGAGGCCCAGCTGACTCTGAAGGTAAGACAGTTATTGTGGATTGATACTTATATTGCTTTCTCTGTCTCTCCACAGAGTTCAGTGGTAAAGGTGATGCTCCCAAAAGTTGCTATGCCCAGCCACAGTGCCCAGCCCTGTGTCCTGCCTTGCTTCTACCTTATACTTCCTAGAAGCTTTAGTGGCCTAGCACTACTGAGATGCCAGCAATCCACCCCCACCTTGAGATTTAAAATAAAGTGTACTTTCTCACGTCTTTGGTTCTGATGTGTCTGTGTTCGGTCTGTTGCAGCTGTGAGTTTGCTTCAAGACACTGCCACATTTGAATGAAATTAAAATGTATCTTTAAAGCAATGATCTGTGCTAAGCATTTTGTGTGTTGTGTTCTAATATGATTTCCTGTTCACTGCAGTTGTAAAGAGTGGTTTCAAGTAATAGTCAAGAGTCAAGAAGCTCTTGTTGTCATTTCAACAATATATAGCTGATGTAGTACATAGTGAAATGAAACAACGGTTCAGCACCACAAGCAAGGTAAACAAAAGACTACATTGCTGCAGGGCAGGCCAGCAGAAAGTTGAGTTTGTGTAGCCTTACTGTCAGCTCAGTCCAATTCTGTTTTTTGATCTAAACTTTATAAACTGTTTAAAAACTGTTGTGTAAAAAACTGAGGAGAGTCAAAATAGTAAATTTGGTGCCAACAACCATGCCAATGTCAGGGAGCTCACATATTTCCCATTCTGATGTTCAGTGTGAACAACTGTTATGGTAAATTTGCTAATGAAGAATTAAATTATGTCTATCACATTTTGGTCAGATTAAGTACTTTTCTTTCAGTCAAATCTTTCATTTTAATTATGGTAGCCATTACTCTAAGTCCATGTATGTATAAAATACTACCAGGACACACTTTAAAGAGGAAACACGATTCCAATATGTCATTTATCACCCTACTCTGAATTGTGAATGTATCCTACTTTTTAATCAATGGTATTCCATTTCAAACAATGTTGTGCTAAAAGCAAAGCTATTTAACCTTCCAAAGAATTGATTTAAGACAAAATTAGATGTTCTCTTTAAGTGAGTGAAGATTGTAAAGCTACCCTGGTATAGAATCAAAAAGCCCTTTCAGTCCGACAGACCTCAGGCGCTTGCTCATTTGTAAACAGAGCAGGTTTTCATTAACACTGAGCACTCCATGCTTTTGCTACTTTAATACATATCTTTTTTCCCTTCAGCTTCACAAAACTGAGCTTCATTCCATGAAAAGAACATTGTGTTTCTGCAGAGTTTATATCAAATCTTTGTTCATTTGGCTATTAGGAAAAACAACACTTCCTTTTGGCTTGCCCCGTGACTGAAAACAGACCCCAAAGTTTCACTATGATGCAAGATCAGTCATCAGACTTAGTTGCTATCTTTTTGTATAATATTTATCCACTGCTTGGTGTACAGCAATTTTGACAATACTAGAGTTATACGTGCATCTTCAATATGAAGTTTTTGCACTCCCCTTAAACCATCCAATTCTCAATTTAAAAGCAATTTGTACATGTAATGTGTAATAACATCTAAGTATATTTCCATTTTATTGATTATGTACGAAACAGAACAACAGAACATATATATCTATCTATATTATATATATATATATATATATATATATATATATATATATATATATATATATATATATATATATATATATATATATATATATATATATATACACACACACACAACAATGTTCTACTACTCATCTCATGCACACAGCATTAGTTCATCCTTAGTGTGACTGAAGGCTTCATCAACCATACTCTATCAACAACTAGACTACTCTATCAGTGGTTTTATTTCTTTAAATAAATTACCTAGTTTGCACTCAAGTCAAATGGATAATCAATCCAGTAAGTCCCAAGAATCAGATCCATAAAGCATCCTTCACTGACTAATACTTAAAATTTTGCTTACAGGCAGTGTGTTGTCAGCACATGTAAGAAGAAAAAAGTGTGTAGAGAAAGGAAAAGGAGCACAATTTCTCCTGTAGTGTAAAAGTAGGACATGCATTCTGCTACATACTATGTGATTTCCTATCCTTCTGTTACAGTATGTAGGAGAGAAATATTTTGCACATTTTTTGTATAAGATGGACAGTTCCAAGAGAGAAAAACACAATGTGTGTATCCACAATGTTCACTAAAAGGTTAAGAACCAAAACATCTGCAAAATACATATAACAAAGGCTACCATTAGAAAATTATGTGTAGCAGGAAAAAAGCACCAATAATTCATGGCACTTTACCCCTCTGATGGTTTAGACCAGGTTAAACACCACATAACTGACATTCCATTTTAGATGGATTATGAAGTGCTACCTTGAGTTAATATTAAGCAATGTCTACATGGCTACAGTTCTTAGGCAAGAGCTGTTGTGCTTCAGTGTCTGCCTTGCTGTTTACATGTTATGTTACCATAGAGATAATCCCAACTGGCTTTTAGTTGATCTCTCTCTCCTTGGTGGCACAAAGCTTTCTAAATTCATAAATGTTACATATATAGTGTCTCTGGCTTTTGAAGTGGTACAATGTGAAATGAAATAGCCAGTACATACAGAGCTGTAAACACAGATATGCAGGTCAGTCCATTATAACAGTACAAAACCCTGTATTATGCCAGTGTGTCTAATCCAAGAGTCTGTGAAAAATCATGGTGATCCATGTCCAAATATGAGAAGATTCTGAACAGTTGTAAATTAAATATTGTTTGTTTTGCAATATTGCATACAACAGTCCATTATTTTCGTGTGGCCGCAGCTGTGGAAGTGGGCCCAGGCTTATTGCTAATCCGGCGGACAGGAACTTTAGAAACAGGGATCTTGGAGCGTACTACCTCTGTCTTCCCTTGCAATGAGTGGTACGTTGCTGTAGAACCATGTTTGATGGGAATTTTGGACTCTCTGTGTATGCTGACTGTCCCCATTGAGGGGGCTGCTGAGTTTAGTATATCTTCATTGCTGTAGAATAGGACAGGAGTTATGGCCCCTGATTCAGTAGACAGGTCACTCAGGGCATCCTTGCTGCTGCTTTCCCGGGAGAGAGAAGTCAGGGTCTCCTCTTCATGCACTGGTGTTGGGAGGTTCAAATGTCTCTCTTCACTATTAGATTGGGCATTTTTGTGGTGCTGTTTTGACTTCCCTCCACCACTCACAGGGATCTTACTGAGAGTTGTGGGCTTAATAATTAGGGTTTTCTTTTCTGGCTTGAAAGAAGTAGCATTTTGGGTGTCTTCTACCACTCCTGGGCTTGCCACATCTTCCGGCCCTTTTTCTCCTCTTGGCACACAACAAGGTGCAATGTTTGGAGCAGGCCTGTTTGACAAGGTTGGCAGCAGGGAATACCCAGAAGGTACAGAAGTATGAACAGGTTCTGTCTTATTGGGGGCGGGTTCCGAGGTAGCAGATAAAGTTGTGATGGTTGGCTGATTGCTAGCTACAAACAAATGTTTAGCAACATAAGGAGCTCCATCTTCTGAAAGTGAACTCTTTTTGCCGACTGACCCTGACCCATTTTCAGTCTGTAAGGGACCTGATTTATTTTGATGAGCAGACTGCTTAGGCTCAGGTTTGATGATAGGTGCAGTGTTGCGGCTAGTTGATAATCCAAATGTAGTTACAATTTTGGGTCTGATCACTGGAGCAGTTGGAACAGGCTTGGTTGATGTGATGAATGGAGGATATTTGGTTACTGGAGCACTACTGTGCTTAGTATCCTGAGCTATGGAATGAATGGGCCTTGTTATGGGTGTGGAAGCAGCATTTGGTGTGGTTGTTGGACTCAGGGCAAGAGTGGGCTCAGTTATGATGGCAAAAGCAGCAGCAGGCTCTGGAGCTTTTTCTGTGATTGAGATAAAAGATTTAGAAACAGTAGCAGGGGAATAGGCAGGGAAAAGTGTGGGGGAAGGTTTAGGTGATGGCTCAGGGGTAAGTGGAGAACTAGGAGTGAGGGTAGGTTTGGTTGAAATAGTTAAGGTTGTAGTTGGATGGGATATAGGGACAGTAATATGGACAGGTATGATATTTGGTGATGGAATCGAGGACAAATCATGGCTAAGTACAGTGGCTAGGAGAGGTTTTGTTGTAGGCTTGAATGTAGAGGGAGATATATTGGATGGGGTAGATTTAGTTGAAGTAGTAGGGCTTGGAGTACAGGGAGGTGAAAGTGTTTGTTTTGTTGTAGGGCTAGGTATGGGTTTGGGTGGTATAGGTGATGAAATGATATTTTCTGTAGAAGAGGGTATAATGGAACTAGAGTTAAGGTAAGGTGCATCAGAAAGTGTAGGTTTAGGAGCTAAAAAAGCCTTCTCCTTTTTCATAGTTTCACATGTGCTATCCTTTTTCTCCACACGACTACTGACTTTGACCCATTCTGCTTCTACATCAGCAACAATATCACCACCGCCTGCTAATGAGTCCAAGCTCAATATAGATGAGATATCTCCAAGTAGCATGCTCAGTCTGTCATTAGTTGATGTTTTAGCAGCTCCACTCACCTTAGTGACATGGTCATCCTGTGATGGAGAGGGTTGTTTTTCAATCTCTGATTCATCTGTAGAGTGTCGTTCAGGTCTTGGAGTCAGGGTCAGGTTTTCTTTCATTATTTCCACACTATTAGTACGAGATGCAAGGAGAGGTGGACAAGTTAAGACTTCATCTTCCTCCTCCTTGTCTTTCCTGTGCCAACGTACACTTCCAAACAGACTTTTAAGGCCTTTTCTTTGCTGCCCAGATCTGTAAGACTCAGTTTGAGTCTCTCTTTCTCCCCCTCCTCCCTTCCGATTCCACCGAAGCATGCTAAGGAAGCTCAGTGATTTGGCAGAAGTAAGAGAAGATATGGATTGTCTGGTTGAGGCTGACTCCAGATTATTCTTCATGCTTGTCGGCTCAGCCAATGCAGCATCCTCTTTGTGGCTGGCATCCTGGTCTAGGTCCACTGATTCTGCCTCTGCTTCTGGAGCCACTATCTCTGTTAATCCATCCAGGGTTTTGCTTCTTGATGGGGGTGATTTGAGTCCACCTTCACCTTTAATGCGCACAGAGAAGATACTAGCTACTCCACTGCCAGGCTTGCGTTTGCTGAACAGCTTCAATGCCTTACGTATTTTACCTGGAGGCTGAGGATCGCATGGTGGGGGCTCGCAGTTGTCCGGCTGGGCATCCATGTTAGTATTCCTCAGCAGCGTATCAGCGTGTCTATTGTTCTCTCTCAGCATTCACCCTAGCTCAAATCAACTGCATATGTTTCACTTGAAAATGAAAAAAAAAAATCTTTTTGCTTGCCTGTGATTATGTAGATTGTCTCATAATGTGTATATCCATTTCTGTTCTTGAGCTTCTTCTATCACAGCTCTCGTTCTATCTCCCTCTGTCTCTGCCCTGCTGCTCTCTCTTTCTCTCTGGCTGCTCTGGTTGGTTTCCATGGCAACTGTGGGTCTAAGCAGCTTTCATCAGCAATGGAGGAGAGCCAAGGGCTGTCATCATACTACTCCGGACACAGCTATCTCTTCTCTTTTCCTGCTCTCAATTCTTTCATAGTATTCTATAATATTTAAATAGATCACTTTATTAATCCAAGGGTAAAAATATTGTTTGTCTGTCCTATATACTGTATGTTGCTGTACTGTATATTTCACCCATTAACATTTAATGTTTTGTATAAAGAAAGGAAAAAAAGAGTACATCTTCAAACAGCTTCTAAAATCAACCCTTTATACAGCACTTTAAAACACTTCAAATTTAAATAAGAATGGCCTACTTCCTTAATATATTTTATCAATTTATTTATTAGAATTTATTTATGCATCTGTATTAATGTCTTAAGATCCTGACATTTGTTCCTATCACATGGCCTAAAAATACTGAATTGACCATGAAGCACAGTACCATGGCCTTTGAATATTAATTTGAATAATATCTTTAAATTGGTTACAAATTTCTAACTATTGTACTTGGTATAACATAGTTGTAATTGAGCAACTACTTTTATTACCCCCTCACACATACTTCAAGGTATTTCAGCTTATATCAATACTAACAGCATTAAGGCATCACAAACCTTACTGAACTGTTTGTTGGCAACAAAAAAATTAATGAGTTTTTAATGAGCAGCACAAACATTACAATACTCATATGCAAAGCTGAAAAAATGTGGGTGGGTGGAGTGATGCATACCCTCTAATCAGAGTAAGTAAAATTTGACAGTGATTTTGTTAACAACAACAACAACAATATTAGCTGTAACTGGCAATTATCAGGGTCAAAGGACTTTAAGCAAATATTGCCCCTAGTGGACAGGGTTTTTTTTGGCAGGATACATACAGCAATATAAAAAAAAGTATCAAATATCTGAAATTGTAACAACAAATATATGGTTGTATGGGGATCCATACAACAATCCTCAGTTATAACTGTTTGAATAAATCGAGCTCTGATCCACTTGACTGGCACATACTGGCAATGTTTTTTGCAAATGCAACATGTTTTTAAATATTCTTGAATATAAGCCTGGTAATTTGACACCAAATTTGGGAACTTAGGCAACAAAAAGTCTATTTTTGTGTGTGTGGCTAAATCTTCCAAAAGGCAAATATTTGTGTTCAGCCAAATGATTAAAAGGAAATAAATTTCACTATTAACCTTTTCCAGAGATATACTTTTTTGTGTGAAAAAAACAAGAACAGGACCTGCATATGCTTTTTCAAGTTTTTACAGACATGTAAATGTACATGTAAATTTGTCACCACGTCCTTAGAATATTTTATAAGATTGAGGTAATAATAATAACAATAATGCATTGATGCAATCATTAAGAAACATAGTTTATGAATTATTAAGCTAAAATATAATTAAAACCACACCAAAAATGTAGCAAACCTGCACAAGCGTTAGGCTAGCGCACAAACACCTTCCACCCACCAGAAACACAAACCTGGAAGCACTCAGCGCTGCCACACCCTATTCTGGTCATTGGGATTGTCGCCATTAGTTTTAAAGGCAGCCCAGAAAATTCATGAGCCCATGGCATGACTTCCACCTGGGGGTAGGAAATGGCACTGCAAGCTGGTCTATATTTATGAGCAGGTTAGAGCATTTACACGGCGCGGCAGCGCGTAGCAGAAACGGAGCAGAAGCAGCAGTGCCATGCTCGGCGCCGAGTCTGTTTTGCTGCTCAGGCTGAATTAAGTGACTGTGCTTTGTTCCTGGTCAAAATAAACATGGAGCAAAATATATTAAAAGAAATACCCGAAAACATATTGTTGCCAGTCTACCTTAACTTACATTAAGTTAAAGATTATTTCATCATATAAATTCCACATGTATACAGAATATTTGCTTATATGGTAGAGTTCTGTGTGGGAGGGGAAACATAACGACAATGAAGAAAATGCAGGCAAAAGCACGTGACAGTTGTGGTTGAGTAAACCTAGGGGCGTCGCTAGGGCTAATCATTCGATTCGCTCGAGCCCCGAATGATTTTAATCTATCCCCGAATGTTTTATCCCGTGTAGAGGAATTAAGTAAATGTTGATCGTTTTAGCTGAGCACTGTTGCCGTTTACTGTACGCGATTTTGACTGACATCTCTCTCTGCATACACACACTCACTTCAAAATATGCTCTAGAACCGCTCTCGCGATACTTTAAAGTTACACGCCTATCTGTCTGCACAGCGCCGCTTTCACACCACGTGACGGAAATACCTTACAGCCCTTGGGCGCGACAACAATAAAAACACGGTCAGAAAACACAACAATGTTATTATTCAGATAATAGCCTAACTTTTAATTTTTAATGTTAACACAGTTGATAAAAGTAGTCTAACAAATGTATGTTGTGTCAAAAAGGAGGCCCATTTAGATTCTGAAAACCCCTTACATATAGGACCCTGAATATTATTCCATACCCAAGACGGACAAAAGCCTTAAATTAAATAAGCCTAAAGATAGATCTAAATAAAATATAAGCTGTTAAAGCGCTAAGACATTACAGTCTGAACATCATGACTTTCTATTATTCAACTAATGCAATATTTAAGTAAAAATACTTACATGGCTTAGGTGAACAATGGGCCAGAACAGACTCAATGATTTGGCTGTTCTGTCCATTTAAAAAGGAGTTCTCAGCACTATAAATACTAGTATGGTAATTGACCATTTTGTTCAAGTCAAGTCTCGGAGATACTCTCTGATAATTCTACCCTCAAAGAAATAGGATAGACAAGAGATGAGAGAACAAGAAGAGAAGAGAAGAGAAGAGAAGAGAAGAGAAGAGAAGAGAAGAGAAGAGAAGAGAAGAGAAGAGAAGAGAAGAGAAGAGAAGAGAAGAGAAGAGAAATGAGGTGCAAGTATAATATAGATTATAGTAAAATAATAATAATAATAATAAATGATCTACACAGCACTGCTCCACACACATTTAATTATCTGCAGCATTTATGGATTTAACTCCCATACCATGAATAACTCTTATTTCACTTTTACTTCTATTATACAACAACAACATAACAACTCTAAAAGCTGATCCTTTAATGGATAGATTATCACTACTCATTTTGCTACTTTAATAGTAATGCATTCAAATGCACATGGTTTAATGCCTCAAAGTCTTTAGAGAATTGTTTTACTTCTTATTTCATTCAATCAACTACATGTTCAAAATATGCCCTATCGTTATGCTCCCTTCTCAAATTATCTATTGATTTAGATGTCCTTGCAAACTGTTCAGAAATCTTTCTGCCTACGTATGTGGATATTGGCATTACAACATAACAACATACATAACAACTCTCTCTTAGAAGATAAATTAAAAAAAAAAATTGAATCTTTAGCCACCAATATTTTTAACTGTTTTGATAAGCTTATGCAAAGTCAAATTACAATAAGCTTATGCAATGTCACATTTTTTCCATTCAGAGTTGTATTAATTTTTCGACAAGACCTTGTATTGATGATGGGAGAGTCAGACCTCTTTGTAACATCTTATGAAGCACATTCCAAAGATTCTCAATGAGTTTAGGGTCTGGACCCTGTGGTGGCCATTCCATGTGTGAAAATGATGTCTCATGTCCATGAACCACTTTTTCACAATTTGAGCCAAATGTATCCTAGCACTGTCATCTTAGAAAATAAACAAAGGACAGAAAAAATCCATTGATGGATACATTCATCATGGATATACATTCAGTATATTCAGGTAGTCTGACCTAATTTTTTGGGCACATAACATTGCTGAACCCAGACATGACCAACTGGAGCAAACCGCAGATCATAACACTGCCTCCACAGGCTTGCACGGTAGGCACTAGGCATTATGCGTCACTTCCGCCTCTCTTCCTACACTGATGCACCAATCAATCACCCTATCAAACTGAAGCATTTTTTTTACCTTTTAGCCTAACTGATAAGTGGTTTTCAGCTACACAGCTGTTTAGTCTGAGTTCTCTTTACATTGTGTGTGTGGAAAAGCTCGATTTCACCAAAAGTTGAGGTGATCTCCGATCACAATCATTTACGTTTTTTTCCCAACAACATTTCTTTGTCGAAGATGATGGAATTCCACCTTAAAATTCCAGTTTTAAATGACACGTTGGACAGTTCAGTAGTAGGTTCAGCAATCACCTTGTTGTTTTCATTGCTTGATGAAGGCCAATAATTTGACAATTCTGAAACAGAGTAACATTTTTTCCACGACCACATGACATGTCTTCTGACATGGTTGTTTAAGAAATGAGATGCTACTCACTGATTCAATTATGGTTATAAGTTGTTGCCAGCTGAAACATGTTAATCACTGCAATAATTACAATGGAAGGCACTTACATATTTGCTTACTTAAATCTAGTTTAACATTTTTTGGCCTGGAAGTGCATCTGATATTCAATTTAATTAAATTCACTTTGTTTGTATAGCACTTTTAACAATGCAAAGCAGCTTTACAGAAGTATAGAAAAATAGAGAAAAAAATATAAAGTTTAAAGTTATTATTATATTCCTAATGAGCAAGCCTGAGGCAATGATGGCAAGGAAAAACTCCCTGAGATGATATGAGGAATAAACCTTGAAAGGAACCAGGCACAGAAGGGAACCCATCCTCATTTGGGTGACACTGGACAGTAAATAATGTAAATGTTGATATTGTCCTTTCTACAACAGCAACCAAGAGCGCTTGAGGAACTCCACTGTAGTTTCTGAGTTCTATAGACTTAACACTAATTCCTTGCTAGTGCAAGCTGACAGATGCAACAGCAGTTCAGGGACGGTGTGATAGTCTCCAAGTGGTTCTATCCACAGCAGTCCCCTGGGTCACAGGCTGTCCACACAGATCGATCCACAGCAGCAGTGAGCGTCACCAAGCAGTCAGACTCCAAACGGGGTAGATTGTCTGGATGGATCAGGCAGGTCCGAAAAGAAGAAGTGGTCACGCTGGGAATTCAGAACACTGGGAGCTTGAGAGTGGGATGACTAGCTTGACAGAGAAAGACAGAGAGAGAGAGAGAAAGATACATTTGTGATCATTTCATGTTTAAAGACAATGTAGATTATGTGTAAAGTGCAGGGAAGGTCTCGGCAAGACTAGCTATGATAGCATAAATAAAAAGGAGAGCCAGGATTCCCAGGACATAAAGCATCCAACCACTTCACAGTCAGCAAACCTGAGCGACTTGCGAGGGTGGTAAGGTGACAGCATCCAAACGTCCCAGTACACCAAACATTCTATGCCCATGAACGTTCTAGATCTATTCCTTTACCTAAGAAAAACATTGAAAGCTTGAATAAACAAATATGTCATCAGCCTGGACTTAAACATTGAGACTGTGTCTGAATCCCAAACACTAATTGGAATGTTGTTCCATAATTGTGGGGCTTTGTAAGAGAAAGCTCTGCCCCCTGCTGTAGCCTTTGCTCAATAATCACACCAAGGTCTTTTACTGCTGAACATCATGAAACAGAAACACCATCCAGAGTTACTCCGTAATCAGAAAGATTACTTCTGGAAGTATGTGGTCCTAGTACAAGCACTTCTGCCTTGTCAGAGTTAAGCAGGAGGAAGTTAGTAAGTATCCACTGTCTAATGTCCTTTATACATTCTTAATAAGTTGGTGTCTCTCATCTGACTTAGCTGAAACATATAGCTGTGTCTCACCGGCGTAACAGCAGAAGCTAATACCATGTTTACTAATAATTGCACCAAGGGGTAGCATATATATGAAGAAAAGCACTGGGCCTAAGACAGAACCTTGTGGAACACCGAACATAGAGAAGTCATGCATAGAGGAGTCACCATTTAGATCTACAAACCGATAATGATAAGTCAAATAAGACCTGAGCCAGGAAAGGTCTGTTCCTTTAACACCAACAACATTTTCTAGCCTATCAAGTAGAATTGTGTGGTCAATGGTGTCAAAAGCTGCACTAAGATCGAGCAACACCAGCAAGGAGACACAACCATGATCAGAGGCCAGTAACAGGCCATTTACCACTTTAACCAGCAGGGGTGTGTTTACCCCAGTTCCTGACTTTGCTTGGGGCCCCCACGCCCCAACATTGCCTAAGATTTTCCTTTGATTTGCACAACAGTAATATTGAGCATATAGAATTATGTGAGACAAATATAAACCAGATACATCTTACTTTGTTTTAAAAAATAAAAATAGTGTCCACTGTTTTATTCAGAATGATACAGAAACCTTTTAGCTGTAAGAAATTAAAAGACAAAGTAAAGGTGGAACCACACACACCACTCCACCCCAGCAATGTCAAACTACAGCTGTACAGTATGAGCCTTTGACTAAGACACAGTTAATTGACAAATACAGTGATGTGTTCAACTTGCCTGTTGAATCTCTGCCACTTTAAGCTGGATCCCAGCGTTTTACTGGTGCAGAGTGCCCCCCAGAATATTCCAGTCAATATGAAAGCAGCCATAAAAGCCCAACTAGATGCATATCTGGCAGAGGGTCATATCACAGATGTTACAGAGCCGACTGACTGGATTAGCAATATGGTGATTGTTAAAAAACCAGACAAGCTACGGATTTGTTTGGAGCCAAATTTCCTGAACAAAGTTCTGAAACACTCTCATTATATAATGCCAACGCTGGAGTATGTGTTATACAAACTGCCTAAAGTATTTTCACCTTGGTTGATGCCAAACATGCATTCTTACAGTGCAAGCTGGATAGCAGCTTCTTGACCACATTCTGGACCCCATGGGGTAGGAAACAGTGGCTAAAGCTTCCATTTGGTGTATCGGTGGCACCTCAGGTGTATCAGCAGAAACAGCATGAACTGTTAGCAGGTCTAAAGGGAATTGAGCCCATTGCAGATGATATTCTCGTCATTGGATGTGGTGACACGGACCAGCAAGCTGAGAAGGATCATGATTTAAAGCTTCAGGCCCTGTTGGAGTGTTGCAGGGAGGTCAAGCTACGGCTCAGTTAAAAAAAACTGCAGTTCAAGGTCGCTGAAGTGAAGTTTCATGGTCATATCCTTTCATCCACTGGCCTGAAGCCCGACCCAGAGAAAGTGAGGGAAATTATAGACGTGCCTAACCCTACAGACACTAAAGGTGTGCAGTGTTTCATCGGGCTTGTCAAGTGTTTTATTTGACGATGGGTTCCCTTCTGAGCCTGGTTCCTCTCAAGGTTTCTTCCTTTCCATCCCAGGGAGTTGCCACAGGCTTGCTCATTAGGGATAAAGTAGTCTAATTATAGAATTTAATAATTTATTCTTATTTCTAGTTAATTAGTTATTTTTTTAATTTTTTATTATTATTTTTCATTTTCCCCTCCACTTTCTCTGTTTTCTTCTTTTGTAAAGCTGCTTTGAGACAATGTTCATTGTAAAAGGCGCTATACAAAATAAACTGAATTGAATTGAGTTGTTTGCAAGCCACTGTGGCGCTTGCTTGACAAATATACCCCTTGGCGATGGCTGCCCAAACATGAGGCCTCAGTTGGCAAGCTTAAATCCTTGGCCACGTCGATGCCTGTACTGCACTACTGTGATGTTACTAAGCCTGTCACAGTGCAAAGTGACTCTAGCTGAAGAGGTCTTGGGTGCTGTCTAATGCAAGAAGGACGGCCTGTTGCTTTTGCTTCAAGAGCTCTGACTCCCGCAGAAAAAAATTTATACTCAAATCAAGAAAGAGTGTCTCAGTATTGTCTTCGCTTGCCAAAGATTTCACCATTATTCGTACGGACAAGAGTTGGTTACAGCCAACCAACTGACCAAAAGCCCTTGATTTCTATATTCAGCAAACCACTTCTCAGTGCACCTAAGCAGCTTCAAAGCATGCTCATGACATTTCAGGACTACAGCCTCAAAGTTGTCTACAAGCCGGGACCTATTGACATGTTAAGCAGGGCGGCTGCTGACTGTATAGGCAAGGAGGAAGTTTACCAGCGGCATGCCATATGTCATCTGCAGAAAAAGCAGGAAGATGTGCGACTCATCAACCAAGCAAAATATCTTAATGTGACAAATCAGTGGCTGGAGAACATCAAGGTGCATACTGAAAGGGATGATGCCCTTCAGGCCCTCAACACCACTGTCCTTGCAGACTGGCCTGATGAGAAAGAAAAAACCTCACACCTCATCCGAGAATTCTGGCCTTATTGAGATGAAATAAGTGCCCAAATTGGCATCTTGTAGCGGGGACAGAAGGTTATTATCCCCAGGCCACTACGTGCAGAGATGCTCAAGCACATACACTCAAGCCATATAGGAGGTGACACATGCTATCATCAAGCCCGTGACACATTATATTGGCCAGGTATGCAAGCAGAAATCAAAGACTTTGTGAATAACTGTTCAACTTGTAATGAATTAGTACACAATCAACAGAAGGAAACCATGTCATGACATCCCCAACAGGCCATGGCATGGACTTTTTCAGTCATCGGCAAAAGGACTACCTTCTAATTGTGGACAACTTCTCAGATTTTTGGGAGATTGAACTGCTTCCTGATCTATCTGCAGAGACCGTTATCAAGCGCTACAAGGCTCAGTTTGCCCGACATGGTCAGCCAGACAGGGTGATCACCGATAATGGCCCTCAGTTTGGTGCACTGTTTAGGCACTTTGCTTTATCTGGGAATTTGAGCATATCACTTCCTCACCAAGACATCCCAAGTCAAATGGAAAGGCTGAGTCAGCTGTTAAGATTGCTAAGAACCTTCTGCGCAAAGCTATGCACGATGGAACCGACCCTTGGAAAGCTGGAGAAACACTCCCACTGAATACATGGACAGTAGCCCTGCCCAAAGGTTAATGTCGTGGAGACTGAAGACATCTCTTCCAGTAACAAGCAAACTTCTGGATCCTTGTGTAGTGACTGGGGTTGTGGAGCGGCTTCGCCATCGAAAGTACTTGGCGAAATCCTGTTATGACAGGTCAGCTCATGATTTGCCAGAGCTGAACATAGGTGAGAGGATCAGAATGAAGCCCCTTCCAGGGGACAACTCTGCATTCTGGAGGGTCGGCACCTGTCTTCAGAAAGTGGTACCATGCTCTTATTTTGTGAATGTGGGAGGATCCTTATATAGACGCAACAGAGTGCACTTAAGAGTGGCAGAATCGTCCTCTTCACAAGCTCTGGACAGGAACAAACTCCTGTCCTCTCGTCCTCTTCACAAGCTGTGGACAGGAACAAACTCAAGTTACCTTCTGTGCTTGAAGGGAGTGTTAGCAGAAGCCACTGCATCTGCTAACCCAACTCAGGAATGCTGCTGTGGCAGTTTGGAAAGAAAAGTGCTATTAATTTAATTAAGGACTTGATGGTTCAGTCATTAGTATCTGAAATTTATTTCATTTAAGTTGATTGCAGTTACATTAAATGTTATATATATTAAAAGTTTAATATAGTATTTTGTTCTGATACTTTAGTTCTTATTTGTAAGGGGGGATTTAATGGAATGTTATATATCACGTGATCGACAATCGATTGCTCCTGGCTGCAGTGTTCTCTTCAAATACAGTTGCTGAGCTGCACCACCATGTCCACCTCTTGTTTTATGCTTAAAGTGCTGTATGAACAGAGTCTTCTTTTTGTCTGTTGTCTTGCATATTCAAAAATCCAGTCCTTTCAGCTGAATTGAACATTTCTGGTTTTGGCTTCAGCAAAATCCTTAATTATATACTCTATGTTCAGGGATCTTCTGACTCTTTGTTCAATAGAAATCATTGTAAAGCCATTCAGTCATTCTTGAGACAGGTAAGTTTTAAGTAACCGCAGGTAAGTTGTAATTTGCTTCAAAGTGGAGAAGCTTCTCTCTCCTGAGGAAACAGTGATAGGCAATGTCAACAATAAATGCATGGCAATGCTTAAATTGCCATAAAGCTCCAAGGGATTCTCCTTGTAGATGTAATCAAACATCTCTGCAGGTATAAAGATGTGATCTGGAAAAACATGAACAGCTGCCCTCACTTCAAGAATCATGTCCTGGCTGTCAATGTCTCCCAGTGTCTGCTCCAGTTTCTTACATGATTCATCAAGAGTGCCCTCTTGAACTGCCGCCTTCATGTTATCAGACGAATATAGAAATCTGAACAGAGAAAAAAGAGTTTGTGTGAAACTCTCACTAACACTAGTAAGTGTTGTATCAAGCAGAGGAAGAAAAAACAGGGCACTCATCTCTGCTGCCGGCAAATATAGTGACAGGTGCGGCCATAGCTTGTTCAGTGGGCAGCAGAGCTGGGTCTTTCTCTTCTTCAGATGTTTCATTTTGATTTTTAGGCGAAAAAAATGTTGTAATCTTTGGCAAACATTTAGTATTTGATTTCTTGTCTTTTGTTTTCTTTTGTTTTTGAGTGCCACTTGGATAAGCACGCTTCATGGTTGATGCTTTCTATATGTCTGGACCGCACGTTAATAAATGATGTCAAAAGCAATCATCAAATGAGTTAACAGCTTGTGGCCAGTAGGGGGGCCCCTAAGCCCATGGGGCCCCACACAATTGCGTGCTTTGTGTGGTGGGTAAACACGCTACTGTTAACCAGTGCTGTCTCTGTGCTATAATGAGGCCTAAATCCTGACTGATAGATTTCATGAATGTTATTCCTATGTAAGTATGAACATAACTGCTGTTCTACAACCTTTTGACATTTTGACTGACATCTATCTCCGCAAACACACACAAACACACACACACAAACACAGGCCAGATATCCATCTGAGAGAATGGTGGAGTCGCTGAAGTTTCAAGCTTAACTGATGGACACTAGGCAGCGGCCACCCCAGCTGTGTATTCACTTCCGCTTGCAAGATGTTCAGTACTTTTGCAACTGGACGCACTGTGTTGGCCCACTCTGTCAAGAACAGCATTTCTGCTGGATTAAACCTACAGGAGAAATCAGCATGATCAAAGAGTATACAACAACCAACAATAGAGTGGAAAAACACTTACATTGAAACCTCAAGAGAGGTGCATATATTCCTAAGGTCACCTTCTCCTGCTTTTTTGCAAATTTGAAGGATTCTGTCAACAGCCATGAAAGTTGAATTCCACTGCGTTTGGTTTAGCCTTAAAAGCTGAAGCCTGCTTTCTGCTTCAACAGCTTCAGCTGCTAGAGCAGATCAGCTGCTTTTATTCCATAAAGCTTGGCACAGATCATAAAGGCAGATCTGTAGAGTTTCTTGTAGTGTTCATTTCAGGGAGCTTTTTGGGAATCAAAACTTGAGACTAGTTTAGGTATGTGGCAGGCACATTTTTGATGATTTGGTAGCTGGAATGGTAGCCATCATCTTGGTCTAGGAGAAGAGAGGCATCTTGAAATTCCAAACCATCATTTCCCTAATAACACTTGTTTGTCTCAATATTGTTTTCAGCTCCAAAAACTCTGAAAGCCTTCAGGAAGTTGGAACCACTGTCTGTGGTTGTGCAGACAACCTTGTCACATATTTCATACTCTGAGTGGATATCCTTTATAGCACTGGCCAGTACCTCAAAAGTATGAGAGCCCTTTAATCTTTTGCAGGCAAGTGCAGCACAATGTCTTTCAAGACATTCAGAAGTAACACAAGGTTACTTCCAAAAGACCAGTGAACATGTCTGGCCAATTACATGGAATGTTAAAACGAATCTCATTGGCATAATAAATAACATTTAAATTAACTGGGCACCATCCCAATTCAATTGGTTTGTTAGTAGCAAGAGAAAATAGAATGAAGTGATCTCCAAAAATGAGTACTTTATGAGTGTAAATAAAATTGTAAAGAGTAAAAAGTACTTTTTTTCTTTAAAAAAAAGTATTCCTTTTTAATTATACTCAAGTAAAGTACAAATCCCCAAAAATAATACTTAAGTACAGTAATCAAGTAAAATTACTCAAGTACTTTACACCTCTGCCTAAAAGTAATATATATTTTAATATTAATTATTAAATATTGTACTTTAATATTAAAATTATTTGTGTCCATTCTTTGACTAAAGGTTTAAAAACAGTGACCTTATATTTGAATAATTGATGCTATAACCCTCTCTATTTATTTTATTTGACTTTGGCTAAAAAATTATGAGCACATTTAAGCACCTTATTTCCTATAACGTCACATTCAGCTCCATGCGTGCTTTGCAACAGAAGTGTCATGGATTATTCTTGCTTCTTTTAAATGGATACATTTTATTTTATTTTATGTACTCTTTTGCTTTAGCTCATGCTCTACATTGCTGTGTCAATATATTGCTCGTTCATGCATGCATACTGCATGACCTTTTGACTTACATTTGCCTCTGTTGCTGGGGTTATTTTTTTTTAATCTCTTCTCCTACTCTTGCATCTGCTGGCTGCTTTGGTTATCTCTTTGCACCTACTGCTGTAGCTAGTGCTCTTCGTAGGAACAGAATGTCTAGCACACATCCTCAGTCAGACTGGTTACTGCAATCTAGCTTACTTGCAGAAATAGATGTGGTATTAGATGTAGTAGCCCTGGGTGTTCTTTCTGTGTAAAGTACTGAGTCCTTATTATTTGATAATAACTCATATCTGTTTTACTCTTCATAATAATATTTATGTTGCTATCATAATGCTTATGTTTAAGTAAAACTAAGCAAAATTTTCAGAAAAATCTCAACATTATTCCCTCCAAAGTCCACATTGTTTTCTGAGCACCACCTGGACATCCAGCAGTTCAGCGACCATAACCTGCTGTAAGCCACGCCACATTGGGATGTTTGCCTAGGATTACCTGTTATATCCGGCACCCTGGCTCCTGGAATACATCTAACCAGTGCTGCTTGAGTCCCTATAGGCCTAGCTAATTACACATGCCTTAAGATAGAGTCTCCTATAACCAGATCTCTTTGTCATGCTGAAAGACCCTATTGATCTAATGTGTTTTAGTAGAAGCCTTTAGAGGTTTTGTGCCAAAATTGACTGGAGCGATTTAATATTCCCTCCACCCTGATTTAAGGCCAAGTTCCAGCTCCAAAGCATGATGCTGCCATCTATATGCTTCACTGTGGAGATGGTGTTGTTTTGTATTTTAAGAGATGCTAGATGCTCTTGACAGGCCTCCCTGACCAATTTTCTTCAGGTCTTCTCATCAATTTTAGGGGGACAACCTGTTCTTAGTAATGTCACTGTTGTGACATTTTCTCGACTTGTTGATTGTTGTCTTTATGGTGTTCCTTGTTATATTAATGGATTTTTTGGAACGCTTTCCTAATTTATATTTTTCATTTTTCTCCTACCTGCTACCTATGGTCTACCTATGGTCTTTGCAGCCCATGGCTATTCCACTTGAAAGTTGCCAAGAAAATGTCAGAAAAATCCTACAGGGACAGCTGTACTTTATTTAGGGTGAATCAGACACCTTAATCGATGGCAGGTATATACTACTGACTATTTAACATGAATTTGAAATTGATTCTGAATACTGACATATTCGTAATTATAAAAGGGTGTGTGCACTTATGCATCCAAGTTATTATATATTTTGTTCTTTTTTATGCCTAAATTATTCTCATTGTTATTTACTGTAATACATAGGTTGCAATTTCACAATAAATATGGAAAGGATATGGTATGATTTATATTGGTTTCATTTTATTTATTCCCCCAAACCCTGCAGTTGTAACAGGGGTGTGTAAAGAACAATGTATAAATACAAAAAAATACTCATTTATTTTAGTCACGATTATTGTGGGTTCTCCTGTCGTACTGTATTCTGACCCCAGCATGTACATGTTTTTTGCTGCTGATCTATAAGCAAATAATGATACACTGTTAAAGTTAGAAGTTCTCTTCATATTTTATACTATATATAATTTGTTCTTAGGGACTTAATTTTTCTCAAAAGCCAAAATGAAAACAATTAAAAAAGAATGTCTGATTTTATTAACCTCTGTGTCTGAAGCATCGTGACAGTGTCACTGACATAATTAACAAAAATATGACTCCAGAAGCAGCAGTTCCCCACCATGACTGTTGACAAACCATTTCATCTTCACCTGTAAAAGGAAAATGCTTTTAATAATGACAGAATTATATTTTAGCTGTGCTATATTTTCTGTTATACTGAAAAATAATCTAAACTGTTCACAAGCACAGCATTATATTATACCTGTCACCTGGACTGTAACATTGACCCAGGTATGGACCTGGTGCTTCATCTGGAAGCTTGACAATGTGCAGGCATAGGTCCCAGTGTGTTCAGAGCTTTCAAGATTGAATAGAGAAAGAGAACCATTTCCCATGTGTGCCTGTTGTATGTTCACATCAGCCCTCTTTTCCCAAGAGTTAGTGATCCTCTGGCTCCGACTATCATAAGTGAGAATCATAAAAGGCTCAACAGTTCTGGTCAAGGTCCAGGTGAGAGTGAAGTTATGGTGTGGCTGCGGTAACATGCAAGGGATGAACAATGTGCTGCCCTCCTCACCAAATAAATGATCTGATAAAAAAGAGAACCATTTAAGCTTTGTAGCTATCTAAGATTGTTCTTAGGCTAGTTTTAATCTCCAAATTTATATGGCTAATACCTTGCTGTTTGACTGATGCTGTCCAAACTTGGCTCCTATCCACAGAGACCACTGAACAGAAGTAGGCATGCTGGGAAATGTTACCCAGAATGCTGATGGTGCTTTCAATGGTGAATAAGCCCTTTGAGTCAGCTGTGTTGCAGGTATGATTATGAAGACTGCCCAGGTCTGTTGGAGGTTCAGTGGTCCAGAAAAGTTGAGGTGCCGGGTAGATGTTCTGGGCCAGACAAATTACCTTCTCTTCTATGATATCTACCTTTACCATCTGTATTAGAGCTGTAATGAGGAATAATAATATTAATTTCATTTAGTTAAAGTGTTTAAACCTGGGAATACATGTTTTACAATAATAACCAGCAGATAAAACACAGCAGAATTTGGTGTTAATGAAATTAACAACAGGTGCACTAGATGGGCAACAATGAGTTGATCCCCAAAACAGGAATGGTTTTACAGGTGAAGGCCACTGACATTTTTTTCCCTACACATCTTTTCTGACTGTTTTTCACTAGTTTTGTATTTGGCTAGGGTCAGTGTCACTATTGGTAGCATTAGGTGTTACCTGGACCCTAGAGAGGTTGGACAGGTAGTCCAACTCCTCCAGGATGGCACAATAATATGTGCCATTGCCAGAAGGTTTGCTGTGTCTCCCAGCACAATCTCATAAACATGGAGGAGAATCCAGGAGGGCCGTAGAAGGTCCTTGACCCATCAGCAGGACCAGTATCTGCTCCTTTGTGCAAGGAGGAACAGGATGAACACTGCCAGAGCCCTACAAAATGACCTCTAGCAGGCTACTAGTGCGAATGTCTCTGACCAAACATTCAGAAACAGACTTAATGAGGGTGGCCTGAGGGCCCAACATCCTCTAGCGGTCCCTGCACTCACTGCCCAGCACTTGTTTGGCATTTCACATTAAATACCAGAAATGGCAGGTCCGCCACTGGCATCCTGGCATCCTTCACAGATGAGAGCAAGTTCACCCTGAGCACATGTGACAGATGTGAAAGGGTCTGGAGAAGCCGCAGAGAATGTTATGCTGCCTGTAACATTGTTCAGCTTGACCAGTTTGGTGGTGGGTGAGTGATGGTCTGGGGAGGCATATCCATGGAGGGACGCACAGACCTCTACAGGCTAAACAATTAGGTATAGGGATGAAATCCTTGGACCCATTGTCAGACCATACGCTGTGGGTCCTGGGTTCCTCCTGGTGCAAGACAATGCCTGGCGTCATGTGGCAGTTCCTGGAGGATGAAGGAAATGATACCACTGAATAGCCCCCATGCTCGCCTGACCTAAATCCAATAGAACACATCCAGATCTGGGAGGCCCTGGTCCAGATCTGGGAGGGATACCATCCGTCATCTGATTAGGAGCATGCCCCAATGTTGTCAGGCATGCATACAAGCACGTGGGGGCCATTCAAACTACTGAATACCATTTGGAGTTGCTGCAATGAAATTTCAGCAGAATAGATTAGCCTGCTGCATAATTGTTTCACTTTGATTTTCGGGGTGCCTTTGAATTCAGTCCTCTGTAGGTTGATAATTTTCATTTCCATTAACTGATGAGGCATCCTTTCATTCCTCACACGTTATTCAGTCTATATTAGTATGGATATCCAGCATGATATTTTTCCCCGTTGAGATCTCATGTGTTTTCAAAGTGTTCTTTTAATATTTTTGAGCAGTACACACACACACACACACACACACCATGCAGACTCTCTGCATTTGTGTTGTATATATTTATTTGGCAGGGGATGCCAACAGTTTCTCTGCCTTCTCAGAAGGTGAGACACACATACACCTTAATCATGTGTCCTTTACTAGTTCACACATGAGGTGAGCTTTGGGCGTAAGCAAATAGAGGATGATTGCCTGAAACACTGTTGCACGAAATGGTGTGTGAAGTGAAAGAGGCGAAAAACACAGGTGTGTGAAATGGAAGGGGCCAATATTGATCTGGACCAGAGACTTCCAGCCTCATATTTTCTGGTTCACAGGAAGCTGCTGTTCCATTATATAAAGTGGTGGAGCCACCCATGTGACATCCTTGTGGTCCTCTGCTCCAACACCAAACTTCTTGTGTACCTGGGACACACACCCATTGTGGTCACCTTGTGTCCCACAACACATTAGAGAAGCTGCACAACAGATTCTTCTGGCCTGGCATTTTGCTTACTTTTTGTCAGATTTTGCCATGTAAATGCTATTTATAGCTTCTCTTAAGGGGTATGGCACAAGCTACATTATCTTAATTGCAAACATACTTTTTATTTCATACTTTTTATTTCATACTTTTTATTTAAAGTAAAAATATATGCTTGGATATGCAAAAAACTAACCTTTCACACCTAGGTTTACAAAAGTCTCCTGGTTGCCTTTTCTGGTGCTGGTATAACATTTATACCGCCCTCTGTCCTGCACCTTTACTTTGCGTAAAACTAGAGATGCATTGCCTTGAGCAATCTGGAGGTTAAACAGGCAAGTGCGACCACTGAAGTGCTTGTTCTGAAGGCCAAACTGGTCTTTGTTGTAGTAATAACTGTGCACTGGGATCTGCTGTTTGTACCAGTGAATCACAACAGCACCAGTGGGCATGAAACTGCAGGGCAGTGTGCAGTCTTCATGAAACAAGCAGGTCACCTGAGTATCTAGAAAGTGCAGAAGAATATATTTTAGAGAGTTTTAGACATTAAATAACTGTAACATGCCCTTAACTAAAGCAATAGAAATAATATTTTGTTGCACATTTTAGTTCCTTTCAAATGTCTGTTTAGTTTCCTGTCAAATGTTTTGTTGATGACATAGCTGATGCTAATGCATGTAAACAGAAATTTCTAAATTCTGCCAAGTTTACTATATATTTTTAACACAGTGCTTTACATAAAACTACCTAAATTTCAAGATGACCCATGCATTAAAGTTGCTTGCACCAGCATGCTGTACTTAACATTCTCACTTTTAACTGCAATGCCTGATCAGCTTTAAAATTTCCCTCTAATCTAGGCAAGGACAAATAAGTAACAGAGTTATCTCTTTACACCCAGGGCATTAATCTGGGACTAATGGCGTTTCCTAACATTCCTGGTCCACTGATCCATGACTTAATTTTTTTCTTCAAGATTATTTTGGGTCTGGAAAATTAGCTGGTTTTATTAAAGAATGGTAAAAGTGTATATATATTTACTAGGTATGACAAGTAATTATTAAATCATTTTGTGAAATTGCTGATCCAATTGGTTTGTGCATATGCATGCTAAAATAACATGTAATTATACCATTCTTGCTCACAGATTTGCCTTTCACTTGCAATGCATACTTGTAACTCTATTACAGGATGTTTAGATTATTAAAGACAAAATAGCTCATTCCTGCAAAATGTAATTACTTAAAAGTGTGAGTTTGTATGACTTACCTTTTAGAGGACTTGTTATCGATACAGATAACAATATCCTGAGAAATATCAGAAGAGCTGCAGGTGTCTTTATAAGCATCATTGTGGTTGAAACTCATGCACTAAAGACTTCACTCCCCTCTGTAAGTGTGTTTGTGAGAGAGAGAGAGAGAGAGAGAGAGAGAGAGAGAGAGAGAGAAAAATCCTTGTGGACGCATTAATTAAATCTGTAAAACTTTAACCTGAGGGAACATGAGTGGACATTAGAAGTGTAGCTCTGAGAGTGGCCTTTTGTCCAGGCCATATTACAGACATGGAAAAAGAAAAAACAGATTACACTTTAGCTTTTCATTTTCTTTACAAACTGCAAACTTAGTGCCCAACTGTTTGATTTCATGTGATTTCTTGTAGTTATGTATTTATGTAGGTAGGCTGTGCTACAACATTTTCTAGGGTCTTGGAGGTTTAATAAAGTAGAATTATTATTGGTCTGTAGTAAGATAGCTGCAAGGGTCAAGGTCAGGATTTTTAATAAGGCTTTGCTAAATGCTTTTATATACCTATTTATATACATAGCCAGTGCTAAGAGAAGATTTGAATTCTTATAAAATATATTTAGAAGAACTGTGTTCGCTTCTGATATTGCCTGTTTAAAGAAACAGTTAAGTAAGGGATCTATTACACAAATTGATTAAATTTTGGCATGGAAATAATGAAGTCATTTCTCCCACTTATTGACATTTTGCTGGTGTGCATGCTTCTGTTGTGGAATTGTGACCAAAAGTTAATCAAAGAACTTGCTGGGGCAAACAATGTGGCTGGTGTCATCCAACAAATTCCATGGCAAAGTGAGCCAATATGCCAATAATGCATGAAGCAAAGCGTGAAGCCTGTGTATGTGCAATTTTGTTTTTCAACCATCTTGGCATTATTGATTTTTCAAAGGATAGTTTCCAGGTTGAACAATATGGACACAGTGTACACACAAATTCACAGTTGAATGTACTATAAAGGTTAAGTGGCCATATCTTTGCAATTCTTTTATTCATTGGCATAATAATTTTCAGTACACCTGCTTACCATGAGGCCTGGGTGGCACACAACAAGTTTAGTGAAATATGGCCACTTTGTGGTGCTATACTGAAAAACAAGTTTAAACACCCATATGTCCATTTACTTAATGTAATGACATCTTGTTTCAATGGACAAAGAAAAGCAAACAATACAAAGAAAAGCAGATGCGACCATTTTTTTGTAGGTGATTACATCATTACATGTCAGGTCCAAACTGGGAAGTGAAACATAGTTCCATGTTCAATTGGCATGGCTGCTACAGATCAGTTTGTACCAATTAAAATCTCCTGCATATTTTGGCCTACTGCCAAAAACGAATACAAAATTTTTTTCTACTTCAAAAATTACACCTGAAAAATGGGGTTGGAGGTCTAGATGTGTAAATGTCATTATACATTTAGAACAGCAGATGGCATCATTTATCTGAGGTTGTTCAGTTGTACTAGAAATCCCAGAAAACTAATCTTTCTTATTTAAATATCTTTGTGGTTTTTTGAAAATGAAATTTGTGATTTCATTTTATTTTTATTCAAATGTTGCAATTTTATCTAAAATACAGTATATAGAAAATTTTGGTGGTACTAGTAGGACAGGCACTTCTGAGAACATCAGAACATCTCCAGGACAAAAGTGTTCCAGGCAGAAGAGGCAGCGCTTAGGTCAGTGCCACAGATTGTGCTCGTGAGTTATCGCGTGTCAGAAATGAGCCAAGATCTCCTGGGTCCCTGAATAATGCTGGCACATCAGGCTGTGTTGAATTGATAATGCTTGTGAGACTGGTAGTATAAAAGTAAGAGCATGAATGCCTCATGGTTTGACTGGTAGGTCTAGCAACAACAAGCCAAAGTGCTCCAAAGGTATCCATGTGTTGGTCGCAAAATGAGCATCAAATTACTCATGACTTTGGTGATGTCATGCTTTTTGGTAAATTATATGTAGTTTAATACAAAATTAAGTAATTAATTCGGTAAACTTCCTTATAATTCTCCCAGTTTGGGGATTTCTGTCAAAATATAGTGTCCACTATGTTACCAAAAGTTTTGAGACAGCCCTACAAATCATTGAATTCAGGTGTTAATGAGATAAATATATTGATATAAAAGACATAAATATGAATATTTAACAGTGAATGTGAACAGTAATGTGGCAGTGCAAAAACAAAGTGTGACCTGTGCAGAGTAGTGCAGTTATGCGTGTGCAACAATCTGCTGAGGTAGAATGTGATGTGTGAGGAAGTCCAGAGAAAAAGTCCAGGTTCTAGGTGTTCTGGTTGAGGGCCCAAATGGCCAGCGGGAAGAAGCTCCTCCTCATTCTCTCTGTGTTTGCCTTCAAGGAGCAGAAATGTTTCCCTCACCACAACAGAGAGAAGAGTCCATTGTTGGGATGGCTGAGGTCCTTCATTATCTTCCTGGCCTTGGTCCAGCACCGCTTGCTGTACATAGCTAATCAGCTGATTGCACCACCCTTTGGAGAGTTTGCCTGTCCTGCTTGGTGCTGTTTCCAAGCCAGGCCGTAATACTTCCCATTAGGATGCTCTCAATGGTGCAGGTGTAGAATGTCTTTAGCACTTTTGAGGGCAGTTTGAAGTCCTTTAGGCATCTAAGATAACTTAGATGGGTGTTAACATGACAAGTCCATGACAGGTCCTGCGTGATGTGAACACCTAGGTACCCAGAAGCTGTCCACTCTCTCCACTGGAGTCCCATTTATAGTGAAGGGCTGGTAATTCCTCTCTTGCTTTGTGCTGTAGTACACTATCCTTAGTCTTGCAGACATTCAGGAGGAGGTTGTTGTCCTGGCACCATGTCTCCAGGTTTTCAACCTCCTCTAAAGTAGGCTGTCTTGTCATTGTTGGAGATCAGACCCACCACCACAGTATCATACGCAATCGTAATGAATGCAGTCGTAGGTGTACAGTGAGTATAGCAGAGGACTCAGAACACAACCCTGGGGGGCTCCAGTGCTGAGGGTGAGTGAGGGTGAGACATGGTTGCCCACCCATACTGCCTGTGGTCTGTGTGTCAGGAAGTTGGAGATCCATCGACAAAGGGACGGGCTGAGGCCCAGGATCTCCAACTTAGTGGTGAGTATGGAGGGAATTATGGTGTTAAACGCTGAACTGTAGTCAACAAACAGCATTTTAACATAATTCCCCTTTCTGCTGTCCAGGTGGCTCAGGGCTGTGTGATGGAGGCCTGCAATGGTGTCCTCTGTAGATCGGTTGGGCCGGTATGCAGGTCCAGGGTGTTAGGTAGGGAAGAATTGATGAAGTCTCTGATTAGTCTTTCGAAGCACTTCATCACTACTGAGGTCAGAGCTACTGGACTATATTATATAATATAATAGTTTAATAATATAATATCTATAACTATTATATGATAATAATAATATGATAATGTAATATAATGTAATGTAATGTAATGTAATATTTATATAAAATATATAAATAAATAAATTATATATATAATATAGTATATACATGTATGTAGATAGAAAAAGTCAATATAAATGTAATGACAATAAATAATACAGTATGTAAAGTGTCGGTGCAGTATGCACACAAAGATGTCCAGTGAGTGTGGTTATTGTGTGTGCAGAGTAGTGCAGGGTATACAAGTAGTGCAATTTGTGTGTGCAACAATCAGCTGAGGTAGAATGTAATGTTCATGTTTGGGGTAAGTCTAGAAAGTCCAGGTACTAGGTCTTCTGGTTGAGGGCCCGAATGGCCTGTGGGAAGAAGCTCCTCCTCATTCACTCTGTGTTTGCCTTCAAGGAATGGAAACGTTTCCCTGACCGCAACAGAGAGAAGAGTCCATTGTTGGGATGGCTGAGGTCCTTCATTATCTTCCTGGCCTTGGTCCTGCACCGCTTGCTGTATATAGTGTCCAGGTTTCAATATGCGTGCAGGTCCAGACCACCAGAGGGAGCCCTCGCCTGAATATTGACTGTGTACACCTGATTTCCGGTTTTAGGGCTTTTAAGCAGCGTGCTCCCGCTATTGTACACGAAGTATCATTCTCTATAGTTTGTGTACCAAGCTTTGTCGAGTTTCTCTTTGTCTGCCACGTGTATGAGCCTTGCCTGTTCCTAGTTTCTACGTTTGAAACTCCAGTGAATCCTTACACCAGGTCAGGAAGCTCGGTGCGGATGGTACACTCGGCTGATAGCGTCAGTCATGATGCAGTGTCGAGTTCCTTCAAAAGGGAACCTACCCAAGATAACACAAGATAACCACATGGAGGTAGGCCTACGTAACAAAGAAAAATTTGCACACTGCTGCCAATATCACTGAGCTGATATTTCAATTCAAATCATTTTATTTGTATAGTGCCTTTTACAATGGACATCTCAAAGCAGCTTTACAAAAGAAGATTAACAGATAAAGGAGAGAAAAAAGAAAAATTATTAAATTATTAAACTACTTCATCCCTATTTTATCCCTATCAGGATATCAAGAAAGAGAGTGCCAAAGGACCACATAGAGTCTAATTTCAAGTAGCAAAGCTCTTAAATTTTTACTGAGATAAACAGAGAGTATTTATACAAAAAAGGGGAAGTATTTGGTGATATTTATACACATGTGGTGGACATGTTTACTAATGGGTTGACGAGTTTATTAAAACGAGAATAATCTAGACTATGGAAAAGAGCAGTAACAGTTTTTTTTATCACTTTATCAAAACAGAACAGAAAAAAATTCTAGGTCATAAATAAGGACATCATAGATCAGTTAGATAAGTTAAATGTTCATGGAAGAGATGGGACATTTCTGAAGATGATTCTACTGTCTGGATTGAGGTTTGAGAGTGCTGCAGTATAGGGGTGCTGTTCCAGACAAGGACAAGGTCTTGTATTTGAGCATCAGCTTGATGTTGGCAGCTAAAAGAAGCCAGTGAAGGGAGACATAGAGGGGTTTGACATAGGTCCTTATGACAAGGCATGTTCCTGCATTCTAAATGAGTTGATGGAGGGTGAGTTTGTGGTTGATTTAGGGATGAAAAGAACATGTTTCTTCATCTTCATCCAGTTTGTGGAACTAAAATGGGGTTGGAAAAGTATAATCCTCTAGAAAACTTTGACTTTAGCCAACCAGAGCAGAGGTCAAACTGGCATCAACAGTTTTTGCATAAGAAGAAATATTGTATACCCATGAAGACCTCATGCTTAAGAACAGTCTGTGTTAGGGATACAGTGCTTAATATAGAGACCACAGTAGAGTCCATTTAGTTTATTAACTCATATTTGCCTTAAATTCAGGCATTGCTCTGGCTGGTGTCCACATCTTATTCTTTATTAAGAAAAAAGATTAAGAGGGGGCGGGGCGATGTAGGTTACTGAGTAGCTGTGTTTGAGTTAGGCTCCAGCTTAATTGTTGAAAATTTTCCTGATTTAAGCTGTATGACAGCCGTTGCTTTCATAAACGCGAGCTATAGTGTTCTATGGGAGCAAAACGCTTAATGCGTAATTAAATGTGTTGGGTTCTTATTCTGGGCTCATATGCTTACGTTTACAACACTGCATTAAGCCATGTTGCGCGTTTTTCACGTTAAGCGTTCTAGAATGTCCCCCGAGAGGTACACCAGGCCTATGATCGTTCAATTTCATAACTTCGCAGATCATCAGCGGGCGATGGATGCAGCGAGGAAACTAAAAGATGTACGTTTCGAGGGGAAGAGAATCCACTTCTTTCAGGATTTTTCTGCGGAGAGACAAAGGAAACGCCGCGGATTTGACAATGCTCAAAAAAGACTTTAGGATATGGGACTTCGCTACTCCATAACTTACCCTGCTGTTCTGAGGATAACAACTGATCACTCCGTTAAGGTATTTAACAGTCCAGAAAAAGCTATGGCATTTATTGACTCTCTGCTTTGCCTGTTTATGGATGTGAATGGTGCCTGAACACTGTGACTGAGCTCATGGGTTTTTTTTTTGTTTTTTTTGCCAGGATGTTAGTCCTTTTTGCTTAGGTGAAATACAATTATAGTAATGGGCTGTTTTGATTTGGGATTATTTGAACGCCGGAGCGGGAACAACATTCCTGCATACACAGTCGAGTGTAGGGTCTTTGATAACCCTGATGGTTACACTCCTATTTTTTTTTTTTTTTTTTTCCTCTTTACTTTGGTTTTGGTTTGTTTTTTGTTTTTTTTTACTGGGCTTTCTTATGTCATGCATATTTGTTTGACTGTTTAGTCTTGTACATAGTTGGGTTTTGATGAAGACCACAGAAGCTTTTACTAAGGTGTTTTTATTTTTGCATTTGGGATATCAGCGTGAAATGTCTCTACAGATAACAGAAGTTCCTATTAAAGTGTTGTAATCTGTGCAGTTATCAACGTCAAATGTTTCTGCAGCAATGGGCCAAACAACTTTAAAAATCTGTTCATGGAATATATGGAGCATGCATCATCCAATCAAGAGGAAAAAAGTTATTTCTTTTTTTGAAGAATAAAGGTGGATATAGATCTGCTTCAAGAGACTCATATGAAAGATGCAGAGCATATGAAACTTAAGAGTGACTGGGTGGGCCAGGTATTTTTTGCCTCTTTCACTTCAAATAGTAGGGGTGTATATTTTTAATTAACAAAAAATTACCTTTTACATTGGACATGTGTATTAAGGATAAGGGGGGAGATATGTTCTGATAAAAGGTTTACTCTTTGGTGAATATATTTCACTTATGAATGTGTATATGCCTCCGAACCATCCTCCTGACTAAGGCATTTGGTCATTTGGCTGAGTTTGCCTGTACACAATCCGTAGTGGGTGGGTGATCTCCTGCAGGTGGGACTTTTCCTTCAAAGCGAGCTAAGCTGGTAGCAAAGATTTCTGCTGATTTGGGATATATTGATGTTTGGAGAATGCTTAATTATGGTGTTAAAGGGTTTAGTTATTTTTCAGGGGTTCATAAGACTAGCTCAAGGATTGATTATTTCTTCACTCCTAAAGCTTTATTATCTTCAGTTGTTCTATGTGAGATTGGTAACATCGCTATTTCAGATCATTGTTTATGGAAATTTTACATGGTGATAAACTGCCTCAATTTGGCAGATGGAGGTTTCACCCTTACTTATTGAAAGACCCTAACTGTTTCATATTTTAATTCAGAATTTAATTTTTTTACACAATTAATAATACATCAGGGGTTGCAAAGCTTTTTCCTGGGGCCTTATTATTGCATAAGACAGTAGGAAGAAATGAGAGAACCTAGCAAGTGCTGGAGTTGCAGCTGTCTGAGGCTGAGGGGGAGTAATATGCGAGATTCATCTGATGCCAATCTCAATAAAACTTTAGCTGCAAGAGCAGCACTTAATTCCTTTTTTACACAGAAGGCATGTCAGAATATCTGGTTTGTCAAACAAAAGTTGTATGAGTTTGGCAACAAACCAAGTAAATATTTGGCCTCCCTTGTGAAAAAGAGGGCTGACTCAAAATATGTTATGTATTAAAGATTTTTCTGGACAGAAAATATTTGATAATTAAAGCATTAATCTCACGTTTAATAGATTCTAGTGAGAAAATAGTTAATAGGGCTGGACTGAAACATTTTTCTCAAATAAATTTATCAAAAATTAGTGATGTACAAAGAAAGGAGTTAAATCGACTTATACAGTTAGGGAAAATATTTGAACCCCTGCTGATTTTGTAAGTTTGCCCACTAACAAAGAAATGATTAGTCTATCATTTCAATGGTAGGTTTATTTGAACAGTGAGAGACAGAACAATAACAAAAAAAATCCAGAAAAATGCATTTAAAAAAAAAGTTATAAATTAATTTGCATTTTCATGAATGAAATAAATTTGATCCCCTATCAATCAGCAAGATTTCTGGCTCCCAGGTGTATTTTATACAGGTGACGAGCTGACATTGGGAGCCCAACTTTTTTGTAATGCATTTTTCTGGATTTTTTTGTTATTGTTCTGTCTATTGTTTTTGTTATTGTTGAATCTTGAATTGAATCTCACTGTTCAAATAAACCTACCATTGAAATTATAGACTGATCATTTCTTTGTTAGTGGGCAAACTTACAAAATCAGCAGGGGTTCAAATAATGTTTTCCCTAACTGTAGATAAAGAGGAGCTTTTGGAGGCCTTGCAAATGACACAATCAGGGAAAGCACCAGGACCTGATGGTTTCAGTGTAGAGTTTTATAAAGAATTTCACCCTTTGGTGTTGGGACTGTTGCTCCAGATGTTACATTTCTCTTTTGAACAGAACTCTCTACCCAGATGTCTTAGAGAGGCTAATATCAGCCTTATACTTAAAAAGGGAAACCAGAGGATGAGTGCTCCTCATATAGGCCTATTAGCCTTCTAAACAAAGCTTTTAAATTGCTGTCTAAGGTCTTGGCTCTGAGATGGGAGAAGATATTGCCAAGTATTATAAAGGCTGACCAAACTGGGTTTCTTCATGGACGCTACTCCAAATGATGTAAGAAGATTGTATGATATTAAGCAGTGATCACAGTATCACAACTTAAATAGTATGGTTATTTCTTTAGATGCTGAAAAAGCATTTGATCGGGTTAAATGGGAGTTTCTGTTTCATACACTGAAGTTGTTTCAGGTAGGGGACGTTTTTATCCAATTGGTCAAAATAATGTATGATAACCCAGTAGCAACAGTTATCACAAATGGTAGGCGTTCAGAGAATTTTAACCTTGGGAGGGGCACTAGACAGGGCTGCCCGTGTATTTGGTGTAATCTGAATATTTCTGTTTTTTTGGTTAATGGTAAACAACATAAGCTTGCTTTATATGCGGATGACATCCTTTTGTTTGTTACTCAATAGAAGGAATCTATCCCAGTGATTATGGATGTTATTGAACAGTTTAGTGAAGTTTCGGGTTATAAAATTAACTTTTCTAAGTCAGAGACTATGCCTTTGGGAAAGCAAAGGTCTTTCACTCCTACAGCTTCGTTTCCTATTAAATGGGCCATATTCTCTTGGAATATTTGTCACTCCACTGTTAAAGCAAATGTATAAGACAAATTTTGACCCACTCCTTCGACGGGTACAGGAGGATTTGGATAGATGGTCTCCCCTGCCATTGTCTGTTAGGTAGGATAGCTTTGATCAAGATGATAGTGCTGCCACATTTCTTGTATTTATTCCAAATGATTCCAATTCTCCTAAACTCAGCAACAATTAAATGTATTAATGGCTGTTTCAGTTTTTTTATTTGGAACCGTCTTGGAAGAAACCAAGATTAAAACTAGCTAAGATGCAACTCCCTGGAAATAAGGGAGGGCTGGCAGTTCCGGACATTAAGCTGTATCAACTAGCCTCCCAGTTTCGTTATTTTTGAATGGGTGAAAATGATCCTGACTCAGTTTGGTTGGATATTGAATCACTCTGTTGATGGTTCTTCAGTCTCACTGGCTTGTCTTCCATTTGCTTTAGATGGAAAAAAAAAAATACCCGTGTAGGGCAGTACAAAATTGTTTGTGATACTTTACGAGTGTGGAAATTAATCAAGAGTTAGGAGGGTAAAGCCAAAATCTTGTCATCTATTACTCCAATACAAGGAAATCCTGATTTTCAGCCTGGGATAATGGATAACGGTTTTATGTTGTGGAGAGACGTTGGTATAACCAATATAAAAGATCTGTTCGAAGGAGAGGTGTTATCATTTGAACAGTTAAGGGGTAAGTTTAAAATACCCCAAAATAACTTTTTCAGATATTTACAAATTAGTTTTGTGCAGAAGCATGTTGGCCCTGGATTTTCTTGTTGTCCCACTCCAATAGAACAGCTCCTGAATAATAGTTCAAGGAGGTCATTTAATTAGAAGAAGCTATGAAGCCCTCCTACAAGGAGCAAAAGCTAATACTGAAGCAATTCAATCTATTTGGGAACAAGACTTGGGCTCTCAATTGATGTGGATAGCTGGACACAAATTTGGCAACATATCAATCTGTAACAGGATTAAAGAGTCACGGTACACATTCTTACATCGTCTCCAAATTACTCCATCACTTAGACACAAATTTAACCCAAATAATTCTCCGTTGTGTTTGAAATGTAAGAGAGAGAAGGGTGACTTTGTTCATTGCACATGGACTTTGGTGGAATCGTTCAGCAGCACCCTGAGATTGAGGATGATAAGCACTGGACACCTTGTGGGTAATGTTCAGTTTATTCATTACTTTACAAAACACTTGCGAAGTGAAATTTGTTCCTTGGTCAGATTGAATAACCTTTGGTAGACCAAAAATATTGCAAAATTTCACAAGGGCTTTCACAATGTTGGGGGACTTCAGAGAGCATAATGGGATGGCTTTGATTTAGTCTTAGGCAAAGTTCCTACACAGTGTATCACAAGTTTTTCAAACGACTCATTTAACATGGGAACTGGCTTTAAAGGTGCTGGAGACCCAACCTAATCAGGCTTTCCTGCAATTTGGCAAGAATGACATGAATGGCAATACTGTGACACAGAGGTTTTCATTCCTGGGCAAAAGAACTGTTTCAGGAGGTTCTGATAGGTCTTCCTACCACCTAGGTGTCCTGAAAGTTTGTGGTCATGGGCTAGGTTTAGTACATACCCATGGTAGGGTTGTGGAATGACAACTTGAAATGCAGAACTCCAATCATGTTTTACTTTTTCTGGACTCCACTTACATATGAGTACACCATTATCTAAAAAATATGCAATTGCAAATTTACAGATCAGCCTTATCTATTACAGAGCATCTGCATGTCAACAGTGTCAAATCAATCTTTTTCAATGAGACTTCAACCAGTATTTTGGCCCACTTGTCGTGAGCAAACTGAAGGGTGCCTTGCCCAGACTGCATGTTTCAGCTCATTCTACTGATGTTCAATTGGATTTAGATCAGGACTCATAGAAGGCCACTTCAGAATAGTCCAATGATTAATAAATCATCCTTGGGTGTGTTTAGCTGTGTGTTTTGGGTCATTATCCTTTTGAAGGACCCATGACCTGCAACTGTGACTAAGCTTTCTGACACGGGGCAGTACATTTTACTCCAGAATACCTTGATAGTCTTCAGATTTCATTGCACCCTGCACAGATTCAGATGTTTCACAGTAGGTACAGTGTTCTTTTCTTTGCATGCTTCATTTTTGTGTCTGTGAACATAGAGCTGATGTGACTTGCCAAAAAGCTCCAGTTTTGGCTCAGAGATGGCTGGTGTGATCTGATACTGATGTACCTTGACCTTAGAGTTCATCTATTATCTCTTTGGAAGTTGTTCTGGGATCTTTGGTTACCATTTGTATTCTGTCTCTTCAATTTGTCATCAATTTTCCTTTTGCGGCTATGTCCTGGTAGGTTGGCTACAGTCTTGTGGAACTTAAACTTCTAAATAATACGTGCAACTGTAGTCACAGGAACATCAAGCTGCTTGGAGATGGTCTTATAGCCTTTACCTTTAATATGCTTGCCTATAATTTTCTTTCTAATCTCCTCAGACAACTCTCTCCTTAGCTTTCTGTGGTCCATGTTCAGTGTGGTGCACACCATGATACCAAACAGCACAGTGACTACCCTTTAAATACTGATTAAAAGTTTAAAAACACCTGTGTTGCTAATTACAGGACACACTTTAGTTTAACATCTTTTCTAGGGGTACCATCATTTTTGTCCTTTTTTTTCCATAGCAATGTCTGATTTTCATTAGTAAATTTTCAATAAATTATTTATTTATTATTACTTTTGTCAGTTTTAAATTATTTCAGTGACCATTTTGGGCATTTCTTTCTTTAATGGAAGGGTACCAACAATTTTGTCCACATGGGTAATATACTGTACATCTAGGCCAAATATCTATATTGGGCTGCTTAATACAATTTAAAATAGGGAAGCCTCAGTCCTCCTTAATTATAAGCCAGAGCCAGTTTATCTAGGCTCACCCTAGGGGTTTTATGGCACCAGATAAGTGATCTCAACAATCCATTAAGAAGGATTTAGGAATGGAGATCGTAAAAGTTTGAAACATGTATAGAAATTTGAATTGTGTTTATTCTACACAGTAATGTGAGTGGCAGATTCATCCAATTGGATATATTCATAACCCCCCCCCTTTTTTTAAAAGGCTAGCCAGATTAAGTTCATAAAGTTTTTACTATTTACTTGTATAACAAAATATTTAATACCAGTAGGTGAGCACCTAAAAGAAAAACCTTTAAGTATTGCATGGACAATTTATGGGGTTGGTAAGAAATAAAGGAAGATTGTCAGTGAGCAATGATATTTTATGTGTTTGGGGGCTGATTTTAAAGCCCTTTATATCAGAATTGCATCTAATGGTTTTAGCTAAAGGTTCAATGGCAAAAGAGAAGAGAACTGGGCATCCTTGTCAACACCCCCTGTATAGAGTGAATGAAGCAGAGATAATTCCATTCTTAACAATGTTTGTCTTAGGGGACTTATAAATTGATTTAATTAGGTCAATAAATACAACTTCAAATACAAATTTTCCAAACAGATATAACCACTCGATACAGCCACTCCCAGGATCTGTTTTTCTTTGGCAGTGTAAATGATAAAACATTTTCTCAGGTTATTTGCTGCTAGTCTATTAATTACAAAACCAGTTAGGCTGGAGTAATTAATAGATGGAAGTTTCTAATCTCTTGGATATCATTTTAATTAATTTAACTATTTAAAGTAACTAATTTATAATCTACATTCAGGAGTGAAATAGGACTATAGGAGGCACATTTCAAATGATCTTTACCTTTCTTTTATATTACCAAAATTATTGCACTGGAGAAGGAGTCTGGAAAACATTTGTCCACCTGAGACTGATCAAGCACTTCCATTAAATATGGCACAAGCATATCTTTTAAACTCTTTATAGAATTCAGATAAAAAAACATCTTCACTTGGAGATTTGTTATTAGACATTAGATGAATATCTTTGATCAACTCTGAAATGCAGTAGGTGGACTGGGGTTATGAAATCATCCATTTCTGAAAGATCTGTACTCATCTGAGAAGCATATAATTCTGTGTAATACTGCTTAAATGTGTCAGTAATCTCTGTAGGATTTGTTTCCTTATTACCTGTCTCTTTAGGGTTTATTGTTCGTTTCTGTTTGTCTTGTTTCAATTGCAATGCCAAGACGGTCTTCTCACCAAGCTTTTAATAACGCTGATTAGACCCGATAATGGCGCACTCTACCTGGTAGCTGTTCATTTTATTATACTTCATTTTTCATCAAGTTATTCGCTTTAAGTATATTATACACCTTTAGTTTGAGACTTGTCAATTGCTGAGATTTCAATTCCCAATTTGTTCAATTTAGAATTGCTTTTATTAGCCCCTGCTGGACAGTTTTCTGCCTGAACACCAGCGGGCAGTCTGACAGGGTTTGTTTATACCTGTGCCATGTGTCTGTTTTGTGTTCTTGTGTGTTTGCCTTGCCCAATCCTTAGCCTGTTCTCACCTCTGCACACCTGTCCCTCATGTTTCACTATTACATTCCCTATTTATATGGGTTTTGTTTGTTTTTTTTGCTGAGTCCTCATCATTGTGTGCCTCTTCTGTTCTCTGGATTTTATTTTGTTGAGTTTTTCTCCCAAATGTGTTTCCGTGTACGTTTCTGTTTGTTTTTAAAGAAATAAAGTATATTGTCCCGACTGGCTGCTATCCCTGCATTCTGGGTTTGATCTTGCCCTGTGGAGGCCACTGCACCTGACTGCCCCTTTGTATATGCAATACACTGGCCTCTAAGATAAGCCTTTAATGTGTCCCATGATATAAAACTATTAGAGCAAGAAGATTTTATTAATAGAGGTAAAAATATATTTTCTTTTAAGAACATTTGTTTAAGAAAAATAGGATTAAGTCTCCACCTTTAATCCCCTCTTATTTTCTCTGAGAGAGACAATGTCATTAAAAGGGGAGACTGATACCAAAATCCCTACCAAGATGCGCCTGTTGATTCAGCAACTTGAAGAATAATTAGTTTATACAACTTGTGTATAAACAAATAGTCATCAGTATTTGGTGCATATATACAGGGGTTGGACAATGAAACTGAAACACTGGCCAATTTAGTGTTGGAGGTTTCATGGCTAAATTTGACCAGCCTGGTGGCCAATCTTCTTTGATTGCACATTCCACCAGTAAGAGCAGAGTGAAGGTTTAATTAGCAGAGTAATAGCACAGTTTTGCTTAAAATATTGCAATGCACACATTATGGGTGACATATCAGAGTTCAAAAGAGGACAAATTGTTGGTGCATGTCTCGCTGGCGCATCTGTGACTAAGACAGCAAGTCTTTGTGATGTATCAAGAGCCACGGTAACCAAGAAGGACGAACCACATCCAACAGGAGTAACTGTGGACGCAAGAGGAAGCTGTCTGAAAGGGATGTCCGGGTGCTAACCCGGATTGTATCCAAAAAACATAAAACCACAGCTGCCCAACTTGCTGCAGAATTAATTGTGCGCCTCAACTCTCCTGTTTCCACCAAAACTGTCCGTCGGGAGCTCCACAGGGTCAATGTACATGGCCGGGCTGCTATAGCCAAACCTTTTGGTCACTCGTGCCAATGCCAAACGTCGGTTTCAATGGTGCCAGCAGCGAAAATCTTGGGCTGTGGACAATGTGAAACATGTATTGTTCTCCGAGTCCACCTTCACTGTCTTTCCCACATCCGGGAGAGTTACAGCGTGGAGAAGCCCCAAAGAAGCGTACCACCCAGACTGTTGCATGCTGAGAGTGAAGCATGGGGGTGGATCAGTGATGGTTTGGGCTGCAATATCATGGCATTCCCTAGGCCCAATACTTGTGCTAGATGGGAGCGTCACTGCCAAGGACTACCGAACCATTCTGGAGGACCATGTGCACCCAATGGTTCAAACATTGTATCCTGAAGGCGGTGCTGTATTTGTGCATTATCATCCTGATACACACAGCAAGACTAGTGACAGAGTGGTTTGATGAACATGAAAGTGAGGTTGAACATCTCCCATGGCCTGCACAGTTACCAGATCTAAATATTATTGAGCCACTTTGGGGTGTTTTGGAGGAGCGAGTCAGGAAACATTTTCCTCCACCAGCATCACGTAGTGACCTGGCCACTATTCTGCAAGAAGAATGGCTCAAAGTCCATCGGGCCACTGTGCAGGACTTGTATCTGTCATTCCCAAGACGAATTGATGCTGTATTGGCTGCAAAAGGAGGCCCTACACCATACTAATGAATTATTGTGGTCTAAAACCAGGCATTTCAGTTTCATTGTCCAACCCGTGTGTGTGTATGTGTATGTGTATATATATATATATATATATATATGTATGTGTGTGTGTGTGTGTGTATATGTGTGTATATGTACATATATACACTATATTGCCAAAAGTATTCGCTCACCCATCCAAATAATCAGAATCAGGTGTTCCAATCACTTCCGTGGCCACAGGTGTATAAAATCAAGCACCTAGGCATGCAGACTGTTTTTACAAACATTTGTGAAAGAATGGGTCGCTCTCAGGAGCTCAGTGAATTCCAGCGTGGAACTGTGATAGGATGCCACCTGTGCAACAAATCCAGTCGTGAAATTTCCTCGCTCCTAAATATTCCACAGTCAACTGTCAGCTGTATTATAAGAACGTGGAAGTGTTTGGGAACGACAGCAACTCATCCACGAAGTGGTAGGCCACGTAAACTGACGGAGCGGGGTCAGCGGATGCTGAGGCGCATAGTGCGAAGAGGTCCCCAACTTTCTGCAGAGTCAATCGCTACAGACCTCCAAACTTCATGTGGCCTTCAGATTAGCTCAAGAACAGTGCGCAGAGAGCTTCATGGAATGGGTTTCCATGGCCGAGCAGCTGCATCCAAGCTGTACATCACCAAGTGCAATGCAAAGCATCGGATGCAGTGGTGTAAAGCACGCCGCCACTGGACTCTAGAGCAGTGGAGACGCGTTCTCTGGAGTGACGAATCGCGCTTCTCCATCTGGCAATCTGATGGACGAGTCTGGGTTTGGCGGTTGCCAGGAGAACGGTACTTGTCTGACTGCATTGTGCCAAGTGTAAAGTTTGGTGGAGGGGGGATTATGGTGTGGGGTTGTTTTTCAGGAGCTGGGCTTGGCCCCTTAGTTCCAGTGAAAGGAATTCTGAATGCTTCAGCATACCAAGACATTTTGGACAATTCCGTGCTCCCAACTTTGTGGGAACAGTTTGGAGCTGGCCCCTTCCTCTTCCAACATGACTGTGCACCAGTGCACAAAACAAGGTCCATAAAGACATGGATGACAGAGTCTGGTGTGGATGAACTTGACTGGCCTGCACAGAGTCCTGACCTCAACCCGATAGAAGACCTTTGGGATGAATTAGAGCCGAGACTGAGAGCCAGGCCTTCTCGTCCAACATCAGTGTGTGACCTCACAAATGCGCTTCTGGAAGAATGGTCAAAAATTCCCATAAACACACACCTAAACCTTGTGGACATCCTTCCCAGAAGAGTTGAAGCTGTTATAGCTGCAAAGGGTGGACCGTCATATTGAACCCTATGGATTAGGAATGGGATGTCACTTAAGTTCATATGCGAGTCAAGACAGGTGAGCGAATACTTTTGGCAATATAGTGTGTATATATACATGCATATACACACACACACATATATATATATATATATATATACACACACACACACACTGTTATGTGTGTATGTTTGTGTGTGTATGTGTGTACAGTGTTGTTGTTGTTGTATAGAATACATATATCCTTTTATCATTACATATCCTGATGGGTCAAATACAGACTTTATAGTAATAAATAAAAATATCCCTTTTACAGTTATAGCTTTTTCCCTTGACCAGGAATTAAATAAGGATGCAAACACTTGACCTACCCACTCCCTTTTTTAATTTTTTATGCCGAGCATCTGTTAAAAACATTTCTGGAAAACTATTTCTGCCCTCAACTTCTGAAGATATGTATACAGACTCTTTTTCTTTCTTTTTTTCCTCAATCAATACATGTGTTCTGTGCATATGTATTTGACTCCTGATGCACTCCTACATTACAACATTCATCTATGAAAACACAGTTCATATTACAGGTCTCTGTAGGGGTGGGGTTACAATAATTGTGTCTTTGGCTGGATATCCAGTGAAGGTAAAAAGAAAATAGAGGCTGGATATCTAGTAAATGTAAAAAATTATACTGTTGTACATCTTCTTCTAAGTAAATGTGTACACGTCTGCTTGCACCTTATTTCTTGGGTTTCCCACACAAACACATTAGGCTCCACCTTGATACAGCCCTCTTTGCCCTCAAAGCCTGAGGACATCCATTGGCCCTCTGTACTCCCATCTTCCTCTCCCCTAAGAATAGAAAAGGGCTACCTAAGCACCAGCCCTGCTGTGTTCTGATGTCTGTGTTTTGACTGCTACTGAAGTAAGTCACTACATTGGTGGAGGATGTGGCATCACCCGGACCCACTATCAGGATGAACTGTCTATTAAAACACCTGCTTGAGACCAACCTGCACAGAGGTCACATGAACTGGTACAAGGGCTCCAAGCAACCAAATTTATAAGTGGCCACAAGCTCTCATCTCCCGAACTGCCAGGATGCCTAATGCTGGGTGGCCATGGACAAGTTCCTTAGGCCTGCACTGCTAGAGGAAAGTGCAGAGCTCCAGAGAGATCAGAAACTGGAGTGTGATCTGGCCACCTTAGCAATCGCCAGAAGAGATTGGAGAGTTTTTTCATGGCTTCCATAGCAATGCTCCACCCTTACACCAAGGCCCAGGCAATAGCCTAGAGAGGAGAGCTCAGAAGGGCCACCATTGTCAACCTACTAAATGAACACACAGCCACTAAGCCAGATCAGCCAAGTCTCACCAGCCCTTCCTGAACAAGCTCTGAAAAGCCAGACTAACAGAGAACCCAAAATGTCTCATCTAGGACAGACAGAACAGTAGCTTTTAGGTTTGTTTTGTTTGTTTTTGTTTTTTTTTTGTGATGACTCCATCACAAATTTTCCAGACATTTCTATTTTTGTATGTTTGGTATGTTTTTTTGTATGTGTATTTTTTCCAACCTCCTTTGCACTGCTGCTAATATGCTACTCACTCTAGCAACTCTAACACTCTAATCCATTCTTGAGGAGAAACACATTTGTGCAGCTGTAATAACATTAAAACTTAAATGGTGAGATCCTGAACAAACAAACTAATGAAAGAATTTGTTTACATCACCTTAATGGCTTCTGGGTATTTGATGAGGCCTCCAAATTCCAAGGAGCCCTAAGCAGCCTCATTCATTGATTAAGTCAGGCCCTGCTTTTGTGTGTTCCAAATACGAACAGAAGTTAGATGGGTTCGACCAATATGAGGGTGAGTAAATAATGACAATGTTTAGTTTTAAGTAGAGTATTTAATAATGTGTTTGGAACATTGTTGTGTAAACAATTAGTTTAAGGTTTTTTTTAAGTTTGAAAGGTGTTGAGCCAGTTGTAGCCATCACCACCACCATGTGACTATCCTCCACCTAAATCAGCACCTCTACATGCACAGAAACATAACACACAATGTACTGGGTGGAGCACAAAAACTTCCCTTTTTTGAAGGTGAATGAAAGAAAAATTGTTGCTGATAAACAATTTATTTTTGATAATTTCAAATTATGCTGTGTTAAACAAAATATCTTGAAGGTGGTGGTCACCGTTCTCTATGCACTGATTCAACCGATTTCTGACGTTTCCCTCTACACGTTCCAACATGTCCTGCCGAATAACATTCTTCAGCTGAAGCAGGTTTGTGGGGCAATGTTTAAAAACCTCTGCCTTGAAGTAATCCCATTTTAAAAAAAAAAAAAAAAAAAAAAAAATCACAGGGTGTTAGATCGGGCGAGCACGCCGCCCACAGGATGTCACCTTGAATCGAGATGAGCCGTCCAGGGAACATTGCCCTCAAAACTGGGTGGGGCACAGAAACTTCCTTGCATGGATCCAGGAATACGCATTCACAGCAGTTTGTTGTGCATTTCAGCTTAAACTTTTCTCAGTTAACATAGTACAAATGCGTCTGCAAGATTACCAACAAATACACTGTCATTCAGGAATTCCTAAACACACCTGATTTAACTCAGTTCATGTGTGGAGACTCCAAGACATAAAATGTGTATTGTTAGTGTACCTAAAAGTCAAACCCTTCATAGTTTAACATATGCAGACAGCAACAAAATCTTACCTATTTAATAATGAGGAAGTACATACAAATCTGTGTATCTTCTTGCATTGTAAAACAGCTCCTACTCACCATCCTGGGTGTTTTGCCAATTGAACTTTCTGTAGATTCTTCTGTAGATTCTTTTCTTTGCTTTACTTTGTAATGAGCAAAGTAATGTACCATTAACACCAGTCTGCACATAACACTAAATTAAAGCCTGTTAGATCCTAGCATTTTCTTAACAACCAGGCTTTAAGTGTATCATTAATGGAAGTTGGAAAGAAAAAAAGCATAAAGACAGAATAGGCATAAGTATAAATTTAATTTTAATTTTCTATATCTGTAAAGCTACTTTGAATTTCCATTGTTAAAAGTGCTATACAAATATAATTTAATTGAATTGGACTGAATATCTCCATCTATTGTTCAAAGTCTATATTGTCCAAAATCCTAACCAAAGAGCATAAAAAGAGGAAAACTAAAACAGACCCTTTAAAAAAAATTATACAATTGTAATACTCTGACTGGTGCAACCAAAGAAATATTTTAGTTTTTTCATAATTTGTTTAAAAATATATTTCTTCAAAGGTGGTTTGTGATATTGACTATGATTTGTATAATAATAATGTAATATATATATATATATATATATATATATATATATATATATATATATTATATATTATATATATATATATATATATATATATATATATATATATATATATATGGCTGTATGACATAGAACTAACATACCATAATGTGTGAAATATTAAGAATTAAAGAAAACAGTAAACGTTAAATGAATTGAAATTATTTATTTATTATATATTTGATTAGATTTAAAGAAAAAAATCAAATACATTTGCATAGGCATAGAGCTGGTTTGAAAATTGGGGTTTTTGAAGTGTTCATGTGTTAGCTTCCCTTTAATTTTAATTACATTTATAAGAAATTTATTTCAAAAAATCACTTTTATATCTGCAGTCATTACATAATTTCCCTCTGCTTCTCTCCTCCATCCATTTATCTGTATATCTAGCTAATGTCCACAGGCAGTTATGATCAAATGATTGTTTCATTAACACAAATTATACGGGGCATAATAGCCCAAATGAATGCAAACTGATTAAAACTTATACACACAATTTATATGGGTTGACTATAACATAGTTAGCTTTCCTCTGCACTTAACCTAAAGTAAACTAAGTAAACAAGATGTCCAGTGCGAACAACCTTCTTGTTGTTGATAATGGGAATTATTTAAAACAAATTTAGATAAAGTAACACAAGGCTGTTTTTCACTTATAGACAACTTGCAATGATTAGCAATATGTATGGTGCTAGATTAGACCATAATACCCTTTTTTACACTCCCTCTTTATCAATGCAATCTACCTTCTGTCCCAGTAAAGCAGTAATCAAGTTCTGTGTTGTGAGGCAATAGATGGGCCTTAGAGTGGGCCTTTATTATTTGTATCTGCTATAACTCACAATTGAAAAAGCAATAATGTTACAAAATAAACTACTTCTACATATATTTCCTTTCATGGTATAAATATAAGAAGCACCCCCCACCCCACACACACACCACCACCAGAAACTATGTAATTGTCTGTGAAATATTATTTACTCAGATTTTCACCCTATACAGTACTACAGTGCACATAGAGAGTACTGCACAAAATGCATGCCACTACATTATATTAGATTTGCCCTTTTCTCTAGCTAAGGAGTCGTCTTTATTGTGCTCTGCATGTGGTTTGCATTCTGCTTGTAGCTCCTCCACTGAATTGACTATAAAAAAGAAAAAAATAAAAGCAGAAAAATTAGAGAAGTCATTAGTAATTAAATATTACTCCTCATGATTGAAATTTTTAATTATGAAACAAACATTTTAGTTAAAAAAACACACCCACCAAATACATTTAGCTTTATATTAATTTCATTTAACCAAATAATTTGTCAAGTGACAAGTGTTTTGTTACCTCTATGCATAGCCTGCATCTCTGTGTCATCTTGGTGGTCTTGCCAAGAATCTTTAGACTTACCTACTGACAACACATGAGAACATAATTGACTCTCTCTCACTATTTCTAATATATACGTGTGTGTGTGTGTGTGTGTGTACTAAAATTGCTTTAAAGTTACATATTTCAGTAATTGTGAAATTACATATAAATCTACCAACTGTAGCAAATAATTGACAATATGCCATAATTGATGGGCCTTCTTTTTTACCTTGACATTTTCTGTATATGTAGAAACTGACACAGAGGAGAACTAGAGCAGCTACTATAATAGCCAGTACCCACAGCTTGGACCCACTATTACCTAGAGAGAAAAACCTTTAATGAAATGTAACAAATAGAACATGTTGAAGGTAGGTAGTTAAATAAAACATGCTTTAGTCCTGTTTAATTATTAATTATGTTGGCTTGACAGTCAACATTTGTTATGCTGTTTAAGCTTATTCTACTGACAAAGCCAGTGTACTGTCTGCTGTTCAAGCTTATTTGTAGTGTTCTATTCATGAATGAATCTGTGTTTTTGAATGAATCCTTTAAGTGAACGAAACATTCTCATTCACTTCCATTCACTGAATGACTGGGCCCACTAACTTACTATGTTCTGAGCATAGAAGAAGCAAATGACTACAGGATGCTCAAGCAAGAAATCTTGGTGTACTATGGTCGATTTTCTGAGTATTACAAGTGGGTATTGTCCTGGAGTGAACCTCAGGATGCACAAGGACGCACAAGGATGGAATGGTTTCTCTGTGCTTCATCCCCAGAAAACCCCTCTCTGCCATCCTGACTGGGAGACCTCAGTCAGTCTGGATCAGGAGCAGCATCTCCAGCACCACCATACTGAGTACTGGAGCCCCTCAGGGCTGTGTGCACAGCCCACTGCTGTTCACTCTGCTGACTCATGAACCACATCACCAAGTTCGCCGATGACATGACCATGGTGGGTCTCATCAGCAAGAATAATGAGTCAGTGTACAGAGAGGAGGTACAACTAACAGCCTGGTGTAAAGCCAAAAACCCATCCCTGAACATTGACAAGACTAAAGAGATGGTTGTTGACTTTAGGAGAGCACAGAGTGGCCATTTTACACTGTTCATCGATGGATCCTCTGTGGAGACCGTCACGAGCACCAAATTCCTTGGTGTAAATCTGGTGGAGAACTTCACCTGGTCACTTAACACCAGCTCCATCAGCAAGAAAGCCCAGCAGTGTCTCTACTTCCTATGTAGGCTGAGGAAAGCCCATCTCCCTCCCTCCATCCTGACCGTGTTCAACAGAGGGACCATCAAGAGCATCCTGAGCAGCTGCATCACTGACTGGTTTGGGAATTGCACCGTCTCGGAATGCAAGACTCTTCAGCTGTCCACACTATCCACTGCAAAGACCATTGGAGTCTTTCCCCCCTCTATCACAAAAATGTGCACCACATGCTGCATCCACAAAGCCAACAGCATTGTGGACGACCCCACACACCCCTCACACGCAATCTTCACCCTCCTGTTGTCTGGAAAGTGGTGCCGAAGCATTCGGGCCCTCATAACCAGACTGTGTAACGTTTTTTCCCTCAAGCCATCAGACTTCTCAACATCCAGAACTGACTCTCTCTCTCTCTCTCTCTCTCTCTCTCTCTCTCTCTCTCTCTATCTCACAAACACACACACACTCACCTGTGTGAACAGACTCATGTTTACTACCTGTTTGCACTACTTCAGCCGCTGTTATAATGTTTCAACCGCTGCTATAATGTTTACTTATTTGCACTACTTCAACCTCTGCTACTGCGTTTTTGCACAATCCACATTATTAGATACCTGTTGTTTTTGTTTGTTTGTTTTTTTATACAGTTTCAAGTTTGCACATCACATTCCATTTTGTTTAATTGTGCATGCTTTTTCGGTACAATGTGTCCTGACTTGTGGTGTTCTTTATGCTTCCTCTTTTTGCACTTGTCTTTGCACTGTTTGCACCTGGTTGCACACATTGCACTTTATGTAACTAGGACAAACTTCTGTCCTAGTTCTGTGTTTGTTTGTAATTATATGTTGATTATGTAGCACCAGGGTCCTGGAGAAACATTTTCATATCACTATGTACTGCATCAGCTATAGGTGTTTGAAATGACAATAAAGGCTTCTTGACTTGACTTCACTTGACTAAGAAGCAGGTACATTCCTTTCTGGGGCTGGCTGGGTACTAGACATTTCAACAACTTCTCTAAAGCTGCCCTCTTTCAGATCTCACAAGGAAGGGCCAGCCGAACCAGGTAAAATGGATCACTACAATAGATTGGGCATTGCAACAGCTGAAGGAGGCCCTCACCATAGTGTCAGTGTTGTGGAACCTCAAATTCAGCCTCCGCTTTCAAGTGAAACAGATGCTTCAGACACAGGATTTGGTGCTGACCATTTCCAGATCAAGCCACGCTAGTGCTGTTGTTTAGTGGAGCTTTGCTGTAAATTCCATGCATTATTATTAGAAATTCAAACATTTGATTTGACCAATCAAATGCGTTTATTTTATATTTAACTTTTGAACTACCTGCATGTGGGCCTATCAGGTGATTGCTGAACCTTATTATAATGTTTGCATCCACAAATCACGCTTCAGTTTTCACTTCGTTCTAGTCTAATCTGGAAATGATCATGCGTGAACTCTGCGATAGGTAAAAATGTCATCTATTAACAAAAAATGTGAGTGGGGTTCAAAAAAGAAAAAAATTAATTCAAGCAGCAGAGGAAACATGTTGCTCAGTAAAATACCAAAGCCATCCAGTTATTTTACTAAAGCTAATGATGGAGTGAATTATTAACTTGATGCACATGTATTGCTTTTTGTATTTGGACAAACTCTATATATTCCCTTAAGGGGTGGGCCATGGGCGAGAGCCCAGTTGAAATACTGTTTTGCGTTATGATGCAAGCTTATCATTTAAATGCATTTTAAGCATTGTGGTTTAATTCAGTTTGGTAAATGCGTCTGTTGAGGTGATATGCTCACACCTAAGTTAAAGCAGCTGCTCGCGCAGCACCTGACTAAACTTGAGTTCTTGTTCAAGCTTTGTGCTCGGTAATAGTTAAAGTTAAAACGTGTTTTACTATTAGTATACAGTATGAGATCCTGAGGTTTTAAAGTGACAGCAGCTTTATAAAGACCCTTTGTCTCATCTTGATTTTATTATTGTAAAAGAACTTCAGCAGTGTTAGAAAGATGCACTTTTTTTCCTCGGTAGTTGGGGGTGGAGGGGCCCTGCAGTAACTCATAGCCCCAGGGCCCAGTGTCTTAATGCAGCCCTGCTTCTAACCTCCCCTTGACTGGTACAGTTAATTTCTATAATTCCATTAATGGGCAATATAGAATGGGCAGCTTGCACTTCTGTAATGGCACCATCAGTGCTGAAATGTATGTACTGTTTTTTTTTTTGTTTTTTTTTTATATGCTCCCATTCAGACAATGTCTTTTTCAGTAAAGGTGTTGCATATTATATGCATATACAATGCTATTCTGCATCTATTATATCAACATGATATCGTAGTAGAAGAGTCCAAGTGCTGAACTGTCCTGCCTTCTCTCCAGACGTTTCACCAATTGAAAACATTTGGCACATCATTAAATGAAAAATACAAAAGACAACCCAGGACCCAAGACAGCTAAAATTCTGTATCAGGCATGAATGCCACAATATTTTTCTCACAAAACTCCAGCAAGTGGTCTCAGTTCCCAGAAGTATGCAGAGACTAACTGGAGAAAACTCTAATAGGAAGAGGTCTGGCAGAACAAAAGCCACAACAGAATCAGATGACAAGTTCCTGAGAGTCAATGGCTTGTGTGATAGGTGGCTGACAGGACAAATGTTTCAAGAACAGCTTAATACTGGTTTAAGTAAGCAAGTCTCAGTTTCAGCTGTGACGAGAAGACTTGAAGCTGCAAGTTTGTCAGGTTGAGTGGTAGTAAGAAAGTCATTGCTAAAATGACAAAATAAGGCTTGTTATGACCATGAAGCTCCACCAGTGGACCTTTTGAAGAGGAAGAAAGTCTTATGGACAGATGAATAAAAAGTTAAACTCTTTTTTTTTTTTTTTTTTTTTTTTTTTTTTTTTTTTATATATGCTGTTGAGTAGGCTAAAGATGTTTACTCTATGGGTGACATCAACTATCAAACATGGAGGAAGAAATGTGCCTCTGGAGTGACAGAATGGGGCTCTTTTCCTGAATCCTGCGACCTGAATCAAAACTACTACCACAGCATTTTGTAGTGCCATGTAATACCCTTTGGTATATGCCTAGTTTGTCAAGGGTTCATCATACAGCAAGATAAATACCTAAAATTTACCTCCAGTACGATATTAGAAAAAAAACAAGATGATAGGCTTCAAATCATGAAATGGCTAGCACAGTCTCCAGACCCCACCAAGTTGGTTTAGAAAACTGGATAGACGGGTCAAATAAAAGCAGCCTACAAATGCAACGCATTTGTGGAAACTTCTGCAATAGTGTTGGGACGAACTTTCTAAACATATGATTTCTGTTGTAGAAAGAATGCCACAAATGTGTTTGGCGGATATATCTGCAAAGCTGGCTAATTTGAGTCGAAACATAACGATTACATGATTTCTTTGTCCATTTTTTAAAATTTGTTCTCTGCTTTAATTTCAAGAACACTGACATTAAACTGCTTAAATTTCAGTAAAAATGGAGGTGACTTGTGACCGGTAGTGTAAAGTCCAGTTTCAAACTTTCAGAGAGGCTTTATCAAGTCAACAAAAAAGTTGGTAATGATGAACTTTACCTTTCTAATTATTAATTATTCATTATATTAATCTACAATTAATGTTATTAATTTTACCCATACACATTGCACACACATTCATTCATATTTATAACTCTCATTCATATTCACCTGTCTGCAAAACTGCTTTGGAGGCATTGGCTTTGACTAAGGTTTGGACTATGTGTTTGACCTGGGAACCTGTAAATGTACAGGCATATGTCCTAGAAGGCTTAGAACCTAAATTGTTTAAGTAAAGTGATCCATCTCCCATCAGAGCCTTGTTCAGATCCAATTCTGCCTGGTCATCCCAGTGGTTTTTGATCCTTTGAGTTTGACTGTAATAGGTCAGGATGTCTGTCTGAGTGTTCATACTCAAGAACGTCCATGTGAGAGTGAAGTTTTTAAGATTCTTGGGAGCCATGCATGGAATAACCAGGTTTTGACCATTATTTAAAGACATTTCTGTAGATAAACAAAAGAAGAATAAATTACAAACCAAATTACAAACCAAAGCTGTATTATACCAGTTACAAAGCATTACATCAGAATGGCTACATTAGAAAGTAGAAATGTAAGAAAAACATACAAAGGTTATGAAATAGTCATAATGATGTGGGGCTGTGGGTGCTTTGAGCTTTGGGTCTTTAAATAGACAGATGCATAACAAATACTTATTTATAGAAAATAAAGTAGGTCTGCTTTTAAAGTAAAATCTTACTTAAATATAAAAATTTTTGAACCAATATATGTGAATGTGAATGAATAAGTGAATAAATAATAATTGTGTGGTCCTTGCCACTTCTTTAAACAAGCAAATAACCTCAGCTGAAAACAGATTATGATTTGTAGTTAATCAATATTCAAAAAACAGGTAGGAAATAGTCAGTGGCGGGCCATGCATTTCACACCTAGGCCTTCACTGGTGTCCTTCCTGAATTAATCCACCTCTATACCATCATTATGACACCACAGCAATAGATACTAATCAACCGTTAAATAGCAAAGTAAAAAAAAAAAAAGAAATTAGGCTACAGCATTTCACACCTCACAAGGAAGTCAATTTTATTACAGTCCGCCTTGAAAATGCATTTATAAGGATGTCGGTGACCAAAGAAGAAATGTGATTTCTTCTCCTCTGTCAGCCATCGTGAGTTAAAATATATATATATATATTTAATCTAATCTAGCCATGGGGGTCACAGTCCAATGACTTCTGTGCCGGTCCCAAGCCCGGATAAATAGAGAGGGTTGCGTCAGGAAGGGCATCCGGCGTAAAACATTGCCAAATTTAACCATGCGAATCGTCAGTACTCTAAATTTTATACCGGATCGGTCGAGGCCTGGGTTAACAACGACCGCCATCGGCGCCATTGACCTACAGGGCGCTGGTGGAAATTGAGCTACTGTTGGTCGAAGAAGTAGAGGAGGAAGGAGAGTGCGTAGACAGAGAGAGAAGAGGAAAGGTAAGAGTGTAGGACTGAGAATAGGAACTCTGAATGTTGGTACTATGACAGGGAATGGTAGAGAGCTGGCTGATATGATGGAGAGAAGGAAGGTGGATATACTGTGTGTACAGGAGACCAGGTGGAAGGGTAGCAAGGATTCAAGCTGTTTTATTATGGTGTGGATAGTAAGAGAAATGGGGTAGGTGTGGTCCTGAAGGAGGAGTTTGTGAGGAATGTTCTGTAGGTGAGGAGAGTGTCAGACAAGGTGATGAGTCTGAAGTTAGAGGTTGAAGGGGTGATGTTGAATGTTGTTAGTGGTTATGCCCCACAGGTAGGTTGTGAGTTAGACGAGAAAGAGAGAGAGATTCTGGAGTGAATTAGATGAGGTGATAGAGAGTATTCCAACAGGTGAGAGAGTGGTGATAGGAGCAGATTTTAATGGACATGTTGGTGAGGGGAACACAGGTGATGAGGAGGTAATGGGCAAGTTTGGAGTTAAGGAAAGGAACCTTGAAGGACAGATGGTAGTGGACTTTGCTAGGAGGATGGACATGGCTGTGGTTAACACTTATTTTCAGAAGAGGGAGGAGCATAGAGTGACTTACAAGAGTGGAGGTAGGAGCACACAGGTAGACTACATCCTATGTAGAAGAGGCAATCTGAAAGAGATTAGTGACTGTAAAGTGGTAGTGGGAGAGAGTGTAACCAGACAGCATAGGATGGCGGTGTGTAGGATAAATTTGATGGTCTGTAAGCAGAGGTCAAAGATAGAGATGGAGAAGAAAACCAAGTGGTGGAAGCTGAAAAAGGAGGAATGTTGTGAGGAATTTAGATGGAAGTTGAGGCAGGCTCTGGGTGGTCAGGTAGTGCTGCCAGCTGACTGGGAAACTACAGCAGAAGTGATCAGGAAGAAAGGTGCTGGGTGTGTCATCTGGAAGGAGGAAAGAAGATAAGGAGACTTGGTGGTGGAATGAGGAAGTTCAGGATAGTATTCAGAGGAAGAGTTTAGCCAAGAACAAGTGGGACATGGACAGGACTGAAGAGAATAGACAGGAATACAAGGAGTTACAGCACAGAGTGAAGAGGGAGGTGTCTAAGGCCAAGCAGAAGGCGTATGATTTGTACACTAGGTTAGACACTAGAGAAGGAGAGAAGGGCTTGTACAGGTTAGCTAGGCAGAGGGATCGAGATGGGAAGGATGTGCGGCAAGTTAGAGTTAAGGATAGAGATGGAAAGGTGCTCACAAGTGAGGAGAGTGTACGGAGGAGATGGAAGGAGTACTTTGAAGAGCTGATGAATGAGGAAAATGAGAGGGGAAAAAAAAGAGTTGAAGGGGTGAACTCTGTGGAACAGAAAGTAGATAAGATTAGAAAGGATGAAGTCAGGAAGGCTTTGAAGAGGATGAAAAGTGGAAAGGCAGTTGGTCCTGACGACATCCCGGTGGAGGTCTAGAAGTGTCTAGGAGAGGCGGCAGTGGAATTTTTAACTAGTCTGTTTAACAGGGTTTTAGAGAGTGAGAAGATGCCTGAGGAATGGAGAAGTAGTGTATTAGTGCCGATCTTTAAGAATAAGGGTGACGTGCAGAGTTGCAGCAACTATAGGGGGATAAAGTTGATGAGCCATACAATGAAGCTATGGGAAAGAGTAGTGGAAGCTAGGTTAAGGAAGGTAGTGGAAATTTGTGAGCAGCATTATGGCTTCATGCCCAGAAAGAGCACAACAGATGCAATTTTTGCTCTGAGAATGTTGATGGAGAAGTATAGCGATGGTCAGAGAGTGTTGCACTGTGTGTTTGTAGACTTGGAGAAAGCATATGACAGGGTGCCAAGAGAAGAGCTGTGGTACTGTATGAGGAAGTCAGGAGTAGCAGAGAAGTATGTCAGAGTGGTGCAGGACATGTATGAGAGGAGCAGGACAGTGGTGAGGTGTGCTATAGGTCAGACAGAGGAGTTCAAAGTGAAGGTGGGACTGCATCAGGGGTCGGCTCTGAGCCCTTTCCTGTTTGCTATGGTGATGGACCAGTTGTCAGAGGAAGTCAGACAGGAGTCTTGGACAATAATGTTTGCAGATGACATTGTGATCTGTAGTGAGAGCAGGGAGCAGGTGGAGGAAAACCTGGAGAGGTGGAGGTTTGCGCTGGAGAGAAGAGGAATGAAAGTCAGCCGTAGTAAGACTGAGTAAATGTGTGTGAATGACAGGGAGGGAAGTGGAACAGTAAGATTACAGGGTGAAGAGGTGAAGAAGGTACAGGAGTTTAAGTACTTGGGGTCAACAGTCCAGAGTAATGGAGAGTGTGGGAAAGAGGTAAAGAAGTGAGTACAGGCAGGTTGGAATGGGTGGAGAAAGGTGTTGGGAGTTCTGTGTGTGAGAAAAATTTCAGCGAGAATCAAGGGGAAGGTGTACAGGACAGTGGTGAGACCAGCCATGCTGTATGGTTTAGAGACAGTATCACTGAGACAGAGATAGGAGTCAGAGCTGGAGGTAGCAGAGCTGAAGATGTTGAGGTTCTCTTTGGGAGTGACAAGGTTGGACAGGATTAGGAACGAGTACATCAGAGGGAAAGTTCATGTTGGACGTTTGGGGGACAAAGTTAGAGAGGCCAGGTTAAGATGGTTTGGACATGTCCAGAGGAGGGAGAGTGACTATATTGGTAGGAGAGTGTTGGACATGGAGCTGCGAGGCAGGAGGAAAAGAGGAAGGCCAAAGAGGAGGTATATGGATGTAATAAATGAGGATATGAAGCTAGTGGGTGTAAGTGTTGAGGATGCAGAAGAGCCTCTGCAGCAGAGGTAAGTTTTGGTCTTGCTTTACTGGGATGATCTTCGTGAGCCAGTTTCATCATGGTGCTTGATGGGTTTTGCAAATGCACTTGACAATACTTTTCTTGCAAGAACTATTCCAGAACACCTGACCTTCATGTCTTAAAATAACAACTGATTGTTGTTTTTTGTCATTACATATGGATTACTTAAGTCCATGTGTTATTTCATAGTTTTGAAATCTCCAGTATTGTTCTAGAATGTAGAAAATAAATCCCTAAACAAAAAACATTGAATTAAATGGTGTGTCCAAACTTTTGACTGGTAGTGTATATTTAGTTTGAGCGGTTCGCTGCCTCTGACTACTCCAATTATCCAATCAAAGGACGGGAAATTGCTGACGTACCTGTATGCCTGCTAGATGGCCCCACTGACGCCAACTCGAAATCTGATTGGTTAATGTAACAATTTCATTGCCACTTATTTTAAGCTATGGGCGCCTGCACTATTGATTCTGAAGGCCTTAAGGCAGATTTCTTTCACCCTGGCAACACATGATGTCAGCCACTGGCTGAAATATGATTGGATAAACACTATCATAAATATACACTACTGGAAGCAGTACAACCAAGAGAATAGCTATGAAATGTAGAGAATAGACTATTAGGAATAATTTAATACACATTCATGGAAAATTATATTAAATATATTAAAATGCAAGTCAGTGATTCAGATCACTGCTGTTTAGGCCAGCAGAGAAGGCCTTGCTGGCCCTGATAGCCCACCACTGGAAGTATCCTCTTCCTATTTCCACAGTCATCATGAGAGCAATAAGCAATGAGATGTTACTAATGAAATGCACAAATTTATTAAATCATCAATTGTGACCTTTTGGCCGTTTGGTGTTTGTCATGTGTGTGTCTACACCTTAGACGTTTATGAGGACCACACAATTGTTATTTGGCCATGATAAATAACATGATTTTTTAAAATTGACTTTGGGCTTTCAAGGACTCAATTATAGAGGTTAATTCAGACACTATTATAATAAATACACTATATTGCCAAAAGTATTCGCTCACCCATCCAAATAATCAGAATCAGGTGTTCCAATCACTTCCATGGCCACAGGTGTATAAAATCAAGCACCTAGGCATGCAGACTGTTTTTACAAACATTTGTGAAAGAATGGGTCGCTCTCAGGAGCTCAGTGAATTCCAGCGTGGAACTGTGATAGGATGCCACCTGTGCAACAAATCCAGTCGTGAAATTTCCTCGCTCCTAAATATTCCACAGTCAACTGTCAGCTGTATTATAAGAACGTGGAAGTGTTTGGGAACGACAGCAACTCATCCACGAAGTGGTAGGCCACGTAAACTGACGGAGCGGGGTCAGCGGATGCTGAGGCGCATAGTGCGAAGAGGTCCCCAACTTTCTGCAGAGTCAATCGCTACAGACCTCCAAACTTCATGTGGCCTTCAGATTAGCTCAAGAACAGTGCGCAGAGAGCTTCATGGAATGGGTTTCCATGGCCGAGCAGCTGCATCCAAGCTGTACATCACCAAGTGCAATGCAAAGCATCGGATGCAGTGGTGTAAAGCACGCCGCCACTGGACTCTAGAGCAGTGGAGACGCGTTCTCTGGAGTGACGAATCGCGCTTCTCCATCTGGCAATCTGATGGACGAGTCTGGGTTTGGCGGTTGCCAGGAGAACGGTACTTGTCTGACTGCATTGTGCCAAGTGTAAAGTTTGGTGGAGGGGGGATTATGGTGTGGGGTTGTTTTTCAGGAGCTGGGCTTGGCCCCTTAGTTCCAGTGAAAGGAATTCTGAATGCTTCAGCATACCAAGACATTTTGGACAATTCCGTGCTCCCAACTTTGTGGGAACAGTTTGGAGCTGGCCCCTTCCTCTTCCAACATGACTGTGCACCAGTGCACAAAACAAGGTCCATAAAGACATGGATGACAGAGTCTGGTCTCAGACCTCAACCCGATAGAACACCTTTGGGATGAATTAGAGCGGAGACTGAGAGCCAGGCCTTCTCGTCCAACATCAGTGTGTGACCTCACAAATACGCTTCTGGAAGAATGGTCAAAAATTCCCATAAACACACTCCTAAACCTTGTGGACAGCCTTCCCAGAAGAGTTGAAGCTGTTATAGCTGCAAAGGGTGGACCGACGTCATACTGAACCCTATGGATTAGGAATGGGATGTCACTTAAGGTCATATGCGAGTCAAGGCAGGTGAGCGAATACTTTTGGCAATATAGTGTATTTGCAGGAAAATAATCTCATATTATGAGCAAAAGTATTTTAAGGTCTGGTGAATCTAATTTACAGTTGCAAGAAAAATTATGTGAAGCCTTTGAAATTATCTGCATTTGAAATTATCTGGAGTGTCTCAGTCAGAGCCTGGGATTAAATGCATTAATCCACAGCTTCAGGGCAATGCCTGGTTGAGGTTGTTGCAGACAAAGGACTGTTGCAGACAGGTTTAATGGGATATGTTAAATAGAAACATAATAGGTTATGATTGCTTGTGTGTTGTTTGCCTTGTTTGTTCTATGCGTGTGACTTTGGTGAAGATATTATGACAGTTTATCACCAATTAATTCAGAAACCAAACTCATTCAAAAGGGTTCACATAATTTTTCCACGGTATTTCTATACACAATTGGAAATTAAGCTGAGTTTTTAAAAAATCATGTGTATGTTAGTAAGTATATTGTACAGTCCATTATATGTGTCTGCATTCTTTTTAATTACTGCATACCTGTCTGAAGCAGTGAAGCTTTCCACGATTGTGAGCTGTATTTTGATGTGATACTGCAGATGTAGGTAAGATTTGAGTTTGTGCACATTTTCTTTAGAGTACTATCTATACTATACAGGTCATTTGAATCTGCTCTCATTCGAGTGACAGCTTGCAAGGAAGTAGAAGCAGATCTTGGCTCGGTAGACCAAATAAGCAGAGGGGCAGGGTACACACCAGTTGAAGAGCAATGCAAATGCTCAGTGGGACTGACCCCAATTGCAATCCCATGGATAGGAGCTGCAAAAAGTATGCAGTGAAGATATGATAACAGTACATTGTACAACACAGTACCCCATTTAAATTTCAGCATAAATGGAAATCTATGAAAGGGGAGAAAGATGTTTTAATCAAACAGCTGTATTATAGATTGATCAAACATAACATTGAAACCACTGACAGGTGAAGTGAATATCACTAGTTACATCACAATGGCACCTGTCAAAACTGTGGGATATATTAGGCAACAAGCAAACATTCACTTCTCAAAATTGATGGGAAGAAGGAAAAAAAACATGCTGGCATAAGGATCTGAGCAATTGTAGCATCTCCAAAATGGCAGCAACAACATGGTAATGGATGCCTAAGGCTCACTGATGCTAATCGGGTGCAATGGATAGCCCATCACATCCCACAGAAGATAGAGAGATATCAGAACACAGTGCCATAGATTGGTCATTGTGTCCATGCTGACCCCTGTCCACTGATGAAAGTGCTTATAACATGCACATGAGTATCAGAAATGGACTATGAAGAAATGGAAGACGATGGTCTGGTCTAATGAATCAGGTTTTCTTTTACATCATGTGGACAATCAGGTACAAGAGTTTCACTTACCTGAGGAAATAATGGTACCAGAATGCACTAAAGTATGAAGGCAAGCCATTAAATGCAGTCTGATGCTCTGGGCAATGTTCTGCTGGGAGAGCTTAGATCCCAGCTTTTGTGTGGATTTTACTTTGGTATGTACACTGTTAGGTAGCAGTAGCAGAAACCCAACTACACTCCAAATTGGAATGGTCTGAGGAAAAAGAGTTGACTAAATGTTGATTTAGCCTGCAAATTTCACAGATCTGAAGGATGTGTTGGACAAATAAGTCCAATCCTATAGAGGCCCCACCTCACAACTTAGAGTATCTGCTGCTTAGTGCCAATTACTACATATCACTTTTAGACATCTTGTAGAGTCCATGCTTTGATGGGTCAGAGCTGTTTTGGCAGAACAAGGAGGACCTATACAATATTAGGAAGGAGGTTTTAATGTTATGGCTGATCATGTGTACATTCAATGAATGTTTGATATTGCTAAGTCATATTCTTACAACAACTCTTTCAAAAGCTATTGGTTCTTAGAGGTAATGGCTACTGGCTCTTGTCTTCAGAGGTTTAATGTTATAACAGAAAGACTAACCTTCAATCTTGACTATGACATGAGACTCCAGGATAGCCTTGGTGGTATTAACCACACATTTATAGCGACCTCTGCTTTTTACACTGCTGAACTGCAAATGCAGGGAGGCATTGCCATGTGACACTTCATCAGTAAACACTGAAATGTTGTTAACTGATTCATCTCCATTCTCCAGGAGACTGTATATGAGTGTTCCCTGTTTGTACCATTGAAAAACAACCTCTTCCGTAGATGGAGGGAAGGTACAGGGCAGGATACAGTCTTCAGAGTATATGCAGGTCACATGAACATCTAGAATCAAAGATAATAAGCACATAAATTTAATTTTAACTATTCTTAACTCAACAAACAGGTCCTGGGCAATTTATTAACATTTATTAAATTTTTTTAGGTAAATGCCTTGAAATAAGTAGGAAAAAGGAAGTACTAAAAATAGAAAGAAAAGTGTTTTCAAACATTAATGGCATTTGGCAGACACCCTTATTCAGAGCAACTTCATCTAACTGTGTTCATCTAATTGGGCCTTCTTTCCCACTATCTCTCTGGGGAGGCCCAATTGGCCTTCCACACACTGAATACAGAGGAAGCTTATGACTACAAAATGCAAAAACCAAGAAATTCTGACATGCTGCAGTCAATCCCATCAGTGCCGTGGCCAAATATCACAAGTGGTCCTATCATCCTGGACTGAATCCATGGGCCTAGATCAATGCTATGCTGGGTCTGTAGTTTTGCCTATGTGACGTTTACTAGTGTAGAGAAGGAGGACCGCTCCGAAGTTGAGTTGTGTGTGTGTGTGTGTCCCACCCCCGTTTTTTCTATTTATTATTTATTTATTTATTTTCTTCCTCTCTTTTCTGTCTCTCACTCAGTCTCCTTTCTTCTTTTCTCCCATTGCAGAAGGAAATACAATCTCCAGTCTCCTCAATCACACAATTCATTCTAGATGATTGCTGACACTGCAAGTATGGGTAAAGGTGTACGCCCGATATGGAATACCAAGGGAACGAACAAGGCCGTTAAGGTCAGGAAGGTAATGACACAGTTGCAGCATTTGAAAGGGGATATTGTATTTTTACAGGAAACACATCTTAAAACATCTGAAGTCCAACGACTTAAAAAAGGTTGGATGAGTCATGTTTCATTCCAAATTTTCTACTAGGGCTAGAGGGGCTGCTATAATTATTAGTAAGACTATACCGTTTGAGCCAGCACAAACTATTGAGGACATTAATGGTCGTTATGTCATTGTGTCAGGCTTGCTACAGAACCTTCCAGTGGTTCCAGTGGTATTAACCTCTTTGCTAAAATCCCAAACAGCGACAGTCATCACATATTGATAGGTGGTGACTTTAACCTGGTGCAAGACACAAGTCTTGATAGGTCATCATCTAAACAAATTAATATATTGAGTTCTGCTAAAGTAGTGCTTAGTTATTCATTTAGGAATTTCAGACCCCTGAAAGTTTAAAAACCCCCACAGCAAAGCTTTCCTTTTTTTCTTCCCCACATCAAAGCTTTTCACGGATTGACTTTTTTCTGATTGATAATAAACTGTTACATCTGGTTACCGCCAGTGAGTACCACCCAATTGTTATTTCAGATCATGCCCCCACGTCACTTGATATTAATTTCCCACTAGTTTCCCACTGTTGCTTGCCCACCTCTGTGGAAATTGGGTCCTCATCTATTAGCGAATCACGAGTTTAAGAATTTTGTTGCCACTCAAATTAGTAACTACATTGACTTCAATGATACACCTCAGGTTAGTAGTGGTTTTTTATGGGAAGCTCTTGAAGCTTTTGTTCGGGGTCAGATTATTTCTTTCACTTCACACTTACGTAAAAGTGAAAGGGCTAAAAGGCAGGACATTTTAGATAAGATCTTTGAACTTGATGAAGCATATGTGGTCTCCCCCACCCTTTGCAAAAAGCGACTTGTATTACAATCGGAATATGACTGCTTGATGACTCGTTGTAGAGAGACAACTACGACAAACCACGCAGCGTTTTTCTGAACATGACGATAAGGCGGGTAGACTCTTAGCTCAACAGGCTCGTGCAGCTAGTGCCTCTAGGTTAATTCCAAGAATTATTTCTTCTAGTGGCAATCTTATGGCAGACCCGGCTGTCATCAACAAGGCTTTTCTAGATTTCTATATTAACCTCTATACCTCAGAGTACTCTTCAAGCTCAGTGATGATCCATAGCCCCTTAAACTCATTAAATTATCCCAGAATTGACAAAGACACAGCTATCAAATTAGGCAGCCCCATTTCTCCTCAAGAGGTTCAAGAGGCCCTTGGACTGATGCAGAATGGGAAATTTTTACAGATTCACCACAATTTTAATGTTACCCCTTTCACCCCTAGACCATCTTTAAAAAAAGGTTGTACCATGGATCAACTATTGAATAGGTTTCTTTGGAGTAATAAGCCGGCTCGTATTAGAAGGTCGGTTTTGCAGCTTCCCAAATCTGAAGGAGGTTTAGCACTCCCTAACTTCCTAACTACTCTATTGGGTTGGCCATAGAGGTTGTGCTTCTAGCCCACCCTGGGTACACATAGAGATATCTTCCTCTTGCTCCCTGCTTTCTAATATCTGTTCTCAGCTTCCTCTCAAGTTACATAAAATTTCGAGCAACCCTGTAGTTTTTAACACTATTAAGATTTGGCTTCAATTCAGGAAACAATTTGGTTTACCTAAAGCTTCAATACATGTGCCAATCTCAAAAAAATCATTTATTTCCCCCGTCCCTTTCAGATCATGTTTTTAATATTTAGGCACTTATTTTCTACTTTGAGTGACTTGTATGAAAAAAGTCTTTTCCTCTTTTTCTTCTGTCAGTTAAATTCGACCTCCCTAATAGCCATTTTTTTCGTTTCCTTCAGGTGAGGCACTTTATTCAGAAGCTATTCCCCTATTTCCCAAATCAGCCCCCTGAATCAGAAAATGATTTAATTCTCACCCTTGACCATGGTCACAGGCGGCTGATATCTGCTATTTACGGTAAAATACTTTCCTTCACATCAACTTCACTTGACCCCCTTAAACAAACCTGGGAACAAGATTTGGGTACCAATATATCTCAGGACCAGTGGAAGAATATTCTTAGTTTAACTCATTCTTTGTCTATCTGTGCAAGACATGCTCTAATACAATACAAAGTACTTCACAGAGCTCACTTTACCAATGCTAAACTGGCTAAAATATTTCCTAACAGAAGTGATGCCTGTAATAGATGCAAACAATCTCCAGCGGATCATTTACATATGTTTTGGTCTTGTCCGATGTTAATGGACTACTGGTCGGAGGTTTTCAGAACACTCTCACTTGTTATGGGACCTTTGTTGTTTTTGTTTCCTGATTTTTTTTTTTTTTTTCTTTTCTAACAGGCATCTTGTGTCATTTTGTAACTCATGTAACACCTTTTCATATGTCTACAAAATTTAATAAATAAATGGGTAAAAAAAAAAATCCTGAGCGATTGAAGCTGTGGTTGCTCACTGTGCATCTGGATATTAACACACACATTCTCGTTGTACCTTCTTTTAGTAAAGAGCATTTGACTTATTTGCACTTCCTTGGTCTTTGCACATTCAGTTTGTAAACACTGGGTCTGTAGTTTTGCCTACGTCATGCATAACCTTTCGATGTGATTGCATAGTATGTAATCACAGTTGAAAGGTACACTATATTGCCAAAAGTATTCACTCACCCATCCAAATAATCAGAATCAGGTGTTCCAATCACTTCCATGGCCACAGGTATATAAAATCAAGCACCTAGGCATGCAGACTGTTTTTACAAACATTTGTGAAAGAATGGGACGCTCTCAGGAGCTCAGTGAATTCCAGCGTGGAACTGTGATAGGATGTCACCTGTGCAACAAATCCAGTCGTGAAATTTCCTCGCTCCTAAATATTCCACAGTCAACTGTCAGCTGTATTATAAGAACGTGGAAATGTTTGGGAACGACAGCAACTCAGCCACGAAGTGGTGGGCCACGTAAACTGACGGAGCGGGGTCAGCGGATGCTGAAGCGCATAGTGCGAAGAGGTCGCCAACTTTCTGCAGAGTCAATCGCTACAGACCTCCAAACTTCATGTGGCCTTCAGATTAGCTCAAGAACAGTGCGCAGAGAGCTTCATGGAATGGGTTTCCATGGCCGAGCAGCTGCATCCAAGCCATACATCACCAAGTGCAATGCAAAGCGTCGGATGCAGTGGTGTAAAGCATGCTGCCACTGGACTCTAGAGCAGTGGAGACGCGTTCTCTGGAGTGACAAATCGCGCTTCTCCATCTGGCAATCTGATGGACGAGTCTGGGTTTGGCAGTCGCCAGGAGAACGGTACTTGTCTGACTGCATTGTGCCAAGTGTAAAGTTTGGTGTAGGGGGGATTATGGTGTGGGGTTGTTTTTCAGGAGCTGGGCTTGGCCCCTTAGTTCCAGTGAAAGGAACTCTGAATGCTTCAGTATACCAAGACATTTTGGACAATTCCATGCTCCCAAGTTTGTGGGAACAGTTTGGAGCTGGCCCCTTCCAATTCCAACATGACTGTGCACCAGTGCACAAAGCAAGGTCCATAAAGACATGGATGACAGAGTCTGGTATGGATGAACTTGACTGGCCTGCACAGAGTCCTGACCTCAACCCAATAGAACACCTTTGGGATGGATTAGAGAGGAGACTGAGAGCCAGGCCTTCTCGTCCAACATCAGTGTGTGACCTCACAAATGCGCTTCTGGAAGAATGGTCAAAAATTCCCATAAACACACTCCTAAACCTTGTGGACAGCCTTCCCAGAAGAGTTGAAGCTGTTATAGCTGCAAAGGGCGGACCGACGTCATATTGAACCCTATGGATTAGGAATGGGATGTCACTTAAGTTCATATGCGAGTCAAGGCAGGTGAGCGAATACTTTTGGCAATATAGTGTATGTCACGGACACGCATTCCAGAGCTAGTGATAGACAACCTTTTGTGGTTAAAGTATACAAATCTTTTTATTTTTCTAAGAAAATGACATTGTTTCACTAGATAAGACCTTTCTTCCTCAGCTGGGATCATTTAGAGCCCCTTGGAGCTGCATTTAAACTGCATTTTGGAAGTTCAAACTCACGGGCACCATTGAAGTCCACTATATGAAGAAAAATCCTGAAATGTTTTCCTCAAAAAAAATTTCTTTATGACTGAAGAAAGAAAGACATGAACATCTTGGATGATAAGTGGGTGAGTAAATTATTTGTAGACTTTTGTTATGGAAGTGAACTTCTCCTTTAACTCTGGTAGCACACTGGCCTGACCCTCGGTGCTGGGCTGAAAAGTAATGCCGATGGGGACCCTATCAGTCTTGTAGGTTAGTGGCAATACCTGAGGTTCCTGTTGCACACACAAATCCAGAACAAGGAGGGTGTGTGGCTTGTGGGGCTAATCCCTGACCTCTCTGTTCCCCTGCTGTAAGGACAGGACTGGCCAGGATTCCCCACATCAAGGCCCTGTCAACATCAGAAGCCCACTACGTCATGGTAGCAGAGGATCTACATGGCTCGGAAAGAAGGGGATGCTCAGACCTCCTCAGAAGGTGAGACATCCAATAATCTTATTCTTTTGCATTTCACCAGGTCTCTTTGGAGGGAGTCTTGGCTGGGAGCAAAAGAGGATGACAGGCTTTAACGCTGTTGAGGGCCAAGTGGACCCCACCCATGGCCTACCAGCAACATGCTTCCTCATACACATGGGCCTCCTGTACCAGCATACAGAACAGTGCAGCCAGTCTAGTGACCTCCTAGTTGTACCTATATCCAGAACCTTGGCATTAATGCACCTGACCCATGCACATCCCCTAGGGGGCCACCTGTGCCCACAACAGTCAGGAATAGTGAAGCACCTGAGGACATCCGTCTACCACCCGTAGACCAATGGCTTGGTAGAAGGCTTCAACCAAACACTGAAGAGGATGATTTGGTATATGAAGAGGAGAGGAACTGGGACCTCTTTCTGACTTACATCCTCTTTGCTATATGAGAGACTCCTCAGGCATCCATAGGCTGCACCCCCTTTAAGCTCCTCTACAGGCAGTGACCTTGAGGACTGTTGGATGTGGCCTGGGAAGTGTTTGAAAAGCAGTCTTCCCCGTCTATCCCTAGGGGTCATGCCTATTGTCTGAGAACACATGGAAGCTGCACAGCTGGACCAACAACAAGCGTACAAACTGCCCGCACAACTGAAAGAGTTCCAGCCTGGAGACCAGGTGCTGCTCCTCATCCCCAATGCTGCTTGCAAATTTCTGGCTCAGTGGCAAGGTCCATTTACAATCTTCAAGAGGGTGGCTCTGGTCATCTACTGCCTGCAACAGCTAGGTAAGCATGCATCAATCTAATTAAAAAGTGGTGGGAGCCTGCTCCTATTGTGTCTGCGCTTGCTGCCCCACAGATCCATTGAGTGTGCCTAGGTTGGAGAGGGGCTGATCTCAATCTATCCCAACAGCAAGACCTGATGGAGCTGGTGGACCTGTATGCCAAATCCCAGTGGCAGTGTATGATTGTGCAATGACTTCCAGAAGCTCAATCAGGTCTCAATCTTCAGTAGCTACCCTCTCCCTCAAATAGATGACTTGGAAAGCCTGGGGAGAGCCCGATTTATATCCATGCTCGACCTTACAAAGAGGTACCTGGCAGGTTGCCCTAGCACCTGATGCTATGGAAAAAAAAGCCTTCAACATCACCAGCAGCCACTGGCTACTAGGGCACCACAACATTCCAGAGGCTGATGAATATTGTGCTGCAGCCTCATCACACATATGCCGCAGAGTACTTGGACAACGTGGTCATACATTCCACCACCTGGTCATACCACCAACACCTATCTGGAGGAGGTCCTAGGAGCTCTTCAGAAGGTTGGGATCATGGTCACCCCAAAAAAGTACCATTTGGGGCTGACTGAGGCATTGTATCTGGTGTACCACATAGGCCATGGACTCCTCATGTCCCAAGAGAAGAAGATGGAAGGGGTGAATTATTACCCCTGTCCCACTACCAAGAAGTAGGTAGGTGCCTTTTTGGGGCTGGCTGGGTATTAGACATTTTGTGCCTAACATCTCTTTTATAGCCTCACTCCTCTCAGACCTCACAAAATAGAGCCAGCTGGACCAGGTACAGTGTATCAGCATGCCAGAGCAGACATTCCAGCAACTATAGGAAGCCCTAACCAGCATGCCAGTGAACCCTGACTTCAGCCTCTCCTTCTTGGTCCACATGGATGCTCCAGACACACAACTTTGCGTTGTTTTTTCGCAGAACTTTAAAGGGGAGGAGCACTCAGTCCTCTACGTTAGTAGGAATCTGAGCCCCACCAAGAAGCTCTATGCTGCCATGGAGCGAGAAGCCCTCACATTATTGCGAGGGCTTCTCACTGGTTGGGCCATCAAGGAGCTCAGGTTCTACCTGGTTGGCACTTCATCTTAGTGACCAGCCATGCCCCTCTCCAGTGGATGGCAAAGGCTAAAGACACAGAGTAACATGTTGGTTTCTTTTATTGCAGGAATTCTTATTCCAGGCCCAACACAGAGCATGGGCCCAGCAATGAAATGCAGACAGCCTGTCCAGACATCATGCCATGTGGGCCCAACAGCCAGCAGTAGCTAGGAGCTCATAGCTGGGGGTGGGGGTGGTATGTGACTGCTTGCACTACTGCCTTTTGGCACAATTTTACCCTCTCTTCCTTCTACTACCACTCGGGTGCTGAATGGAAAGTTCCAATGCCAAGTAGCACATGGCTGCAGCGCAAGGTGACAAAAGTGCAGCAGAACCAGCAGCCAATCAGAGGGGCACCTCAAACTCCTGATGCTCTCTAAGCCAGCTGATCCCCACCAGCCTCCCGGGTCCCTATTTATCACCGTAAAGATTGCTTTCACCTTCCTTTTTGTTAAACAAAAGCACACAAGTTCACCGTATCTGCCTCTGGTGTGTCTGTGTTCTGCCCCTCACAGCCCTGAGTCACTCACACCACCCAGTCACACAAATATGCATAGCTGACCTGGTATCTAACTATAATAGTAATAATATTTTCCAATTTGAAATGTATTCTATGTATCAGATATTAGAGTTGATTCCCAAAAGAAGGTATGTAATTTTTTTTTATAGTATAGAGATTTAAATGCCACATAAAATTGTTTTATTGTGAAAATATTGGGTTGTAATGCAGTTAATTTAATGTTATGGCAATTTAAGTACATGCAGTCCAAAATAATTCCCTGAATGTGTTGAGAGTAAAGCATATGATATTACACTGAATAAGACACACTGGAATCAAATATTTGAAATGACTTTGAATTGAATTTGCATATTAGAAAATTAGCTGGCCTATAATATTGAATTATATTTATTACAACAGTAGCATCACCTAATAAACAAAGTTATACATGTGGATAGTGGTAACTTGTGCAAATCTATTAATATACTAACTGTTATACATTTTCAATGACTCAGCAATCAAACTTACCAAAGAAAAAAATGATTGTCTACTTTACATTTTTGATTCATACATAGGCTTGTTGAATTGCCTCTTTGATTTTATGAATCTACTTATTAAAAATTAAAATTTATTCACAAGTCTGTATTAAATTATAAGTAATTATGAAAAAGGAGAGAACCAAAATCTTACCTGGAATCTTATTTTGACCACAAGAATGTGTCCATAAGAGAGTATAAATCTTAAAGAGTGTGTGTAACACACTCTTATTGGATTTGCTGAACAGCTGCATATGCTTTGTGATGTCAAATTGTTAGGAAAGTTAGATAGAGAGAAGTTTTTCTTAGTAGAATGTAATCTGATCCTGTCCTCTGAGTAAACAGAATAGAAAATGCTGTTTGAAAATCCCAAATTCACATGAGTGGAGTAGCAGGCAAACAATTGATTCAGTCACTAAGGCTCATGCCTCTTTGAAGCTAAACAAAGAGGTGTAGCCAATGATTTGACTGTGCAGCTGTGAGGTGTGTTGAAATTTGAGCCAGAGAAAGAGAGGAAGGTTGACACACCCAGGGAAGACCATTTGACTGTAGTTAGTAAATGTGTGTTTTGCTATTTCTTTACTTGAAAAAATTTAAGCCACACTTTAAACTGCACACTGAGTCTAAATGTGGAGATGTAAATAACTAACTTATAGGTTTGACTGAGTGAAACAATGGTATGAGCAGTACAATATTCTTTGCAGTGCACAGTAGTTTGGCTAAAGAGTACAGATCTGCATAACAGGACAATCTGAAACAACAGTGGTGCCCTATTCAATTTAAAACTTATATGTTTACTTCTGTAAGATATCAGTAGAATTTAAAGTATATGTATATACTATGTATGTTTTATAATTTGGTCTATACTGGCATAGCTGTGGTAAGACCATAAGATGATGTATTTCTAGTCCAGACAGAAAAACTAAATAAACTAAAAATAAAAATACTAATTATTATTGTTGTTGTTGTTGTTGTTGGGGAACCAAGCCAAGTGAAAGAATAATTTTTCAAATAATTTTACCCAGAAGTTAACTGTGGATGTAAGAGTGTGGTTAATGGCTGGTTGGTGAATGGAGGGAGGAACTGGGGAAGGTGAGTGGTAGAGGGATTTTGCAGGAATTTTGCTAGTGTCCTACTGTAGTGAAAGGTGACAAGGATAAGGAAGGGAGAGACAAGCATTTTGTGAGACTGAACAGCCGTTGAGAGGTGTGTGTATTTGTGCAAGTATGTGTACATAAATGCTTTCAATCTTCATGTGAATTAAAGGAGCCATGGCCTATAAAGAAAGTGCTAAAACTTAAAACAAAAGAAGATGCTAAAACCTGGCATCATGTACATGGTGTCCTTACCACTGGTGGAGATTATCTTCAGTAGGACTGCAGCAGCTGCCCCAGCAGCCACCAATCTAGTGAAGATGGGGCTGCAGGATGACCTGGAGTTGTTTGATCATGTCACAGAGGAATGGGGCTTTGGACCTTTCTAACATTCAGCTCACATTCAGTCAAAGGGTACGTAATCATTAAGAATGACAGACATTCAGCTTGTCCAGTGTGTGAGCTGCAGGATGTTCAGTAATTCTTCTGTCATTAGCATTACTTGATAATTTTACTTATATCAAGTAAATATAACTTTTGACTTTGGTTCCAGCTGCACTGGTTAGGTGTACACCAGGCACCAGGGCAATGGATATAGCAAGTAATCTTAAGGTATTAGGCAAACATAGGCTTCTAAGGCAGTGTTCCATGTAAGAGCTAGTGATATACACCTTCCTTAGTCAGATATTAACAAGAGTAATATTGTATAGGTCTGTAAATTAGCAAAGGCAATGTCCAATGCTGTAATATGTTCTAGACCCATTCCAATGCAGTTTACAGAAGGTTATGGTCACTAAACTGCTGGATGTTGAAGTGGTACACCAAGAATGTGGACTTTATTGATAATTCAATGTCACGGCTGGCCTGTTAGTGTAGGACAGTGTCCATCCCACATGGGAAGGTGCTTCTCTCATTGCTTGCAGCATTGCATTGCACCTGTCTCAGAACAGGCTTAGTTAATCATTGACAATCTGGAACCAAGTCCATGGAGCAGACAAGCAGGGTAAGATGCCTGTGTGCTAGCTGTAATGAGTGGTCACCCAGGGTTCAAAAAACGTAGCATAAAAGATCATAGTGAATTCACAGACATCACCTTTGATCTAAAGCTAGGACTATGAAATATAAGATCTCTTGCATCTAAAGCATTTATTGTTAATTATAACTGATCAGGAGTTTAATGTATTATGTTTGACAGAAACATGGATTAAACCATGATTATGGTGTGGGGTTGTTTTTTCATTGGTTGTGCTTGTCCCCTTAGCTCCAGTGAAGGGAACTCTTAATGCTTTAGCATACCAAAACATTTTGGACAATTTCATGCTCCCAACTTTGTGGGAACAGTTTGGGGATGGCCCTTTCCTGTTCCAACATGACTGCACACCAGTGCACAAAGCAAGGTCCATAAAGACTGAGTTTTGTATGGAGAAAATTGAATGGCCTGCACAGAGTCCTGAACTCAACCCAATAGAACATGTTTGGCATGAATTAGAAAGCCAGGCCTTCTCGTCTAACATCAGTGCCTGACCTCACAAAAGGTCTTTTAGAGTTTTAGGTCAGACATTCCCATAAACACACTCCTAAACCTTGTGGAAATCCTTTCCAGAAGAGTTGAAGCTGTTATGGCTGGAAAGGGCAGGCCAACTCCAAATTAAACCCTACCGATTAAGAATGGGATGTGATTTAAAGTTCATGTGAATGTAAAGACAGACGTCCCAAAACTTTTGCCAATATAGTGTATGTATGCTAACTATCCTCTTTAATAGGAACACCTGAACATCTGCTCATTTATGCAGTTATCCAATCAGCCAATCATGTGGCAGCAGCACAATGCATAAAATCATTCAAGAATAAGTCAATAGCTTTCTGTGACTTTACACAAAGCATAGTGGTGGGAGTCAGATGAGCTGGATTAGTATTTTAGAAACTGTTGATCTGGGAAATTCACATGCAAAGGTGCTCTTACAACTTCTAATCACATTATAACCATGGCTGAAAAGATCAGGTAGTTCTTCACAGCAAACTCACAGTAGTGAGTGTTTGTTGATATGTTGACATGAAAATATCTTGGATTTTTTTTGTTTTTGCATAGCAGGATGGTGAAGTGGCATAGTGGTGCATTAGGTATCACCAAGTTAGCGGTTTGATCCTGTGTTCTGTGTGGAGCTTTTGCACATGTTGTTCCACTGTCTGCATGGGTTTTCTCCAGGGTCTCTGGTTTCTTCCTACCTTACAAAAACATGCAGATGGATTGGCTTAATTTTAAGATTAATTTCATGTTTTTGTGAACATGCATGCTCATAGTGTCTGACAGTTAAGAGACATCACATTCAGCATGCATTCCCATTTCACACCCAGTGTTTCAGGATACTAAACTGACCATGCAACCCTGACAAGAATAAAATGGATACTGTAAGTAAGTGAATGAGTGACAATGGGCCAATTGTCTAACAAATATATTATTTTTTATTTTTTTACATAACATTAAACATAACATTTAGATATAGTTGTTTTTTTAACAACCACAAAACATATTTAAATACATATTCAATCTCCATCTAACTGCCATAAATGGATCTAATTCACTCTTGTAAATACAGCAGTTTTAATTTCATTTGTGTATTTTTGTTTTAACAAATCTCCCCAGTAGCCTGTAATTGAATAAAGTGTTTAATCTAGTTTTCTTGTTCAGGAATACAAAGACCAATAAATCATATTGAAAAGCAGATAGGCCAGAGGAAATATGATGCGGGAGTATGAGTCAATCATATAGCTGTTGCTCATTATAAAGCGAATGTTGAGCCGAAATGAACGCTTTCCCCAGAGTCTTGTGCCCTCGGAAGGTGCTTCTACTGGTGAGTTCATGGGCACCACTGCCCGTTCTGTGCTGGGGGTGGTCAGGAGCTCAGGAAAAGGTGATAGGTCAATCTCTGTGTCATGGAAACAGCCATCATATGCCATAGCCTGTGATGCATCATTAGACACTGGCAACTGTTATAAGAGAGACAGCATAAGATATAATGTGGATATTTCTTTTGTGTGTTGTGAACTTAGATCAAAGGAAAAAATACATGTTGTGACTGTTTGCTGTGCTCAGAAAAAAAGGATATTGATATCACTTTCTATGAAGTTCATACAATAACTGTCATCACCTTTTGAAGGAAAGGGAAACCCATGATTGTAGGCTACCACATAAACCTTTAAAGAAAAATTGAGATGAACTAGACTCAAAAGGGAACCTATCCACTTCTGGGTGACACTGGACAATGGGATTATGAATTATTTTTCATCCACAAATGTATACTTTAAACTCAAACTGTACTTTTGAAGAATCTACAGTATAAGCTTTTTTGGTTTCATTAGTGTTTTAACTTTAAATTTATAGCATCGAAGTGAAGATATCCACTTAATAATGAATGAGCAACAAGCATAAATAATTTAAAAAACTAGTGAAATACTAAATTTCTGCTAAATGCAATTTTGTTTTGCATTTTTGGTACCTTGTAGGGCATCTATAATAATTTTGATTCTTATCAATGTGGGAAGGGTTAGAAGGCCATCTCTGAACAATTTGATATTCTACAAGGAAAAAAAACCCAAGAGCTACATAATGAGACAATACATAATTTCTTTTGGATTGATAAAACCAAGTCCAAGGTGTTTGGCCATCATGCAGTGTAATGTTTGCTGAAATAATACAGTATCCATCTCAAACACGCTGAATTAACACAAATAGCTCATACTATCAAACGTTGGTGGTGGAGGGGTGATCATTTGGGTTTTGCAGACACAGGATCTGGGAAACTTGCAGTCAATGAGGCAATGATTAATTCAACTTCATACTTGAATATTCTTGAGACAAATATGGGGCCATCTGTCCAGCAGCTTATGCTGGCCTAAAATTAGGACATGCAACAGGAAAATGATCCTAAGCAAACCAGCATCTGAATGGCTAACGAAGAAAATTCTTGGTGTTTGATTGGCCAAGTAAAAGTCAGATCTCAACAGCAATGAGATGTGGTGGGAAAAGAGCTGTGAATAAACAAATGTCCTCAAACATTTTCTAAAGAATATTCAACCAAAATGTCTATAAGAATCTCATAAATTAATACAGAAACATGTCTACTTCAACTTATTGTTAATAAAGGTGATTGTATATGTTTGTGATTTATAGATTTTACTTATTTATCCCTGCCTGGTTTCTGAATGTTGGTTTTTCTTTTTGGAAGAAAAAAAATGACTACATACTGAAATTCTTTGTGTTTTTTCCGCCTGAAGTTATTTTTTTTAATGTTTGTTTACAGAAGGTGATGAGGACCATTGAATTGTTTTTGACCCTGTTAAACAAAAATATAGAATTGAAGAAAGCTGTAGTATCCAATAATTGTATTAGATAAGAGCCTTTTGGAACACCAAACTTAGTATGCATAGAGTTGTCACTATTTACATCTACAAACTGATAACAATCAGTCAAAGAAGACCTGAGCTATGAATGAGCCAGGGGAATGAATCAAAATCTAAAATGTAACTATTGCTAGAGGTGCTGTAAGCATGTCTATTAGGATCTGGCTGTCTAGTGACATTTCAACAAGATTTGGTAAAAGGACATTTTGAAAAGAAGGGGAAATGAGAGTGGTGCTCACTAGATAATAGTAAGTTTAGGGAAGTGAGATAACTAGCTATCTACTGCTAATAAGCAATCACTACAAGTAAGTTATTGCAATGGGGTGAATATATTACTCCAGCAACAGAAATTACTCAATGGATGATCTTTTTGCTACTATTACACACTGACATCACAATGATATTTGAGAATATACAGAAGAATTGCCCTAGCCAGACGAGAACTGAAGGAAAGCAAAGCCTAAATGTAGGTCTTTCAAAATGACAGTAAACCAAAACTGTGATGTTACATTTACATTTACATTTCTGGCATTTGGCAGACGCTCTTATCCAGAGCGACGTACAGAAGTGCTTTCAAAGTCTCTATCAATGAATATATTAACACTGGTTAGGTTAGGATACCATTAGCCTAAAATTGAGTTGGTGTTATATATATATATATATATATATATATATATATATATATATATATATATATATATATATATAATATAAATAACTCCGTCCAGGGTGTATCCTGCCTTGATTCCCGATGACTCCTGAGATAGGCAAAGGTTCCCCGTGGCCCGAGTATAGATCGGATAAGCGGTACAGACAATGAAATATATATTTATATATTATATATAAAACAATACATAAAAACAGGAAAAATAACAGGAAAAAAAAGAGCTAGTTTAAGTGCTTCAGGAAAAGGTAGGTCTTCAGACAGTCAGTAACTCAGCTGTATGGGCATCTAGGGGAAGTTCATTCCACCACCTCGGTGCCAGAACAGAGAAGAGTCTAGATGTATACCTACCTTTTATCCTGAGAGATGGTGGGACCAGTCGAGTTGTGCTAGTGGACCAAAGGGAGTGAGGTGCAGTGCGAGAAGTAATAAGATCTTTGAGGTAAAATGGTGCTGGTCGATTTTTGGCTTTGTAGGCAAGCATCAGTGTTTTGAAACTGATGCGTGCAGTCACTGGAATCCAGTGGAGGGAACGCAGCAGAGGGGTGGTGTGGGAGAACTTAGGCAAGTTGAAAGCAAGCCATGCAGCTGCATTCTGGATCATTTGCAGTGGACAAATCACATTCAAAGGGAAAACCTGCCAGTAAAGAGTTGCAGTAGTCCAGTCCTGAAATGACCAGAGACCGAACAAGCACTTGAGTAGCCTGTGTGGATAGGAATGGTTGAATCCTTCTGATGTTGTACAGAAGAAACTGTCATGAGCGTGTCACATCAGCAACATGGGAGGAAATGGACAGTTGATTGTCCATGGTTACCCCAAGGTTGCAAGCAGTGACCAAAGGGGAGATTATTGAGTTGTTCAGAGACAATGCAAGATCCTGGGATGGGGATGAATCACCCTGGGATGACCAGCAGTTCAGTTTTTCTGGTATTGAGTTTCAGCTGGTGAGCTGTTATACAAGACGAAATGTAAATCAGACATTCTGAGATCCGAGCAGAAGCTGTGGTATCCGAGGGAGGGAAGGAGAAGATAAGCTGGGTGTCATCAGCATAGCAGTGGTATGAAAAGCCATGTGAGGATATAACTTTGCGAGGACCAAGTACTGAGCCTTGTGGGACACCAGTAGAGAGTCTGCGTGGAGCAGATGTCAATCCCTACCATGTTACCTGATATGAGCGACCATCCAGGTAGGAAGCAAAACATTCCCATGCTGTTCCACAACAGACTCCTGAGGGTGGACAAGAGAGTTTTGTGGTTAACTGCGTCACATGCTTGCAGAAAGGTTGAGGAGGATGTTAACAACAGCAGCTACCATAATATTAGCTAAAAATTATTGTTTTCTTATCTCCGTGTTAACCAAATTACTACCCATGTTATAAGTAGTTACATGGATAAACACAACCCTTTGCTGCAGAGATTAGCTAATACTTCTACCTAGCATTAAATTAGCACTAAAAGACAAGGAGCACTCTTTGGTATATCTAACACTTTCAAATGGTGTAATTCTAGAATATTCTTTTGGCTTGGTATCCTGTCAGTGGCTAAAAGTTTCCAGACCTGGTCCTAGAGTATCACCTTCCCTGCATACTTTAAGTGCTTTTTAAAACAATGGGCACATTTGTTGTGATATGAATCTAAGTGTGATTTTTCCTGGTGCCCCCAGAAGCATTGCTCTGGTGTTTGACTCACTTGATTGTATCACACCCTGGTTTCATTTGCATCATCACAAATCTTTCATCTTACATCATCACAAATGTGCATAGAGAACAGAACATTTTGTATTTTGGTGATATTTTGCAATACATAGCATGTCTCCTCTTCTGTGTACTCAGATGTTTTAGAAACTAATGATGTCATCATCAGCTAAAACACATGCAATGATAACTGAACAAGTGCGAATCAGAACACATTCACAGGAATCACAGCACAGTTCTGACCCTACATGTAGTCTTAGGTTCTGTGGTACGCTTCCCACTCCACATGATAGCTTTCACATTACCAATTTTTCCTGTAAACCATGCTGTGTTTCAGAATAAACTGCCAATGTGAAAGCCCCCTTAGGGTTTTCTCTGATCCCAGCACACCAGTGTATTATTACCTTATTATTTCAGTGTTCAATTGACTAAAGATAATGTCACATGGATACTACAGACTTAAGGTTACTCATTATAACTTAGCACTGCTTGACTTTACGTTATACAGCTGTGGATGTGTTGTGACACACAGTCACACTATCCATTGTCGTCCAGTAAAGGATGGTTCCTCTCAAGTTTCTTCCTCATGTTTTCAATCAGTACCACCTCTTGCTTGCTCATTGGGAATAAATCTTAACCTATATCTTGTTTCCTGTATAGCTGCTCTGTGGCAATGACTACTATTAAGACTATTAGGATATAACTAAGCTGTAGAGTGGATATCAGCCTACTGTCATCTTAAGTGACTTTCTGTAAACAAGCCACCATATTCTAAAGAAGTGATAAGTTGTGAATTGGTTGGAGGCTAATGGCAGGTGATGTCAGGATTTAAGTTCTAACCATCAAACATGAATGGAAAGTCATAGTCAGTCTTCAAGAGTAGATGCCCTTGTGGCCCTGACCTTTCCTATCTTGAGTTTCTTCATCTCCTCTACCGTGGTGAAATAGTTAACAGCAGCATATTCAATGACAGAAAGAAAGACAAAAAGGAAACTCGTCCACAGGTACATATCCACAGCTTTCACATAGGACACCTGAGGCATGGAAGCTGAAACACCTGTGATTATGGTGGACATGGTCAGCACAGTGGTGATACCTGCACAAAAACAGGAAAATGTTTAAGGAAAAGGGCACTCAAATATTTAAAATATGCCATAGACTTTTTACTTTTATCAGCTCAAAAGCATATTCCATTTTCACTCTGAAGCATTTGTATGTAATCATTTTAGATTTAGATTAGCAATGAAAAAATACAAATATTATTAAAATACTGGGTAATGATACAATTCCACAGTATAGGTAAACTGACCAAATAGTTAAGTTATCCAACTAAATTATCTGTTCAGCATGACAAAATGTCTCTTGAGTCCCTCTGAATATGAAAGCTATATTTATATCTTTTTAAAAAATAAATAAAAGAATGAATGAATTTTTTTCTCATATCAGCTCAGATTTTGTTACTCTCCCATTTCCTCTCAGCTCTCTAGATCTGTATTATATTTAATCATGTCACACCAAGTGTCTTGCTCAAAATTAACTTAAAAGCATTGGCATGGATTCTAATCTTCCCTTTTAATAGCTGCAATTTCCCTGAGCTACAGAAAACAAGATACATTGAATGTGATTTTATAAGGAATTTTGAAAAATAAATATTTCAAACATTTTGAACTATCATTAAGCTTATTATCTGAGTACAGGTGTAACATCTTCAGTTGCACCTCCCCCTCTTCACCACCAGGGGGAACCCTCAACTGAATACTGACACTTCCAGGTCACTCAGTTCATGTCTTCTGTTTTAGCTATTTAAGCCATGCTTATGCTAAAGCTATTCCACTGTACCACTATATCCTTTTGGGATACAATATTAGCCATCATGGGGTAGAGTTGGATCCATGCAAAGTACAAGCAGTGACAGAATAGCCAAGGCCCACAATTATCAAGGAGCTGCAAAAGTTCTTAGGATTCGCAAACTTCTATAGACGATTTACCCATAATTACAGCATGGTGGCTGCTCCACTCAAATCTTTGCTATGGGGCGAACCAAAGAAGCTCTGCTGGGATGCTGCTGCTCTGAAAACTTTTGAGGACCTCAAGAGAAGGTTTACAACCATGCCCATCCTTAAACACCCAGACCCTGACCTCCCTTTCATTGTAGAGGTGGATGCATCCAACTGTGGGATTGGGGCCGTTTTATCCCAACACCATGGTATTCCAGCCAAGTTGTACCCCTGCGCTTACTATTCAAGAAAATTTAACACAGCAGAAGTGAACTATAACGTAGGAAATAAGGAGTTGCTGTCAATTAAAGCCATCCTGGGAGAATGGAGGCATTGGCTTTAGGGGGCACACTGTGCATTTCAAGTAATTACAGATTACAAGAATCTAGAATACCTCAAGGGAGACAGGAAACTGAACCCACGCCAAGCCCGATGGGCCCTCTTCTTCCTTGAGGTTCAGTCACATATCAACCAGGTACAAAAAATAGCAAGGCTGACACATTGTCTTGACGACATGACCCCTGTAGCCTCGCCACCAATCCTGAGTCCATATTGTCACCTTCCCTCATCATTGCCCCTGTTCGCTGGGACTTGATGGAAGAAATACAATGAGCTCAACAGGATGAACCACCTCCACCAGAGTGTCCAAACAGTATCCCAGTGACCCAAGCCCTGCATACCAAAGCCATTCAGTGGGTTCATGACTCACCTAGCTCAAGCCATCTAGGAATAAAACGTATTACTACTACCGTTCAGAATGCTTTCTGGTGGCCTACACTTACCATTGACATGGAGAACTTAAAATTACTGCGAGTCTGCACTAATCCAGGAATTCCATGTTAACCACCCAGGAGGACCTGCCCCAAGACCTAGGGGGTGCCCTAGTGGGAGAACACCCGGAGGTGTTCATGGGGGGGTGGGGGATGGGAGTGGTTTTTCTGTAAAATCTTCAGTTGCACCTCCCCCTCTTCACGACCAGAGGGAACCCTTACCCGAATACTGGCACTTCCAGGTCACTTCCTGTGTTTTAGCCATTTAGACCATGCTTATGCTAAGCTAGGTACAGAGTATCATCAGTTCTCCTGCATTACCAAGCCTTGCTTCACTGTTTATGTTTGCTTGTTATCACCTAGTTTTCTGTTATCTGGTTTTGCACTTTTGTATTTTTGTATTAGATTTGTCTGCCATGTGTATTGCTGCTTTCTGGTTATTTGAACCCTGCCTGTTTCTGGTTTTTGCTTCTGCCTCATGTATTGGATTGTTTGCTATTGTTCACCATTAAACTCTGCACATGGATTCTTCTACTCCCGTCTCAGCATATGCATTACAACGGGCTTGATATATGTGACACAAGCCCCTGAGGGAGGCAAATAGATCCAAATTCTCAGGCAAAAATTCAGCCATTAATATTAATAGGGCTAAACAAAAATTGAGAAACCATTATATCATTCTCATTAACTAGTGAAGTGAACACTGTACACAAAGGCTTGGTATGTCAGTTACAGACCACTGGACGATACTGCAGATTCACTGACATTGTGAGATTTTTTGTTTATATTGTGTGTGTGTGTGTGATTGAATTCAGGTACTCAAGCTACAGTGAATGTAATAAGGGCTGTGTGAATTGGGTGCTGTGGATGTTGTGTAATTCCATATAATACTTTTGCAGCTTTGTCATAGTGTCCCAAAGCACCACCCCAAAACCCAGTAATCAGAACTCCTCATGTTTCATTTGGGGTTTTTTTGTATTTTCTGTGTCTTTGACCACATAGAGTGCAAAATTACTCTGTAGAAGCATGTTTCCATCTTAGAATTTGATACCTAGTGAAACTCGGGCAGGGACAGCCCTCCTATCAATCCAGAAGGAGACCCAGGAGAGCATGACCATGAGCATGGTTGGGAAGTATGTCTGAAGCATGAAGAAGAAGATATGTCTCCTGAGAATGAAGTTTATGTAGAGTCTATTATACCAGCCTGGGATAGTGAAAACAATATGTTAGTGAGAAAAAACAGCACACCACTTCAGCCATCAATCTGATTAATTTGGAAAGAGTACAATATGTAAATGACCTTTTTAGAAGTGAAAACAAGAGGAAGCCTTACATATTAAACTAAGAAATCCAAGAAAGTAAACACAAAAATATGGAATCTATAAATAATAGAAAGAGAAAAAAGTTCCTAACTGCTATACATTGGTGTATATTTAATTTATCTTTCTCAGTGTTAAGATATCTCCTGCAGATCTATGCATTTATGGGTAATAAATTAAAGTTGCACTTTCCCAACTGATGTGGGACCATTTGTTTCCACTTAGACTCTAATGCTTATTCTAGACTCTAGATTCTAGAATGGGGGTTCTACGTGCAGAACAAGAAAACAGCTAAAGTGTTATAAAGTGTTCTCATAGAGAAGTACATACCAGTACTGCTGTAGAAAGCTAGCCCATAGGAAGGGTGGAATTCTTCAATAAAAAACTGTGATAGTACAATCTCATCAGTCCTTAATGAATCGTTCCCATTCTTCCAGTAGAGCATGAGGTCATTTTCATTGTAAGCATCTAAAAGAGATCACAAAGGAGGATAAAACAGTGATAGATAGTTTTGCCTGCCAGGATAACTGATTAAGGAGTGCAAAAGTACAAAAAAAAACCAAAATACTTAATTTTTACAAATTCTATATTACTATATTGTTACAAATTCTGTAGTTCATATAATGTACATTTTTTGGACATCAGATAATGAGATGGTGACAAGGGATTGTGCATTGAAGTAAGTAATTGATACATGTGAGACATGTAACACCAGTACTCACAACTCTCTAGTTCCAGAGAACAGTTCTGTGTATCTAGTGGAAAATTACTAAAGTCCATAGAGCACAAAGCAGTCACAGTGATTCTGTAACAAAGCACAGCACATTAGATATTATCGTATGACACATATATTTCATAAGCTTGAGGTCTGGTTAAGAAAAGTTTGTTATAGTCTTGTCTGCAGTTGCATATACTGTATATATATTATCATATAGAAATGCTAGTGGGTTATACATGTTTACTAAAGTGCAAACAGTTCTTACTCATGGAAAATTCAAACATAGTTCCCTTTCGAGGTAACTCAACACTGTGTCATGGCTGACGTTATGGGAATGCATCTTTGTGAAAGGTTTGTTTGAAGCTCTGTGTGAAATCATGCCCCTGTATCGCCTCTGGTCAGTCATGTGACCGACCCGAAGTGCGCCAGCAAGACCATAAAAGGGCATCTATGTCACATTACTTCAGCTTCTTTGTATTTAGGAAGCACTCTATGTATGTTTGTGTCGATTGTTTGTCCTATCTGTATAGGTTAGGGAAAAAGAAGATATATATACAAGATTAGGAAAGATATCGAACAAACTGTTCAGAAAGTGTTGTGCATCTGTGCATTGTGTCTCGGGTCTCACAACTGCTGAGGCAGCGTGCTAAAAAGTTGAGTTAGCAGAAACAGAATGAGAGATGAGTGATCCCCTTTCTCTTGTCCTCTTTCTCCTCTTGGATTTCCTCACTTCGTCTCTGGGAGCTTGCTTTGCAATTTCTCCTGATCTGAAGAAAGAATTATTATTGTTTTCATCAGTCTCTAAAGAGCTTGATGTGGGTGATGATAAGCGGTATGCCATTGTATTGCTGAGAGGAACAGTCAGTGCCATTCGTGCTGACAGTTGCTAATCTCATTCCGCAATCATCCATGGCGATTTTTGGCTGGGTGGAAGTTTCTTTGCTCACCTTTGAGGAGTCGACCCAATGTCCTCTGTGCCCTTCTGGACAGCACTCCTTGGGAGAGTCCCATCAGGAGGAACCTTCTCTCTCAGGCACAGGGGGTGATTCTTAACTCCCACCCTGAGATTTTAAGCCTCTTGGTCTTGCCCTTGAGAGGGACCAGCTCCTAAACCCTGTTAGTACAGTGCTAGAGTTCCTGCAGACATGCCTCTTTGAAGGCCTATCACTCATGTGCTTGTTCTGTTGCCCCTCGCATTCTCTGCAGTGCCATGCAGCCACCAGGTCATGTATGTAACATAGTTCCCTGAGAAAGGAAGAGGATGCTGTTTTACTTGCCACATTTTAGCTGTCTACTTGAATGACTTCCTTCAGACTAGTAGAAATATGCTCTTGCTGGCGTGCGATGTCACATCACATGACCTACCCAAGCCGAGAAAATCAGTGTGATTTCACACAGAGCTTCAGACACAACTTCCACAAAAAAGTGTTCCCATAGCATCAGCCATGATGCAGCATCTTGTTCCCGTCTTAGGGAACCGGGTTAAATACGTAACCAGGTGTAGTTTTTATTCACAGGTTACATAAAGATACACTTGATAACATTCATTTTCATGTGTGAACTACAAATGCCTCGTGCTCTGATGGTTAAATTAATACTTCAAAAATAATGCAAGAGAAATATCTAACAATATTCAAACCAAGTCACCACCATACTCACATTTAAACGTATGACTTCAAACAGGTTAGGCTGAATCTGATATCTTAAATATTACCATGTATTTAAAAAGAAAAAAACTAATATGACTAAACTAATATGATTTCATCTGTAGTCTGATATATACCAGTCAGTAATAAACATTAAGACCACCTGTCTTATATTGTGTAGGTCCCCATTGTGCTGCCAAAACAGCTCTGACCAATCTCTGATGGTGTGCTGTGGTGTCTGGTTCCAAGAGTTTAGCAGTCCTGTAAGTTGTGAAGTGGGGCCTCCATTGATCTGACATTACCCATGTCAAATGTAAGCAACATTTTCACTTAATTCACTCTGTTGTAAGTGCTTTTGGCTGTGCATGGGGTCAGCATGATCACTCTGACCCATATGTAGCAAAATGTTTATCATTGGCAGTAAATTTTTCACTAATTTGTTACAGTAGCTCTTCTGTGGAATTGCAACAAACAGGCTAGTCTTCAATAAGCCCCGAGTGCCCATGACCCTGATGCTAGTTCACTGTTTGTCCTTCTTTCGACCACTTTCAGTATGTACTAACTACTCCATATTGGGAACACCCCACAACACCTGCTGTTTGAGACTCAGATATATAGCACTTTGGCCCTTGCCAATGTTGCTCGATTCCTTAGGCTTGCCCATTTTTCGTGCTTCCAACACATCAACTTTGAGAGCTGACTGTTCACTTATATATAATATATTGCCCACATTGACAAGTGCTATTGTAACAAGATAATCAATGTTATTCATTTCACCTGGTAGTGGTTTTAATGTTATGGCTAATTAATGTGTATATATATATTTTATATATATATATATATATACCAAGATTACAAATACAATTACAAAATAACAAAAATATGTAATGGCAGTAAAATCAAAATATAGGCAATGTAATTGCATTCCAACATACTAATTTTTAATCTTTAGTATTTTGCAATCAGCTGTGCCTTTACCTGACACTGTAGAGAATGTTTCCATCTGGATACACTCTCAACATGATGTTCTCCATTGTAGTGTCATGAATGAAAGAACGCTTGGAATGAACAAAGAAGACATCTGGCACCCATATTTTCTTCACAAGTCGTGCATCAAATGTTCGGCTCTTGTTGTTGGTTGAAGGGAAGGCCAGTCTGTCATCCTGCCAGTAGTGTCTCAAATAGAGTGTCATTGTGAAGTCCTATGCATAATTAAGTAATAGTCTACTAAGTAATTAAGTAATTTAGATGTCTAAACAAAAATTATAAAATAAATAAATATTACACAGCACTCACCATGTTAACCTCTGAAATGCTGTCAATACTTTCCACCTGCACATCAATACCCACTGGAACAGCTGAACCTTGGAAATGACACCATAGACATGTCAGCCATGTCTTTGTGTTACCTTGAAATGATGCATAACTTTTTTACAACAGTCTCAAACATAATGCATTTAGTTTCTGACAGTTTGTCTTATATGTATCTTGAAGAAAATCATACTGAATTTTTAGTAGTAACTTCTGATCTAGCTACTTGTGCTTTTGATTGAACCTTAAACCACAGCAAAATCGTGCTGCTTTTTGTTATTATACATGGCTTCATACATGTTCTCTTTGATTTAAAAACTTTCTGTTTAATTAGGATCCAATAGCAGATGATACAACAAGACAACCATTCAGATATTTATATAAAAGCTGAGGGCACTTTACTTTCAAAAACACCCTTGCTGTATGAGTAGAGCTAATGCTTATATTTGCAGGGCTTTATGTGGATAAATGCTCTCTGCCTTAATCCTCCTAGTGTGCTTAATAATGTACTGTGTATCCCATATCTTTCCTTAAAGAACAAACACAGCTGCAGAAATCCAAACAAGCACTTATTCCAATTCTCTGCTTCTTTCCATAGCACATCTGCTTCACTGCTGAGAAGCAGTTTTGTACTTTCATAGAAACAGCCTCTTCGACAATTATAAATAGTGTGGGATAAAATCTAATCAGTGCATAAAATTATAACTTAAAGAAAAAATCCTCCGATGTTACATTATTTTATTGACCACTTCTTTGTAAGCTTAGACAAACTTTGTTCTACATACTAAGAGTCAGCCCAGGTTTTTAATGCAGATTACAACAAACAAAACAAACACATCTGTCTTCTTTGTGCCCATTGTGTGCTTGGCACAAATGCAAATCTGGGTCACAGTGTTTTTAGGAGGGAAGATTTAGAAGCACAAGATGACACACTAACCTACATTTCTTTCATTTGCTTTCCTGGTGGCTAAGCTACACACTGGTCGTCAGGCTCTCTATAAGCAGTTTATGAGCTGCTTGACTCAGCAGATGCAGGTTCATTCTAATGTTAGTTTTCTATTACATAGTGATGTAAATCTATCATATTTGTATATGGAGTCTTATGGAAGTTATTTTGAACCCACTTTGAAGTTGTAAATCAGTTATTAATAGTCCTAATAGCCCCATTAAATATATGTTAACGTTTCAGCATTTTTTAAATCTAGAATCCCTCCACCTCTTCCCAAAAATTTGGTCACCAACCACTTTTCATCTACCTGCCAGCTCTCTGTTATCATATGAAAATGATCAACTAGGGAGGATGAAACCATCTAACCACATTTTTTTTAACTGTTGCTTATGACAGAGGAGAGAGCATGCCATTCCTCCCAACAACAGAGCAAAGCCAATTTTTCTATCTTGGCTTTTGGCCATGGATGGCTGGCACAAGTGGTGTCATTTACACTGTACACTTTATATAGACACATTATCTTTACAATCTGTCAGATCTTTTTTCTCACACACACAGTCAAGCAGACATAAGCACAATCTCTCTGTCTCTCCTTTAACTTTTTAATCTCTAGTTAACAAAAGAACAAAAATTTAAAATGGAAAAAAAACTCAGTCATGGCAGCATTTGAACACCTATTACAAATTAGAGAATTTAAAATTGTAGCTCCTGCACAACCCAAATCTGGATCTCAACATGTCGTCACAGAAAGCAGACTGCATGAGAGCACTTTACTTTCAAAATGAAAAACACCCATGTTGTATGAGTAAGGCTGATGCTAATATTTGCAGGGCTTTGTGTGGGTAGATGCTCACTATTTTAATCCTTCTGTTGTAGTTAAGGGTGTACTGTGTATTCCCTACCTTTTATGAAGATACACAGAGACTTATTTTTCCCTTAAAGAACAAACACAGCTGCAGTAATACAAACAAGCAGTTATTCAATTTCTTTACTTATTACCACAGCATAACTGCTCCACTGCTGAGAAGCAGTTTTGCACTGTCATAAGTAGTGCTTGATATAATCTAATCAGTGCATAAAATAACTGAATGATACATTATTTTATTGACCACTTCTCTGTAATCTTGGACCAACTTTGTTACACATAATAAGAGACTAGGATTTTAATCCAGATAACAATACATTAAACAAAACACATCTGTGTTCTTTGTGCCCACTGAGTGTTTGGGACAAATGCCAATCTGGGTCACAGTGTTTTCTAAGAGGGAAGATGAAACGCTAAACTACATTTCTCTCATTTGCTCTTCTTATGGCTGTTACACATTGGTCATAAGGCTCTCTATAAACACTTTATACTGCTTGACTTTAGGAGGTTCATACTAAAGTTTGTTCTCTATTTACATGTAAATCTAGCACATGTGAGATATGTAATCAGTCCTAAGGAAATTACTTTGAAAATTTTTTAACTTGATTTGAAGTTGTACATCATTACTAATAATCCCAAGAGCCCAGTCACATAGATGTTAATGTTTTAAATTTAGTCACCTACTAATTCGTACCTCCAGTCAGCTCTTCACTATCATACAACAACTGCCATCTAGGGAGGGAGAAGGTCGTCTCCCATCCAGGAAGCACAGCTAATTTTGCTTCCTTGGCTACTGGCCATGGATGTCATTTATAATGTACACTTTACATTTCTGACCACTTCTCTCTCACACCCTCAGAACCACAGTCTCTTTGCCTCTAGTCAACAAAAGGTACTCAGTCATAACAGGAAGTAGACTACATGCATTTTCTCACCTCCAAAGCCAGGTCTCATGGCAAAGTCATGGTCCTCAATGCGCAGAAGTTGCTCTGATTTAATTAGCATAGACTTGGTGCTGTCAGTCTTCTTCATTTTGAAGGCTATTTGTCTGAATTAAAAAGAGAAATAAACAAATAAAAATAAATATATAATTTTTGGGTATTTCTGTGGGGCCATCTGCAGTAGAAGAAGATGGATATAGTTCAGAATGCATCATTATAATTAGACATCTGGTACTGCTGTCAATGGAAATATATTTTATTGATCATATACACAGTATGTGCTGTAGCATTTTTATCAGACAAAACTGTGTTTTCGTTGATTTTATTTGACTATACTATTTATAGATGTAAAAGAAAATGTGATTGACAGATTACATCAGGTTCATGTGCGTCACTTACCTGGGGAACACATGGCACCAGGATGCACTATGGGAAGAAGGCCAGCCGGCAGAGGCAGTGTCATACTTTGGGCAATGTTCTACTAGGAAATCTTGAGTTCTGCATCCATGTGGATGTTACTTTGACATATACCACTTACCTAAGCACTGTTGCAGACCATGTACACCCTTTCATGGAAACAGTATTCCCTGATGGCTGTGGCCTATTTCAGCAGGATAATGCACCATGCCACAAAGCAAAAATGGTTCAGGAATGGTTTGATGAGCACAACAACAAGTTTGAGGTGTTAACTTGGCCTTCAAATTCCCCAAATCTGTGGGACGTGCTGAACAAACAAGTCAGATCCATGGAGGCCCCACCTTGCAACTTACAGGAATTAAAGGATTTGTTGCTAACATCTTGGTGCCAGATACCACAACACACCTTCAGGGATCTAGTGGAGTCCATGCCTTGACAGGTCAGGGGTGTTTTGGCAGCAAAAGGGGGACCAACACAATATTAGGGAGGTGGTCATAATGTTATGCCTGAATCAGTGTACATGTATATGTTCATGCATCTATTGGGGAATTTATTATTGCCTATGTTCTGGTAGGTGAAAGGAATCCCATTTTAACACAGTATGAACATGCACAGAAATTCTACACATACAGTAACTCGAGCTCAAGATCAAACCAGAAACACTGGAGCTATGAGAAGGCAAAACTACCTGCTATAGCAACATATCACCTACTAAACTTCCTATTCACAGTATGCTCATACTGAATATATCAAAACAATAGCAGACTCCTACAGCTATATACTGTGCTGATTTGTTGTTCAACTGCCAAATATCACCCAGAAGAAGAAGGATTTCTAGTAAATCTCAAAGGTTTCTTTATCATGTGATGTCAGGGAACTTTTCCTTGCCATGTTCCCTGTTGCTTGAATAGTAGGGACCTAAACAGCATTAAGGCACCTTCTTTCTTAAAGTGTTATACTGATAACAGAAATGGCATGATCTTAAGCTTATTTAATCAGCTGGTATCATTCATTCTATGTTATCCTTCAATCTTGGCACCTACTGAAAACAACAACATGCATAGCAACATCAAAGGAAACTCACAAGGAAACTAATTTAGCACCATTCTCACCCTCCATGTTTGTGCCACGTATTCTCCCCCAGGTATACATTCTTCTGTCTGCGTCGGCTGGAGAATTGGCTGTCAGTAAGCAGGGTGACGGGCCAGAGAAAAGCAAGCCAGAAAAGCCTTAGCGTCAGTAACATCATGTTCTCGACTAAGGCAGGTGCTCCACAGACTGGAGAGAAACTAGAATGCGTGCCACCCTTTTCTCAAAGGATTGATGAACCCCTCCTCAAGTGATCACTTCCAAGCATATACCATTTCTCCAGATTTTTTGTCCTACATACTCTGCAAAGTACACTTTAATCCTGTCCAAATAAACAGGATTATCAGTATCATCAAGGCAAAATAATCAGACTTGGCTCCAAGTTTTGTATTCAAACTCCTTTCTGATGCGGATCTGTCACTGCTGCTGTTGTGGGTGTACATATATGTGTGTCGAAGCTGTCCTAGGCATGGTCTGTTCTTCTGAAATGACATCATGCCCTTCATCTGATTATAACCAAATGTATTTCTATGATGAAAAAGAATTACATTCCTAATCTTCTTACATGTTGACTGGTGAAATCTTTCAGCAACCTATAAACTCTGAGAGAGAAGAGAGATAAAGAATGTGAGCAGATATGTTTCTAATCATGAACCCTACAGTGTTTTTATATATATATATATATATATATATATATATATATATATATATATATATATATATATAGAAAGAATATAAGAGAATAATTCCCAGCTTTAAACTGATTTGTTCTATTGCCATATAAATTACCATCAAAAATATGCTGCATAATGTTATTTGCTTTAGCATAATTTATATTGAGAAATATTAGGGTAATTTGACTGTGATAACATAAGAAATGTATTCATTTGCAGTATAACAGACTTTTACCAGGAATAATTAAAAAAACAAATACACAAAATTTAAACGTAGTTCAGTTACATTTACTAGCCAATTTAATAAGAGCTGTATGACCTGTACACCTGCTCATACATAAAATTATCTAAGCAGCACACAGTTTAACTGCTCATATTCTGGGGCCTGTTTCTAGTATATTCTTAGATTCAAGTTATTGAATGACAGGAATGAGATCTGATTTGAGTTTCATCCGCACATCAGTTGTACGAAAACCCATGTGAAGGTATGACTTTACACAAAGAAAATTTGTACTGTATTGTACTGTGTGTGTATTGTACTGTGTGTGTGTGTGTCAATGTACATGCCTAGCTATTGCGCTTCCTTTATTTTGCCTTTCTGATTTGGTTTTGGTGTATCACTAATGTTGTCAGAACTCTTCTGTTCTCAGAATGTTTCTGTCTCTTAGTCAATTAAGTCAATAAAGTTTTCTTCCATGCTCCCAACACACTAGGTTAGAAACATGTGGCAATAAAAGAGAAGGGGAGTGTAAAGGGGCAGTCAGGATAGAAGTGAAGGTCTTTCAGATTTTTGATGTGAAAATCTTCAGCAGTCAGGGAGGATGGAGCAGGAGGATCCGAGTCGAGCAGCAAAGTGTTGTTAAGTAGTAAAGATGTTTCGGAACTTACAAGGATCTTGTGCATCTGTTCCTCGTAGAACCCTTGGTCTTAGTAGAAGTTCCACTTCAGGGTTTTGGACAGATCGGTGTAGAGTGATTTCTTCCACTTTCTCACTGCTGTCCTTATTTCTCTCTGATTGCTATGTAACACCTCCAATAGCCAAAGAACAAGAAGTCTTCCTTATTTTTTTTTAGAGGACAGAGGGCAGAGGAGGTCCATGGATGAGGAAATAGAGGGGAGGAAAATGTCTCTGGCATTTTCTGTGGCAAAAAGTCCAGTGGTAAGGAGGAGTTGTCTTATGTAGCTGTCTTGACGTAGCATCAGGGTCCTGGAGGAACATTGTTTAATTTCACTCTGTACTGCATCAGCTATATATGGTCAAAATGACAATAAAAGCTTCTTGGCTTGACTTGACAAGTCACATGTAAAATGAGATGCGGTAATTATTTGAGATATCTTCAGACTGTAAAAATGGGACTATATTTTCTGTATTTTATACAAATGATAGAAAAAGAGTTTGCCCACTATGAGAGGGCCCTGTTATGTTCTGATTAACCCCTATTGAACCCTCTCAAAGGGTCTTCTGGATTATCAAAATTAAAATTTTTGGAAGTCTTCAAAAATTAGTGCTTTGTCTAAAGAAAAAAAATGTGGTTTGAAAATCAAACCGAAATCCACAAATTCAGAATATGGCCCAAGGGGTCTGTGACTTTGGAAACTGGTGTGTGTGTACCTCAGGAACACAGTGAGATGGGGGTCTATGGGCATGTTTGTTCTTGCAGGAGAGAGTATGGGGTTTAATCTAGACATTCTGTCTGAAAATCTGCTTTTGTGTGTGTGTGTGTATGTAAATGTATACAAAATTATTTTTATGCATAGAATGATTTTTCCTAATAATCTACTCTGATGTCTTAGAAAATTCTTCTGCCAAAGAAACTCATGATTTAGATGCAAAAAGTACACATTGCTGAGAATCAACAAAGCTGAGCTAGTCATTGGAGCAAATGATCAATCTCAGCCTGATCTTTTGAGTGCTTACACTCTCCCATCATTGTACATGCTTACACACTCCCATCATTGTCAGTCATAACCGAGTAGTACTCTACTGAGTAGTTCTCTAAAATACTTTATACTATGAGCATAATGGCTGTGTTACAACCTTGTCTAGGACATTGGAGATAAAGGGAAGGTCAGATTTTGGATCCTGCTAACAGGGGTCGAAGGTCAGTTTTTTTTATTAAATGGTTTGTTAATTGCTTGTTTAAAAAGATTTAGGCACATAGCCATAAAGTACTAATTATTTTTTTAAAAGAGGTTCACTTCTTGGGTGTTTGAATGGTGTTCTACTATTGTCACACATAGGATTATATAGTATTGGATTCACAAGTAGCATCACATCTCAGCTCCTAGTTTTTGGTTCCTAGAATTTTTTAATTTTTTTGGTTAACCAGGATTTTATTTATTTATTTATTTTTACAAAAATAGAATATTGTTTTTAAGTTTGCAGAACATTCAGCTAATGTTCTCTTAATCTTCCACTAATATTCTTTTAATGTTCTGCTAACATTCTCTTAACCTCACATCATTATTTATTTTTCATATTCAAACATTCAATCATTATTAATTATTAAATAAGCAGTCTACAAATAAATAATCACAAAAGAAACATGAAAACATTTTTATAGATAAAAATTTGCAAAAACATTGCATCTATAAAAAATAAAATGTATCAATAAAATCTGACAGGTTCTTTCACCACCATCATTTGCAAAATAGTAAGAAATAAGTTGCAGGGACATTCAGTTAGATCTGAATGAATCATTAGATTTAGGTAAACATTGAAATGAATCAACTATTACTACATAGGCCTTTAATATCATTAGGTTTGCAATGCAAAAGCAATAAAATCTAAATCTTCTTTTAAAAATACATTAACATGAAAAGAAATCATGCATTGAACATTAACACTTGTTTTGTGTATTTTGTCAAATCTTTTCAGTGATAATATTGTGATGTTGCACTTTCATTTAAGAGATTTTGATACTGACTTGATAGAGATAATATTTCAGTTTACAAATATATACAAAACAGATTGAGATTATTTAAGAAAAACAACAGAAAATATTAAATAAAATTAAGTATACTAAAGTAAAATTATACCACCTAAAACTTTTTTACATAGCTTTTGCCCAAACAAGTGGAAAGCAAAAATCTCTTGTCTCTCTCTCTCTCTTTTGTATGGATATACATTATATTTCCCTTTACACGATAACTTTATTCAAATCATAAGATTTAGCACACAGTTTGTAGCACATAATAAGACAATTAGGTTTTATCAACAAACAGAATGATCTTCAGTTTAGTAATTTAACAATCAATTAATTCACCAACAACGTTATAATGTATTTTAATTCAACAGTTAATTCAGTTTTAATTTTATTTTAGCTGCTCTTAGATGTTAATAAAGAAATCATTGAGTATACCTATTCAACTGGCCTGGGAATTATGTGTGGCTGTAAAGTATCAACAAAATGACATGCAAGAGAAATGTAGGTAATAAACCATAACAAATACCTTTGCATCACATACTCATGGTTGATATTCACCTCAGCATACATTCTATTCTAATACTGTGAAGCTACCATTTTAAATTCCAGGGCCAATGTAATTTGATCTTCAAAAGTCAGTTTCCTTTAAGGATTAGAAATTCTTCTGTGTTGCTTCTAGAATTAGAATGAAATCATCACTCTTAAAATGAAAATATTCTCTGCATTATAACCTCGTCACGTTTCGGAAGTTGCAGCAACTCAGACCCAAGTGCAGGATTAAAATCATAAATTTTAAATAAAAATACGGCAACATGACACACAGAAATAAAACTACAGTATACACATAGGTAAGCGATACATAACTACTTGGAAACTTGACTGAAAACACAAGTACTCAACATAGCAAAAATCACTATAGAAACAAGGATCCGACTCAAATCACTTGTATGGTACTTTACGTAAAAAGTCCATGATCCAATTATATAATCTCCATTTTAATTCACATTCTAGATCTTTACACCTACTAATTCTTTACTGCTGCTTTTCTAATTTTTAAATTCTAGACATCCACTATATTACATCCTTTCCTAAAACCATTCTTTTGTGGACACAATAAGCTCTTTCTTTTAGCTGTATAATTTAAACCAGCTGTTACCATTATTTCTTTCCTAACTCCCATACTTTATTAAAAAGCCAGAAAATGCTGTTCAGTGATACTTTTGATGTTTTATTATTTTGTAACATATTTCATTGAGTATGTTTTATCCCTAGTAAAACTTGTTTCATTTCATGCAGTGTAAAATTCACATCTATTGTTTACCCAGATGGCACTTTTTGGACTATGATATCTGGATTTTCTCTATTTAACTGTCAGTGTGCACATCTGAATTAGCACTGTAGTAATGTGCACTTTAGCATGTTGGTGCACACTTCTGGGTCAGCGGCCATTGCAGAATTAGTGCTTTCGGGTTGGTGACCATTTACACTTCTGATATTTGGCATTTTATCCAATTTTATACAATTATGCAATTGAGGGTTAAGGACCTTGCTCAGGCACCCAAAGTAGTTTGATGGATCTGAGATTCAAACTCACACCCTTCTGATCAGTAATCCAACACCTTAACCACATTTCATACACCTTGGCACTATATAAAGATGCTGACAACATCACCTCAGTTTTCTGTTGTAGTCATCCCACCATTTTCTCTATTTGATTTTCTGTTGTTACTCTGTCGATTTCTCAATTTTTGCCTTTGCCTGCCCTCTGATGTTCTGTTTGACTGATCGCTTGGACTTTGGACTGTTTCTGACTCTTTCTCCTGCCTGTACCTTATATATTATAATTATACCTTGTATATTTGGATTTAGTAGGTCATTTACCATTTTAACTAGCACTGTCATCAAAAAGCTTACTTCTAGCTGCATGTGTGTGCACACTCCCAGAGAATCCACGGCCACTTCCAGAGCAGCGGCAACACTCGGCGCATGTGGCAAGGCATCCAGTCCATCACCAACTACAGGCCAGCTCCACCTGCCTGTGACAATGATGCCTCCCTTCCAGATGTGCTGAACAGCTTCTATGCTCGGTTTTAGGCATGAAATGACGTGAGGAAGACTCTACGCAGAGTTAACCCATGGAAAGCTGCTGGACCAGACAACATTCCTGGCAGAGTTCTCAGGGAATATGCAGAACAGCTAGCAGATGTCTTCACAGACATCTTCAACATCTCCCTGAGCAGCGCCGTCGTCCCAACGTGCCTAAAGTCAACCACCACCATCCCTGTGCCGAAGAAGTCTCCAGTGTCCTGTTTCAATGACTACTGTCCTGTTGCACTTACACCCATCATCATGAAGTGCTTCGAGAGGCTCGTCATGAGGCACATTAAGAACCTGCTGCCACCTTCACTTGACCCCATGCAGTTTGCGTATCATCCAAATCGCTCCACAGACGATGCCATCACCACAACCCTCCATCTGGCCCTCACACATCTGGACAATAAAGACACTTACCTACGAATGCTGTTCATTGACTTCAGTTCAGCATTCAATATGATCATTCCTCAGCACCTAATCGAGAAGCTGAGTCTGCTGGGCATCAACACCTCCCTCTGCAGTTGGATCCTGGATTTCCTGACTGGAAGACCTCAGTCAGTCCGGATTGGGAACAGCACCTCCAGCACCACCACACGGAGCACTGGAGCTCCTCAGGGCTGTGTGCTCACTCCACTGCTGTTTACTCTGCTGACTCATGCCTGTGCAGCAATGCACAGCTCCAATCACATCATCAAGTTCGCCGATGACACGACCGTGGTGGGTCTCATCAGCAAGAACGACGAGTCAGCATATAGAGAGGAGGTGCAACAACTCACAGCCTGGTGCATAGCCAACAACCTCTCCCTGAATGTTGACAAGACTAAAGAGATGGTTGTTGACTTCAGGAGAGCAAAGAGTGACCATTCTCTACTGAACATCAATGGGTCCATCATGGAGATTGTCAAGAGCACAAAGTTCCTTGGCATTCACCTGGCGGAGGACCTCACCTGGTCACTCAACACCAGCTCCATCACCAGAAAAGCCCAGCAGCGTCTCTACTTCCTGCGAAGGCTGAGGAAGGCTCATCTTCCACCTCCCATCCTGACCACCTTCTATGGAGGGACCATCGAGAGCATCCTGAGCAGCTGCATCACTGCCTGGTTTGGGAATTGCACCGTCTCGGATCGCAAGACCCTTCATCGGATAGTGAGGACAGCTGAGAAGATCATTGGAGTCTCTCTCCCCTCTATTACAGACATTTACACCACACGTTGCATCCGCAAAGCTAACAGCATTGTGGATGATCCCACACACCCCTCACACACACTCTTCACCCTTCTGCCATCTGGAAAGAGGTACCGAAGCATTCGGACCCGCACAACCAGACTGTTGAACAGCTTCTTTCCTCAGGCAATCAGGTATCTTAACAGAGAACTGAACTGAGCTGGACACACACACACACACACACGCGCACACATACATCCAAGATCTGATCTCAGCAGAGAAACTGTACTGTGCTGGACACGGACACACACACACAACACACACGCACAAAAAACAAAACAAAACAAAACTGAGAACTGTGTTCCAAGAGAACTGAACTGTGCTGGGGACACACACACACACAAATTGTCCTGTTTGCACACATATGTCACTTTACATTACACTTTACACTTTATATTGATCCTGTTTACTGTGTCACTTTAATATTTGTACTCACTGTCTACACTGTTCTTTTGCACGGAGTCGGTCTACATGTTGTTTGTCTGCACTGTCCTGTCTTGTCATCCTATGCACTTCTGTTGTATGTCTAGCTTTTCTTGCAACTTAAATATAGTTTAGTTTTATCTCTATGTTTAGCTTAATGTTTGTCTGCATCACTGTACTTTGTCTTTATGTGTAGCACCAGGAACGTTGTTTCACTTCACTGTGTACTGCATCAGCTATATATGGTTGAAGTGACAATAAAGCTTCTTTGACTTTGACTTGACTTGACTTGACTTTGATGTGGTTCTAGTACTCTCTAATCAGAATTAAGAATTAAATTTTACCATGCCCTATAAAGCATATTTTTTTATTCTCTGCCATACATACTCTCCTGTCCACACTCAATAGTCTTGAAATTCATGGAGCCGCATGGCATGGCAGTGTTTTGCCTTGTACCTGGAAGGTTATTCACATCAGGTGACATGGAGGGGATCAACATCTGTTGGTATTATCTATTTAAAGAGTGTAAGTAAGGGATCTTTGATGACTTTGATGAATACTATGACTGTCAAAGCCTTTCAGGTGAGCCTATTTTTGATCATAAGATCAAAGTTCACTTTTGACTTCCGGTTTTGGATGCGAATGGAGTAGACATGTCTAACTCGTTGTCCCTGTACAAATCTCTTTTATTTACAGTTAACAATCTTAGGTTAGTAAGGTAGTTTTTTCCTGATTTAAATTCGCAATTTCTTATAGTCGGGGGTTGGGGGGATGGGGGGCGGGGGCTTTAATTGCTGTCTTGACCCAGTGTTGGATTGCTCGTCATCTAAGCAATGTGCCCCAGGCAAATCCTCTATTTACGTAAATAGTTTCTTTTCTGAATATATCTGTATGGTGGTTTTTGAACCGCAAAAAAAGAGAATTTTCTTTTTTCAAATATTTCATCAGTCTTACTCTCAGATTGATTATTTCATCTTGGATAACGTTCTAATTCCTATAGTTCAATCAGTGGCAGGCTGTAGAGAACATGAATAAAATTACATTTCATATAGCAAAAAAACAAATTAACATAATTCAGTATCTCAAGTTTCCTTTCACTGCAGAAAAAAACACAGCCCACCTGTCTGGAATCTGGAGTGAAGGCAAACTGAAAACCCAGAAAAAAAAGAAAACCCAAAAGCAAAAATGGTTCTTGAAAAAGCTTACCAACTATTTTGAAGAATCAAAAGGATTTTCTTATATATATTTTATTTAGTTTGTGCGGTTCACTTTCTCTGACTACTCCAATTATCCAATCAAAAGACGTGAAATTGCTGACATAATCGTATGCCTACTAGATGGCCCCAGTGACGCCAACTCAAAATCTGATTGGTTAATGGAACAGTTTCATTGACACTTATTTTAAGCTATGGGTGCCTGCACTATTACTTCTGAAGGCCTTAAGGCCGGGCAACACATGATGTCAGCCACTAGCTGAAATATGATTGGATAAATACTCTTATCATAAATATACACTACTGGAAGCAGTGCAACCAAGAGAAAAGCTATGAAAAGTAGAGAATATACTATTGGGAATAATTTAATACACATTCATGGAAAAATATATTAAATATATTAACATGCAAGTCAGTGATTCAGATCACTGCTGTTTAGGCCACTGAGTTCAATTCTGTGCATATCAAAGTATTATCATATCAGATCATGCCCCTCTTATCCTTGATATGACCTTTTCAAACTTGCCTTCCCTCATGAGAAACTGGCATTTCAATACTTTACTCTTGGTGGATGAGAATTTTATTTCCTTTGCTGCCTACCAGATTTCGTTTTTCCTAAGTGTCAATAAATCAGCGGATGTTTCAACTAAGTAGTGTGGGAGGCTCTTAAGCCATATATGAGAGGCCAAATTATTTCGTATGCCACTACTAAAAGAAAGTGTTCCAAAGAAAAGCAAACATCTCTTGCTAATGAGATTGCTAGGTTGGATGAACAATATGCTAAATCTCCCATTCCAGACCTGTGTAAGAGATGTCTTAAATTGAAGTCAGAGCTCGATTTACTTTAAACCAATGAGATAGAGGGTCTTTTGAGGAGAACCAGGAGTGTTTCTTACGAAAGTGGGGAGAAATCTGGGAAAGTATTGGCTAATCAGTTTCATTGGTTCCAGGCAAAACAAATTATAAGTGGTCTTTGTTTAGATAATGGGGCAATAACAACTGATCAAAAAATTATTAATGATAAGTTTAGGGACTTTTATTGTACTTTGTATGCTTCTGAGTCCTCTGCGCAGAGGAATATTGAAGATTTTCTTGGTCGATTGAATGTCCCCATCTTATCATCTGATGTTCGTAATCTTTTAGAAGTCCTGCATCAGTCCATTCCAGAATGTGTTGTCTCTCTGGATGCTTAGAAGGCATTTGACAGGGTGGAGTGGGAGTATCTTTTTTTAGTTTTAGAAAAATTTGGATTTGTTCTGGCCTTTTTTGAATTAAGTTGCTTTATAGCACTCCTTCTACTGTGGTTCTGACCAGTGGTCTGTATTCTCAACCGTTTGTATCTTGGAACTTGCCAGGGCTGTCCGTTAAAGAATTATTATTCACCCTAGCTATTGAACCTTTAGCAACTGCTCTGCGCAAGTGACAGATTACTGGAATTACACGTGGTGAGGCCGTGCATAAGGTAACGCAGACGATTTACTACTTTTTATCTCTAATCCACAGACTTCTTTACCTGTAGCTTTAACCATACTTGAGAATTTTGGTCGGTTTTCTGGCTACAGGCTTAATCTGCAAAAGAGTGAATTCTTTCCAATCAATAAGGTAGATATGCAATTACAGTACTTTTACAGTACATTTGGTATTAAGGATCCTTCTCTTCTTAGACCTGTTGCCCGTAATCACCTCTTCTTGCCTTCAATGCAGGATGGGTTGTTTAGGAATTGGTCTGACAAGGGGATAAAATGCTTCAAAGACTTATTTATTGACAATTTATTTGCTTCTTGCGAACAGTTAGTGTCTCATTTTGGTCTTATTAAATCTGATTTCGAGTCTTGCAAGTAAGAGATTATGTTAAGTCACTTCTATTGGATTTTCCAGTGATGCCTCCTGAAAATCCTTTGGATAGTTACCTTTCATGTAATATATTAGCTTAGGGCTCAATTTCCATTATTTACAATTTAATGAATAATCAGGGATCTTCCTCCTTAGATAACATTAAGAGAGCTTGGGAGGAGGACCTTGGCGGATCACTTTCAAATGACACTTGGAACTGTATTCTTAGGCAGGTTCATTCATCGTTTGTGCACTCGGCACTCTCTCAATCCGTTCAAAGTTGTACACAGAGCTCATATATCCAAAGTTAAATTAGCCCAAATGCTTCTTTAAGATGTGGCGCCTTTTCATTGTGTCACACGGACCCAGGAACAGAGACAGGAGAGCTGATGGTGAGTCAAGTGACAGTGTCTTTATTGTGAATCCAAAAACAGTGCAGACTGGTGAAGAACTGAAAAGACATAACTTAAAAAGTCTTATCTGTGTGGCGCGATGAGATCAGGGGAAACGTCCACACGGGGAGAGACGAGGGAGGAGAAGCAGCATGGACGAAACTCACGTAACGTTAATACTAACCGCTGCTCGTGTGAAGAAAAGGGTGTTAAATAGTGTGTGTAAATGAGTGTCAGGTGTGGTGTCAGTACTCAGGTGATTGAGGGCATGGTCGCGAGGCTGAGACGGGAGCCTCCGTGACAGTACCCCCTCCCCCACGGGCGGTTCCTGTCCATGGCGGCGAGGAAGACCGCGGCCTCTGGGAGCAGGACGGTCGGGATGGTGCTGATGGAACTCGGAGAGTAGTGAAGGGTCGAGAATGTCATCTCGGTCCACCCACGATCTCTCCTCCAGTCCGTACCCCTCCCAGTCAACCAGATATTGAAGGCGTCCGCCTCGCCGTCTGGAGTTTATGATTTTAACAGGTTTTAACAGGGAAACATGGAAGGTAGAAAAGATACGGTAGTGCCGAGGGAGCTGGAGCTCATAGGACACTTCGTTGACTTGTTTTTTGATGGTGAAGGGTCCTATGTAGTGGGGACTCAGCTTCCTGCAGGGCAGTCGTAGGCGGATATTCCACGTAGAGAGCCAGACCCTATCGCCTGGCTGATACCGGGGTGCATTTCGCCGACGGGTATCAGCCTGGCTCTTGTGGTGACAGATTGCCCTTTGCAGGTGGACGTGGGCTGATTCCCATACCCTCTCACTCTCTCTGAACCAGAAATCCATGGTGGGCACTTCGGCTGGCTCCCCTGTCCAAGGGAACAGCGCTGGCTAGTACCCGAGCACACACTGGAACAGAGTCAGCTGGGTCAATTCTTGGCAGAGGGAATTTTGGGCGTACTTGACCCAGGGGAGGTATTGGCTCCAGGTATGTTGGCGGTAGTGGCAGTAGGCCCTTAGATAGTGCCCGATCTCCTGAATCTTCCGCTCTGTCTGGCCGTTGGTCTGAGGGTGGTAACCTGAAGACAAGCTCACAGATAATGAATGAGATGAATTGGGGCCCTCTATTAGACACAATGTCTTCGGGAAGGCCGTAGTGTCTGAAGACGTTGTGGAAGAGGGCCTCAGCCATCTCCCAGGCTGATGGAAGTCCTTTGAGTGGGACGAGTTTACAGGTTTTGGAGAATTGGTCGATGGTGACGAGGACAGTGGTGAACCCGTGAGACCTGGGTAAATCTGTGACAAAGTCGACACCTAGGTGTGACCAAGGACGACGTGGAATGGGAAGTGGTTTTAGTTTCCCTTCTGGTAGGCGTCTCAGGGTAGAAACCATGGCACAGACAGAGCATCCTGAAACATAGCGGGCCACCTCCTGGGCCATGTTGCGCCACCAATACCATTCCTGGAGGAGTGAGAGGGTTCGCTGCCTGCCCGGATGCCCTGATCCCAGAGATGTGTGCACTGAGTCCAGTAGGGTGAGACGTAGAGAAGTGGGTACATAGGTCTTACCTTCTGGCAGGTTCGTCTCTGGTGGCGGCATGAATATTTTCATCAAGAGACCATGTGATGGGACATACAAACAAGGCTGGAGGAAGGATGGACTCGGACTCCTCTGGTGAAGGGTCTGGTGAATCGAGGCGAGAGCGAGCATAAGCTTTGGTGTTCTTAGTTCCTGGACGATAGCTGACAGAGAAGCGGGAGCAGGTGAAGAATAAGGCCCACTGAGCTTGCAGTGGGTTTAGCCTTTTAGCCTCTCGGAGATATTGCAGGTTTTTGTGGTCGGTTATAACTTCAAATGGGTGGTTAGCTCCCTCCAGCCAGTGCCGCCACTCTTCCAGGGCCAGTTTGATAGCCAACAGTTCCCGGTTCCCGATGTCATAGTTCTACTCCGCCGGGGATAGCTTTTTGGAGAAGTAGGCCACACGGGTGGAGTACAGGAGGCTCACCTCTCCTCTGGGATAGGACGGCTCCTACTCCATAAGATGAGGTGTCCACTTCCACTACAAAAGGTTGGGTAAGATCCGGGTAAATAAGAGTGGGGGCCGTGCAGAAGGCGGCTTTCAGCTTCTGGAAGGCCACGCTAGCTTCAGGTGTCCAGGTGAGTTTTTTGGGTTTCTGGCATAGCAGGGACGTGAGAGGGGCTGTGAGCCTGCTGTATCCAGCAATGAAACGGCGGTAGAAGTTTGCAAACCCTAGGAAACGTTGGAGGTCCTTAATGGAGGACGGTTGTGGCCAGCGTTTGATCACCTCCACCTTGGTGTGGTCCATCCAGATGCACTTAGGTGAGATGATGTACCCAAGGAATTGAATGGTGGACTGGTGGAACTCACATTTCTCCTGTTTCAGATACAGGTGGTGGTGACGGAACCGGGTCAGTACCTGTTTGACATGCTCCACATGCTCAGAAATACTCGCAGAGTAGATAAGCATGTCATCGATGTACTCGATGATAAACTTGTGGAGCATGTCTCAGAAGATCTCATTAACAAAGTTCTGGAAGACAGATGGGGCGTTGGTGAGACCGTAAGGCATGACCCGGTACTCATAGTGCCCTGAAGGTGTGACAAAGGCGGTCTTCCACTCATCTCCTCACCGAATACGGATTAAATTATAGGCGCTACGGAGATTCAGTTTAGAGAAGATGCGAGCTCCCCTTAGTTCTTCCAGGGCTGAGGGCACCAGAGGTAGGGGGTAAGCAAACTTCACGGTTTGAGAGTTAAGGGCTCTGTAATCAATACACGGCCGCAGTCCTCCATCCTTCTTCGCCACGAAGAAGAAGCTGGAAGCCGCCGGAGAGGTGGATGGCTGAATGAATCCTTGTTTTAGAGCCTCACTGATGTACTCCTTCATGGAAAAATTCAATAAAAATATTCAAACCAAAGTTCTCTTTCAAAGGTGGTGCTGTGGCCACCTTCATATTATTTACAGTGCCACCACGAGTGGCAGCCTTTCCAGCAGCTTGGTGTCTGCCTTGCTCTTTTTTGGGCTTTTCGTGTTTTGCTTTTTTGTGTGTGCTTTTTGTGCTTCTTGTGCTTTTGTTGCATCTGATTATCTATCCTATGAATTTGGTTTTTCACAAGCCAAAACTCATTTATTTGAGGAATGAACTACATTGCTCTGAAAAAGTCCCCTGCTGGCATGGTTCCCAAGGAGGACTCACCATTTATGTGAACACGAGGTGGTGTAGTCCTGGGCATGTGCACAAAAAAATCTCCAACTGCTGCAGGGACATTGAACTTCTGTCTGTAAGTTTGCATCCCTATTACTTGCCCAGAGAGTTAGGTCATGCCATTGTTCTCATTGTTTACATCCCCTCCAAGTGCCAACATGGAGGTAGTGTGTGACATCATCCACTCTGCTGTTGCTAGATTACAAACACAACACCCTGACACACTGGTGTTAATCTCTGGGAATTTTAATCATGTTACTCTGGACACAACACTAACTGCTTTCTCCCAGTATGTGGATTGTAACACTAGGGGAAATAAGACTATTGATTTACTGTACACCAATGTAAAGGATGCATACAGGGCCACCCCACTGCCACTCCCCACTGGGGAAAGCAGTCCACAACCTTATTCTGCTTCAGCCTCACTGTAAACTGTGAGTGTGAGTGAGGAGACTATTACAACCACATGCTCATTCAGGAAGTGGTCTCCTGAGGCAGAGCAGACTCTGAGAGACTGGGATATACTGCAGGTGGGAACAGGGTCGCACAGTGGGAACACTGAGGAGGTTGTTGACTGCACTACTGACTACATCAACTTGTGTGTGAATGTTGTTGTTCTAGTCAGTGGCAGACTGGGACAATAATTCAGGCCGGGAATTTGACTCCATCCCAGGTCACCTTTGCTGCTCCCGTCACCACCACCCTATTCAAGTAATCCACCTGACTGCTAATCTTGTCAGCTAACCATATTAGTTGATGTTAATAAAAATAAATTAATAAAAAGGCCTGAATGAACTCTCAAAAACTCACCAGGAATCTTCTTTTGCCTTTTCCCTTCAGGGGCCGCCACAGCAAATCATCTCTCTCTAACACTTGCACCCACTAGCTTCATATCCTCATTTGCTACATCCACATGTAACCTCCTACCAATACTCAACTTACTAACTTTGTCCCCCAAACATCCAACATGAGCTGTCACTCTGATGTACTCGTTCCTAATCCTGTCCAACCTTGTCACTCCCAAAGGGAACCTCAACATCTTCAACTCTGCTACCTCCAGCTCTGACTCAAGCTGCAGCTAAACCATACAGCATGGCCGGTCTCAACACTGTTTTGTACACCTTCCCCTTGATTCATGCTGATATGTTTCTATCACACAAAACTCACCTGGAATACACTATCTATACTACCACACCACAGACAAATATAAAATTGGCTTACACTTTTACACATTCAAATGTTTTTCATTTCATTTCATTGTCTGTATGGGTATCCCGCTTGTCTGTATGGGTATCCTCGCTTATCCCATCTACCTTCACGGGTCACGGGGAGCCTGTGCCTATCTCAGGCGTCATCGGGCATGATAAGGCAGGATAAACCCTGGACGGAGTGCCAACCCATCGCAGGGCACACACACATTCATTCACTCACGCAATTACACACTATGGGCAATTTAGAGACTCCAATCAGCCTAGAAGCATGTCTTTAGACTGTGGGAGGAAACCAGAGCAAACCCACCAAGTACGGGGAGAACATCCAAACTCCACACACACAGTGAGTGGGAGCGAGACTCAAACCCAGGACACTAGGCCACCGTGCCACCCATTCAAAAGTTGAAATATATATATTTTATGTATTTCCAATTATCAAGTACAGTATATCAAAAGGAAACACAAATACAAACTTAACAAAAGCTATGACAGTATAAGTAACAGATAACTTTCATTCAATGGCATCAGAACCGACCAGTAAGAGTAAACAGTAAGTAATTAGCACTATAAAATAAATAAAAATCCTTAGACTAAGGACAGGCAAAATAATCAGATGGATTATCAAGGCTTTCACTGTCTATTTAATCTTTCCCTGAATCTCTCTCTCTCTCCCACTCTGCACATCTAATTGCTCTGCAATATGAAATAAATACATTCAATAATATATTAATTGTATATTAGTCCTACTACTGATCTCATAAATCATAAAAGCACATATTTTTCTAAGAGTATAGCCTACATGTTTAGTTTTGCTTAGCTTAAATGTGAGGGGATGAAATAATGTGTAAGGTTTATTTCTTTGTATGGATGTATTTTTCCCCTGTTGTATATACACTACTCACAAGAAGTTAAGGATATGTGGCTTTTGGGTGAAATTTATGGAAAATAAATTTTAAAAGTTACAGTGATTTTATATCACTTCTGAGCCTGGTTCCTCCCAAGGTTTCTTCCTTTCCATCCCAGGGAGTTTTTCCTTGCCACCGTTGCCACAGGCTTGCTCATTAGGGATAAAATAGTCTAATTATAGAATTTAATAATTTATTCTTATTTCTAGTTAATTAGTTATTTTTTATTTTTTATTATTATTTTTCATTTTCCCCTCCCCTTGCTGTTTTCTTCTTTTGTAAAGCTGCTTTGAGACAATGTTCATTGTAAAAGGCGCTATACAAAATAAACTGAATTGAATTGAATTGAATATCATGAAAGTAGGGCATTTAAGTAGAAGCATGCAATGGTGATTTCCTCATCTCAAACAATTTATTGAAACAAAAACCAACAGTGGTGGGTATACCACAACAAAAAATGTCAGTGTCTCAATAATTTGTCATGTGCCCTTGACCATCAATTAAAGCTTGAAAACTGTTCACGAGTCGACTTATTGTCTGCTGAGGCATGGCATTCCACTCTTCTTGAAGGGTGGCCCTCAGGTCATTGAGGTTCTGGGGTGCAGGGGTTACGAGCCTCTACACGGCGACTCAGCTGATCCCATAGGTTTTCTATGGGATTCAGGTCTGGAGAAAGTGCAGGCCACTCCCTTTGAGGTAGCCCAGCCTCCAGCAGCTGTTCCCTAATGATGAAATGTGAACAGCATGATGAAGAGGACTGTTTAAATACCAATTCTAACTGAACCAGAAAATTTATTGGTCGATTCATGGATCAAACACCAGTTGTGAATTTTGCCGTTAAGCACTTTGTTAGAGAACAGCAAGTTATGCAAAAAGTACTGAAACACTGAACAGTTGGAAATGTGTATTCAAAAGTGTAGAGAAGGTTAAATTAAGTTCACCTGTAAAGGTTATAGTGCATATAGTGTATGTGTTGTGGTGTGTGTGTGCGATCTGCTGTGGCTCTAATGGCTGTTTACAGACTGTAATTAACAGCCTGGTGTGATTGGCTGGTAGTGTCGGGGTGGAGACTGCTGCCTTTTTAAGAAGCGTACAATTAAGAGTGGAATGGCGGCGGTAAGGCGTTGCTTTGGTGCTCAGCCACATGGGTGCCAACGGAAGTGGATCTTCCGGTGCACTAGAGCACGCAGGCGCGGGTGTTGGTGTAAGTAATGGAACTCCCTTGGTGAAGGGAACGCGGACGGCTCGATGAGCGTATGGAGGAGAGGATATCCGTGTGAGTGCCAGGCGTGAGAGTGCCGCAGCGGGGACAACGACAGCCGAGACGCCGAGCTGAGTAGATGAGTGACCCGGATCCAGTGCTCGTTAGTTCGATGTTCAGGCATGTGGTGCCAAAGGCAGTGGATCTTCCTGTTATGCTGGAGCGTGCAGGTGCCAGTGTTGGCGTGAGTAATGGAACTCCTTTGGTGAAGGGAACACAGATGGCTCAAGGAGCATATGTGTGAATGTATATCCGCGTGAGAGTTCCAGACTTTGCTCAAGATTATACGTAGAGACTGTGACAGAAATTCAATACCAACATCCTAGCCTGGAGACATTGTGTTCCCTATTTTTAATGTTGTGTGCTGTGACACTGGTTTGGGGTGGATTGTGGTATATTATATGCACAAGGGAATAGTAATAGCTTTCTTTACATGTGCAATGGGCTAGAGATACTGGCAGTGTTTTGTTTTATATTTCCTAGTGGTAAGGTGATTGGAGCACCTGTCACAGTGGAACTGAACCAGGACGATTGCTGCTGGCCAGCAAGACCTCATACACAGACTGCTTATGAACTGTTATGGACTGCATCATTCTTCCCGTTTGTTGTTTTTTAAAGTATGCTTTTTATAAATAAATGCTTGTGATTTTTTTTTACCACTTGAGTGTCCATTGGTGCCTCACCCTCTGTGGAGAATGTGAATGGTACTGAGTTTAAATTGGCAACTAGATAGACAAACTGAGCCCTGGGTCTCAATAAAAACAACCCAGGTGGCGTAGTCGGAAGAAAGAAATTGCCCTGTAATACATTACGTAAAGTGGTGGTGCGGTGCCTCTCGCCCCCGGCCTGCCACATAAACTTGCTTGTTTGTTGGTTTGATTTTATCTATTGTAAGTTGTTTTGCATGAAAGCGTCCATCTGCCGAACAGGGGCATTTCTAGGATTTGAAAACATCAGGGGCTGAGCCCAAAACATCAGGGGCTAATTAAGGAGAGCGGGGTAAGCAAGAAAAACATGTTTTGTAAGGGCATTTTTATGTAATATTGTTTAACAATGAACACAAATTACCACAAACAGTATGCAACTTTATAAAATTTCATTCAATCTATTTTCTGACTCCTCCCATCATTTCAGAGTCTTGCTACTAAAAAAGGAGTTTATTAAATTCATTTCATTCTCTCTCACACAGGTATGCCATGTAGTATTATCTCTTTTACAGCTTGTGTGTGAAGCAGTGTCATATAGATCCTTTTGTATCATCATTCTTATTTTACAATAATCTATATTTTACTCACACCTCTTATTTCATTCCTTATTCATGCTGGAACTACTGTATGTATTATTCTTTGTTTATTTTTTTACAGCCTCTCTTCTCTTATTGTTCTCTCATTCTCTCATCTGTCTTGCTGCTTGTCTGTATCTTGTCTACTTCATGCTCTTGATGACTTGTCTATCCTATTTCTTTGAGGGTGGAATCATCAGAGAGTATCTCCAAGACTTGACTTGGGCAAAACGGTCAATTACCATATTAGTATTTATAGTGCTGAGAATTCCTTTTTCAATTGACAGAACAGCCAAATGATGGAGTTTGTTCTGGCCCATTGTTCACCTTAGCCATGTATGTATTTTAACTTAAATATTGCATTAGTTAAATAATAGAAAGTCATGATGTAAAGGACTGTAATGTCTTAGCGCTTCAACAGTTTATATTTTTATTTAGATCAATCTTTAGGCTTATTTAATTTAAGGCTTTTGTACGTCTTGGGTATGGAATAATATTCAAGAGGGTCCTATATGTCAGGGGTTTTCATAATCAGAGACAGTATGACACAACATACATTTGTTAGCCTACTTTTATCAACTGTGTTAACATTAAAAATTTAAAGTTAGGCTTATCTGAATAATAAGATTGTGTTTTCTGACAGTTTTTTTTATTGCTGTCACGCTCAAGGGCTGTAAGTTATTTTAGTCATGTGGTGTGTGAGTGTGTATAGGTATGTTCGACTTAAAGTGGCGCTCCGCCGACCGAAAGGTGTAAGACATTAAAAAATTGCAAGAGCGGTTCTAGAGAATATTTGAGCGCACACTCTCGTGGTATTTTACAGCATACGTGCACGTGTGGGCACGTGTATGCAGAGAGAGATGTCAGTCAAAATCGCGTGCAGTAAAAGGCAACAAGGATTCGGGATAAAACATTCTGGGCTAGATTAAAATCATTCAGGGCTCGAGCCCAGAATGATTAGCCCTAGCAATGCCCCTGCTGCCAGTAGTACAAGGGGAAGCTGGAGCAGATGTTGCAGAATAACAGCATGAAGGAAGTGTGTGACAGGATGAAGATGATCACCGGATGCAGCTCGAAGCAGGGTGACACCATTGAAGGAGATGTGGGAATAGCGAACGAGCTGAACAACTTCTTCAACAGGTTTGACCACCCCAACTCATTCACACCTCAGTATGCTGCACCCCCCCACCCCCACTTCTGCTTTCTCTCTACCCCCTGGAACCAACTGTAGCACTGAAAAGAATGTCCCTCCACCTACAATCACAGCAAACCAGGTGTGCGAAGAGCTGAGGATGCTTCGTCCGAGCAAAGCAGCTGGCCCAGATGGAGTATCTCCATGGCTACTGAAGGTCTGTGCATTGGAACTGGGAGACCCTCTACAGCACATCAGAGATAAACTAAAATGGGAGTGGTGGTGAGGATCATGGACTACCTGACAGGCAGATCTCAGTAAGTGTGACTAGGGACTGAAGGTCTGACACTGTGGTCAGGGACTCGTGGTAAGGATCATGGACTACCTGACAGGCAGACCTCAGTAAGTGCGACTGGGGGACTGAAGGTCTGACACTGTGGTAAGCAGTACAGGAGCACCACAAGGGACTGTGATCACTGCTATAGTGGGCTGTATCAAGAGGGGACAGGAGGAGGAGTAAAGAAAAATGATCCAGGACTTCCTTGCATGGTGTGACTGTAACCATCTGCACCTCAACACTACAAAGACCAGGAAGATGGGAGGACTTCAGGATGCCCAGGCCTCAACCGGAGCCTGTGACTATCAACAGTGACTGTGTGGAGTTTAAGACTTACAAATATCTTGGATTACAGCTGGATGATAGAATGGACTGAAATGCAAACGCGGATGCTTTGTGCAGTAGAGGACAAAGCCAGCTGTACTTCATTAGATGGCTGGCATCCTTCAACATCTGCAAAAACCTGCTGCAGATTTTTTTATCAGACTGTTGTGGCAAATGCCCTCTTCTATGTGGCAATGTGCTGGGGAGGCAGCATCAAGAAGGATGCCTCATGTCTGTTGGTGAGGAAAGCAGGCTCGATTGTGGGCTCAGAACTGGACAGCTTGCCTTACTCTCTGTCCTGAACTATACTACAAACTGTACACTATGCACCTTACACTCCGATTTGCACAGGACTCAGTTAAAACACTCAGTTTTTGCACATACCCAGATTTTGCACATTACCTCGTTATCTTGATCTCCTTTAAATTTTTAGTATTTAGTACTTTTTCTTAGCATTTTTTACTTATCTATCTATCTATCTATCTATCTATCTATCTATCTATCTATCTATCTATCTATCTATCTATAATAAGTTGAATTGAATTGAAAATTGTAATTTGTGGCCCATTTGTGCCTGAAAATCTGGGTTCTATATGAGGGCAGGTGAGTGTGCAATGTTAACACTGTGCGTTCTGCAAATCAGCAGTCCATTCCAACACCTGAAGAAGAAATTATGCTGCACTGTGCGCTGAGCAATTCCATGACAATCCATGAATGTTTTTCCAAGAACAGAGCAATTCAACACTGGAAAAGAAGTGTTGCTATGCTGTACAATACTTTTACTGAATTAATTTGGTAACTTCCTTGCTAAAGATTCCTTAATGCAGTCAGCTACACTGAAGCCAGTAAGGCTTACTGAGACATGCCAGTGGTTTTTCTATTGCAATGATAGGGAAGCTACCAGACAGCTACCCACTTTAACCTATTTATAGAAGTTATTGTAGACCATTTTAAATAACTTTGCTATTCTTCATAACCATTTTTACCACATTTGCAACTCAGCATTTACTGTGGAATTATAAGCGCATCTGACGCCAACAACACTTTTAGCCTTCTGTAATGATAATGTCGCCCTCCCGATTTCTCTTCCCCCTTGCCCTGGCTGATACTCTAATCCGCGTTCTCATGTGTGCCTCGCACTTTTTGTAGTTTTTTGTTGTTTATTTTATCGCAAAGACAATGTGTGAAGGATAAATCACTAATAATTGCCTACAATAAATAAAACGAAGAGCATCCATTCTTCGGTGTCTGTCTGGATTATACATCTTTTTGTGTATACCCGTAAGGAGCTAAGCTAAATTTTTAGCCAGATCTTTACACTTATCATGTCTTTTAATACTCCCTGACAGCTCAGCATGGGAGTGATGCAAACACAAGCTGTGATAGCAGGGTGCTAAACTCTTAACATTTCTATATTTGAAAGCAGTTTTTCTTTTACAGCATTTTTTAATTGGCTTAATTTTATTTGAAGGTAACAACTAATTAATGTTTTGCAAAATATGGCTGTGAAGAACAACCTTTTTTCAACCATGCAAATCTCAAGTCTGTTCTCCCTAAATTCCATCAGCATGTGGACTTTGTGATGAAAGGGGCGAACATGCTGGATCTTGTTTATGCAAATATTCCCGGTGCAATATCATGCGGAGCCCTGCCCCCACCTCGGCTACTCAGACCACATCTCTGTTATGTTGATTCCAGCATACAGACCACTTGTATTACGCACCAAACCGGTTCTGAAACAGGTTAAACCCTGGCCAGCAGAAGCCATCTCTGCTCTTCAGGACTGTTTCGAGTGCACTGACTGGGACATGTTCAGGGAGGCTGCGACCAACGGCAATACCACAAACTTGGAGGAATACACGTCATCAGTCCATCACCACACGATCAAACCAGAAGCTGTGGATGACCACAAAGGTGTATGCGCTGCTAAAATCCAGAGACTCTTCAGTCTCTGCCTTTAAAGCTGGAGACAAGGACGCCCTAAGAACAGCATGGGCCAAACTGTCTTGAGCCATCAGAGAGGCAAAGTGTGCACACTCCCAGAGAATCCACAGCCACTTCCAGAGCAGCGGTGACACTTGGCACATGTGGCAAGGCGTCCAGTCCATCCCCAACTACAGGCCAGCTCAACCTGCCTGTGACAGTGATGCCTCCCTTCCAGATGCCATCTTCCACAGACGATGCCATCACCACAACCCTCCATCTGGCCCTCACACACCTGGACTTCAATCACTTATCTACAAATGCAGTTCATTGACTTCAGTTCAGCATTCAACATGATCATTCCTCAGCACCTGATCAAGAAGGTGAGTCTGCTGGGCAACACCACCTCCCTCTGCAATTGGATCCTGGATTTCCTGACTGATCGGGAACATCACCTCCAGCACCACCACACGGAGCACTGGAGCTCCTCAGGGCTGTGTGCTCGGTCCACTGCTGTTCACTCTGTTGACCCATGCCTGTGCAGCAATGCACAGCTCCAACCACATCATCAAGTTCGCCGATGACACGACTGTGGTGGGTCTCATCAGCAAGAAGGATGAGTCAGCATACAGAGAGGAGGTGCAACAGCTAACAGCCTGTTGTAAAGCCAACAACCTGTCCCTGAACATTGAGAAAACGAAAGAGATAGTTTTTGACTTCAGGAGAGCACAGAGTGACCATTCTCCACTGAACATCGATGGGTCCATCGTGGAGATCATCAAGAGCACCAAATTCCTTGGTGTTCACCTGGCGAAGGACCTCACCTGGTCACTAAACACTAGCTCCATCACCAAGAAAGCCCAGCAGCATCTCTACTTCCTCCATTTCTTCTTCCACCTCCCATCCTGACCACCGTCTACAGAGGGGCCATGGAGAGCATCCTGAGCAGCTGCATCAGTGCCTGGCTTGGGAATTGCAATCTCGGATTGCAAGACCCTGCAGCAGATAGTGAGGACAGCTGAGAAAAGTCTCTCTTCCCTCTATTATGGACATTTGCTCTACACGCTGCATCCGCAAAGCAAACAGCATTGTGGATGATCCCACACACCCCTCACACACACTCTTCACCCTTCTGCCATCTGGAAAGAGCTACCGAAGCATTCAGAACCGCACAACCAGACTGTTGAACAGCTTCTTCCCTCAGGCAATCAACAGAGAACTGAACTGAGCTGGACACACACACACACACACAATTGAAATCTGATTTCAACAGAGAACTGAACTGTGCTGGACACAGACACACACACACACACAACTGAGAACTGTGTTCTCAACAGAGAACTGAACTGTGCTGGACACGGACACACACACAAGACACACTAGGGCTGTACGATTAATCATAATTGTCAATTATTCCCTTGAAATTGTAATTATTAATTACAATTATCAAAATTTATGTTAAATGGTGTTTTGAATAGCTTTATATCATTGTTTGAAGCATGCCATATTTTATAACACAAATATTTTTTTATCTTGGGGACTTTTCTATCCTATTTCTTTGAGGGTGGAATCATCATGTTGGTCAATTACCTAGTATTTATAGTGCCGAGAATTCCTTTTTCAAATAGACAGAACAGCCGAATGATGGAGTCTGTTCTGCCCCATTGTTCACCTAAGCTATGTATGTTTTTTAACTTAAATTCGATTAGATTAGATTCAACTTTATTGTCACCGCACATGTGGGTACAAGGCAACGAAATACAGTTAGCATCTAACCAGAAGTGCATTTTCGCAGTGCAAATAATTAGCATATATAATCAGTATATAAACAAATAAATAATTTGCATATATAAACAATATATAAAAATATATAAATAATTTGCATATATAAACAGTATACAGAGGGAGGTAAATACAATGAGTGCAAATGAACAAATGATTATAGGTGGTGCAATAAAGAAGGTATTGTATACCATGAAAATAATTAAATATGTAAACAGTATTCAGAGAAGGAGTTATGTACAATGAGTGCAATGAATTAGATGTATGCAATGCAATGCAATAAATACTGCATTAGTTGAATAATAGAAAGTCATGATGTTCAGACTGTAATGTCTTAGTGCTTTAACAGTTTATTTAGGCTTATTTAATTTAAGGCTTTTGTACATATTGAGTATGGTATAGTAATCAAAAGGGTCCTTATGTCAGGGGTTTTCATAATCAAAGACAGTGGGCCTCCTTTTTGACACATACATTTGTTAGCCTACTTTTATCAACTGTGTTAACATTAAAATTAAAAGTTAGACTTTTAACTGGATAATAACAATGTTGTGTTTTCTGACCATTTTCTTTATTGCTGTCACGCTCAAGGGCTCAAGGGCGCTGTGCAGACCGATAGGTGTATAACATTAAAGTATCGCGAGACCAGTTCTAGAGCATATTCGAGCGCACACTCTTGCTCTTGGTATTTTGGCGCGTGCGTGTGTGTGTGTGTGTGTGTGCACGCACATAGAGATGTCAGTTAAAAGTCATTTCTTTTCTGTTCTAATTGTTGATTCTCCTCAGCAACACTTTGCAAACTATCTGATGTTTCTTTAAATTAACATGACGAGATAGGCATGCGCAAGTGGATAATCGGGGTGTTGATATGGACACGCCTACAGACTATTAGGCCAATTAAAAGTCTTTATTCGCCCCTCACAACGTAATTTGAACGATTATGTAATCGTGGCATCTGTAATCGTAAAAACTATTCTTTTGCACAGAGTCGGTTATAGAGTCGATTATTAGGGCCCAAGCACTAGCAGTGCGAAGGGCTCTCTTGTTCATCTAAGGATTATTAGGGCCCAAGCACTAGCAGTGCGAAGGGCCCTCTTGTTCACACTGCACACTGAACAACTTTCACACTGCATGTCATTAAGTCTAAGGTACAGGAAGTCAGTTATTTTGAGTTGTTTGCAAAACGCACCCAATGGAATTTGAAATACTCCTCCTAGGGAATTGATACAACCGCCACCAAACCCAGGCTAATATGATCTCAAGACATTGATAATGCAAAATTGGTAAGGGATTTTTGATATCTCAAACGGTTCAGCCGTGAGGAGCCATTAAACTTATGGTGAATAAAACAAAACAGGAAGTGGCTAATAACTTCTGTGTACATTAAGTGATCTACATGAAACCTTAGGATTATGTTAAGCATAGTAAGCTGATCACAAAGATATGACAACTGTGAGTCTTGGTCATAGCGCCACCAACTGGCAGCAGGAAGTGTGTCTCTAATAAAATAAATCTCTAATATTTTGTCCCTTACTTTCACCTGATTTGGTTCAAAATCAGTCAGAAATATAGCTGCAAGCAGCAATGACAGGCCCTCGCACTATGGGCCATCACTACACAGTGCCATCACCAACCAGGCGCACCAGACACAGTGAGCACAGTGGGTACTTGCATTAAAAGGGGAAATATCAAAAGGACAAGAGTGACAATTTGGGTGTACTGAAAGTGATCACAGCAATGTCCAGTGATGTCAAAAGGGACAATGACTCTCCCTCTAAACTATATTTCTATATCAGTTTATATATAGAGAGAGAGAGACTTTTTCTTTTCTTTAAGTCTATATATACATTTTTTAGTTGACTCTGTATATATAAATTGTGAACATGAAGCCATATTTAAAAAAATAAAAATAAAGTGGAAAGATCCTCTAGTGGACATAGTCTAGTACTGCAGGAGTCAGGCTAAAACCATGTCCAGTCAGTTGACTGATGAATTTGTTGTGAGCCGTTTGAGCATCACAAAATCATGAAACTAAGCAAATTTACTCACAACCAGTTGTCCTTTCTATGTAAAATATTTTGGAATATTAGGGCTTTCCAATGTTCAGATATTAGAACATTAATTTTTTTCTGTTATGTCCTCACAATAGCAACATCATTCAAAATATTACAAACTCCTTCACAGTTTCACATCAGCCATGTCCTGACATTATTCTGACTGATTTGCAACCAAATCAGGTGAAAGTAAGGGAAAACATTAGAGATTTCTAAAAGTGACGCACTTCCTGCTGCCAGTTGGTGGGGCTATGAGTGACACTCACAGTAGTCATGGCCATGTGATCAGCTTTCGTCTCTTAATATAAAGTTGAGGTTTGATGTACATCACTCAATATACACAGAAGTTATTAGCCACTTCCTGTTTCCTTTCATTTGCCATAAGTTTAAGGGCTCCTCATGGCTGAACCGTTTGAGATATCAAAAATCCCTTAGCAATTTTAGATCCTCAATGTCTTCAGATCATATTGGACCCTGTTTGGTCAAAATCATACAAATCCCCTAGGAGGAGTATATCAAATTCCATTGGGTGCATTTTTCAAACATCCCAAAATAACTGACTTCCTGTTAAGCAGATCCCATGACAGGTGGATGAACGTCATTTAGCTCAATGAGATCTAAATGTAAACCGTGTGTCATGCATATACGTGCAAGTGAAGATGAGCTGTGCAGCTATATTTCTGACAAAGTTTCATGGGCGCTGTGACAGCCCTGTGCCACGCCTGGGGACGAGCCACACTGGACTTCTCATACCCATTTACACTCTCTATGGGAAATATTTTGGAACATTAGGCCTTTCCACTGGTAAGATATGAGAAGATTCATTTTCTTCTATTATGTTCTCATGTAAATTGTCGCCATAGTAACACGATTCAAGATATCAAAAATTCCTTCACAGTTTCACATCAGCCATGTCTTGTCATTATTCTGACTGATTTTTAACCAAATCAGATGAAAGTAAGGGACAAAATATTAGAGATTTCAAAAAGTGACACACTTCCTGCTGCCAGTTGGTGGCGCTGTGACCGACACTCACAGTTGTCATATCAGTGTGATCAGCTTTCAATGCTTAACATAATCCTAAGGTTTCATGTAGATCACTTAACGTACACAGAAGTTATAAGCCACTTCCTGTTTCGTTTTATTCGCTTCTCACGGCTGAACCGTTTGAGATATCAAAAATCCCTTCGCAATTTTGCGTTATCAATGTCTTGAGATCATTTTAGCCTGGGTTTGGTGGCGGTTGTATCAATTCCCTAGGAGGAGTATTTCAAATTCCATTGGGTGCGTTTTGCAAACAACTCAAAATAACTCACTTCCTGTGGATTACACTTAATGACATGCAGTGTGAAAGTTGTTCAGTTCAATGAGATCTAAGTGTGTACCAAGTTGTACATGGATACGTGCAAGTGTGTATCAGCTATGCAGCAAGATTTTCCAGGGGGCGCTGTAATGGGTGTGTGCCACGCCCAGGGCCCAGCCACGGTGACGTCCTAATGGCCGCAGATTCCAACCTGTCTGCTGATTTTCAAGAGTTTTTGAGCATGTTAAGGGGTCCAAAATACCCTGAAAGGTTGAAAAAAAATAAAATAAATAAATATAAAATTCTAACGAAAACAACATAGCTACAAGCAGCAATGACGGGCCCTCGCACTATGGGCCATCACTACACAATGCCATCGCCGCCCAGGCGCACCAGACACAGTGAGCACAGTGGGTACATGCATTAACAGGGGAAATACCAAAAGGACAAGAGTGACAATTTGGGTCTAATGAAAGTGATCACAGCAATGTCCACTGATGGCAAAACGAAAACTGACTTTCCTTCTAAACTATAAAAGGACAAAAGGGACAGTTTGGGTGTAATGAAACAGATCACAGCAATGTCCAGTGATTTCCAAAGGGACAATGACTCTCCCTCTAAACTATATTACTATATGAAGTTGTAGAGTCACCCAGAAAAATGTATACACATTTCAGGAAAAGAAAAATTTGTATAAGTATTTTATTACTAAATGTATTGATATATGTGATTTATTGATATACAGCGCTGGAAAAAAAATAAGAGACCACTGCAAAATAATCAGTTTCTTGTATTTTTTTCTTCCAGGTTCATGTATTGGTGAGATGAAGAGTTTTGTTGATTTTTTGTGAACTGCTGATATTTCTCCTACATTCAAAATATAACGATTGTTATTTAGAGTGTATATTTAAAGGAAATGACAACACATCAAAATAACCCAAGATCATGCAGTATTTGCAGAGCTTTAATAACTCAAATAAAACAAAATGCAAATCATTTGTAAACAAATTGTGTTAATGCTTTGGCTAAATAACTTTAAGAAATCAGTATTTGGAGGAATAACCCTGATTTGCATGAGTTTTGGCTCCATGATCTCCACCAGTTTTTCACATTGCTGTTGGGGAACTTTATACCACTCTTTTTGCAAAAAGCAAACAGCTCAGCGTTGCTTGATGGTTTGTGACCATCCATCTTCCTCTTCATGACATTCCAGAGGTTTTCAATATGGTTCAAATCTGGAGATTGAGAAGTGGGCTCTTGTTTTTTCCAGAGCTGAATGTGATGATATTATGATAATATTATTAATATTATACTAAGATAATATACATAACACTGTTTTTTTCTTTTCCTGAACTGTATATACATTTTTTGGTTGACTCTGTATATATAAATTGTGAACATGAAACCATATTAAAAAAACAAATAAAGGGGAAAGAGCCTCTAGTGGACATAGTCTAGTACTGCAGGAGTCAGGCCAAAACCATGTCCAGTCAATGCACTGATAAATGTAAAAATTTGTTGTGAGCCGTTTGAGCGTCACAAAATCATGAAACTAAGCAGAATTACTCATAACCAGTTGTTCTTTCTATGTAAAATTTTTTTGAAACATTAGGCCTTTCCACTGTTAAGATATAAGAACATTAATTTTCTTCTATTATGTCCTTATTTAAATCCTCACAATAGCAACATCATTCACAATATCACAAATTCCTTCACAGATCAGTGAAAGTAAGGGAAAACATTAGAGATTTCTAAAAGTGACACACTTCCTGCTGCCAGTTGGGGGCGCTATGACAGAGTCACAATAGTCATTTCCGTGTGATCAGCTTTCGTCTCTTAACATAAAGTTGAGGTTTGATGTACATCACTCAATATACACCAAAGTTATTAGCCAGTTCCTGTTTCCTTTTATTTGTCATAAGTTTAAGGGCTCTTCACGGCTGAACCGTTTGAGATATCAAAAATCCCTTAGCAATTTTAGATCCTCAATGTCTTCAGATCATATTGGACCCTGTTTGGTCAAAATCATACAAATCCCCTAGGAAGAGTACATCAAATTCCATTGGGTGCGTTTTAAAAACATCCCAAAATAACTGACTTCCTGTTAAGCAGATGCCATGACAGGTGGATGAACGTCATTTAGCTCAATGAGATCTAAATGTATACCCGGTCTCATGCATATACATGCAAGTGAATATAAGCTGTGCAGCTATATTTCTGACAAAGTTCCAGGGGTGCTGTGACAGCCCTGTGCCACGCCCGGGGACGAGCCACACTGGCCTTTCTCATAAACATTTACACTCTCTATGTGAAATATTTTGGAACATTAGGCCTTTCCACTGGTAAGATATGAGAAGATTCATTTTCTTCTATTATGTTCTCATTTAAATCGTCGCCATAGTAACACGATTCAAGATATCAAAAATTCCTTCGCAGTTTCACATCAGCCATGTCTTGTCATTATCCTGACTGATTTTGAACCAAGTCAGATGAAAGTAAGGGAGAAAATATTACAGATTTCAAAAAGTGACACACTTCCTGCTGCCAGTTAGTGGCGCTATGACTGAGACTCACAGTTGTCATATCAGTGTGATCAGCTTTCTATGCTTAACATAATCCTAAGGTTTCATGTGGATCACGCAATGTACACAGAAGTTATAAGCCACTTCCTGTTTCATTTTATTCGCCATAAGTTTAAGGGCTTCTCACGGCTGAACCGTTTGAGATATCAAAATTCCCTTCGCAATTTTGCATTATCAATGTCTTGAGATCATTTTAGCCTGGGTTTGGTGGCGGTTGTATCAATTCCCTAGGAGGAGTATTTCAAATTCCATTGGGTGCGTTTTGCAAACAACTCAAAATAACTCACTTCCTGTGGATTACACTTAATGACATGCAGTGTGAAAGTTGTTCAGTTCAATGAGATCTAAGTGTGTACCAAGTTGTACATGGATACGTGCAAGTGTGTATCAGCTATGCAGCAAGATTTTCCAGGGGGCGCTGTAATGGGTGTGTGCTACGCCCAGGGCCGAGCAACAGTGACGTCCTAATGGCCGCAGATTCCAACCGGTCTACTGATTTTCAAGAGTTTTTGAGCATGTTAAGGGGTCCAAAATACCCCGAAAGGCTGGAAAAAATAAATAAATAAATAAATAAATATAAAATTCTAAAGAAAACAATAGGGCTTCCGCACCTACGGTGCAAGGCCTCTGGCCTTGCTCCTTCGGTGCTCGGGCCCTAAATATAAAATTCTAAAGAAAACAATAGGGCTTCCGCACCTACGGTGCAACGTCTCTGGCCTTGCTCCTTCAGTGCTCAGGCCCTAATAATGTCAAGACATGGCTGATGTGAAACTGTGAAGGAATTTTTGATACCTTGAATCATGTTACTATGGTGACGATTTACATGAGAACATAATAGAAGAAAATGAATCTTCTCATAACTTACGAGTGGAAAGGCCTAATGTTCCAAAATATTTCCCATAGAGAGTGTAAATGTTTCCGAGAAAGACCAGTGTAGCTGGTCCCCAGGCGTGGCACAGGGCTGTCACAGCACCCCCTGGAACTTTGTCAGAAATATAGCTGCACAGCTCATGTTGACATGCACGTATATGCATGACATGCGGTATACATTTAGAGCTCACTGAGCTAAATGATGTTCATCCACCTGTCATGGGATCTGCTTAACAGGAAGTCAGTTATTTTGGGATGTTTGAAACACACACCCAATGGAATTTGATATACTCCTCCTAGGGGATTTATATGATTTTGATCAAACAGGATCGAATATGATCTGAAGACATTGAGGATCTAAAATTGTGAAGGGATTCCTGATATCTCAAACGGTTCAGCCGTGAGGAGCCCTTAAACATATGGCGAATAAAAGGAAACAAGAAGTGGCTAATAACTTCTGTGTATATTGAGTGATGTACATCAAACCTCAACTTTATGTTAAGAGAAGAAAGCTGATCACAGGGACATGACTACTGTGAATCTCAGTCATAGCGCCACCAACTGGCAGCCGGAAGTGTGTCACTTTTAGAAATCTAATGTTTTGTCCCTTTCTTTCATGTGATTTGGTTGAAAATCAGTCAGAATAATGTCAGGACATGGCTGATGTGAAAATGTTAAGGAAATTGTGATATTATAAATGATGTTGCTATGGTGAGGACATAATAGAAGAAAATTAATGTTCTTATATCTTAACAGTGGAAAGTCCTAATGTTTCAAAACATTTTACATAGAAAGTTTTACATAGAAACTGGTTGTGAGTAAGTTGACAAGACATGGTTTTGGACTCCTGTAGTACTAGACTATTATGATGCTTCCAGCTTTTATCCAAATTGTTGATTTCCTACTCCCAGCTGTCTGTGCACTTGAACATTTATGGGCATCATTACATGTAAATGAGCTGTGTCAGGAATGCAATTTACACTTTACTGGACTTCTTATGAAGAAAATTGGCAGTTACGATAAAGTTACTATAACCATTATGTCAACTCAAACCACTCTGGCCATTCTCTGTTGACCTCTTTCATCATCATGTCATCCACATTTTCCCTATTCTGATAACTGATGTGAAAACTACCCATGTATTACCCAAGTACACTAAATTGGCAAAAGTTTTGGGACACCCCTCCAAATCATTGAATTCCAATGGTTGTTTTTAAGAGGTTGTACTTGGCCCCTTAGTTCCAGTGAAAGGACCTCTTAATGCTTCAGCATACCAAGACATTTGTGGTTTGGGGATGGCTTCATCCTGTTCTAAATGACTGCACACCAGTGCACAAATCAAGGTCCATAAAAACATGGATACGTGAGTTTGGTGTGGAGGAACTTGACTGGCCTGCACAAAGTCCTGACCTCAACCTGATAGAACACCTTTGGGATGAATTAGACTGTGAGCCAGGCCAAAACTCTTCAGTCATGTTTAAACAGGAAGGGTCCATCTCCAAACTGTTCCCACAACGTTGGGAGCATGAAATTGTTCAAAATGTCTTGGTATGCTAAAGCATTAAGAGTTAATTTTACTGGAACAAAGGGGTCAAATCCAACCTCTGAAAACAACACCTGAATTCAATGATTTGGAGGGGTGTCCCAAAATATTTTTGGCAATATAGTGTACCTTGTATTGACAAAATTGACTTTAAACATAATTTCATAAATGAGATAGAGCTGTTCCTTATAATGTGTGGATATATGTATATATACACTGAGCAGCCATAACATTATGTCTACTGACAGGAAGTGCATAAAACTGATTATCTTCTCATCATGGCACCTGTTAGTGGGTGGTATACATTAGGCAGCAAGTGAACATTTTGTCCTCAATGTTGATGTGTTAGAAGCAGGAAAATTGGGCAAGTGTAAGGATTTGAGCAAGTTTGACGAAAGGCCAAATTGTAATGGCTAGACGACTGGATCAGAGCATCTCCAAAACTACAGCTCTTGTAGGGAGTTCCCGGTCTGCAGTGGTCAGTATCTATCAAAAGTGGTCCAAGGAAGGAACAGTGGTGAACCGGCGACAGGGTCATTGGCAACCAAGGCTCACTGATGCATGTGCAGAGCGAAGGCTGGCCCATGTGGTCTGATCCAACAGACGAGCTATTGTTGCTTAAATTGCTGAAGTAGTTAATGCTGGTTCTGATAAGAAGGTGTCAGAATACATAGTGCATGACAGGTCAGGGCTGTTTTAGCAGCAAAAGATGGACGAACACAATATTAGGCAGGTGGTCTTAATGTTATGGCTGATCAGTGTGTGCATATATATATATATATATATATATATAAAAATTCACACAAGTTGTATACAACTGAGACAGGTTAACTGCATGCTTCTAAAAATGATTTCAAATCAAACTGGATAAATGTGACATTTGTATTTTAATATACATTTTTTTAATGTGACACCAGCTTTGAACCTAGATAGCATTACATGATAATGAATAATGTGTGTATAAACCAGTACATACATACTGAATATTTATAATTCAATTAATTTGTACTTCATTCTAGTATAGTCTTAAGTGACCTGTTACACTGTCCACAAGATCTGCAGGCCCTGGTCCAACACCAAGAACCGTTCTTGAACCAGGAGCGATTTGGGTTCTTCCAGCATCTTGAATAAGACTGACTGGCAGGCCAACTTCCTTAGCATGGCACAAAAGTTCCAGCAGAGAGTCCTCATTTGGTACCTTCACAACCACTTTGGGTTGCCCATAGCATTCCCATTGTTTTAAAAGATCAGGGTTTCTATGCTGCACCTGCTTGTAGGCAGACACTGCTGCGTGAGAACACTGCGCTGCCACTTTACCTTTCCCCATTTTCAGGTCAGAGCGAACGATTAGGATCATCTTGAATTCACCATTCTCTCCAATAACGCTCGTTTGATTTGTGTACGGTTCACCCTCTCCACATGTTGAAATTACTCCCTGAATAGGTTTTATGAGTCGCCCTCGTAGATGCCAACCAAAGCAAAACCCACAACCTACGCCTGCGAGGATTCCTAATGCCATCGGGCCACAATGCAAATCCATCCTGAAATGTAGCAGCATGGAAAGAAATCAAGAAGAGATACACTATAGAACTTTACAGACCACGTTCATAGATAATTAATAATACTTCTGGTTTTCAAATGCTTTATACGTCTTGTTATCGTTAGTTAACTAAGCAAGGCAGTCAAATGATTGACTATAACTGCGGACAAGTGCACTCATTAAACCAAAGAGTAATTCCGTTATTATGGTTTGCTTTAGGAATCGAGACTAATTTGTTGAAAGCTGAAATGGAATGATAAAAGAAACGTTTCTCACCACGCCATTTTCCAGCACGTCGTTGCGTGAAAGAACGTATTTATGATGCCCCCTCCTGGACTGGAGAACGGATAGAGACGACAAAAACCTTTCCCAGCGCCGTTGAAATAAGTACGACACTCCCATCGATTCCTGTTGGGTACTACTCGGAAACGGCTCAAAGCAGTCCAGAATCTTTGAACTAGTAATAAAATATTTAAAAGAAATAAGACTGATTAACAGAATCTAGGATACAGTACTACAGTAATGTGGAATAACGTTTTAATTTTTTTTCTGCGTCATTCTGGGCTCCACACTCCAATCCAGTAGGTGGCGGAAATGTACCCTTTAAGTCGGTCTGCAAACCGCCAATAAACACAAGAAGAAGACTCCTTTCGTAATAGTTAAATGCGGAAGTGACGCTTTTCGCATGAAACCCCATTCATTTCAGTGTTTTACAACAACACTCGGTGGTAAGTTAAAATGATTGCATTTTTTTTTAAACATTAGCTGACCTCTAACGAATTTAGCGAAAAGTCTTATTTTGTGTAGCCAGCTATGATAATAATGGTAAAATAAAGCTTTGAAAAAGCACCGAGGCTTTACCCTTTACTGTGTCCTGAGATGGTTAATTACTGGAAGCTTTTTGACATGGTGCACAGAAGTGACATCTTGTGATTAAAAGGTTGACTTTAGTGTGCCGCCCTTGCGTCCCAGAGGACCCAACCAAGGTTTTAATTGTTTTGCAGAAAAAAAAGATCCCAAGGCCACATTTTTTCCAATGTTGTTAGAATAAATTTATGCTCAACAGAGTCAAGCACTTTTATGAAAATCATGCAAAAAAAAAAAAAATTAAAATAAATAAATTGTCGGTTTCAGTAAGGTCACAATAGCCCAAACAATCTAAAACAAGCCAAATATCATTTACTATATGTCAAATATTTATAAAATCATGCTGTTTTATCTATAATTGAATTTAGAACACATTTTGACTAGTTTAGAAAATAGTAAGGCCAATATTTTATAAGCATTAAAAAATGAAATTCTCCAAGGCACTCGTATGATGAAGTAAGATCCTTTAATTCACTGGGCTACATAATATAAAAATGTTAAAAGGTAGATCTGCGCGTTTCGGCTTACATAGCCTTCTTCAGGATACAAATCCACTGTGCACCAAACTCTGCTTAAACAGTAACACAGACAGCTGGATAATCAGTGGTAGTGGCTCAGACTCTACTCCTTGAACAAAACAAAGAGTTAGTATACAGCAATTCAACATTCATTGTTACCAATAGTGATTCACCCACATTCTTTATGATCATATTGAGCACATAAGTACTGTCTTGAATTAAGGAGGGAAGCATGAATACACATGGTTTAAAAAAAAAAGTCAACATACTGCAAGGCAGACTCAGTCAATGATGCATTTCCGCTGATTATAGGCCTACCTGGTGGAGTCTAAGTTTTTGTGCATCTTAGACAACATATAACTTTATCTAGTTCTTGTCATCCAAAGAGCACTGGTGACTTCACGAAGAAGACCAGTGCAGCACTCTCTGCTATAACTTGTTATAAGCATTATTAAGAAGAGTTATAGAATGCAAATTCTCAATAGACATTTTTGAAAGAGACTTTTTCTATACCTCGTTTACTATCGTTCGTTTACTATCTTTTCAGCATCGAAATCGCGATGTGCACATGTGCAATAGTCACATCGCAGGAAGCCATCATGCACTTATTTTTCACAAGTTGCCATACCGGCGCTGTATGACAAATGCAAGTCACAAGTGGAAGTTGAGCTATCACACGTGAAATATTATGCAGCAACAATGGACTTGTGGTCCAGCCGAACAACAGAGCTCTACACAAGTCTGACCATATATTTTATTAATTAGGACTTCCAGCTAAAAAGTCGCTGTTTGCAAACTCTGGAAGAAATTTTTTTTTTTCAAATGTTTGCATTTGTTTACAAAACAATTTAATAATATGTCCCTATATTTGGGTTCTGATGGGGTAAAGTAGTTAGAGCTACACTGTAGAAACTATACAATATCAGTAAATAATCAGTTATGATAAGTTTGAGTAATTTATTTTTAATCACATTAAATTTAATTATTAATATGTACTTAATAGTTTTGTTATTTTTCCCTTAGAGAATGCAGTGAAAAAGGATGGAAGCCAGAGGTGCTCTTGAAAAAGCCCAGAAGGAGTTGAATTTACCGGCACATTCCCTTATATCAGAATGCCAAACAAGATGGGGTTCCAGACAGAAGATGATCAGCATGATTTTAGAGCAGCAGAAGGCTTTAACTCAGGTCCTGTCTGAGGACAAGAAGGCGAGGCATCTGATTCCAACCTGGCTAGATATAAATGTCCTGGAATCTGTCAGCAAGACACTGGGCCCACTGCTGGATTTCACAGATGCACTCTCAGGAGAAGATTATGATAGTGTCTCCTATGTGAAACCAGTTCTTCACCTCTTCAACAAGGAAGAGACAGACCTGATTAAGACCTTGAAGAAGGAGATGTTGCACTACATCAATGAGAAATATATAGATGATGCTACTCAGGAGCTGCTAGATGTGGCTTCTTGTTGAACCCTTTCCTTGTTGGACCCTCGATTCAAGATGGACTTCATTAATGCAGACAACAAGCCCAGAGTGAAGGCCAGAGTTGCATCAGAGATGATGGGATGCCAGGAGGAGATAGCATAGCTGCAGCACTGAGGTGGAGCACAAAGTTGCTGAAACATCCCTGGCAAAAAAAAGCTAAGAAGTCCTTGGGAAGTTTCTTTAAACTGAGCAAAGCGGCAGCAAAGGGTGATTCCTCTCTGACCCTTAAGGATACTGTGGAAGCACAATTAAGCAACTACCTCCTAACGCCTTCAATAGACAAAGAGCAAGATCCACTTGCATGGTGGAAAACACAGAGCTTTCCACATCTTGCCAAGCTTGCCTGCAAATATCTTTCTATTCCCAGTACAAGTTCCCTATCAGAGAGGGTTTTCAGTGCAAGTGGCAACATAATCACTTGCAAACATTCAGGCCTCAAGCCAGCAATGGTGGATAGACTGGTGTTCTTGGCCAAAAATCTCTAAGTTGAATGAGCAAATTAATGCAAACAGAAGCTTAACAAGTCAAATTGGAATATTTATAGTTACTGTATGCAACAGTTGTGAATAAGAAACTAGATTTATTTTTATACAGCTGTTGAGAAGTTCAATTTAATTTTTATTTGTTAACTATGATGACCAACACTTGTTTTACATTGTAATTATTATAAGTTAACAGTTGTTAATTATTACAAGTTTTGTTTATTATATTTTGTTTGTTTAATAACAAATATTTATTTTATAAACCACTCAGGGGGTATAGCTGCTATTTTAGTGTTCAAATTTTGTAATAAAAGATGTTTACTACCTTTTTATTTTCAAAAAGAGGTTTGTAATGTTTGTTTGTTGAATAAAAAAGAATACTTATTTTGTCGATCTTGTCATTTCGCTAATGTGATAGTGAAGTGTCCTCTTTAGTTTAGTGCTCTGTTTTAACCTGAAATACACACACAAACACAAATATATCCTTCATTCACAAATGAGCTCCCTTATTTTGGAGTAAGAAGCAACATTAATTATTAATATCATAATATATTAGATCCTTGACTTGCCTTAATTGATAGTGAATAAGGTGAGTAAAATTGTGTATTAAACAACCCAAATTAAGGCAAAACATAACAGGTCATGTATCGCGATGTCAATTTTTTCCAATATCATGCAGCCCTACTTGCTTTAAAGTCTTCTGACAAGAATGTAGATAAATTTTGTGCAAACATTTTATAAATATCTGCAGTAATACCATCATTTCCTGGTGACTTATTATTTTTCAAGCAGTCTTTAGGTCGATGAACAACTTCAAGGATAGAAATCACACAATACTCTCTCCTCATTAGTAAGAATTTTACAGTAATTGATATAATCCAAAAAAGAGGAAGTAGTTTCATTGCAATAACTAGATTGATAAAGTGATGTGATATTCTTCAATAATCTTATCCATTCTTAATTTTTCAGTGCAATTTTTTTGAGAAATGTTTTCCGAGTCTAAAGTAAATCTAAAATAATCAGAATTTTGTTCACCTTCTTCAATCAATTTATTTCTAGATCTAATAAAATCATTTTCTGCTTGAATCAATAAATATTATTTAAATTATTTTTAAATCATTGACTCATTTTAATTTATTTTCTGACACTTGTCAATTTTCTTGCCTAGAGAAAGCTTAAAAAGAATATCATCCTCAGCTGCCCTTCAGGTTTTGGCTAAATTTCTACCAAATTGTCTGCAAAAATTTTCGACTTCATATTTACATAATTCCCAATTAGTGCCTAATTTTTCACATTTTACACCAGTATTTATTAATGAGAAAAGCAATGGTCTCCTTCACTTTTGAAATTGGTGTGAATTATTTAATTTCCATAAAGATGCCTTTCGGAGAGAATATTATTTTAAAAAAAGTTAGAAACCCAAATTGCCCTATGATCAGTCAGAGGAGTATTAATAACATTAACAAAATATTGTAATCAACTAAAAACCTATATAATTCTGGACTGCCGAGAACAATCTTTGTTACTTCAAGTGTGTTGACGAGTCCGGTGTTCCCTCCAAATATTAATAAAGCTGAATTTGTCCAGGAACACTCTTAATCTTGAATTAGCTGAGGAAGTATTCCTTGAAGGCCATCTATCTATATATATTGTGTTATCCATAGTGACAATAAAACCCCCTCCTATATTGACTTGATACTATTGTATACTTTAGTTACCAATGTGAGATTCTACCTTACATCCTTTTAAATAAATTATTATGATCAGAAGAAGAATTGTAACAATATATGTCAAAGATAATAAATGTAATCTGTTTTAGCAAAAATGATCTAGAGCATCACTGTCTGCATATAATATATCCCCATTAAATCTATTTTACCAACAGCAACAGTGCTAAATGCACTGAACCATGTGCAAACCAAACATCACTGACCCACTGTAATTTCCAAAAACTTTAAATTTTATTTATCACATACAAAATCATACACAGTGCGACATGTAGTGAATGCTTTTTTACGACTGTCTTTGTTTCAAGAGAAATAGACATAAATTTAGGGAGATAGATAAAATAAGATTTAAAGAAAATAGAAATATAAAACTAAAAGTAATAGAAAGTTTAAAAACTTGTATGTTCCTTAGGTAAGTGACATTCTGTTTATGCTATTTTTGCAATGGGATATGAAGCAGTGACATTGTTTTTGTGTGGACCTAGAACTTTGAACATCATAGATCACATGGTTATGGCAAACTGAATCAGATTCTAGGACAGTGCTTCACTGTGAGATGTTTAGTTTTTTTTATACAAGCCTCGAAACCTCTGAGTGGAAGAGTTGAGCTGCACTTTTCTCTTGTAATAATCGCAGTATTCTTGTACAGCTGTGTTATTACTCTGCTAATTATTCTCTGCTCTTATTTATGGAATGTAAAATCAGCCATAAAGCCTCCAACACTATATATCCAGTGATTCAGTTTCATTGTCCAACCCATGTAGGTGAAATGAGTGAAATAAATGTATTTTCATACAAACTAATTGTATTCTTTTGCAGGATGGTACAGAGGGAAAAGAGAACCATAAAGTTTGCAAAAGTATGCCAGAAACTAAATGCTTGTGTAATCATATGATAGTTAGGTGCAAAGTGCAGGCAGGAATTCCAGCAAGATTAACTTTGACTTTTAACATTTAATTTATTTGTACAGCCCTTTTAACAAAGCAGCTTTAAAGAAGTACAGAAACATAGCAAAATTATAAGGTTTAAAGTTAAATTACTATTTATCCCTGACATTTATTTATGAGCAAGGCTGAGGCAATGGTGGCAAGGAAAAACTCCTTGAGATAATCTCAATCTCACCTTCACTTGCATTGTTCGGCGGATTGGGCATCGAGGTATCTCCAGCGAGATCGATCAGCAGCGGCATCTTCTGACTTGTCCCATGCGATGTCCAGGACCCTTAACCTTGAGATGATGTGAGGAAGAAACCTTGAGAGGAACCAGGCTCAGAAGGGAACCCATCCTCATTTGGGTGCCACTGGACAGTAAATAATGACAATGTTGATAATGTCCTATCTTCAACAGTTAATAGTCACAAAGAATTGTGCAACCAAGAGCTCTTGAGGAACTAATAGAAAGAATAATGTGGTCAATGGTGTCTAAAGCTACACTAAGATCATATAACACCAGCAAGGAGACACAACCCTGATCAGAAGCCAGTAACAGGTTATTTTACAGGTTATTTTACTTTATACTTTTATATAGGTTATAAAGGTTATTATACTTATACTTTAACCAGTGCTCTGTCTGTGCTATGATGAGGCATAAATCCTGAATTATACATTTCATGAATGTTATTTCTATGTAGGTACAAACTGCATCTGCAGTCTCTGTTTAACAGTGAGGAGAATTGTGTGTATGGTGATGGTAATGCATGTACAGGAAAAGTAGGTGGTGGAGTTGAAGTGTGTGGAGCATGGGAAAAGGTTCCACGTGGATTCAATGAAGTTGAAAGTGCTCCCTCTGCACCTTCCATAGTTCAGGTCCAAACAATTATCAAACCAGTAGGACCTGAGATAATTGTGAGATTAGCCCAGAGTTTACCATTAGCATGGGTTAACTTTTCAGGAGTTCAGGAGAGCATTGTCAAGGAAGATGTGTCTATATGACATGTCTCTGCTTGAAATTATTCAACTGATGTCACAGATTTTGACTGAGACTGAGTTTCACAGTTTAGTAAAGAGGAACTTCGGGAGGGAGTTCTGTCTGTGTTGAAAGAGGTCATTTGTCCAAAAGTAGACTGGTCACGAGTGAGTAGTTGTGTGCAGAAAAAGGTGAATCTATTAGCGAATATACAGAAAGGTTTTGCTAAGCAGCTGCTGCTTACAGCGGTATTGCTGACACACCTGATATGGTGTTAGAGGACAGAAGTCCATTAGTTCGTATATGGTTTGATGGACTTTTAGCAGGGTACAGGAATGCACTGCCTTTCCTTGGCCTAACATGGTCCACTGCACGCATAATGACAAACCTGGAAAGACTTGGGAAAAAGATTCAGATGTGAAAGCCAAGGTAAAAATTGCAGCAGCCTCTATAAATAAACCCAATCTAGAAGGAAAAAAAGATCTGAGACTACCAAAAAAGGACAAGTGTAATTATTGTGGTAAATGTGGCCACTGGGCAAAAGACTGTAGGAAAAAGCAGCAGGACATTAGGAGAAATCTGCAGCATAATCGCATGCCTAGTCAGCCTGCTTATAACTGAAAGTCTAGGACAACTTGCTCAGGTGCTTCTGAGAGCACAGCAGGGACAGGCAGAGCAGAAAAAAAACTAATTGTTGGGGCTGTGAGTGCTTACCTTTCCCCATTTATGTAAGATAATGATAAAAGATTGTTTGTCAAAGGTACCATACAACAAAAGGAGGTTGATTTTCTTTTATATACTGGCGCTGACATAACTGTAATTCCGATTGACCTAGCAAATAAACTGAAAATTCCTTACCAGAAAACTAAACTTTGATTAACAGGAGTAGTAGGCAATGACGCTAATTTGTATGGAACTTCCCCCATTGAAGTACAATTAGGCCCGAAGTCTTTAGTGTCATCACTGCTATGTGCTCCATTAAATACCGGACCTATACTAGGAATGGATTTGCTAAGGCAAGTACATCTAACCTTAGATATGTCCTCAGAGTCTGCCACAATTAAAATTGCTTCAGCACAAACATCTACTAGTAATACATTGCCCCCTGGGTATGAACACTTTCTAGATCGTCCTATTTGGGCTAAAGATAAGGATGACTGTGGCCTTTGACCTCAATAGAACTTGTTAGGTGGGCGGGAACCTCTCCCCCTGCAACCAAACAATACCCATTAAGTAAAGAATCTGTGCAAGGGGTCCAGCCTGTAATAGAAAAATTGTTGTCACAAGGAGTGATTGTTAAAACACATAGCCCATGTAACTCCCCAATATGACCCATAAAGAAGGCAAATGGAACGTGGTGACTCACAGTTGATTACAATATAGCTAACAAATACATTGAAAAGATTACTCCTTTAGTTGCAGATCCATCCACCGTTTGCAATGATTTACCGTTAAACTGTAAAGTATTTTCTGTAATTGATATGTCCAATGGTTTTTTCTCTGTACCTGTACATCCTGACAGCCAACCTTGGTTAACATTTATAGTTGACTATGAACAATACCAATGGACGAGACCCAGCATTTATCGTCAGGCAGTCCGACATGATTTATCTGACCCAGAGTGTCCGGTTAAACAGTCTACTGTAATTCAGTATGTTGATGATATTTTAATTGCATCACCAGATGATGAGATACATAAATCTGAATTAGAAGTTTGTTAGACTATTTACATAAACGAGGACATAAAGGAAGTTTTCATAAGGCACAAATTGCTAGAGAACAGGTCATTTTCCTTTGACAAACTATTGGAGCAGGGGTTAGAGCTATAACTCCTGATAGAGCAGCTGCAGTTAAAACAATACCTCCACCACTACCATAAAAGCACTCAGATCCTTTTTAGGCACAGCAGGGTACTGTAGACCCTGGATTGAAGAGTATGCCTTATTAGCTCAACCACTTTATGACTTGTTAAAAGTAACTGTTAAAGATACTGATTCTATTTGTCTTGAAGAGAAACAGCTTAAGGCATTTCATGCCATAAAAAGTGCTTTATGTCAAGCACCTGCTTTAGGGATTCCCCAAACAGACATTCCGTTTGTTTTGTATGTCCATGAAAACTTAGGATTCATGGGAGCATGCCTTATGCAGGATCATGGTGGAATTTTGCGCCCAGTTCAGTATTTTTCTAGTAAGCTCAATATACACAGGGTATGGGTCCATGTCTTACAGCAGTACAGGTAGTTCACCTAGCCTTACTAGCCTGTTCAGGTATTGTGTTAGGACAGACTTTAACTGTAAGATGCCCACATGCAATATCTGCTATTATCAAGCTAAAATTACTTCTGTCACCTCCTCACATTGGGGAAATTGGTTAGCCACAGTCACAGCCCCGAATATAATTTTGCAACGTGCCCCAGTCACTAATCCTTCCTCTTGTATGATGTTCGCAAGGACTGATGTTTCTGAAGAGGATGAGAATAAGGTGACTCATGATTGTGTTACGCTTACATACTCATCTCCGAGTATAATTGCAGAGACACCCCTAAAGAATGCCTTTGACACTTTGACTGAAGTAGTAGCTTCAGGCTGGTTGCCAGATCACTTTTCTGCACAATCTGCAGAATTGATAGCATTGACCAGAGCATGTACGTTAGCTTCAGGCTCAACAGCAAATGTTTATACTAACATTAGATTTGCTTTTGGTATGGTTCATGATTTTGGGATTATATGGCAAAGTAGTCAGTTCCTCACATCTTCTCTTTCTGCTTCACCTATAAAGCATGCTGAATTAGTCAAAGACCTACTATTTGCTATGACACTTCCTAAACATCTAGCTGTAATAAAAGTGAAAGCACATGCTACACTTAACTCTGAAGAAGCAAAGGGCAATGCTCTTGCAGACACAGCTGCTAAACAAGCCTGTTTAGGTGATACTGTGCAGGTGTGTGCTGGCAAGACAGCTCAAAGTGTTGCTGTGCCCCCAGATTCACTCAGTAATCTGTATAAAGATGTTCCGCTTTATGAAGCTTGGACATGGCTAGACAAGGGGGCTGAAGTTAATTCATCAGGCTGCTGGGTCAAAGGGGGAAGATATGTCACACCTGAGTCTGTGATACCCTATCTGGCCCAACAGCTACACAACTTAGGACACATTAATCCAACAGCAATGGTTCACTGATTTTCAAATCAGTGGTGGAACCCAGCTTTCAGTGCAGTAGCAACAGAGACAATAAAAAGATGTGTTGCATGTCAGCAGAACAATGATGTCCCAGCAACACACACTCCAACCTCACCAGGGCCTTTTCAGCAACTGCAGGTTGACTACATATCATTACCACCATGCAGAGGAAAAACTGATGTCTTGATAGTGGTACACAAATTCTCCAGATGGGTAGAAGCCTATCCCACTGGTCGAGCCACTGCCACACATACAGCTAAATGCCTTGTCAATGATTTTATCCCTAGATGGGGTCTGTCTGACACTATTGACTCTGATCAAGGTACACACTTCACAGGTGAAGTAGTAAAAAAAGTGGCAAGGATGCTCAAGTTTAAGTGGAATTTGCATTGTCCATATAGACCACAAGCTTCAGGTCAAGTTGAAAGGGCTAATAGGACAATAAAGACCAGACTGAGTAAAATGCATCAAGAAGGAATACCCTGGATTGAAGCTCTTCCTGCAGTACTCTGCAGCATCAGAGCATCCCCCAACCAGTCTGTTGGGCTTAGCCCTCATGAAATAATAACAGGGGCGTCCTATGTCTATGCCAGGAGCTATTGATCTTAGAAGTGCCAATGTACACATTGTATCAGATGCTCTTATTACATACTGTGTATCTAAAATCTTTCTAAGGCAGTAGACATGGCCAGAGACAGAGTAGGTGCTTGTTGGAAGCCACCTCCCGAGGGCGGTCATGCTATTGTTCCAGGACAATGGGTAATGATAAGATCATTTTAGAGCAAGGCACTGGAACCTAAATGGCAGGGACCATATCAAGTGTGATTAGTAATGGCAACAGCAGTATTGTGTCGTGGGAAAAAAACATGGACTCACATTTCCCACTGTAAGGTAGTTCAACCACCTGTAGGGACAGACTAGGACACACGGACCAGAAAGGAGCCAGAGGAAAGAACCGATTTGCAATAGGCTTCAGGGTTTACCCAAAGGTGAAGATTCCCTAATAAGTTTTCCCTTTTTAGATTATTCCCCACCTTGACTGGTCCATAGGTGTCAGGGTATATTTGGAGATTAGGGCAAGGAACTACTCTTACAGACACAATCTGCTATACTATCAAAGGCAGCATAACATCTTAGATGTAAAAACACTATGTATATAGTTTTTGGGTTTGAGTTTTTAATTATTTTTATTGTTTTGGTTTTTTTTGGTTTGTTGGTCTGTTTGTGTTTTGGACTTTTTTCTCTCGTGTTTTCTTCTTTTGTTTTTCATTTTGTATTTGCAGGTGTTCATTCCAGAACTCATCACTGCTACACCTACAAGCGAAGTTCACCGCATACATCTATAGAGGGCCACCATAAACAGAGGAAGAGAACCTTATAAGAAGGAATCTGCAGCTACCGAAGACATCTGACACTTTAGCACACCAAAAGTTGAAAAATCTGCCACATAGTGATTCAAGTTTACTTGGACTAATGACTTACATAATGTATAAAATTACCCTGCTAATGATCACTATAAGGTCGACTGAGGGTTTGGAGTCCAAAGCCAATGTGTTTATCTCTTTAATGAATGTCAAGGAATGCATTGTTCTCAGGCAAAGACATATGCATGCCATATATCCCGAGTGTAGGGGCAGGTATTCCATGGGTAGCTCACCCAATTTCTGACTGTGACACTTGTGCCTTGTTGCATACTACCATCAGACAGTTCAATAGTAATACATGTCACAATATCACAATTCCACCAGTTGTACAGTGTTGTATGCCAGGCTCAGATTTCTGCAATATGACATATGCCACACCCATTATGACTGATCTACTTCTGCCAACAACATTTCAGTGGTGTGTTGAATCTTCCTCTGTACTCTCACCCCCATTAGGAGAAATTCCATATACAGGATGTGATTTTGTGTATGAGATGGGTATCCCACATAAGTCAGCCAACCATGGCAAGTGAATCTAGGGTAGAAACATGTATTAGCCAGACAAATGCATGGTTTAAACTTTTGGCGGTAAATCAGTTGTGTAGAATTCCTCCTCCAGTAGGCACACTATGGATATGTGGTACTTCTCTTTACAATGAGCTACCAGCTAATTTTAATGGGAGATGTACCTTAGTTTATGCTTTACCGGCCATTAGAGAGAAAACCTTTCCAATAACAGTCCCAATCTGAAACAACCCTATTAACACTAATCCTCAAGTATTCACTATGGGAATAGTACCCAGTGGTCAGCGAAATGCACGTATTGGGGCATGGGAAGGGGACACAGTAGCTATACATTTTTCTAAAATATGCTCCAGAGCTGATAAATATGAAGTAGACTTCACTGAAGTACACATACAACAAGGAAAAGTTTGGGAGAAAACAAATGTTTCTTTACAGCAAAGTGGGCAATATGTTATAACTGGAATGGTTGGTGAATATTTAAGTAATATCACCCTAACAGTTCTACCCTGAGACCATATAAACACACATCTATCTGATGCAGCCCCCTTCAGTGGACATGAGAGTAATTGCATTCCAGGCCTCACTTGACACAGCTCTTGCCATTGGCAGCATTACCATTACTTTGGCCTCACATAAAATGATGATACTCCAGAATAGAGCAGCACTAGATTACATTCTTGCTTCACAAGGTGGTGCTTGCACAGTTATTAGTCCTGAATTTTGCACAGGTCTATCTGATCCAACCAAGGATTTAGATAAACTACGGAAAGATATTAGCATCATATCTATAAAACTTCATAATATGACAATGGAAAATTCCTTATGGTTTGGAGGCCTTTTTGGTCAATCATGGTCATGGATTAAAGAAACCGCTGTTTTTGTCAGTTACCTTCTATTAATTTTACTTTTAGGCTATGTATGCTGTCAGGTATTTATATGTTGCATACGACAGACAGCTAAACCACATTATATAAATTTGTCAACTGTCAAGGTTAAAACTGTAAGGATGTGCCGGATGCGGAGTAGAATCCATAATGCAGATCTTTATTAACTTCCAAATCAGCAGGCAAAAATCGGAAATGATACGTAATAGCCAAAAGGGTCAAAAACCGGGAAATCAAACACACTCGGAATAAACAGAAACCAAAACCGCAAAACCATAACTCATAAACACTAGAACAGGCACAGGTCATACACAAGAGATACTAGAATTCAACAATATATATTGTCGAGGATCGCGTTACGACGCACCATAGGAATGGAATTCCGACGTAAGTCAAGGACCTACTGTATATATATATGAATATGAATATATGAATAATTGCACCAAGGGGTAGCATATATAGGGAGAAAAGCAGTGGGCCTAAAACAGAACCTTGTGGAACACCGAACATAATCTTGGTATGCATAGAGAAGTCACCATCTAGATCTACAAACTGATGTCGGTCAGTCAAATAAGACCTGAGCCAGGAGAGGGCTGTTCCTTTAACACCAACAACATGTTCTAGCCTATCAAGTAGAATAGTGTGGTCAATGGTGTCAAAAGCTGCACTAAGACCCAGTAGCACCAGTAAGGAGACACAACCCTGATCAGAAGCTAGTAACAGGTCATTTACCACTTTAACCAGTGCTATATCTGTGCTATGATGAGGTCTAAATCCTGACTGATACATTTCATAAATGTTATTTCTATGTAAGTATGAACATAACTGCTGTGCTACAGCTTTTTTCTAGGATCTTGGAGATAAAGGGCAGGTTTGATATTGTTCTATAGTTAGACAGCTGACGGGTCGAGATCCGGTTTTTTAATCAAGGGTTTGATAACTGCTAGCTTAAAAGATTTAGGCACATAGCCAGTGCTTTGGGAAGAATTAATGATTTTTAGAAGGGGTTCGGTAGCTACTGGTAGTATCTGTTTAAGGAAAGACGTGGGTAAAGGATCAAGGATGCAGGTAGAAAGTTTTGAAGAAGAAATTAGCGAAATTAGATCAGGCTCTTAAAGTGGAGTGAAGCATTCTAAGCTCTGATCAGAAATAGCTATATCATCTAAAGAATTATCTAACAAATAATTTGGTTTTAAATTAATAGTCTGAATTTTTTGCCTGATATTGTCAGTTTTTTCATTGAAAAAATTCATGAAGTCATTGCTGCTAAATATAGATGGTATGCACTTTTCTACAGTGGTTTTACTCCTAGTTAGTTTTGCTACAGTACTAAATAAAAATTTAGGATTGTTAGGGCAGAAAGATACGCTGATCTAGCAGTACTAAGAGAATTTTTGTGTCTCAGAATTCTTTCCTTCCACGCTAACTGAAATACTGCTAATTTAGTTTGACGCCATTTACGTTCTAGTTTCCTAACTGATTGTTTTAAAGCTCGTGTGTCATCGCTGTACCAGGATGCTAGTTTCTTCTCTTTAATTATTTTCCATTTAAGTGGAGCTACAGTGTCTAGGGTGTTCTGAAACATTGACTCCAAGTAATCAGTCGCCTGGTCAAGTTCTATGGGGTCAGACGGCGAAACAATCATGCATGATAATTCTGGGAGACTATTGGTAAATCTCTCTGCAGTAGCAGACGAAAATGTACGCTTCATACGGTAATGTGGCAAATCGAGCATCTTGTGTCTAAGACGCATTTTAAATGAAACAAGATAGTGATCTGAGATAGCTTCCGACTGTGGAAGAGTGACTATGTTTTCTATATTTAATCTGAATGTAAAAATGAGATCCAGAGTGTGACCTCCATTATGAGTGGGTCCTATTACATTTTGATTAACACCTAATGAATCTAAGATGGATACAACTGCTGCTCTCAGAGGGTCTTCTGGCTTATCAAAATGAATGTTGAAGTCTCCTACTATTAATGCTTTGTCTAAAGAAACAACAAGGTTTGAAGTAAAATCTCCAAATTCACTGAGGAATTCAGAATATGGCCCTGGGGGTCTGTAAACAACAATTAGTGGAATTGACTCTGTGAACTTATTATTTGTAGTTGCATACATTAGGTTAGTATAAAGAACTTCAAATGTGTTGAATTGATGTCTGGGTTTTTGTGTGGCGTCTAGCTTATTATCATGAATAACTGTGACACCTCCTCCCCTGCCTGTTAGACGCGGTTGATGTATATAGCTATATAGCTGTTTCTGTTAAACACAAAACACTAAACTCCTGATCAGTAATCAGTTCATTAATAATAAGTGCTTTAGTTGACAGAGATCTTATATTTAACAGTCCTAGATTCAGATCAAAGGAGCTGGCTGTGCATTCACTATGATCTAGTTTTATGTTAATCAGGTTACTAAAACAAATTTTCTGATTTCTGTTAAAACATTTTTGTTTGGCTCGGGGAATAGACACAGTCTCAATGTTATGAACCCTGAGTGACGACTCATTGCAGCCAGCAGACAGTCAGATTAGCCTGCTTGTCTGCTCCCTGGCCCTGGATTGTCACTGATTAACTAGATCTGCTCTAAGACTATGTGCTATGCTGCAAGAAATGAGGGCAGCACCCTCCCGAGTGGGATGGACACCGTCCCATCCTAACAGGCCAGCCTTTCCCTCAAAAGAGCTCCAATTATCTATGAAGCCCACATTGTTTTCGGAGAACCACCTGGACATCCAGCAGTTCAGCGACCATAACCTGCTGTAAGCTACACCGCCATGCCACATTGAGATGGGGCCAGAGCATACTACAGCATCAGACATCGCCTTTGTTAATTTACACACCTCTACATTACTCTTAGTAACCTCAGACTGACAAAGGCGTATATCATTAGCTCCTACATGGAAGACCGTGCTTGCCTAGGACCCTAAGATTACCTGCTATGTCCGAGTTGGGGGGTTAGTTGGGGGTGAGTTGGTAACTCCACATAAGGCATCCAGACTTCCTCCTACAGATACTACACTGCTCTCACTATCACTAATCCTCTCTAGTGTCTGGATGCGCACCTCAAAAGCTAATATCTTCTCCGTCAGAGAGCTAACTAGCGTACACTTATCACAGGTAAAATTAACACTAACGACGGAGGAAGAATTGCTAAACATCCTGCAGCTCACACACTGTACAAGCTGAAAGTTATTCATACTGTATGATTATGTACCTTTGAGTGAATTTATCCTGGATAATTAAGAGATCCAGAGAGGGTTTTCCTCCGACTGCTGTATGAAAACCAGAAAAAAAGGCTTCTCCCAAGAGAAAACAAAAGAACAATTAACTGCGATATGCAAGTAAAGATTTAGAAAACAAAACCTGACAGCGTAAAATATTCAGCAAGAGTGGTAAGGCAACAACATCCAAACATACCAGTTCACCAAACACTCTGGCTATGAACCCCCCAGATCTACTCATTTACCTAAGAAAAACTATCTATAAAATGCTTGACTAAACAAATGTGTTTTCAGCCAGAACATAAACACTGGGGTTAAGTCTGAGTCACGAACACTAATTGAAAGGCTGTGTTCAATTTGAATTGATGTGTTCATATCTTCTGTTTCTAGAACTATAGCTGCATTCTGGACTTAATAGAGCTTGCGTATCCAGACTGTAAGGCATTAAATTAATCCTAACTAGTGGTAGGAAAAGCATGAACTAGAATTTCTGCATCATGTAGTGATACTATCTACATGAGTTTTAGATAAAAGACTGTAGTCAATAATCACACCAAGGTCTTTTACTGCTGCACATGAAGAAACAGAAAGACCATCCTGAGTTACTCTTTAATCCAAAAGCTTATTTCTGGCTGCATGTGGTCCTATTACAAGCAGTTCTGTCTTGTTAGAATAAAAAAGGAGGAAGTTTCCAGTGTGCATCCACTGTGCATGCTTTACACATTCTTAAATCATATTAAGCTTATCATCTGGCTTAGCTGAAACACATAACTGTGCGTCATCAGCATAAGAGTAGAAGCTAATACCATGTTTATGAATAATTGTACCAAGGAGAAAAGCAGTGGGCTTAAAACAGAACCTTGTAAACTTAACCTTAGTATGCATAGAGAAGTCACCATTTATATCTACAAATTGATGACAAATCAATTCAAATTGATCAATACCAATTGATCAGACAAATAAGACCTGAGCCAGGAGAGGTCTGTTTCCTTAACACCAATATGTTGTAGCCTATTAAGTAGTACTGTATGATTAATGGTATCAAAAGCTGCACTAAGATTAAGCAACACCAGCAAAGAGGCCAGTAACAGGTCATTTACCACTTTAACCAGCGCTGTCTCTGTGCTATGATGAGTATTGTATTGGCCTATATTTGGACAGCTGATAGGGGCTGAGGTCAGGTTTTTTAATCAAGATGTTGATAATGATTTATGTACATATCCAGTGCTAATGGAAAAAATGATTAGAAGAGTTGATTTATAGACTATAGAGTTCATTATAGAATTCAATATAGAATTGATTACAACATCTTTTGGTATTATCTGTTTATAGAGACATGTAGGTAAGTGATCTAGTATGCAGGTTAATGATTTTGAAGATGAAATTAGTGAAATGAAATCAGTCTCTTGAAGAAAACAGTAACAAGATTATATACAGTATTAGCTTTCAAATTTTTAAACAAATCGTCTGAATTTTCTGCCTGATCTCAATTTTGCTACTGAAATTATCCATGAAGTCATTGCTGCTGCATATTTATAGTGGACAATTCTACAGTGGTTTTACTCCTAGTTAAAAATAGTTAATAATAATTCTGACAGAATGCATACTGTATATCATGTCTAAGACACATTTTAAACAACAAGAGATAATGATCTGTGATAGCTCTGAGATGGTGGAAATGTGACTATATTTTCTGTATTTAATCTGAATGTTAAACTAAGATCAAAATAAGAGTGTGATCCCCATTATGAGTGGGTCAAAGTCAAGTCAAAGTCAAAGAAGCTTTATTGTCACTTCAACCATATATAGCTGATGCAGTACACAGTGAAATGAAACAACGTTCCTCCTAGGCCAAAGATGCTACACATAACACAGACAAAGTACAGTGATGCAGACAAACATAGAGATAAACATAGAGATAAAACTAAACTATACTTAAGGTGCAATGTTTAAACTAGACATACAACAGAAGTGCACAATGACAAGACAAGACAGTGCAGACAAACATAATATAGACCAACTTTGTGCAAAAGAACAGTATAGACAGTGAGTGCAAATATTAAAGTGACACATGTAAACAGGATCACAGGATCAATATAAAAATGTAAAGTGAAATGTAAAGTGACATGTGCGTGCAAACAGGATAATTAGTGTGTGTGTGTGTGTGTGTGTATGCGTGTGTCTGTCTGTGTCCAGCACAGTTCAGTTCAGTTCTCGTTTGGGACACAGTACTCAGTACTCAGTACTCGGTCCTACTTTGCCCTGATTAATCCTTACTGAATCTAGGATGAATACAACTGCTGTTCTTCTCACTTCATCTGAATTCAAGATTAATATTTAAGTCTCCCATATTTAATGCTTTGTCTGAAGAAACAACTAGGTTTCAAATGAAATCTGCAAATTTACATGGGAATTTATGCCCTGCGGGTCTGAAAATACCTATTATTGGAATCGACTTGGTAGACTTATTTGTGGCTGCAGGTGTTAAGTTAGTATAAAGAACTTTAAATGTGTTAAATTTATGTCTTGGTTTTTTTTTTTGTTTGTTTGTTTTGTGCTGCCTTTCTTACACTATATTGCCATTATTTTTCTATTACTTTATTTGCTATCTTTATTGCTATGGACTATATACTAATGTTAATTTTGAGCACCTCTACAGCCACTCTAGTTGAATTTTGAGTTTGCCTGAATTTTTGTTTTAGTTTTGTCATCTATTTGCCATACAATCTAAAGGAGAAGTTCTTTCCTTTGTACCTTATGGTCCATAAAGCCACTACAAGTCCAAAAGCTGTTACAAGAGATCTTATATTTATCAGTTCTAACTTCAGATCAAAGGTGTTTGCTTAAAAACTTATGCTTCTCTGTGAAGCAAATTTTGGTGGAACACTTGATTTTTCAGACGATTTGTACAGAAACTGACTGATGAAACAATATAACTCCTCCAGAGAAAAATACTTCTTTATAGGAATATTGAGACATTGTGCAAGTTCAAATGGTACAATTCCTTTAAGCATATTATGCAAAAATATCTCGAGGGAAACCAAAGAATAACTAAGTATATCGAAGATGGCACACTGCCATTTTACACCAAAACAATGGGTTTAGGAAGGGTCATTCAGTGCCACTTCATATCCCTTTACATAATCTGCCTTACAAAGTACAGCAAGGAAGATATGAGTATAGATCTCAGAGTAGCAGGGATATCCCCCAAACCCAAAAGTGTGCTTCTTGTGTGATGTTCCCAGTGGGTTACACACTTCAAAATAATTAAAATAAAATGTAACTGACAATTTAAAATCCTCACATTGTCTTAATAGTGTGAAACATCATGAAATGACAGTTACCCCGCTGAAATTTGGAATATGTTACCTTGGGTATTTTTCGTTCACAAATTCAATTCAAAGAGTACCTCTTAAATTGTGACATATTGAAATGGGGTTTTTTTTGCTCTTTGAACATATTCAACCGGTTCTATGATAAGTTCCTTGAACTAAGTTATTTTTCTTTAGGATGTGCTAAAATGTCCATTTACTGCTAAAGTTGAACTTACAGGGTTTAACTGGCAAAAATTTGTCACAATTTCTGAGACTACAGTATCATCAATATAGAATCAATATTTTTTCATAACGTCTGTAATTACTTCATTAATAACTAGGCCTGAAACAGTGATGAATTCAAGCTCTTCTATAATTTAATTAAAAAAACATAGAATATGCACAAACTTTGTTAGCTAATTATTATCCAATAGATATTTATATAATTAGAGAATTGTTTAAGGACCATACCAAATGCTAGTCACAAAGTGAAGGGTGAAGAAGTGCAGAGAGGCATAGTTGCTTAGTACAGTGTGGTGGTCTTCTGACAAGAGAAGATCCCCTTCAGCACCTGGGTGAAAGTTGTGCATTGAGTGTTTACTGGTTGTTTGCTGGTGGTGAGGCTGGTGCCACTGTCACAGTTCCAAGCCTACTGCAGAGCCCAGCACGCTGTAACAAACACGTCCATCCATTAGTAAATGCATTAACCATCACATCTGTTTCTGATTATGTCTTTTGTTTATCAGTGTTGCATACAGATAACACAGAATACTACACTTTGATTCTGTTGGTCTCAGTAAAGTTTAAAGAGCTTTGTTACCTCAAGTGAGGCAGCTGAAGCATGATTATATTGACACAGGCCAAAAATTATTCATTTCCATTGGAAATCAAGGCTTTAAAGACTGTGCAGTCTGATGAAGTTACAAAGCTGTTGATTAAGGACTGCAGTTTTACTAGCCACCATTCTACTCTAAGTGTGTAAATTGTTTCATCAGTTTGTTGTTCCCATGAGAAAAGATGGGGAGTTCTCTACACATGTATGATTACTCAATGTCTACATCTAGACCTGTTGGAGTAATTAGATACTGATGCATTCCTGCTCTCTCTGTGTCGCTTCATAGTTTGATGAGACAGGCCCATGGAACTGCTCTGTGATATTGGCACCAACTTTTATAACTACTAGAGACCTTAAATGTCATGGCATCAAATGTTCAGGAGCTGCTGCGGAGCAAAAGATTTGCTTCCACCATAACCCACTGAGTGCTCTGCATTTCAGGAGAACATCCTATGAGAGCAGATGATTCCAGAGCCAGTACTGTAAACCCTGGTAGTGGAAGTTGCAGAATGCCAACCCATCTTTGGCTGTGTATCCTCCGATGACACAGACTTGGACCCAGTGATTCTTTATGGGTCATAGTAATGCCTTCCTAACACAAGTTTATATGACTAACAACCTGCTCTGAAGCCGAAAATGGAGACACAGGGAAGTGTTAGCCGATAATGTCTGTACTGCCTTCATCTGCCATTACCTCACAAGCTTACAGGAACATCATAATGGAGGATGGATGACAAGGAACTTACTGTCGGCCAAGTAATTCTTTTTGTTAATCCACAACCCCCATGTACAGTACCTATAGGAACAGTGACTGAGATGTTGACTGATGGTGATGGTAATTTTACATTTTTAGTTCTAGGACAGGGCTAGTTGACGAACTTTCAGTGAGAGACAATGCATGAAAAAGATTTTTGCTAATACTTTATGCTGACCTTCAGATAACGCCATAGAACTGTATCAATGTGGCACTAAGTATAATCATGGGTCATGATAACGATGACATTTGGGATTTTTAGAGCAAAATTCAACTGTCTTAGTCACTTACTTGTGTCACCAGAAAGGGTTAGAGTTGTGCCATCTTGCCCAATGTAGCCACTATCAGAAAGGAGCAGGTGCCACCACCACATAATCAACTTTGCCATCACCACACAGTTTCACTTGCATGTCAAATAGGTCTCAAATTGTTTATTTGTTTTTATTTAGAGAGAGAGGGCTGTGTAATATTCATACTCTTGAGACTAAAATGTTGCATGATAAAAGTTATTATAAACTGATAAGATAAATTTATTAAGATAAACTGTCTAATGTTTTTTTTTGGATGACTAAGTATTTGGGTGTTTTTTATAAAGTGCCCTGATATTCTGTTTTCACCTAATATCATTCACAAATGACACCTAATATCTTTCACAAATATAATTTTTACAAGTTCTCTGTGGAATAATCAAAAAAAAGTGCATGAGTAACTACAAACACTGGACTGACTATAATTTATGTAAAGCATTTACTTTTACTTCTGCAACATTCAAAGTATCTTCATTTCTTGCTTCTCCCTGATAAGTAACAGTAAGACAAAATAAATAAAGCCGAACTATTATAAGGCAGGTTATGTTCAACCACTGCGTTCTGGCTGTTGCGTACTGACCAACGGTGGGTGCATGCATTCTGGCTCCAACAAGGTCACTAGATTTCCTTCAACTGCAGAACATGCAGACAGCCAAATTTATTTTATTTTATTTTATTTGTATAACAATAGACATTGTTGCAAAAAAGCTTTACATTGATGTAAAAATCCTTATTATTATAAAATATAAAAATGTTTAAAGTTATATTTATCCCTAATGAGCAAGCCACCATGGCAAGGGAAAACACCCTGAAATGATATTAGGAAGACACCTTGAGATTAACCAGACTCAAAAGTGTCACCAGATGCTGCAATAACTGATGCTGCTATAACTGTACACTATATAATCCAGTGCAATTGTGTAACCAGAAGCGTATGCTCATCAGCATAATTTCTAAATTCATTATAGTTTTAAAATGAATTACTTTCTACAAAAGCCATCAAATGTTCACCTACAAAACCAACCACAGCAAAAGCAATTCCAAGCCACCTCCATGGTCTCCAAGTGGCAGCAGCAGTGAGTGTCCTCCAAGTAACGAGATGCAAACTAAAAGTAGGGCATCAGAATGGATTCATCAGGTAATGGTCAGGATCATGGGTATTTCAGTAGTAGCATGTGTAGTTTGACAAAGATATGCACAGATAGAGTATTAGGAATGCTTGTGAGCACATAATGGTTAAGGACAATGTACATTGTGTACAGAGTATAAGCAGGGACTCTGGCAGGACTGACCTAAGGGAGAGCCAGAAGTTAACACAGACATGAGGGCATCGTGGAACATAAAGCAGCCATCCAGTCCATTGTCATCAAACCTCAGTGAACATCAGAATCAGAATCAGAAAAAGTTTTATTGCCAGGTACAGCAAAGGGTCAGCAAGGAGCACTTTACAGTACTAGGAATTTGTCTTGGTGTCAGGTGCAAACATATACGCAGGTAAATAATTTAAATAAATACTGTATAAGGTGACTTGTATGAAAATTAGTGCAATAGAAAAATGTAAAAAGTGAAAGTAACTGTAACATATATACAGATATGAGGTATGTACACAATGTAGAAGGAGATAAGTATTGTGTACAAAAGTGTGAGTTTGAATGAACAGTAGTGCAATTGGGAATGTGGAAGTGAGTGTCCGGGTTGGGGGGGTCATCTGGGGGTAAGTGAGGCACTGTTCAGCAGGCTGACTGCAGTGGGGAAGAAACATGTGAGAGTAGGGGAGTCAGAATTAAGTAGGAGGATGTTAATAAGCATCAATTATCTACTGTCCTTTACATAGTCTTCAACTTTAAGCTGGTGCCTCTTATCTGATTTTGAAAATAAAGGAATTTGACGAGCCAATAACGGGATAATTAATAAGGGGAATTTAAAAAAGCTGAAAACAGAAAATAATAGGAATTTTAAAAAGCCAAAACCTTAACATAATGGAGCATGTTTAGGCACAAAACTTGTATCTGCAAGTACTGTATCTGCCTATATTTTTCAGCACACCATTAATCCTGACCAAATATCCAACTCAATTTGCAGAAATGCAGCCATACTTGCAAAGAGCCTCTACCATGCTTCACTGTTGCCTGTAGATACTCATTATTGTATGGCTCTACAGTCCTTCAGCAAACAACCTGCCTCAAGCTAAATCCAAATTTTTCAAATTTTAACTCATTAGTCCAGGTTTGGCCTTGTTTCCAGGTTGGAGGTATGTGTTTTAGGCCGCAATTCTTCCACGAAGACCACTTCTGGCCATTAGGTATGCCTGGGTCTCACTGGTTTCTGCCAGTTCTTTGCTGATGGCACTGCTGGACATCTTTCATCTGGACGTAACTGTGTCTTTATCAGGGTTGCAAAATTCCATGAATTTTCAAGGCTGGAAAGTTTCCATGGGAATTAACAGGAATTAATGGCAATATTCTGGGAATTTGCAAATTTGCAGGTCAGACTATAACAGGGAACTTAAATGTAGTTGAAAAAATATCTTGCAGCATAATCTTGGTTAAAACAATCAGATTTAATGCAATTTCAGTTGAATTTCTACCCTGTATATTCCTCAATCATGAGCACACAGCACTGCACAGCTATTGAGGCAACACCTCCTCATGCATTGTGCATTCCTCCATAACATGCACTAATAATTTATTAAAACCTGCACACAAAATAATTTCAAAATATGTCCATCTTGGTATGTAGTTACGTAAATTACATAAATATTACATAAATTTGTATTTAAAACTTTCTTGTGCTGTGTGTAAGATATTGTTTTAGCAAGCATGCTGATTGAGAAGTACTTATTCAATTAGCCTATTTCTATTCATTTGCATCAATTGTAAAATGTTTACCATTCCAGCGTATTCCAATTGTTTAGCTATATCTTTGCATTGCATAAGTGTTTTTACAACCTTTTTTCTAATCTTATTCTGCAGAACAATGCCATGCACACCATCTCATGTGTGGATCCATTTCACCTCAGCCAATGTGGAAGGAAAGGCTGTGTATACCTATGTCAAGAATGCCACAAAAATGCAGGAGCATATAGCCAAGTGCCCAAAGTTTTCACAGAGCTCAAAACAAGCAACCCCAGACAAGAGTTCATCTGCTTCCATTCGATGTGAAAATTATTCTGATTCAGACACACTCTCGGCAGCACCGAATCACCAGATTTTTTGACTGGATGAACGTAGCCAGAGAAATGCTGATGAATGTTTTGCCCGGGCAATGTATGCAACTGGCTCACCCCTAATTCTCACAGCCAGTGTCTATTGAAAGAGATTCCTGAATGTTCTTTGTTCTGCCTACACACTTCCCTCCAGGCATGCTTTATCTACTTATTTGCTGGATAGAGAGTTCAACAGTGCAAGCAAAGTTCAAGCAAGCCATTGACAAAGCAGACTGCATTTCCATCATGTCTGATGGGTGGTCGAATGTCCGGGGACAAGGAATTATCAACTACATTGTCACCACCCCTAAACCAGTATTCTATAAAAGTACAGACAGAAAGGACAACAGACACACACACCTCTACATTGCTGATGAGCTGAAAGCAGTCATCAATGACCTTGGACCTGAGAAGGTTTTTGCACTTGTAACTGACATTGCTGCAAACATGAAGGTTGCTTGGGCACACATGTAGGAGACCTACCTTCACATAACAACAATTGGCTGTGTGTCTTCTCCTTAAGGACATCAAGGCTCTGAATACAATGAACACACTGTACAAGACAGCAAAAGATGTAGTGAAATATGTGAAGGGCAAACAGGTAGCAATCTACCTCTACAAGCAAAAAGAAAAAAACAAGAACACCACACTGAAGCTCCCCGGCATCACTCGATGAGGTGGGGTTGTCTGCTAGAGGGAAAGGATAGAGGGAAAAAGATATCCATATCCCAGACTGCAGCCACTGAAAGTGTCATCAAGAGAATCCTGTTGGATGATGTGTTCTGGGAAAGAGTGACTAGCAGCCTGAGTATCCTCAAACCAATAGCAGCAGCTATTGCCAAGATAGAAGGTGATACTGCCATCTTGTCACCTTCCTGCTGCTGCAAGCATAGGAAACTGCAGTGGTCAAATCAATGGAGAAGCGCCAACAGTTCTGCATAAAACCAATACATGCAGAAGCGTACATGCTGGACCCAAAGTATAAGAAAAGCATACTCTCTGTTGAAGAGATCAGGAGTGCTTACACTGTTATTACTGGCATGTCTCACCATCTGGGTCTTGATAAAGGCAAAGTTCTCAGCAGTTTAGCAAAGTACTGTACCAAGCAAGGAAATGAGCGAGTCACAGATGAGTCGCCGACACCCGTGAAATTTTTGACATGCTAAATATCTGGACCTGTCAGTGACTCAAAATCTTGCAGTGTGAAAGGAGTTCTGACTGAAAAATACCTTGGCGATGACATACAGCCAATGAGAGAGTGAGATACAGGGCAGCGGTCAGTTCAGGGAGGAGTTATAGACCACACACACACACTCACCCAACTGTGTGAACTGGACTGTTCAGAGCTTGAACTAAAACAAACACTCAAATACTCAATTCAATATTTATCCATGTCTATAGCACCATCCATATTATAACTGTTTACATGCTGTTTTTTGCACATTAACTCAATTGTTGCTGTTGCTGTTTTTGCACACATTTCAACAAACCACCAACTGCTGCTATTACAGAAGTGTATATATTTACAAGAACCCTCTTTGTTCACAATTCTCTTATTTTTGCACAATGTACTGTATAACATAGTATACAGAATGTATACTGGTCGGGCCGCTATTTTGTGTAACTGTCCTGTAGTGTTTTGTTTTGTATTGTCTGTTTACACTGTCTTTTTGTCTTGCACTGTTTGCGCTAGGTTGCACACAATGCACTTTATGTGGCTAGGACAACTTTTAGTCCTTAGCTCTGTGTTGTTTTATGTAGTATCATGGTCCTGGAGAAATGTTGTTTCATTTCACTGTGTACTGCCTCAGCTATATATGGTTAAAATGACATTAAAATCTTCTTGACTAGACTTGAGATCTCCCTTTCTGTCACATTGTGCTATCTCTTTCTCTCTGGGTCAGAGCTTTCCTGGCTACTCCAAACTTATGGTCAGATATGACAGGTTTCTGATGTCTCTCTTTTTGTACAGACAACATGCCTCATTTATTTTTTGTCATGAACTATAATTATTCCTCGACTTTGTCATTGAGGCTGTAAAAAAATGATTAACCTAATAATTTAAAGATTAACTTAAAGTGACAGTCATCAGTAAATATTTAAAGTCTGTTTACGAAATATATTCATTCATCAGTGTCATCAATGAGCCATAAATTTATAATATTAGGAATTTTAAAATACTAGTCAGTAAGTCTTTGATTGTCAGTCTATTGATTTAACTATAACTATTTCCCACATCCAAGTTCCAAGCTATACTATGCAAGTTTTCAGACAGCTTTCAGAATGGGTATCCGTATTTGAGTGTGCGATTGTCTGATTGTTAAAATTACAGGAGGTAAGGCTGTAACAAGGCTAAAGATGCGGAGTTCTCTTTTGCGGCGTGATTACGTTTAACGTTCAAACAATAGCTAGAATAGCGCAATAAAGGTGTGTGGAAATTTAGCTTTCGTGATTTGTCTGATGCTGCGATTCAAAGATCTGGAAGGTGGCGATAATGCGCTCCAACTCATGGTAGCCAATCTAGCGAAGAAGAGATTCGAGGTCTCAGTGGATCTCTTTCTCAGATAACTTCGTCAGTTCTTGTTAAAATTCAGGTAAAACGCATTCTGTTATTTACTTAAATCTGACTAGTGAAACACTCAAGAAAGCAGCGCATTGTTATTTAGTAGCTAATAATCACAATAGTAAATTACTACAAGCTAAGAGCACTGCTCGCCTTTCAAGCTAGATAGCTACCGGAAGCGTGTTAGCACCCCGTTGCAGCTATCTGAAAATTGTGCTGATATTGTTTTAGGTAGTTCTGTCTTTACTGGCCAATTTTAGAAGTTTACGCAACCGCGCCGTGTACAATTTGTAAGCTCGATAGTACCTAAATATTAGCTAAATACGACTGAAACCTTCTTACCTGTTTATCCAGCTTTGCAAGACCGTTTGCACATACACAGCGTCTTTTTTTAAATTCAATTTTATTTGTATAGCGCTTTGAATAATGCACATTTTTACAAAGCAGCTTTACAGAAATGCATAAATTTAAGATATACATCTTAAATGTATTAAAATATCTCTACATTTATTTTTTAAGCGAACAGTATTTATATTTCCAGTTAATGAGTTCTATTGTTTAATTTTTCGAATTGCATTTTTTTGTTGTTTGTGTAACCAGTAACACATTAATATACCATATAAACAGCACTGTAAACATTATAAATGAAATGAATTAAGCTAAATCTGACTTGATCTGTACACAACAGAATGACAGACAGTTCAGGGCTGCACTTTGTGAGCTCTTATGCTTTTGAGGCCATTCAGAAGGTGGATGTGATGCGACTGGCAGCTCTAAGTGATCAGGAACTGAGGCTTTTGTTGCCGTGTCTGGTGAGGATGGCGCTCTGTGCTCCTGCTGATCAAAGCAATGCTTGGGCCCAGGAAAAGAAGCAAATCTTGCGCCTGCTCTCTGGTGTGGAGGCAGTGAACTCTATAGTGGCACTGCTTTCAGTGGACTTCCATGCTCTGGAACAAGATGCCAGGAAAGAGCAGCAGCTTAGGTACAACAGAGGGGCTCATAATTGTTGGCTTGTCATAGTGTAAACATTTGTTTACAGATGAACAGTTATACTTGGATGACAGCATCAACATGTTACTGGATTTGATTTATTTATAAATGTGTTTAACAATATAATAATATTATGTATGTTCATATTATTATGTTTCATATTTCAGGATTGGTTGCATCATAAAGTAGGTGAGTTGATGTCCTAGCCCAGATTACATATTTTTCATTGTCTAAATACAGGCATAAGGCAGGTGCGGCAAACAGTGAAAGTATCCTCGTCTCTCAGTTACAACATGGTCTAGCCCTGGAGTTTGAACACAGTGACCCTCTTAGGAGACTTAGACTGGTTCTCAGTGAGCTTCTGGCCATCATGAACAAGGTGACTATATATCTTTGTGTCTCTATTTTATGTATCTGTACATGTTTTTTTAAAGCCTATTATATATTTTTGTACAGGTAGCTGACCCCAACAGGGAGTTTTTTCTCAAGTCCTCTGAGCTGTTTGAAAGTCCAGTATACCTGGAGGAGGTTGCAGATGTTTTTTGCATCCTTCAAGCAGGTGATTACAGCTACTAAGTCTGAACTAAGATCTAATGTTTTATAAAGTGATTACAAAAAGTGTTGCTCCCAAGTGTTGTTTAATATGTCTGAGGGTTCTTGTACAGCTAAAATGACATCTTTTCTGACTTTATAGAAACATTCTTGATAGCAAAAAATAGTTTTTGTACTGAATATTCAGCCACCAAATTTATTCTTACAAATATAATACCTTTTCTGTTTAGCAAAAATAAGTGATTGTATTATTCAAACAACAGCACAGCATTAAATACCAATTAGTAGGCCCTGCAAAGTACAAAAGAACAAAACATAGATGTTTGCAAAAGTGTCACATGTTTGCTTTTGCAATGTATAGTAGTTTGTGACAAAAAATATCTGCAATGATTCTGCAGTGTAATTTCAGTAATGTAATTTTTCAAAATACAAGAAAGACACAGTACATAGTTTGGATTAAGAGCAGTAACTAGATTATTTTATTATGTATTATGTAATATTATGCATATGATTGAGAACAAACTGTCACAGTTTTTAAACTGGTTAACATTGATTGTTCCTTAATCTATTATCATTATATCAAAATTTCACATTGTGATATCTCTAGTCCAGGGGTAGGCAAGTTCGGTCCTAGAGAGCCGCAGTCCTGCAGATTTCAGCTCCAACCCTAATCAAACACACCTGAACAAGCTAATCAAGGTCTTCAGGATTACTAAAGCCTAGTTCACACTACAGGATTTTAAGCCCGATTTGCAAAGTAACGAGCTCACCAACAGATCGGGCTGTGATCGTGGGAAAATCAGCGGGTGATCAGCGCTCGGCAATCTTTGTGTGAACTACTCAACAACACATCAAAGAGGCTCGCTGACTCTTGAGTGACGAGAGTTGGTCAGATCGTGTGGTGTGTGACCCCCTCTTGTGGATCATTTACGAAGCATCATGTAGTGTGAACACCACAAGGACAAAAAGACATACAGTGAAGTCATGTAGTCTGAACAGCAAAGCGATCTGCCAACGGTTAAAGTCTTGTAGTGTGACCCGGCCTTACTACAGGCAGGTGAGTTTTTTTTTCAGGGCTGGAGCTGAACTCTGCGGCTCTCTAGGACCGAACTTGCCTACCCCTGCTCTAGTCGCTAGTAACAGTTCCATTGAAAAACAATTCTTTCTGAAAACTATGTAAACTGCTTTTCCCTTGCAGAACTGCCCTCTTTATTGCCTGTCGTAGATGTTGCTGAGGCCTTACTACATGTGCGAAATGGAGTGTGGTTTCTTTGCCTCCTTGTCGCCAATGTCCCAGACAGCTTTAACGAAGGTATTAAATGGAAAACTATTTAAATGCATTATCTGTTTGTATGTAATTCTGTCTACATTCTACAAAATGTGCCTTTGTGCATATGTACCTTTCAGTCACAGTGAACATCAATGATAAAAGTTTCTCACATTTTCTGACATTTATTAGTTTTACTTTAAAACTTTGGGAAAAAGTACAGTTGGTATGATTGTTGGTAAAATAAGAGCCAGTTGAGGTGTTTTAGGAAGAAGTAGGTCTTAACCTGTTGTTTGAAGACAGCCAGTTAGCCTGTTTGGACATCTTGGGGAAGTTCATTTCACCACCTTGGTGGCAGAACAGAAAAGAGTCTTGATGTATACCTACCTCTTAACCTGAGTAATGGTGAGACCAGTTGAGCAGTGCTAGTAGATCGGAAGGAGTGTGGTGCAGTGCGAGGAGTAATAAGAGCTTTGAGGTAAGAGGCTGTTGGTCCTTTCTTGGTGCAGTAGTGGGGTGATGTGGGAGAACTAATTGTGCAGCTACATTTTGGATCATTTGCAGAGTAGAAGTTGCATCCAGACTGACGTAGACCTGCCAGTAGAGAGTTGCAGTAGTCCAGTCAAAATGACAAGAGACTGAAAAAGCACCTGGGCAGCCTGAGTGGACAGAAAAAAACAACGTGAGCGTGTGACATTAGCAGAATGGGAGGTAAAGGACAGTTGATTGTCCATGGTTATCCCAAGGTTGTGAGCAGAGTAGAAAGTTATTAGGAACACCTGCATCACTTATCCTATCTGCATCCAAGCATATGGCCAAATGGGTGAAAGAATGTAGTGTAATGCCGAGATCACACCGCATGATTTTAGCCCTGATTTTCAGTCGGTGACAAGTTTTGCAAAATTGCCAACAAATGCCCAAAATCAATGGCAAATTGAAGCTCATGCACGCGAGTGACAATCATGCAATGTGAATTACCAAATCTGAGCAAGTTGCCGATGGCCATGAAATATTTGGCATGCTAAATATCTGGAGCGGTCAGTGACTCAAAATCCTGCAGTGTGAAAGGAGTTCTGACTGAAAAATACCTTGGCGATCACCTACAGCCAACGAGAGCAAGATACAGGGCAGCGGTCAGTTCGGGGAGGAGTTATAAACCACAATATCAGCAAGCATGGCTTCAGTTGGAGCACAATATTATAGTTTAATAGAGCTTACAGGTTTTTATTAGAAATGTCTTAAAAATGTCTTAAATATAGTTATTTCAGAATAAATAAGCTTTGCAATAGCATCAAACAGAAATAAAGCAGAAATCAGCAGCAGCACATTGCAAAATTTTTCATTTGTTCAATTATGCAGAACGCACAATCCTTGTTCCCTGCACAGACCATTTGGATTGAGAACTTTTTGCGTGGTACCATTTCCAGTCTCGCACGACAACTCTGATCTCACGTCTGATCTTGCATTATTTCCTTATTATTTCTCAAGAGAAACGCAGTTTGCGGACCAGGCAGAGTTGTCGGTGATTCTTCCTTTTGTGATGTCCTGCAGTGTGTAACCTCCTGTCGCAGATCCATCGTGCAATGTGAACACAGCAGCGACTGAATGCTCCCCCATGTAGTCATGCAGTCTGAAAGCAAACGTGACCACTTTCCGACCTCTTATGTACAGTGTGAACTTGGCATTAGTGGCTTATGGCATCACTGCTGTTGTCATTTGGTCTGGTTTTAGTATTTAAGAAACTGCTAATTTTCTGTAATTTTCATATCTCTAGAGTTTACACACAATGGTGTGAAACACAAAAGAACATACAGTCAGTGACACTTATTTGAATATATGCACAGTTATTGATACAATAGGCATAAAAACTTGGTCACATTCAAATTGACTAGGATTGAAATTTAGTTTGATCAATGCACAGTGGTTGCCAATATTAAATTGCAAATGCAAAGTCTGTTTGACATTTCTTTGGCAGTTTTTTAAAGCATATTAGTATTCCTTGTTGAAAAACCATGCTTAGCCTCATGCTCCAACTCAAATGCCAAAAATAACAACCCAGTTTGCATCTGCTTTTTCATTGTCAACATTGTACATATAAGTGTGGCACAGGTAAAAAAGCAATCAGTCAAATTCAAATCCTGATACTACAGGCATCCATGGCCCAAAGGTGAAATGATCTGTGCTCTCTTGGTAGGAGGGGCACTCGTGTGTCTTGCAAATCTAGCCAATTGTGGATGTGCATGAGCTTAGAGTGTGGTTTCTTTCAAGTGCGTTATTCTGTCCTGTGACATAGCAGTTTGCAAAACTTAAGTTGTCTGGCTTCACATGTTTTTGAGAAAGTGTGTGTTAACCTTCACCCTGTGTAGTTTGTAGTTGTTTTCTTTTTTGTGTTTTTGCAGAAATTGCAAAATTGGTTTAACTTTGTAACAGATGATGTGCCCTATTTTGCCTCTCCTGCCACACTTGTTTCAACAGAAAGCTGTGAAAGCTGTGACCTGTTTTTGAATCAAATTAAGAAAAGCAAATCACTCTTCTATCATATTGCCATAGTATTTTCTTCCTCCAAGAAAAATTAAAACTAGTCACTGAGCTTGCTGTAGTCTATCATGTATTCTGCAGGCAGTGTTTCTGAATGGTTATGATTTGAATTATTTGGTTTATGTGCATACAAAATGTATTTGTTTTACATTTTTAAATGATGCTGTAAGTACACTAACTCAGTTATTCAATTTATTCAGCATCTACTTCAACTAACAATGAAAATGTATGTTTTGGCCATGTTATCTTTAGCAAACTGCAAATAGGCTTCAATGTTCTTTTTGGAAAGCAGCGTCTTTCTCCTTGCAACCCTGCCATGAACACCACTGTTTCGTTTTCCTCACAGTGGACTTGTGAACATTAACATTAACCCATGCGAGAGGGGCCTTTAGGTACCTTGTGTCCTTGATGTGTTGGACTGTGGATAAACTCTTTAGAAATGGTTTGTAACCCTTTCTAGCCTGATGACATCAACAACACTTGTTCCTTATAAATCTCCTTTTTGTGCCATTGATGCACTTCCACAAACATGTATTGTGTAGATTAGACTTTTGATGGATCCCTGTTCTCTAAATAAGTCAGGGTGCTCAATCACACCTAGATTGAAAACACCTGGCTTTAATTTTCCCCAGTAAACTTTTGCCAGAGAGTTGACCACCGGCATCAGGTGACACTTGCTCTTAACTGGAACTAAGAAGTCTAGCCCAAAAATGTTCTAGTATGACTGTGTCTTTATGCAAAAAGCATGGGCCATGAAGACATGGGTTGCCAAAATTGGTTTGAAAGAAATCGAGTGGCCTACACAGAGCCTTGACCTCAACCCCAGGGAACACTTTTGGGATAAATTGGACCAGTGACGTGCCACAGGCCTTCTTGCCTGATATCTGCCCAGCTTAATAATACTCTGTGGGTGAATGGACAAATCCTTCAGCTGTGCTCTAAAATCAAATGGAAAGCATTCCCAGATAAGTGGAGTTATGAAAGCAAAGGAGGACTATAATAAGTTAGGTTAGGAAGATTTTATTGTCATTTCGACCATACTTGCAGTCCACAGTAAATCAAAGCAATGTGCCTCTAGGACACAGCGCTACTTAAGACAACAGAGAACTAAAGGCTAAAAGTACAGTTAACATATTTACATAAGGTGCAAGGTGCACGACAAGAGGTAGTGGAAACAGACAATACCATATACAAGAAGACAGTCCTCTCAATAGTCCTGCTGTAGAACGTGGTTAGGATGGGGTGGTTGGAGATGGGCTTTCCTAAGCCTTCATGGAAAGTTGAATGACCAGGTTATTGTCTACTAGGTGAATACCAATAAAAATTGGTACTCTTGATGATCTCGAGAGTTAACAGAGAATTGTCCATCTGTGAAGTCAACAAACATCAATTTTTTGTTCATGTTTAGACAGAGGTTGTTGGCTCTATACCAAGCTGTTAGCTGTTGCACCTGCTCTCTATATGCTGACTTCTTGTGCTTGCTGATGAGACCCACCACTATCATGTCATTGGTGAACTTGATGTTGTAGCTCCAGCTGTGCCTTGCTGCGCAGTTGTGAGTCAACAAAGTGAACAGCAGGCACCCGGGCACACAGCCTTGAGGGGCCCCGGTGCTCAGTGTGGGGGTGTTCAATATGCTGTTCCTGATCCATACAAGCTGAGGTCTCCCAGTCAGGGAGTCCAGTTGCAGAGGGAGGCATTTAGGCCCAGCAGGCTCAGATTTTTAGTCAGGTGCTGAGAGATTGTGTTGAATGTTGAACAGAAGTCTATGAGCAGCATTTGTACATGTGTGTAAGGGCCAGTTGGATAGCGGTGACAGTGGCATCGTCCGTGTAGCAGTTATGCAAACTGCATGGGGTCCAGTGAGGGTGGCAGCAGGGTCTTGATGTGTCTCATGACAAGCCTCTCGAAGCACTTCATAATGATGGGCGTGAGTACAACAGGACGATAGTCACTGAGGTAGGACACTGTAGACTTTTTCGGCACAGGGATGATTGTCTTGAGGCACGTTGGAACAAGAGTGCTGCACAGGGAAATGTTGTGAAGACATCCCCTAGCCAATTTTGCAGTGGTCTGCACATTCCCTAAGCACACGGTCAGGAATCTGTATGTTAATTCTGCATAGTTTTCCTCACATCAGCCATGGTGAGACAGAGTATGGTGGGTGTGTGCGTACTTTCTGCTTTTCAAGTGACAGTTTGGCCCTTGCTGTTCCTAGAGCCACCTGCTCTGAAGGTGAAGTCTCTGGTCGCTTTTGATTGGTGCATGTGATGATGGTCTTTGAGACAGTCGTCAAAGCTGATGTAGCTGGCCACTAATGCTGTGTATCCAAGTTAGTGGAATTGGCATTGGTTGCAGCTTCCCTGAATATGTGGCAGTTAGTGGTGCTCAAAACAGTCCTGAAGAGCAAAGTTGGCTTTGCCTGGCCAAAATCAGAACCGGTGTAGAGCATCTGATGAGCAGCTTGTATGCTGAAATTCACATAACATGTTTTGAGTAGATGAGGTGGATGCGTGGCTCCAAACAATGTGTTCCAAGGATTTCCAGCACATTTGCCCTTCTCGTTGCAAAGTCCACATGCTGATGAAATTTGAGAAATCAATGATTTGAGATTTGCAAACTGGAGTCAGATGTAGTCCAATTTATTGTCCAGGGTGCAACCACTGGTAAGTAGGATGGACGAGAGAGCCGGCCGGCTAGGGTTTGTTTTTAGCCTAGCACCAACACTCATCCTCTTGGTCTTTTGGTACTTTCTCTTCTCTTCTGCTTTCTTGCTTTCAAAGATCCCCTCCCCTAACCACTGGCATCAGGCGACACTGAGGACTTTGTCTTTGCAGCAAGCCAAGATCATAAAGCTTCTCCAGCAGATCATCATGCGGGTTGGCTGTTATGCGATTTCTGTGCTGTATTAATGCCGTTTGTATAGGTGAACTGCTTTCTCTGGTGTCCATGTACCTTAATGTCGGGCTAAAAACGGGAATAGCACTATTTTGTATCTGGAATAGTAGCGTGCTACCACCATGCCACTATCTTGGATTCTTTATTATTTGGTTAATGCTGGGCATGTAGCATTTTTTTTTAAAGTGTTCGGTAAAAAGAGAAAACTGGAGGCAGGCTTTGAGGTCACAACTTGATTGTCTTATTTTTACCAGAGACTTTAAAAAAACAAAAAAACAAACCTTGGCTCTCTCTCCACTCAACTCTCATCTTTCTATTGTATTCAGCTCAACTACAACAGAGAACAGTCCTCAGGGAAATTAAGCACAGGTGTGTGATCCCTACCACTTGCCTTCCTTGGTTCTGCCCTCCATTCACATAAATAGAGCCTTCCACAACCTGCGCTACTCCCAAACATTATGCGCTTATATTAAAGTTGTGCAAAAGAGGTTGATGAAGTAACAAAATTGAGATTTTCTTTTAAACTATGTCTGGTGTGGGAGGGTAGAAAATGACTGATGGTCAAGTGTCCATAAACTTTTAACCATAGAGTGTATATAGTTTTGTTAAAGCAATATAGGCATGTTAGCCAATATTACACTCCAACTTGAAATTGTAGTTGGCTACATAGCTGTTATATTATGGACACTGCAATGATGGTCCAATCATCCCTCCTAATTACCTGTAAGGACAACCATCTTCATTTGGCTTGGAACTTGTCTCATTTGATAGTATGCAGTAAAACAAATATGTTTCTGAACAATTTTGATTCTGACACCAAATAGCCTGTGATATTTTAGAATTTGTGTGGGGAAAAAAGTCTAGTATATCTTACATTTAATTTTTATTGTCATGTTTTCTGACTCTCCTACCAATTACTTCTGTCATGGTCCTTTTTAAGCCTACTTGGTAAAATCAGAATTACAGCAGGTCAGGTTATCTTTGATGAAATTGTTGTTGGCATTGGGGTTTTTTTACTTCCATGTGAGTTGGGCATGGAGATGCAGAACAAAGAGGAATTGCAGCTACTTAATAATTACTTGTTATTTTAGATTATTTTTTTTAAAGGAATCTCCACCGCTTATTGTTGGCTATTGTTTTCAAGGTTACTACAAAGGAGCAGTTCAAAAACTCTCATGTACCCTTATGTATAATGTAAATAATATATTCTTAATCACAGTGGAATGAAAACAGTCATGATGAATTATCATGATGATGATGATGATGATGATGATAATGAACATATTAACAAAAATAAAGGATGTGAAATGTGTCTCCAATCTCCTAGTATGTCGGGGTCTAATAAAGAGTGGTGAACGCCAAGATGAGGAGAATGTTGCTGGGAGACACAGGACTGAGGCATTAAGGCAGCTGTGCCAGATGAACCCATCTCAAGCCTTTAACATCAGAGCCATGGTGGTGCGAATTCACAGCTAAGCTAAATGCAGCTTACATTTAGGGCTACCATGAATCAAGGTTTATAACCTCAGCTACACAAATCATTTTTATTGAATACTATTATTAATCATCCTGTCTTGTTCTCCCCAGGTAGAGGAATGCCACCTACCGGGCTTAGGGGTCGCGCTGACTTTAGATTATAAGCCAAGCAGTGCAGACAAAGCTGTTAGTCCTCTAGTGTCTTATGTCAGTGGTCTGCTCCTGGGTACAAACAGCAAAGTACGCACATGGTTTGGTATGTTCATTCGCAATGGGCAACAGGTGAGAGATTGCACTCATTTGTGTACACATGGGCATCTACACAAACTCTCAAACAATCCATCAAACATGAACAAAATGGGATTTATGTGACCTTTGACCTTGTTTGCTTTTTTCACCATTTTGTACTAAACACTATAGACTATTGTATGTGAAATACATGTACGCGTACAAATGTACAGTGTCTGCCAAATTGCAATAGAAAAGCAAAGTCTATTTGCAGTTGTGGCTCCCCTGTCTTACGAGTTATGACCCTGTCATATATAGCAATAGCAATTACCCTGTTTGCTATTTCACTTCTTTGGGGTCATGTATGGAAGTGAATGGGGATAGGAGTATACTATGGGTATGTTTTTGTATTTGGAAGTGATGTCAGATACAGCTGATGACCAAAAATTTCCATTTGAAATTTTACAGATTTACAAAAAGCAATTGCAATTTTTAAAAATATTCTGGAAAATAATTGTGTGTGTGTGTATTTAACCTGCATCCTTCTACATCTCTGTTTTTCTTCCCTCGATTTGGCATCAGAGAAAGAGTCACAGTAGTTCAGTTTTGTGGCAAATGCGGAGACAGCTGCTTTTGGAACTGGTGGCCATCTTGCCTTGCTCACACATCAGACGTGCACCTCATGACGCAAGGCTCAGTCCTGAAATAGAGGGCAGCTCAGCATACTCAAGCCTAAGAGAAGAGCATGTGGTCAAAGCCAGTTCATTACTCAGGCTTTACTGTGCTCTTATGGGCATTGCTGGCCTCAGGTATTGGCCTCATGCAGATTGCAGCCAGACAATATGGATAATTTGTTTAAATATCACTTCCACAAATAAATATATTTATACATACCGTGCTCTGGAAAGTATTTGTCTCCTTGTTTCTATATGCAAACTTGTAAAAGTATTATTCATCTCGTTCAAAAGATTTAAAACACAAACTCAATAACTTTTATGTACCTTTTAGCAGCAGTTACTGAATTCAAACACTTCCTATGCTTTAAGCAAATGTACATAAAGCTTTATGATCTTTCTGATTGCCAGTGGTTTTTTTCTTTTTATAGATATAATTTTTGCTCTCTTTTTAGTCTCTTTCTAATGCTTTTTCTCACCTCTTGGCTAGTCTGACACCAAAGGTGCCATTCTTAGAATGATATAACAGATCTAGATGTAAATATCAGGAAATGAAGGCTAAAATTCTGAGTTATTGTCTCATATTCATTGAGCTCAAATACTGTTTAGATTTTTTTTAAACAAATGTTAAAAATTTTAAGTGTGGCATATATTTAAAAATAGAAAAGATCAAGAAGGAGCACTAAGCACTATATAAATTGAGGTTAGAAACATTTGTTAGTTTGTAGATGCAGACCTTGAATCTTTAGTCTGTAGTATTTTAACATGCTGCTGGTTGAAGCTGTGAATATGTTCATAGCATGAGGCATTTAATTGTTCTTTTTTTGGTCCCCTCTTCTAGACCCACAGATGAGGAGGCTGAGCAGCTACTCCAGCTGATGACCAGCCGCCCCCCTGCTACACCTGCTGGAGTCCGTTTTGTCTCTCTGTCATTTTGCAAATTACTCGCATTCCCTACACTTGTCAGGTACTTCTCATGTTCCATCTGCTATTGAAATTAATTATTTTTATTATTTTATTTTTCAGTCTACATTAGCCATGTTTGTGTTTTTTTCTCCCCATACTTTTTACCTTCTGTATTTTTGGTTGACTGTACTTCTCAGATAGTTTTTATCTGTGATGCAAGCATCCTTGACTCATAGTAGCATAGGTATGAAACATAGGTGTTTTTATTTTTAAGGAGTCATTATAATGGTAAAGGACACCTTCATGTAATTTCATTTTAAAATGTGATACAATGATTTTCTGTGTGGTATTCACTCATTACATGTGGCATTGAACACACAGCATGAAGATTCTAAGTACATTTCACTCCAATCTAATCATTTTGTCAGAGACTAAATTAATAGAATGTCATTTCTCCAGGTCCATGGTGTAACAGTACACAGGATTACATAAAGTATAGATACACAGGACAGTGTACCTAGACAGAAAAGGAAAATCTAATACAACAAATTTTCTGTAAGAGAGGGAGTTTGTTTTGGAATTTGATTGTTGGAATGGAGTACCTTCTGCTAGATGGCAGGGAGGAGGAGTGCATGAGAAGAGGGGTCATCCACAATGCTAGCTTAGCATTGGTTATAGCACTTGTAGCACTGGGTGTACTTCCAATTTTGTAGAAAACAACCCTGCAGGAACTAGCTTGTCTCACATTAATTTAATTAGGATCTAGAGGCAAGCTTTTTTATTACAGATGATCCAGTACATCATTCATTTGCCTGCTTTAGGCATTGCATCTTAATATGAGGTTTACTACAGTAAAACAAGTAAGACAATAATTTTATTAGAGTAAATGCATTGTGTATTGCAGTTATCTGTTAAACATCACATAAAACCTAAGACTAGTTGAGTCTCTATAATGTACGTCTCCAATTGACCCACTTTTCATTTAGTACACCAGAACAGGAACAGCTGATGGTGATGTGGCTCAGCTGGATGATTAAGGAGGAAGAGTACTTTGAAAGGTACTTTTAATCTGCATTCAGTTTGCAGAAATGTGAATTACTGGTTCTAACAAAATTTATTTTGTTCCTACAAGCGTTTTTGTTTTTGTCTTATGCATATGGTGTTATGGTTTATGGCTAATGAAGGTGTATGATTGGGCAGTTTATTTAAAATGAATTCCCATCTTTTTGGTTCTTACCAGCTTCTATAAACAAAGAAATAACCTCTTCTGACAACAGGAAAACCCCCAGCAGATTTCAGTATGTAGTCATCATGGTTATTTAGCAATCTCCAATTTTAAATTAACCTTCTGAAGCATTGTTTACTTCAAGACAGTTGCCTTTCTTTCTGGGAGTAGGCATCCCATGTTTAATGATGAGACAGATATAGAAAAATCCAGGTAGTACGTCATGTGACCTACAGGCCTTTGCAATCACATTAAATATGTCAGCATGACTTGCATCTGCAACAATGCTCAAAAGTTTTGGGGCACCCCAAGTACAAAAGCAAATCGACATCTGAATGGCTAAAGAAGAAAACGGCAAAGTTCAGTTGAAGTTTAATTATAATGTAATTTTTACTAACTTGCTTTCAGATTTTTTGACTTACATTTTGGAGAAAAATTTACACTTTGAAATCTGTTTTTAGCAGTTGGTGGGGTTCATACCATTGTTATTGAAAGATAAACATAGAATTGAAAGATTTTTTTCACATTATTTTATGTAACTCTAACAACTATATTGCTCCACTGTAATGTTAGAATAAAAACAAATGGTGATAGACCTATGATGATAGACCCCAGATGTCCATTGTTAAAAGCATTATTTAAATAATACTGAATTGAATACTTGTATCTATATGAGATTTCATTTTTTTAGCTTCAATATATATTTAATTACAAAGCTTTGTGAAACGTTTGTTTGTTTGAGTATTTTTCAAATAAATTGGTTTCTTGGATGTACAATGTGTCAGAAATGTACAAAGCCCTGCTTCAGTCTGTCCCTCTCCCTCTTCTCATACAGTGCAGCTGGTGTTTCTGCTTCTTTTGGAGAGATGCTGTTGCTTGTTGCTATGTATTTCCATACCAACCAGCTCAGTGCCATTATTGAGCTAGTCTGCTCCACATTAGGAATGAAGGTGAGCATTTTGACTGTGTCATTAGGTTTAGGCTAGCTGTAAACTCTACAAGCACAATTGCAGAATATCTAGGTATGTTTTACTGTAAATGCTAGAATTAGACCCTGTCCCGAATGCCACATTTGTAGCATTGCGCTCTTCATTTGCTCTTGTCCAGTCTAGGTGAGGCCTTAATGTGTCCCATTTCTTATTTTAGGCCTCAGAAGTGTGTTGTCACAAGTGTCCTCTATGAACAATTATGACATCTTTTGGAATCAATGTGAACTCAGAAATGTTCTTTTTGTGATTATTTGCAGAGGACAGTTACAGTGTATGAACTTATTGAATTGACTTTCACCCGAAGTCTTTGGTCACTCATGTAACAGATTTGAAAGATCTTCTGAAGTATTGCCTTTTTTCATCAGAATTCTTAATGTTCTTTGTGAAGTTAGTGTAAAACTAATAGAGTTTATTTTTTAATATGTTGCTTTAAGTCGTAAAGAAAAGGACAATCTGGACCTTACTTGGACCGTATTTGGATGAATCGCTGTTTGACTGTACGTTAGTGACTGATTTTCCTAAGACTGTTTGTCTAAGATGTCTTCTAAATGTATTTACTTACTTCTTACAATCCATTATTCCTAAACCACTATCACTATACAGTACAGTTGGTTTGGCTATACAGGTGTACGATTCATGCCCAGGACCTGCTTAGTTGCAATTTTAGTATTTGTGTTTTCAAAAGTGATTTCTGTATTTGCTGAGACTGAGGTGAAAGAGTTATCCTTATCTTGTTGCACAGATTGCCATTAAGCCCAGTTCTCTAAACAAAATGAAGACCATATTTACCCACGAGATCTTCACTGAGCAGGTACAGTGCAAAATAGGAAATTCTCAGATTCACAATTTCAAAGTAGCATGTATGTCCTTTATCGTAAGCATGATTAGGATTGACTGCTAGCCTATCATGACTCATGCCTATTACCTTTGTCACATTTGATTTAATATGAATGAGTAACAGTTTATTATTAAATGACAGTAAAATGACAATTTGTGAACTCTGTAAAACGACTTGGTTTATGTTGTAGGTGGTTACTGCCCATGCGGTGAGAGTGGCTGTCACCAATAACCTGAGTGCCAATATTACTGGTTTTTTACCCATCCATTGCATTCACCAGCTTCTCAAAAGCAGGGCCTTCACCAAGCATAAAGTCTCCATCAAGGTACAGAGGAGTTTTTTTTTTCCTTATTTACTTTACTGCTAAACTTAATTCTGTTACACTTTCCACTGTCATGCTCTTGAGGTTTGTTGTTGTCTTCTTCACTGATATCCAAAGTATGTATACCCCCCCTAGGGTGCAATCTCCACATGCATCACCCATAGAAAAACATTTTTAATGTTATCTATTTGCCTAAATAATTATACAGATGTGTGTATTTTGCAGTGGTGGACAGTAAAGACAGTAAATGTAAATCATTAATGTACTTAAGTATCTTTTTCCAGTATCTGTACTTTAGTAAAGTATAAAGATTTTTTGAGATTTTTTTACTTTAATTCCACTACATTTTGAAGTAACACATCGTACTTTCTACTCCACTACATTAACCCACATCTCTCATTACTTGTATGTTAAAAAAAACAAAGCAGTTGTCCATTTACAGCATAGCAAGCAAACTGAGCTACAGTGTGCACATTAATTTTAAACCAATGTATCTTTTTGGTTTCATTAAATACAGTGAGTGCAAACGATCCTGTAGAGCATTAAAACTAAATTGCCACAGCCTGAAATACTGTAGCTTACAATGTAAGAAAACCCTGACCCCATCCTGTCACCTGCACACTCATGGCCTTTGGCCTTACCTGCAGGATTTGCTTTAAGTTTTAGAACAGAAGAAAGACTTTTTCATATTCAAATGCCTCAGTGACATATGATTTCGTCTTACAAGAATTCTCCATCATATTTGCAAAAACGTAGAGGTGAGCATGTCCTGTGATGATCACAATGACGATTTTTTAAATATAAATCTGTTAGCTCACAGCATTGAAGGATTTTCTTGTGTATGTGAATAAATCTGTCGTTATCTTAATTATGTTGTGCATGGATAGTTACGCTATAGTTAGGTAAATAAGCTAACGAAATCAGTAACTCTTAAACAGCAGTCTATATTACTGATATTATACAGCAACCCAATAGTTCAACTATTATTGTTATTTGACCAGTCATGAAGTAAAATTTCTTTTTCATCGTTTTTTTTTATTGTAAAGCAGAATAAGATTACTTAAGATAAGATAATTGCCCATCACACACCAAAGCATTAGTTACTAAATACTGAAATATTGACTGCTGAATTCGAACATTTTTTCCTCTGAATCTGTAGAGCAGCAAGTTTCTGTTAAAGTGAATCTGCGTAGATCCTTGCTTGCCATTTGTTTTAAACTGATTCTCCAGTAGACAGGCATGCTCTGCACACATTAGCTATTCTGTATGAGTTACTAATGTTCAGTTGACATTTTCTTCTTTATAAGTCAGACTGTCCCGCTGTAGTACTTAATATTTTCTTCTGCCGTGATGTATATATTTTCATTTTTTAGCACTTTATGTAGAAAACAATTTACAATCTACAAATCCTGTCTTTATTCAAGGGCAGAGGTGGACAAAGTACATAACCTCCTTACTTGAGTGAAAGTACAGATACTATAGATTAGCGAACATCCATCCGGTTTATTACTTAACTCGCGTTCTCTCCTCCTTTTCCTCCTTACATCACATCCAGTTTAACTACACAGTTCAGAGCTCCTATTTCAAAATAGTAGTCACAGTGCAGTTACTCATGAACACATTTTCCCCTTTTTTAAAGAACATTCCTGTAATTATTAATCTAAAACACATTCATCTTGTAGCTTTAACTGGTCTTTTGATTCTCGAGTATATAACACTGTAACACATATCTGATAACAGTAGTGATGCAGACCATACCAATTTTGTATCATTAGAACTTATTAAATCAAAATGGCACAACTTGGTAGCATACCAATGAACACAGTGCATTCAGTACATCAGGTCTAAGTGACATAGTCCTTTAACCAACTAGGTTTGTGAGCATTACATTTAGGTCTAAACGTATGGTTATGTGTATAGTGATCTGTGTTCTCAGCAGGAACTGTGGTTGGGCATGGAAATGCAGTAAGCTTGGAAGCATTCCAAGTTTTCCCATTACTAAGGACGTATGTACCCACCCCGTCTTTTGTTCACTGTGAGCGGATCTGTGAATTTACTGTGTCCCTTAAGAACATACAGATGATTTCGAACTCTCACTTTGTCTCCCTCCTAGAAGCAAGGGTTGCGTGCGCTGCGCTTACCATCAGCATACCGTTTCATTTTCTGTTGCATCCGTGTAACCTTTTGGCAGACAGTAATTTCAGTGGGTGTGCACACAGGGGAAGATGGCAGAATAGACAGCCTTGTGCGTATTTGCCTGCCAAAAGAAATTGAAAGGGAGAAGTACCGGTTGTGGCACGCGGAGTGGCACGGTATACCTGCAAGAAGTCAGTTACTACAGGTTTCCATTGTTGATGCTGCTGGATGGCCATTTGAATTGTATGTTTGAGCACACAGTTAAACCTCTCTACGGCACCATTAGCTGCTGGATAGTAGAGAGAAGAACGATGGGGCCAGATATTCTGTTGTTTTTAGGAAGGCAGCAAAGGAAGCAGATGCTCAGTGGAGTGCCATGACGACTAAATACCAATGAGAGAAATGAAATCACAGCACTTGTAGTAACAGTGTGAGCAAAGGAGACCTCAGGCCATTTGCTGTAATAATCAGTCAATTTTATAGCAAACCTGCCGTCAGATGCGGTGGTGTCAAATGGCCCGACTATTTCCATAGCTACCTTCTGCCATGGTCCATCTGGGAGCGGTATTGGCTGAAGAGGGGCAGGATGTGATTTCACTGTTTTGTCATCGAGTCGACATACATAACAAGAACGAACAGTGTCGTGAACCTGAACATCTATCCCTGGCCACCAATAGAGATCGCAGAGACGCTGTTTAGTTCTCACCTCCCCTTGGTGCCCTTCGTGCACTATAGAGACCAGCGTAGAGTGAAGAGCAGCAGGTACTATCAGCCGTGAGCCTTGGAAGACAAAGATATCCTTGACAGACAATTCCAGTCACAGCTGATAGTATGGCAACAAGTCAGCATTCAGTCCCTTGGGTGAAGGAGGCCAGCCATCAGTAATCTGTGCACGAAGTTTGGTTAGTACAGGACAAGAAGCACATGCAGCAGCAACATCAGCAGCAGACAGAGAAGTACAAGTGCAGACAGAAATGCAACAAACTCTTCATCCACATTATCATCAGCATCATGAGCCAGATCAGCAGCATCGTCAGGTAAGGGCACATGTGACAGGTAATCTGCAGGGGCATTTTGGGAACCTGGACAATATACCACATCATAGTTAAATGACATGAGGCGTGCAGACCACCTTGCTGCACGGAGTCCAGCACGACCAACACCTTTAGTGGTAAGTAGGGTTGTCAGAGCCTGGTGGTCCATACGTAGAGTGAAACGATGGCCCTATAGATAAGTACGCCACCTTTCTATGGCCCACACACATGCTAGTGTTTCCTTTTCAACTGTGCCATATTTACGCTCAACAGCCATCAGCGTGCATGAAGCAAAATCTACAGTACGTTCAATGCCATCTGGACTAACCTGGGAGAGTATGGCGCCCAGGCCATAATCAGAAGCATCTGTAGAGACGATGGTACACATTGTGGGGTCAAATAATGCCAAGGAGGGGTTGCTTGCCAGCAATTGTTTCACTTTGATCAAACTTTGTTCTGCCTCTTTTGACCAGCTGAATCCATTGTGATTCAAATTTTATTTGTCACATACATAATCGTACACAGTATGATATGCAGTGAAATGCTTACACGACTGTTTTGACCCTTGAAAAAGGAATAAGGACAGAAAAAAGACAAGGATAAAAATATATAAATACAAAATATAAAACATAAAAATACGAATTATACGAAAAATACGAAATATAAAATATAAAAACAAGAAGTTCACAGTAGGTAAAAATAAAATAGAAATATAGCTGCAAGCAGCAATGACGGGCCCTCGCACTATGGTCCATCACTACACGGTGCCATCGCCACCCAGGCACACCAGACACAGTGAGCACAGTGGGTACATGCATTAAAAGGGGAAATATCAAAAGGACAAGAGTGACAATTTGGGTGTAATGAAAGTGATCACAGCAATGTCCACTGATGGCAACAAGAAAACTGACTTTCCTTCTAAACTATATAAGGACAAATAGGACAGTTTGGGTGTAATGAAATAGATCATAGCAATGTCCAGTGATATCCAAAGGGACAATGACTCTCCCTCTAAACTATATTACTATATGAAGTTATTTATATATATATTTATATATATATATATATATATATATATATATATATATATATATATATATATATATATATATATATATATATATATGTATATGTCACCCAGAAAAATGTATACACATTTCAGGAAAAGAAAAATTTGTATAAGTATTTTATTACTAAATGTATTGATATGTGATTTATTGATATACAGCGCTGGAAAAAAATAAGAGACCACTGCAAAATAATCAGTTTCTTGTCTTTTTTTCTTCCAGGTTCATGTATTGGTGAGATGAAGTGTTTTGTTGATTTTTTTTTTTGTGAACTGCTGATAATATTTCTCCTAAATTCAAAATATAACTTTTGTTATTTAGAGTGTATATTTAAAGGAGCACATCAAAATAACCCAAGATCAGTATTTTAATAACTCAAATATAACAAAATGCAAATCATTTGTAAACAAATTGTGTTAATGCTTTGCCTAAATAACATTAAGAAATCAGTATTTGGTGGAATAACCCTGATTTGCATGTGTTTTGGCTCCATGCTCTCCACCAGTTTTTCACATTGCTGTTGGGGAACTTTATACCACTCTTTCTGCAAAAAGCAAACAGCTCAGCTTTGCTTGATGGTTTGTGACCATCCATCTTCCTCTTCATGACATTCCAGAGGTTTTCAATAGGGTTCAAATCTGGAGATTGGGCAGTGCTCTCGTATTTTTTCCAGAGCTGAATATGATATTATGATAATATGATAATTATATTATACTAATGTAATATACATCATACTGTTTTTTTTTCTGAAGTGTATATACATTTTTTGTTTGACTCTGTGTATATAAATTGTGAACAAGGAGCCATATTTAAAAAAACAAAAAAAGGGAAAGAGCCTCTAGTGGACATAGTATAGTACTGCAGGAGTCAGGCCAAAACAATGTCTAGTCAGTGGACTGATGAATGTAAAAATTTATTGTGAGCCGTTTAAGCATCACAAAATCATGAAACTAAGCAAACTTACTCACAACCAGTTGTTCTTTCTATGTAAAATATTTTGAAATATTAGGACTTTCCACTGTTAAGATATAAGAACATTAATTTTCTTCTATGATTTACTCACAATAGCAACATCATTCAAAATATTACAAATTCCTTCAGTTTTCATCAGCCATGTCCTGACATTATTCTGACTGATTTTCAACCAAATCAGGTGAAAGTAAGGGAAAACAATAGATTTCTAAAAGTGACACACTTCCTGCTGCCAGTTGGTGGCGCTATGACTGACACTCACAATAGTCATGTCCATGTGATCAGCTTTCGTCTCTTAATATAAAGTTGAGATTTTATGTACATCACTCAATATACACCAAAGTTATTAGCCACTTCCTGTTTCCTTTTATTCGCCATAAGTTTAAGGGCTCCTCACGGCTGAACCGTTTGAAATATCAAAGATCCCTTATTAATTTTAGATCCTCAATGTCTTCAGATCATATTGGACCCTGTTTGGTCAAAATCATACAAATCCCCTAGGAGGAGTATATCAAATTCCATTGGGTCCATTTTTCAAACATCCCAAAATAACTGACTTCCTGTTAATCAGATCCCATGACAGGTGGATGAACGTCATTTAGCTCAATGAGATCTAAATGAATACCTCGTCTCATGCATATACGTGCAAGTGAATATGAGCTGTGCAGCTATATTTCTGACAAAGTTCCAGGGGGCGCTGTGACAGCCCTGTGCCACGCCTGGGGACCACCCACACTGGACTTTCTCATACCCATTTACACTCTCTATGGGAAATATTTTGGAACATTAGGCCTTTCCACTCATAAGATATGAGAAGATTCATTTTCTTCTATTATGTTCTCATGTAAATCGTCGCCATAGTAACACAATTCAAGGTATCAAAAATTCCTTCACAGTTTCACATCAGCCATGTCTTGTCATTATTCTGACTGATTTTGAACCAAATCAGGTGAAATTAAGGGAGAAAATACACTATATTGCCAAAAGTATTCGCTCACCCATCCAAATAATCAGAATCAGGTGTTCCAATCACTTCCATGGCCACAGTTTATAAAATCAAGCACCTAGGCATGCAGACTGTTTTTACAAACATTTGTGAAAGAATGGGTCGCTCTCAGGAGCTCAGTGAATTCCAGCGTGGAACTGTGATAGGATGCCACCTGTGCAACAAATCCAGTCGTGAAATTTTCTTGCTCCTAAATATTCCACAGTCAACTGTCAGCTGTATTATAAGAACGTGGAAGTGTTTGGGAACGACAGCAACTCAGCCACAAAGTGGTAGGCCACGTAAACTGACGGAGCGGGGTCAGCGGATGCTGAGGCGCATAGTGCGAAGAGGTCGCCAACTTTCTGCAGTGTCAATCGCTACAGACCTCCAAACTTCATGTGGCCTTCAGCTCAAGAATTCAAGAACAGTGCGCAGAGAGCTTCATGGAATGGGTTTCCATGGCCGAGCAGCTGCATCCAAGCCATACATCACCAAGTGCAATGCAAAGCGTCGGATGCAGTGGTGTAAAGCATGCCGCCACTGGACTCTAGAGCAGTGGAGATGCGTTCTCTGGAGTGACCAATCGCGCTTCTCCATCTGGCAATCTGATGGACGAGTCTGGGTTTGGCGGTTGCCAGGAGAACGGTACTTGTCTGACTGCATTGTGCCAAGTGTAAAGTTTGGTGGAGGGGGGATTATGGTGTGGGGTTGTTTTTCAGGAGCTGGGCTTGGCCCCTTAGTTCCAGTGAAAGGAACTCTGAATGCTTCAGCATACCAAGACATTTTGGACAATTCCGTGCTCCCAACTTTGTGGGAACAGTTTGGAGCTGGCCCCTTCCTCTTCCAACATGACTGTGCACCAGTGCACAAAGCAAGGTCCATAAAGACAAGGATGACAGAGTCTGGTGTGGATGAACTTGACTGGCCTGCACAGAGTCCTGACCTCAACCCAATAGAACACCTTTGGGATGAATTAGAGTGGAGACTGAGAGCCAGGCCTTCTCGTCCAACATCAGTGTGTGACCTCACAAATGCACTTCTGGAAGAATGGTCAAAAATTCCCATAAACACACTCCTAAACCTTGTGGACAGCCTTTACAGAAGAGTTGAAGCTGTTATAGCTGCAAAGGGTGGACTGACGTCATATTGAACCCTATGGATTAGGAATGGGATGTCGCTTAAGTTCATATGTGAGTCAAGGCAGGTGAGCGAATACTTTTGGCAATATAGTGTATTAGATATTTCAAAAAGTGACACACTTCCTGCTGCCAGTTGGTGGCGCTATGACAGAGACTCACAGTTGTCATATCAGTGTGATCAGCTTTCAATGCTTAACATAATCCTAAGGTTTCATGGAGATCACTTAATGTACACAGAAGTTATTAGCCACTTCCTGTTTCGTTTTATTCGCCATAAGTTTAAGGGCTTCTCACGGCTGAACCGTTTGAGATATCAAAAATTCCTCATCAATTTTGCATTATCAATGTCTTGAGATCATTTTAGCCTGGGTTTGGTGGCGGTTGTATCAATTCCCTAGGAGGAGTATTTCAAATTCCATTGGGTGCGTTTTGCAAACAACTCAAAATAACTCACTTCCTGTGGATTAGACATAATGACATGTAATGTGAAAGTTGTTCAGTTCAATGAGATCTAAGTGTGTACCAAGCTCTACATGGATACGTGCAAGTGTGTAGCAGCTATGCAGCAAGATTTTCCAGGGGGCGCTGTAACGGGTGTGTGCCACGCCCAGGGCCGAGACACGGTGACTTCCTAATGGCCGCAGATTCCAACCTGTATAACCTGTATATAACATAGAATATATATAGGAAGTGTAAAATGTAACAACTGTGTTATGCAAAATTATATAAAGTGAATAGTGTGTAGTGTGCAATAGTGTCCAAGGTGCAGACAGCAGCAGTACGGGGTGGTCATGAAGTGGATTAAGGTGATGAGGTGATGAGACCAGTGGTATTGTCCATCTTTAAAGTGCAGATGTGCATAAGTCCTCTTTGTGTGTAAACGGGAGCAGACTGTGCAACATGCATGTTTGTTTTTGTATTGTGTGCACAGTCCTGAAATCTGCAAATGTGCAGATGTACATTTGTGTGTTGTTTATTGTGTGCCACAGTCCTGTAATGTGCAAATGTCCAGTGTGGTTGGTTGGAGTTTTCCAACACATGTGTAGGAGCATAGTAGGTCTAATCAGTTGAGTCCTATGTGAAGTTCTGATTGAGAGACCGTATAGCCTGCGGGAAGAAGCTTCTCCTCAGTCTCTCAGTGTTGGCCTTCAGGGAGTGAAAGCTCTTCCCTGACCTCAACAATGAGAAAAGTCCATTGTTGGGGTGGCTGAGGTCCTCCCGCTTGTTGTAGATTGAGTGCAGGTCAGGGAGCTTGGTACGGATGATGCGCTCAGCTGATCGCACCACCCTCTGAAGAGCTCGTCTGTCCTGCATGGTGCTGTTCCCGAACCAGGTTGTGATGTTTCCCGACAGGATGCTCTCTATGGTGCAGGAATAAAAGTTCCTTAGCACCTTAGCAGGCAGTCTAAAGTCTCTCAAGCATCTGAGGTGGAAGAGCCTTCTTCGCCACGGTGTTGATGTGACAGGACCATGACAGTTCCTGCGTGATGTGAACACCAAGGTATCTGAAGCTGTCCGCTCTCTCCACTGGGCTCTTGTTGATCACAGGGGTCTGGTAGTTCCTCTCCTGCTTTTTGCCGAAGTCCACTATCAGCTCCTTAGTCTTGCTGACGTTAAGGTGGAGGTTGTTCCTCTGGCACCAGTCCTCCAGAGTCTTAATCTCCTCCAGGTAGGCCGTCTCATTGTTGTTGGAGATCAATCCGACCACAACGGTGTCAACAGCAAACTTGATGATGTTGGTGGAGTTGGTAGTGGCCATGCAGTCGTACGTGTACAAAGAGTACAGCAGGGGGCTCAAAATACAACCCTGGGGGGCTCCATAGCTCCTGGGGGAGCTTATAGGCATGCGCACACTGGAGCTACTCTTCTTCCTGGCGTTCAGTCCCACTGCGTCGCGGGGTCCGCCTTTTTGCATTGTCTTCTCCATTTGGCGCGATCGAGGGTATCTTCGGGGGCGACGTTGGTGCGTTTCATGTCCTCGGTGATTGTCCATCCAGCTTTTCTTTGGTCTCCCATGTGGCCTCTTTCCTTGGGCTGATTTGCATGGCTGTCTTGGCTACAGAGCTGTCAGCGCTTCAAACCACGTGTCCGTACCATTGTAGCTGAGCTTCCTGCATCTTGTCTGTAATATGGGCGACTTTGGTGTTCATGACACGATCCCATCTTGTCAGGCAGAGGCTCCACCGTAGCAGGCGCATCTCCATCGCATGGAGGGCTTGCTCGTGCTTGGCAGTGGCTGGCCAGCATTCCGATCCGTACAAGGCAACTGGGTAGACAACGGTCCAATAAACTTTGAATTTGAGGCGATTCGGCGATCGCAGAGGACTCCAGTGACCTGTCGCCATTTCATCCATGTAGCAGTGATGCGGGCATGGACGTCGGGAAGCAGGTCGCCGTTGCTGCTGATGACTGACCCGAGGTACTTGAATTCTGTACCCCTTTTCAGGTCCACTCCATCAACAGTGATGGAGCCGTCTGATTGCGGACCACACTCCATGTACTCGGTCTTCTTCGTGTTTAATTCACCGAGGCGAGTCTTCCACTGTTGCGTTTGTCCTTGTACGTCTCCTCGGTCTTCATCTGAGAGGAAGACATCATCGGCGTACAGGAGAGACCATGGGTGGGGCCGTTGGAGGTCGGCGGTCACCACGTCCATACACAGGACGAATAGGAATGGTGAAAGGGCGGAGCCTTGGTGGATGCCCACTTTGGTTGTGAATGGCGGCGAGGTTCCAACGAGGGTGTGGACGGTACTGCTGGCATCGTGGTAGAGCAGCTTGACCCAGTTCACAGTTGCCGCGTAACCATAGGGCATGCCAGATCAGCTCATGGGGCACCTTGTTGAAAGCCTTCTCCAGATCGAGGAATACCATGTGGACTTTCTTATTCTTCTTGTGATGTTTCTCCAGGAGCAATCAGGCGGCATAAATGGCATCGGTGGTGCCGCATCCTTTCATGAATCCTCATTGATTCGGCATGATGATGACGATTGCTCAGAGCCTAGCATCGAGGATTCGCTCAAAAATCTTCATGGTGTGGCATAGTAGTTGAATTGGGTGGTAATTGGAGCTACGTTGCCTTTGCCCTTCCATATGTGGACACAGTATGGCCTAAGAACAGTTCCAGAACAGTTTGCCGAAAACAGCACTTGTCTTTATTGAGTTCCAAATGCTGTAAGACCTCTTGAAGTGTTCTGTCGTGTGTAGGCATGTCGTGTCCGTGGACAATATTATCATCCAGATAATTTTCAACTCCTGACAATCCAGCAAGGATGATGGTCATCATCTTCTGAAACGCTGCAGGTGCTGAAGCTAACCCATAAGGAACACGGCAGAAATGGTACAGTCCATCATGGGTAATAAAGGTAGTCAGATTGCGACTGTCCTCATGCAGCGTGTTAGCCAGGTCAGTAGTGGTGAAGACAGCAGAGCCTTTGAGAGAAGCAAGCAGTTCATCCATGTGTGGCAACAGAAAAGAATCCACAATTACTGCTTTATTTGGCCCTCTGAGGTGCACACACATCCTGATTTTTCCTGACTTTTCCCCAGCTGCTTGTAAGCTACTTAATTCCTCCGGCACAGCACTTCACACAGAAAGAGGTAGACGGGTGGTTTTTGACGCAATGGTGTGACCATTTCATCCAGCTTTACACGGTGTACAAAATTTTTAGCACATCCAAAGTCAGTTGAGTCAGCAACAGTGCACTGTAACACAGGAGAAGTAAGCTCAGGAAGGGTATTAGAAGATAACACTTGATTTATTCTCAATCTTCACTTGCAGTGCAGACATCAAGTCCCTCCCCATTAGTGGTGTGCCTTTTCCACAATGAAGAAAGTAGCAAAAGCTGTGTGGTCATGTAACGAAACGTTCGCTGACAAACACCCGACCACTGGAATTTGAGTTTTTGAGTAAGTCACCAGTCTGGCTGTCGGTTGTGACAGTGCAACATCACTGAAAAAACAGTACCAGAACAGTAACTTCTAGTAGTTCAATTTCATGCACCTCACGCATGTTTGACTGACCTCTGAATTATTCAGATGTTCACTGGCAAACATCAGATGAGCCTGTACATGTGCTTTCTTTAGCAGGGGGACCATGCAGGCGGTACTGGATTTCAGTCTTCCATGGCGTAGTGTATTACCAATTGTTTTCTTGGTGACTATGGTCCCAGCTGCCTTGAGATCATTGACAAAATCCTCCAGTGTAATTCTAGGCTGATTCCTCGCCATTCTCATGATCATTCCAGCCCTGTGTAGGTCTACAATCTTGTCCCTGACATCCATGGACAGCTCTTTGGTCTTGGCCATGATGGAGAGTTTGGAATCTGATTGATTGCTTCCTTCTGTGGACAGGTGAATCTCCCCGAGAGTGCTCCTACTGTAATCTCAGCTCCTTACCTGTATAAAAGACACCTGGGAGCCAGAAGTCTTTCTGACTGATAGGGGATCAAATACTTATTTCACTCATTAAAATGCAAATCAATGTATAACTTTTCTGAAATGCGTTTTTCTGGATTTTTTTGTTGTTATTCTGCCTCTCACTGTTCAAATACACCTACCATTAAAATTACAGACTGATCATTTCTTTGTCAGTGGGCAAACGTACAAAATCAGCAGGGGATCAAATTTTTTCCCTCACTGTATACCTCCATATGTTTCTGCAGGTTGGATGGTTGTTTTTGTAGGCTGTGATGTGGTTTGTTTTTGGTAAACAAAGCAAACATTTAAAACGAAAAGAATCTTTACTCTTTTCTAAAAACTGGAACATATTGTCTAAGTATGGCCATGGGTGTGCGCACTGTGTCAATGATCTGTCTTCGTCCATTTTGCCACCAATTGATCAGAGTTCAGAAAAGGACGGAAAACCACTGAATTTCATGAAACGTGGCGCTACAAGAGTGAAAAAAAATCATCCTCTGATTAACGTAACTACTTTCTACTCAATGTCCTTGACAGAAATGTAGTGGAGTAAGAAGTACAACTTAAAGAAATGAAGTTAAAGTAACAAGTTCCCAGAAAAAATAATACTCAAATAAAGTACAGATATTTAAAAAGTGTACTTAAGTACAGTACTCAAGTAAATGTACTTTGTTACTGTCCACCTCTGTTCAAGGGTCCTTTTTTTGTGTAGTGTCCATGCTCAAATTCCTGTTCCCTGTAAACAGTGACACACACACACACACATGCCATTTCAACAGCTGCAGGGTAAAGTGTTTTATCAGGTTTTAAGTACATTTGGATACAATTACCATTATACTTTAACTCAAGTAGAAATTCAAATTGAGGACTTCTACTTTTACCGGAGTAACATTTTAACTTAAGTAGCAAGTACAGGAGATGTGTACTTTGCCCACCACTGGTATTTTGGCAATTTCACATCTCGAATACTTGACAGGAAAATTGAGTCCATTCTTTCCCTTACCATGATGTGGTACAGCACATTAGACTTGTGCTAGGGCTGCACAATTAATTGATTTTCTAATCACAATAACGATTACAGATGTCACGATTAGGTAATAGTTTAAAGCTGTGATTACAAAAAAAAAATCAACGTATGTTATTCTGCGTGCTTAAGGGGTGTGTATTGCATGTTACGTTGTGTTGTGGAATTATTTTGGATTCACTAGCGATGATGGATAAACAGATACAACTTTATTGTCATTGCAAAGTACAGGTACATAGCAATGAAATGCCGTTTAGCATCTACCAGAAATGCAAATAGTAGAAATTGTGCAAATGAACAAGTGCAGATAAATATGTACATCAATAGATGTCAAAATGTGCATAGAGATAATATACCGTGTATATACAGATAGTGAGTGTGTGTGTGTGTATGTATATATATATATATATATATATATATATATATATATATATATATATATATATATATATATATATATATATATATATATATATATATATACATACATACACACACACACACACACACACACACACACACACATACATACATACATACATACATACATACATACAGGGGTTGGACAATGAAACTGAAACGCCTGGTTAATAATTCATTAGTATGGTGTAGGGCCTCATTTTGCGGCCAATACAGCATGTCTTGGGAATGACAGACACAAGTCCTGCACAGTGGCCAGAGGGATTTTGAGCCATTCTTCTTGCAGAATAGTGGCCAGGTCACTACGTGATGCTGGTGGAGGAAAACGTTTCCTGACTTGCTCCTCCAAAACACCCCAAAGTGGCTCAATAATATTTAGATCTGGTGACTGTACAGACCATGGGAGATGTTCAACTTCACTTTCATGTTCATCAGACCACTCTGTCACCAGTCTTGCTGTGTGTATTGGTGCATTATTATCCTGATACACGGCACCGCCTTCAGGATACAATGTTTGAACCATTGGGTGCACATGGTTCTCCAGAATGGTTTGGTAGTCCTTAGCAGTGACGCGCCCATCTAGCACAAGTATTGGGCCTAGGGAATGCCATGATATTGCAACCCAAACCATCACTGATCCACCCCCATGCTTCACTCTGGGCATGCAACAGTCTGGGTGGTACGCTTCTTTGGGGCTTCTCCACACCGTAACTCTCCCAGATGTGGGAAAGACAGTGAAGGTGGACTCATCAGAGAACAATACATGCTGCACATTGTCCACAGCCCAAGATTTTCGCTGCTGGCACCATTGAAACCGACGTTTGGCATTGGCACGAGTGACCAAAGGTTTGTCTATAGCAGCCCGGCCATGTACATTGACCCTGTGGAGCTCCCGAAGGACAGTTTTGGTGGAAACTGGAGAGTTGAGGTGCACATTTAATTCTGCAGTGAGTTGGGCAGCTGTGGTTTTATGTTTTTTGGATACAATCCGGGTTAGCACCCGGACATCCCTTTCAGACAGCTTCCTCTTGCGTCCACAGTTACTCCTGTTGGATGTGGTTCGTCCTTCTTGGTGGTATGCTGACATTAACCTGGATACCGTGGCTCTTGATACGTCACAAAGACTTGCTGTCTTAGTCACAGATGCGCCAGCGAGACGTGCACCAACAATTTGTCCTCTTTTGAACTCTGATGTCACCCATAATGTTGTGTGCATTGCAATATTTTAAGCAAAACTGTGCTATTACTCTGCTAATTAAACCTTCACTCTGCTCTTACTGGTGGAATGAGCAATCAATGAAGATTGGCCACCAGGCTGGTCAAATTTAGCCATGAAACCTCCAACACTAAATTGGCCAGTGTTTCAGTTTCATTGTCCAACCCCTGTGTATGTATATGTACATACACATATATATGTATATGTATTATAGTATACATATATATATAATTATATTATAGCACAATGTACAGGGTGAAGCAAAACTGCAAGCTCGTGAAGTGTAGTGAGACATGAGTGCCCTAGTGGTGTAGTGTAGAGTTCAGGGGATTTATGGTTGTAGGGAAAAAACTTGCCTTGAACCTGCTGGTTCTGATGCGGATGGATCTCCTCCTGGACAGGAGGCAGTTGAACAGTTTGTGAACTAGGGTTGGAGGAGTCCTTGAGGATTTTCTCTGCGCAGACATCTACTGTGGTGAATATACTCAATGGCAGGTAGTTGGGTGCCGATTATGCGTTGGGCAGTTTTTACCACCCTTTGCAGTGATTTTTCACACACTGTGGAGCTGCCATACCACATTGTGATGGAGTTCGTCAAGATGCTCTCAGTAATTCAGCGGTAAAAGTTGGTCAGGATCTTGGGGGATAGGTGAACTTTTTTTTAGTCTTCTCAGGAAGTAAAGATGCTTTTGCACCATCTGAACCAGAGTTGAGATTCAAGATTCAAGAAGCTTTTATTGTCATTTCAACCACATATAGCTGGCGCAGTACATAGTGAAATGAAACAACGTTTCTCCAGGACCTGGTGCTACATAAACATACAACAACAAGTTCAATACTAAACAACAAACACCACCACAGAGCTAGGACAGAAGTTTGTCTTAGCCACGTAAAGTGCACAGTGTGCAGCTAGATGCAAACAGAGCATAGACAAGACAGTGCAAAAAAGACAATAAATACAATGAAGACAACACAAAAGAACACAGGACACTTAGCGCTGAAAAGAAATAAAAGAACGTGTACTGGAATGTAAGTGAAATAAAATAGATAAAGTGAAATGTAAAAAAAAAAAAAAAAAAAAAGTATTGTGCAAGAATACATAGCAGCGGTTGAGGTAGTGCAAATAGAATAAACATAAATATAACTATAGCAGCGGATGACAGGTAGAGGTAGTGCAGTAAGTAATGAACAGTATAAATTGTGTGTGTGTTTGTGTCCACACAGTCAAGAGAGAGTGTGTGTATCTGTGTGTGAGAGACAGAGAGTTAGTATACAGTTCAGTCCTGAGTGAGAGTGTGTGTGTGTGTGAGAGAGTGTAGAACAGTTCAGTCCTGAGTGAGAGTGTGTGTGAGAGTGTAGAACAGTTCAGTCCCGGGTGTTGAGGAGCCTAATGGCTTGAGGAAAGAAACTGTTACACAGTCCGGTTGTGAGGGCCCGAATGCTCCGGTACCTCTTTCCAGATGGCAGGAGGGTGAAGAGTGTGTGTGAGGGGTGTGTGGGGTCAGCCACAATGCTGTTGGCTTTGCGGATGCAGCGTGCGGTGTAAATGTCTGTGATAAAGGGGAGAGAGACTCCGATGATCATCTCAGCTGTCCTCACTATCCGCTGAAGGGTCTTGCGATCTGAGACGGTGCAGTTCCCAAACCAGGCAGTGATGCAGCTGCTCAGGACGCTCTCGATGGTCCCTCTGTAGAACACAGTCAGGATGGGGGAAGGGAGATGGGCTTTACTCAGCCTCCTCAGGAAGTAGAGGCGCTGCTGGGCTTTCTTGGTGATGGAGCTGGTGTTGAGTGACCAGGTGAAGTTCTCCGCCAGATGGACACCAAGGAATTTGATGCTCTTGACGATCTCCACAGAGGAGTCATCGATGGACAGCGGAGAATGGTCACACTGTGCTCTCCTGAAGTCAACAACCATCTCTTTGGTCTTGTCGACGTTCAGGGAGAGGTTGTTGGCTCTGCACCAGGCTGTTAGATGTTGCACCTCCTCTATGTATGCTGACTCGTCGTTCTTGCTGATGAGACCCACCACGGTCGTGTCATCAGCGAACTTGACGATGTGGTTGGAGCTGTGCATTGCTGCACAGTCGTGAGTCAGCAGAGTGAACAGCAATGGACTGAGCACACAGCCCTGAGGTGCTCCAGTGCTCAGTGTGGTGGTGCTGGAGATACTGCTCCCGATCCGGACTGACTGAGGTCTCCCAGTCAGGAAATCCAGGATCCAGTTGCAGAGAGAGGTGTTCAGGCCCAGGAGACTCAGCTTCTTAATCAGCTGCTGAGGGATGATTGTGTTGAATGCTGAACTGAAATCTATGAACAGCATTCGAACGTAGGAGTCTTTGCAGTCTTTGCAGGTGTGTGAGGGCCAGATGCAGGGTTGTGGTGATGGCGTCTTCCGTGGAACGGTTAGGACGATACGCAAACTGCAAGGGGTCCAGCTGTGGTAGCTGTGACTTGATGTGCCTCATGACGAGCCTCTCGAAGCATTTCATCACGATTGGTGTGAGTGCAACGGGACGGTAGTCATTGAGGCAGGAAACCGTGGACTTCTTTGGCACAGGGACGATGGTCGTTGTCTTGAGGCACGTAGGGATGATGGAGCTGCTCAGCGAGATGTTGAAGATGTCAGTGAAGACATCTGCTAGCTGCTCCGCACACTCCCTGAGAACTCTGCCAGGAATGTTGTCTGGTCCAGCGGACTTCCGTGGGTTAACTCTGTATAGAGTTCTCTTCACGTCAGCCGTGGTGAGACAAAGCACTGGGTCATTAGGAGGAGGGATGGTCTTCCTCGCTGTTGTGTTGTTCTGTGCCTCAAACCGAGCGTAGAAGTCGTTCAGCGCATCTGGAAGGGAGGCGTCACTGTCACAGGCAGGTGAAGTTGTCCTGTAGTTGGTGATCGCCTGAATGCCCTGCCACATGCGCCGGGAGTCTCTGCTGTTCTGGAAGTGGCCGTGGATTCTCTGGGCATGTGCACACTTCGCCTCTCTGATGGCTCGGGACAGTTTGGCCCTTGCTGTTTTTAAGGCCGCCCTGTCCCCCGATCTGAAGGCAGAGTCTCTCGATTTCAGGAGAGCATGCACTTTCGTAGTCATCCACGGCTTCTGGTTGGGGCGTGTTGTGATGGTCTTGGAGACAGTCACGTCATCGATGCATTTCCCGATGTAGCTGGTCACTGATGCCGTGTATTCCTCCAAGTCAATAGAGTCGCCGTTGGTTGCAGCCTCCCTAAACATATCCCAGTCAGTGCACTCAAAACAGTCCTGAAGAGCAGAGATGGCTCCTGCTGGCCAGGTTTTAACCTGTTTCAGAACCGGTTTAGAGCGTCTGACGAGAGGTCTGTATGCTGGAATCAACATAACAGCGATGTGGTCCGAGTAGCCGAGGTGGGGGCGGGGCTCCGCACGATACGCGCCGGGAATGTTTGAATAAACAACATCCAGCGTGTTCGCCCCTCTCGTAGCAAAGTCCACATGCTGATGGAATTTAGGGAGCACTGTTCTGAGATTTGCATGATTGAAATCTCCGGCGATGATAAACAGTCCGTCGGGGTGAGCATTTTGCAGCTCGCTAATAGCTCCGTACAGCTCACACAGAGCCTCCTTAGCATTAGCGCTGGGTGGAATGTACACTCCGATAATGAGAGTAGTGGTGAATTCCCGGGGTAAATAAAAAGGTCTGCATCTAACAGTTACAAACTCCACTACCGATGAGCAGTAGTTAGACACAAGCACAGAGTCCTTACACCATGCCGTGTTGATGTAAACACACACACCGCCACCGCGAGTCTTACCGCACAGAGCTGCATTCCTGTCGGCACGAAACACGGTTAGTCCGGCTAGCTGAATGGCGGTGTCCGGAACTCTGTCGCTGAGCCACGTCTCCGTGAAAACAAAGACGCAGCAGTCTCTGAACTCACGCCGTGTAGTTTGCTGGAGTCGGATGTAGTCCAGTTTATTATCCAGTGAGCAGACGTTGGACAAGATGATGGAAGGGAGTGCCGGCCGGCTAGGGTTGGTTGTTAGCCTAGCACGGACACCCGCTCTTTTACCGCGCTTCCGCTTCCTCGAACAACGCTTGCGACGTCCTCTCTCCCGGCCACCGGCATCAGGCGACGCCGAGGACTGAAGGCCTGGACTTCGCAGCAAGCCAAGTTCGCGAAGTTTGCAGAGTAGTTCATCATGCAAGTTAGTAACTGCATGATTTCTGTACCGTAATATCGTCTGGCGGTCGTATACATGAACACCACTGTCTTTGGCGTCCATGCACTTTAAATTTAGCGCTAAAACAAAAAGAAAGCACCATTTTGGTTCCGGAGTGGCCGCTGCGTGCTACTGCCGCGCCGCCATCTTGGAAAGAATGTGAGGTGTTCTGATGCCAATATAGATCCTCAGAGATGTGGATGCCCAGGAACTTAAAGCTGGAGACACGCTCTATGTGGGACGCCGGTGTACAAAATGAGGGTTGAGGATATGTGATTATCCAACCTTACAGACTGAGCCCAATTTGTTAGGAAGTATGTAATCAAACTACATAAGGATGTGCAGATACCCAGGTCACTGAGCTTAGCGATCAGTTTACTAGGGATAACTGTATTAAAAGTAGAGCTGAAGTCAATGAACAACATTCGAATGTATGTATTGTTGTTCAGGTGAGTGAGAGCTAGCTGATTAGCAGTGAAAATAGCATCCTCTGTTGACCTACTCGGACAGTAGGCAAACTGGTGTGGGTCCAGTGTAGGTGGGAGACATGCTATGAAGTGACTTAGAACCAGCTTCTCAAAGCACATCATAACAATGGGGGTGAATGCAACAGGGCCGTAACCGTTCAGGCACTTTGCAGAAGAATGCTTGGGCACTGATATAATGGTTGTAGTCTTCAGACATGTGGGAACAGTGGCCTGGGCCAGTGACAGGTTGAAAATGTCAGTGGAGCATGATGTCGAGCAGCATGTTATAGTGTGTAAGTTATGTCGAACAACTGTTTCTGCACCATCAAGCAACACCACAAATTTATTCAATCATTTAAAATTCAGCCACAGAGTGCAATTCGACCAATGTTTTAGCGTGGAAAAAAAGCAACAAGCCATGCAAGAACTGCAATACAGACACCCATCACAACGTCATTGTTTTGTGCTTTTCCGTATGCAACAGGTTCTCCACGACAAATGGAGATAACTGAAGCCATTACTCATTTCATTGCAAAAGACATTAATACAGTTTATAGCGTGGTGCTTAAAAGACTCGTAAACACACTGGATAAGAGATGTCAACCCCTCCCACAATTACTTAGTCTAGAATTCATAAATTAATTTTATTTTTTAGTAACATTAACATTATTTATAGCATGCATATTTTTCCTTTTTCCTTTTTTTTTTATTTTTTAAAGAAACCGAAGCAATGAAAAGCAATGTATAGTTGACATTTGAGTCTTATGTAATAGTATTTTTTTCAGGAAGAATGTTTTCAGCTTTTTAAAAAAATTTTATATAAAATATGGCATGCAGTTGCTGCAAACAATGGTATAAAGCATTTCAAAACACCATTTAATGTAAATTGTGATACTCGTAATTAATAATCGCAATTACAATTTCAAGGGAATAATCGACAGTTATGATTTGTCATAATTGTGCAGCCCTAGCTTGTGCCTTTAACAAACTGTATGATTGATATTTTATATTTTAATTTTTTAGCATCTCTTAAAGTTTATTTTGCTCATTTCTACTGTCTTGCTTATTTCAGTCTTGTAGATGTGTTAAGCAACATAGAACATATAGCCTGTTGCATCAGATTACTCAATTGTACTCAAGAGTGAAAGAATAAGTACAGATGAGTAAAAAGCACTTTTTTTTTGTTGCAGACCCGTTGCCTACAGTAATTGCATCAAGACTACTACTCATTGACCTCACCAAATTGTTTTATTTTTGATGTTTTTAAGGCTTTTACCTGAGCCATTTTTTTTGGTTTCAAGCCTCAAGTCTAAAACCTTCCACTTGTTTTGCTTTGCTTTGTCTTTCTGCATGATGAACTTTCTCATGATTTGATGCCTTTGTCTGTAAATCAAAAGACAGAATGTTCCTGAAAACATCTGTATTCATTCTGTTGCTAACATACATTACATCATCAGTATAGATTAATGAGCCTGTTACAAGCTCAAGTGATGACACTGTTGCCACCATGTTTCACAGATGAGCTTGTGTGTTTTGGCTTTTCCATAATTTTTGTCGAGGTTAGTCTTGGTTCTAGAACTCACTCATCTCTGTATGTCTTCTGGCCTTCTGATTTTTACTGCTGATGAGTGGTTTGTGTCATGTAGTATGACCTCTGTATTTCTGCTTTCAAAGTGTTCTTTAAACAGTGGGTTGTGATGCCTTCACTTCTCCCATGTTGTTGATCTCACTGTCTGATGTTTTGGCATTTTTCCTTCACAGCTCCCACCATATTTCTGTAATCAGCTGTTGTTGTTTTCCTTGGTCTTGTTTGATGTCTGTTTCTCAGCACACCAGTGGTTTCTTTTAATGGCAATGCCTCTGATTGATGCTGTTATCCCAAATTCAAAATTGCTGGCAAAATTGTTCATGTTGGCTTGTCCTTTTTAATAGGAATACAGTCTATATAGGTGAAATTGTTCCAGTAATTTTTGCCTGCCTAAAAATGGGTGGTCTTATCCAAAATTTTCTGTTTTATGGTCTTGACACCAGGAAATTTTGAATTTTCTGTTCATATTCATCTTTTGAACTAAAACCCAATTGTCTAAAGCAGAAACAAATAAATAATTGGCCTTACTGTTCCAATAGATTCAGTGGAGACTATATTTCGCCCTGTTCACTAGATGTGGTCTTGGTAGGCTATATGAAGTGGAGCTTCATAATTACAGTGTAATAATTTATATTGATCCAATATGGCATCGCTCCAGTTCCAAAATGTTCATTCTTTTCAAGGTACATGAACGCCAAAGAAAGCGGTGTTCATGTATATGTCCACCAGATGTTATTACAGTACAGTAATACAGTAATCATGCTACAACCAACCTGCATGACGATATGCTTGCTGCAAAGACCAGGCCTTCAGTCCTCAGCGTTGCCTGATGCCAGTGGTCGGGAGAGGGGACATCAGAAGTGGTACTTGGAGCAGTACCATGACAAGAGGGCAGGTATCCATGCTAGGCTCTCCCGTTCCTAGTAATCTGACGTTTGCTACCTGGGCAATAAACTGGACTTCATCTAACTTAAGCAATCCATACAGCAAGAGTTTAGAGAATGCTGCATCCTTGTTTTCATGGAGACGTGGGTCAGCGCCAGAGTTCCGGACACCGAAGCAGGTAAAAATCTGCAACCAAAGGCAATTCCATTAACTTGGAGGAGCACATGGCATCAGTGACCAGCTACATTGGCAAGTGCATTGATGACGTGACCAGCTCCAAGACCAGCAACACAAGCCCCAACCAGAAACTGTGTATATGCTGCTATGGTCTAGAGACTTTGTCTTCAGAGCCGGGGTCAAGACGGCTCTAAGAACAACAAGGGCCTAACTGTCCCTAGCCATCAGAGAGGCAAAGAATGCACACACCCAAAGAATCCACAGCCACTTCTATGACAGCACTGACACCTGGCAAATGTGGCAGGGCATCCAGACGATCACTAAGTACAAGGCAACTTCACCTGCCTGTCTCCCAGATTCTCCATAGAGATTGTCTCGGATTGCAAGACCCTGCAGTGGATAGTAAGGACAGCCGAGGAGATCATTAGAGTTTCTCTTCTCTCCATCACAGACAACTACAACACACAATGCATAATAATATGCAGATAATATAAGAGATAACATAGTTCTAAGTTGTTTGTTGTGCTTTCCATTAAAGTCATTAACGTTGCTCTCTTAAAGGCATTGACTTATAATACAGGCTTGAAAGTTTGGTGAAAAATTAGTTTTCTTAATGGAGCATCTCTTTTTTTTCTTTTTCTTCTTCTCTCCAGGATTGGATCTTTAGGCAGCTGTGTGAGACCACCACACCCCTTCACACTCAGCTCCTTCCTCTCATTGATGTTTACATTACGTCCATTCTTACTCCTGCTTCTAAGGCCCACCCAGAGGCTACCAACCAACCAATTACAGAGCAGGAGATTCTTAATGTTTTTGAGGGCCAGACATGGGTGGGTGGGGCATATTTTTACTTTTACTTTAGTATGTAACTTGTGTATGGATAGTGACTTTTTTTTAAAGGTTATAGTGTTTTTTCCCTGATTTTAGTGTCCCAAAATATTTCTAGTGATTACTGTACACAAATTGATAATCTCCAGCAACTTGATGTCCTATTATAGCAGCCTTGCTGATTTACCACTCCCATCACTTGGGAGCAGTGAATATGTTCTGTACTGATGTCCCATTTTTTCTTTTTCTCTTTCTCTTACTTACAGGGAGCTGCAGGGAAAGGACATTTTCACTATAGCATTACCACTCAGCTTCTAATTCTCTATTATATTCTGTCTTATGAAGAGGCTCTACTGGCCAACAGCAAAGCTCTTGGTCTGTACATAGCAAAAACCTTTGCTTGTTTATATTTTTTATTAATCTGTTTACTTATATTTTGCTGCGGGGCTCCAGACTTAATTTTTTAGAATCATCCCAAAACTTTGTGTCAGCTGTCCTATTTTTGTATGTCAATCTGGATAAATACCAGAAATGTAAATGTTCACTATACTGTTTGATTTATTACTCTGTTAAATATTGATATTTCTAGAAATCAGCTGTTTTGGTGATCCTTAGAAGACAAAAAAGTCCCAGCCTACTTACTGTGGTCTATCATTAATTCACATGATACTTATATATTTTATAGGCATTGTGTGTAAACTTGTACAACCACATCACCCCCAAAAGTTTTCCCAGACAGATTTACTTTGTAACATACCCTATGTTTACTGTTCCTGGGATGATGGGATGGCATAAGTCTGGAACCTTGATTTGTTAGTTTTATTATTGCAGGAATTATTTTTCAGCAGTATGGACTTCTTGTGGTTTTAATGGATTGGGGATTTTCTGCCATTCTACTTAGCAAGCTCTGTCAGGTTGAATGAGGACAATCGGTGGACAGCCATTTTCAGGTCTCTCCATAGATGTTTAATAGAGTTTAAGTCGTTTGCTTAGAGTCCTTATCAGGTTGGAAGGTGAATCTTTGGCCCAGGCTAAGGTACTGAATGCTGTTTTTTATTGAGGATATCTCTGTACATTGGTCAGGGTTGAGGGAAACCTGAATAGAGCAATCTCCCAGCCCCTGCTGCTGATAAACATCCCCACAGCATGACGCAGCCTCCACCATGTTGGGATGGTATTTGGCAGGTGATGAGTGGTGCCTGATTTCCCCTAGACATATCATTTACAATTGAGGCCAAACAGTTCACTCTTGGTTTCATCAAACTAGAAACTGAGTCTGATAGTCCTTCAGGTGCTTTGTGCAAATTCCAAGCAGGCTTTTGTGTGTTTTGCACTAAGGAGAGGCTTCCATCTAACCACTCTGCCATAAAGCCCAGATTGGTGGAGGGCAATTTCTCCACCGATTGCTCATTTTGGCTGGGCAACCAGCTCTTGGAAAACTCCTGGTTGTGCGAAACTTCTTCCATTTGAGAATTATTTAGGCCACTGTGCTCTTGGGAATCTTCAATGCAGCAGAAATTTTTGTATCCTTCCCCAGATCTATGCCAAGCAACAATCCTGTCTCTTCTGAGCTCTGCATGCAGTGACCTCATAGCTTAGTTTTTGCTCTGATATGCATTGTCAGCTGCGAGGACTTTTATAGAGAGGTGTGTGCCTTTCCACATCATGTCCAATAAATTTAATTTACCACAGGTGTACTCCAATAAAGGTGTAGAATCATCTGAGCAACAGTCAAGAGAAATGGGAGGCACTTAAACTAAATACGTTTGCAAACATGTATAGAATTCTGTTCTTAATTTTTATTTCATTACTTTTAAGGCATCTTTGCAACATTTCTTTGAATGTCCAGATTTTTACACAGTACTGTGTCCTTGGATCCTGGAGAATACTGCCTCAGTTTTCCTGGATACTTGACACAGGTTGCATGCAAATATAGCAGCTTTTGTTGTTTTTTTTCTGAAAAGTGTTAAGTATTATTTTGCTTTTTTTAAACTTAAATCCAAACATTTTTAACAGCTTTAATATTTTCTTAATTAATTTTCTTAAGGTTAATGTTATCTTTGGGCAGAGCTGTCAAAACCTGAGTTTATTATTGTTTGTTGATCATTTAAGAACACATCATGAATATCTCAATACACTATAAATATCTCCATCGAGTTACCATTTGTTTTGCTAATGTTTACCCATGATTGTGATTATAGCCTAATGGTGTTAGGCTGTGTTACGATTCACTGAAGCTTGGAGGAGTAATGTGTTGATACTGCATGCTGTCAGTAGCTGGAACACAGTTTATATCAGATATGCACAATGATTTTAGTTTCTTTTTTTTCTTGTGACGTCTATAACATGTTCGGAATGCCAAATTAATGTCTTTTAAAGTAACAAAAGAGCACGAAATGTTCGTCACATTTACATAAATATAAATGAAGTTGTCAAGTGATAACATTTTGTCAAAACCTTGAGCCTCTCTGTTCTGTATCTTCTGAAGTCTACAATAATCTCTTTCTTGTGATTTTTGTGGGGTTTAGGACCAAGTTCTTGTCTATACACCACCAAATCAGATGTCCACTTGTTTGAGAGTACTTGCTTGTCTTTTGTTGATAAGAGGAGGGCTCCATCTCTGTTTCTTTGGTCATCAGAGCAGGATATCATGTAGAGAGGTGGTCATTTTCTTGTTGTGAGGGTCTTTTAGCCAATGATGGCCTTAATTCCTGTCCTTATGAAGTGGGTATTGTTGTTCTCAAAATGTCCTTCAATGTACTGTTTTTATTTGTTTATTTACTGTCAAGTCATGGCTATTGGTTATAGGGAATGTTTTGATGGTTTTGTTTGTTATAACAGACTCAGTCAGTTAGAAAAGTCAGTATAGGCAAGGACTGATGTACTGTATTCCTCGCAATCAGTTCCTTATGCAAATACAGCCCAGTCTGTTTGTGTTCCAGTCATGAGGTTGCTTCCTTACTCCAAGCTTTAACTGTCTTAGCAACTGGTTTTGTTCTCCAGACCAGAGGTTATAGCACGGACTCAGCATCAGGGAAACGTGATCTGATTAACCCAGATGTGGAGATGGCATTGTATGCTCCTGGAAAATTTGTGTAGACCAGGATATTACTTTCTCGGTTTGGTATTTTAACATTTTTGTGTAATTTTGGAAGTATTCAACATGACTTAACAATCCACCATTCGGATGAAAATTTAGCTAGTTACCTAGAAGAGTGTAGTTTTTCTAGTGCTGCTTTCGCATTAGCTTGTGGGGTATGTATACAACCATGATTATGCCAGCAGTAAACTCCCTGGGTATGAAAAACTGTCAACATTTTACCATCAAATATTCAAAGTCTGGGTAGCACGGTTTCTCAATTATGTACACTGCTGTACACCAGTCGTTGTTCACATGTATGCATATTCCACCACCTCTGTTCTTACCAGCGTCTGTTGCCCTGTCCATTCCCCAGGTCTCTGTGATAACAGCCACGCAGCTACATAAATGGTTTGAAATAATTGTTGGGCAAATTTTGTCCATCTTGTTCACGAGTGACTGAGAGTTTGTGAGTAAGAGTCTCTGCAGGGATGTTTGTGTGGGTTAGCTCAGCATTGCTTGAATGCCAGCTCTCTTTCATCATTTTTGTTTTCTTTCCCTCTGCTTTTTGCATCACCTTCAGGTGGGATGGTGTTAACTCCAGCAGATTATGCAGAGCATATAATCTCTGGCTCAATGAAGTTGCAGTTTTTGAAAGTATAATCTTAGTTTTAGACTTTAGTCTTTAGTCTTAGAGTTCAGAGTGTTCATATATGGTGTGTGCACCAACTACTTGTAAAATAAGTACACTTAACAAATATAATATAATATAATTACAATAAAGTAAGAAAATTGTGATGGTATGTGAATGCCGAGCTGCTGGGCTGGACATGGTAGAAAATATTTCAGTGTGAAATCCATATACAAGTAATCTTATATACAGTATACATGTCAAAAGCTCAACAAAATTTAAGTGGTATACAGCGTTCTAAGGAGTTTCAATAGATGAGGTCAAGCATTACCAGCAGTCAGCGAAATATGCTAATCACTGAACCACATAACAAGTGAAAATTATGCATGGTTTGCTGTTAAATAATTAACCAACCATGCTTTTCTTCAGTCCTGATGCAGAAGAAGCCAAAGTCCTACTCTGCTACCCTAATGGACCAAATCCCTATTAAATACCTCATCTGCCAGGCTCAGGGCTTGCATCATGAATTGGGGGGTAAGATGAGCATTTATAATTGCACTGTTTGTGATTATGTAGCAATTTAGACAACCCACTTTTAATGAATTTATGAGATAATTATAATTGCTACCTTTTATTCTTTCCTCAGGATTGCATTCTGCACTGCTGCGACTCTTGGCTACTAACTATCCTCATCTGTGTATGGTGGAAGACTGGATTTGTGAGGAGGAGGTGACTGGCACTGTTCCTCTCATGCGCAAGATGTTGCTCACTAGCCCAGCATGCAAGTACTCACCTGTCCAGTTGCACAAGGGTGAGATGCTTTTAACTTAATCCTAAAGAAATTTCTGTAATATGTTTGAAAACAAAATTGTCAAAGAAAGCAGTCCAGCAAATTAGATGCTTCAGGTTTAGCTATATGTGTTTTTTTCAAAACAAGAATAACTGCAAAAGCTGATTTTATACTTCCTGCAAATATCATGTCTCATAAAAGCTTGGGCAGCTGTGAATTATTTTCTTAGTTTTTGATGATATGTGGATCCCTACAACCTTTTTGTCAAACATGTATCTGCATTATATGGCCAACATATGTGGACCAGAACCTTACAGCCATAAGTGGGCATTCCCAAGCTTTTGTCACAGTTGGAAGTCTAGAATGTCTTAACATGCTATAGCATTAGGATTTCCATTCACTTGGAACTAAGTGGCCTAAACCTGCGAACCACTGATTTACCATCAACAGTTTGAGCACATATGTACCTAGGGCTGTAACTTTTTAAAAAAATTACATTTCAAACAAATTTTAAATGTCATGCAGTTTGCTTGAATATCCCCCATTTATAAAAATGCTACTTCTGCACAAACATTCTTTACAGTATTTTATTAACACCTCGTACAATGTCACAGAATAATTTGCAGAAAATGAGGTGGTATGCCTGGCGCTGCTCTGCTCATTGGTGTCTCAGTTCATTGAAACATAATCGCATTTCTAATCCTGTGCAATTTAATTATTTAATCAAATTTATTTACGTTTATAGGTATGTAACAGCCTATTCTTTGCTTTGTATGTATTCTACATTACTTTGTATGTGTTCCACACATATATACTGTAAGGCTCATAATAAAATATCAAACAAAATTTATGTTTGCAGTGTGTGCTGTGCATGGTCCACATATGTTGCCATATCGAGCTGGGACCATTTTAAAGTGTTAGCTAGCTAGGTATTTTGACATGGTTGCAAAGGAACAAGAAATCGACATGGCTGCAAATCACAGAATTTGTGCCAAAACAATTGCCGTTTTGGTGATAGTTACTGTGAAGGTTTTGTTTTCCCTGTGTCTTAGCCTTCCAGAATATAAGACTGAGTGGGCACATACTGCTGCAGATCCTGGAGTATTTGACATTACTGAGTGCAGGGGATCTGATCCCCTATGCAGAGGCCCTGACTACAAATGTGGGCTTGCTGCTAGAGGATATTGTGTCTCGAAGAGTGCTGCAGACTGTTAACAAGCTCTGGATGGTACTCAATACAGTCATGCCTCGAAGGTGATTTGAGGGAATGAATGTGTGTGTGTGTGGGGGGGGGGTGATGTGTGTTTGATTATCAATGTGGTAATGTAATAAAATATTCCGTTCCACCCATCCTAAATGCCAGTAGTAGTGTTTTAACAACTGGATAGCTTAATGTAGATGTAACTACAATGATGCAGTATTTTGCATAGCATTGAAAGCACCTGACTTTCCCTTTATTCTCACCTTGTACACTTGTCAGGCTTTTTTTCAAGCTATAAAATTTTGTAGCTACAGAAAGTAAACCTACTGGTAACCTTATCTTCACAGCTGGTTATGGACTCCTATTAAATGGCATTTTTTTCTGTTTTGATGATATGATTTTGTTGATAAATTCCTCAGTGTGCTGAATCTCCTCTGTTGCTCCATGCTGTTTAGGAGTGGCAGCTTGTGAACCTGTTAGTGAAAATGAAGTGGATTGCTCTTGTAACAGCATTCTCATATATTACTGAGCTTATGAATCTAGAAAGTTCCATAAATGTTGTTTTGTGTATATTTGCCAGCCATACTGGGAAAACCACTCTCTACAACACGACAGTGCTAACAAGATTTGCATGTCATTGAAACATCATCTCTTGAATATTGAATTTGACATTTGAATATTGAATCTCTTGGAGGGTGTTCTTGGTTATTTGAGTTTCTGTAGCCTTTCTGCATTTAAATGCATTTCTGTTTACGGTTGAGTGAACTCTGTGTTTGTCTGCTGCTGCTCTCCAGACTCTTTTTGGTATTTTAAAATGGTTTTGCTTAGTGGCCTTCTGTATGATTAACCTCAGGAAATTTTTATGCTTTCATGACTTATGTTTCATTTATATGGATAATCTCATGGACTAATGACATTCTCTCTTTGCTCTTATGACCACATCTTCCTTTCATTTGATTGTATCGTCTTTGCCTAGATAATGTATAGTACTGAATATGTGGCTTGACTTCCTGTGCTGTGTTTGTCTATTGGTGCTGGAACTTGTGAACTTGTGAAGTTCAGGTCATGTTGGTGGATAATTGAGGATGCTCTGTATTCAGTTGTCTGTTTTGGCCTGGTGGAGATTTGAATAGTATATTTGCATATTTAGAAGGTATTACATCAGTGCTAAATTTGTAATTTAGTGCACATTTTTGAATTTGGTACAGCTTCTCGACTCTGCCCATTGCCCATCTTTTACCTTACAAGATGTAGACTTAAAATTGATTTCTTTTTTGACCACTTTTTTGGCCATTATTGCGAGGATGTCTTTTGTGAAACAGTGTAAATGTAACTTTAAAAGAAAATTAATTTAATCACAGTTCTCATTCCTCTCTGTTCTTCTTTGAGGCTGTGGGTGATGACAGTAAATGCTTTGCAGCCATCTGTTAAGCATCTCAGGAAGCAATGCTACACTCAAAATGACCTGTTAGTGGACCCTCTGATCGTGTTGCGATGTGACCCCAGAGTGTTAAGGTATTAGATGATTTCTTTTCTTACATTGCTTTTCTTCTATATATATGATTTATCTACTGTTATCTACTTGTTTTTATTTATTTCATTTTGTTGTGAGCCATCTATAAATCTCTTTTTAAAGAATTGTGCATGTTTGTTTCTTTGCAGGTGTCCTCCCCTGATGGATATCATGTTACACATATTGAATGGCTATTTGAAGGCATCCAAGGCCTACTTGAATGCACACCTGAAGGAGACTGCTGAATTCGAGAGGCAAAATCTAACTATCTCAAATCTGGGGCTTGCTGGCCAGCCAGATACACCAGAGGTCACAAGAGAGGAGCTCAAGAATGCTCTATTGGCTGCACAGGTATGTCCTGACATGCAAGCAAGTTAGACTGTTAATAGAATTTTGCATTTGTTTTGAATTCTCACTCTCATTTATTTTGGTAACACTTTAGTAAATTAGTAAGAAGGAAAGTAACATATCTGACTTTGTATTTTGACCTGTTATTTAACACTGTAGGACAGTGCAGCTGTGCAGATCTTATTGGAGGTGTGTTTACCCTCCCCTCAGGAAGAGCAACAACTGGACAGAAGAGGTGACTAGACAACTGTCAAATACAAAATGATATATAAACTTTCATCACATCTCACAAAAACTAAGCATAAATTAAGAGAGCAGTTGCAAATATAATTAAAATTTTGTGGCATTCCAGTAAACATTCTTCATGCAGAAAGTGGAACTGAAGATGTAGGATATGATCCAAAAAACTTTATTTATTTATTTATTTATTTATTTAATCTACACTGTGTTCCAAATTATTAAATACATGCAGTTTTGTTTTTCCTAAACAATTAATATAATCAAGGATTTTTTTTATATTATATTACAATGTGGATGTTGGTACTAGCAAAACATGGTAAAGTTGGTACTGCTGATGACGACTTTCTAATATTTTGAAAAGAACTTAAAATACACTTTACTGCCAAATGTTTTGGGACACCCCTCCAAATCATTGAATTCAGGTGTTCCCGTCACTTCCATGGCCACAGGTGTATAAAATCAAGCATCTAGGCATGCAGAGTGCTACAAAAATTTGAGAAAGAATGGGTCACTCCCAGGAGCTCAGTGAATTCAAGCATGGTATGCTTGATAGGTTGCCACTTGTGCAATAAGTCCAAGCTAGGGCATAATAATAGTAATAAAAATACAGTTTAAAAAATATAGAATATATAAACAAGAACAGTACTATTAATAAAAGGAAATTGAAACCACAGTTATGATAAAGTACAGAATAAACTGCAATAAATAGTGTTATACAGATGTGCCATTGACCCAAATACTGTGAATGGTTCAGAAGGATGTAAACATGTGACTGGGATACAGTGCAGACAGCTTACTAAGAAGCAATTCATTATTTTTCAGTAATTTAAAAAGGTTGATATTTACAAAAAAATTGCACTGGTTACTTACAGAAAAACAATGAGAAGAGTGATGATATGTAGGTGAAAATATACAAATAGTCTTGGTAATATACAGGTATAATAATTTTATATATACAAGTTGCAGTAAGTCACAAGTTATTGCACTCATGAGTAATAAATAAATAATATAAACAAGTAACTGGTCCTGTTGGGTGCTAGAATGTGCAGTGTGAGAGAGTCCTTAAGGTGCATAATAACTGAGGAGAGAATCCCCAGCTGGATACCCGAGTCCCTGTGTGTGTTTATGTGTAGGGGAGAGAAAGATTGGGAGGCATTAAAGATTGGAGTTCAGAAGCAGAATGGCTTTTGGGACAAAGGTGGCTCTCCTTCTCTGGGTTCTGCAGGTGGTGCAGCTGTCTGGATGGGAGCCACTCGAATGCAGGGTGAAGAACATGTCCTCATCATGTGGTCATCGACGATCTTGCCTGCTAACCTGAGTGCCTGCTGGTCGTGGATGTACGAGAGTGATCTGACAGGCTGGCAGATGATCTTGGAGCACTCTGAGACAGTGCTCTGTAACCAGTTCCTGTTCTGTAGGCTGGTGGAATAGAACCAACAGGTTATGGAGAACATGATGATGCTCTCTATGAAGCAGTAGTAAAAAGTCAGCAAAATGTCGCTGCTGACTTCAAAGGAGCTGAGTTTTCTAAGGAGGTACTGCAGTCATCTGTGTACAGAATGAAGAGCAGCGGTGAAAGCAGACAGCCTTGTGGAGAACCAGTTGAGGTGTAGTGCAGGCCAGAGAAGGTGGTGTTTACCAGAACTCTCTGTGACCTGTTGGTTAAAATCCATAGAATTAGCCGGTCACCCAAGTAAAAGCGGGAGGAGAGTGTGGTAGCCAGTATGTGGGGCTGCAGGGTGTTGAATGCTGAGGAGAAATCAGCAAATAGGAGTCTGGCAGAAGAGTTGGGGTGTTCCAGATGTTTGTGTACGGTGTCTGTGCTGAATGTTTTTGCATCATCCACGCCTCTGCCTGCCCTTTATGCAAACTGAAGCGGATCCATCAGTGATTCTGTTGTTCTGATGATATTTGATTATCCGTTCCATAGCTTTCAGTGTTAAGGAGGTGAGAGCCACGGTTCGTAGGTCATTCAGAGTTTTGGTTGTATTTTTCTTGGGGATAGGGATGACTGGAGTGTTTTCATAGCTGAGGAACTGTGCTACTGTCCATGGAGCTCTGAAACAGGACACAGAACACACCCCCTAGCTGCTGTGCACAGTGCTTCAGGATGCATCCACTGATTATGTCTGGTGCAGGTGAGCTGCTCTCTCTGGTCCTCCTCAGAGCTCTCACCACGTCCTGGGTTCACCACCACAGGTGAATTGTCCGGGTTGAGTTCGGATGTCCTCTCCTCGAGCTGGGTGGTGTTATCTGACTCGAATCTGGTATAAAAGGAGCTGAGGTCGTCAGGGAGGGATGTGTGGCTGCTACCCTCCAACCGGATGGTTCTGGGGTTGGTGACAGCAGTGTTCACAGAGGCCATGGTTTTTAGGCCCTGCCAAGCTGAACGGAGGTTCCCGTTGGTGAATTTCAGCTCCTCTTTGTTCCTGTATTTCAGCTTGCCATTTTTAATTGCTCGCTTTACCTCTCTGTTGACCTCCTTTTTTTCCTGTTCAGAGCCAGTGAAGAAAATCCTTTTCTTTTTATTCAGGATCTCCTTAAGCTCTTTGTTGACCCAGGGCTTGTTGTTGGGGAAGACAGAAGGTGATATATGACAAAACTGTGTCTACTGTTAATGTTGCTGGAGGTAAAAAGAAGGCTGTCCCAGTCTGTGGATTCAAAGCATCCTTGTAGAGTTTGGATACTATCCTTTGTACACTGTTTGATGGTCTTTACTACCTTCTTAGCCCTCTTGATGACTGGAATATAAGCAGGAGCAAGCAGAATGGTGTGGTGGTCAGCAGAGCCAAGAGGGGGGAGGGGGAGAGCTCTATATGCGTCTGGAATTGAGCCATAGCATTTACCAGTATTTACTAGTTTAACAGTATCTTCCCCTGGCGCATAGTGCATGTAACGTACTGCTGAAAACCTTTTAAGGACTTGTCAGGAGAGCAGTGGTTAATGTCCCCTAGGATGAACTTAGGAGAGTCCGGTGATAACTGTTCAATCTTATTCAGAGTGTTGGTTATGTGTTCAGTGGTTGTGGTAGCGTTGGCTCTAGGATGGATGTAAACCAGAATGAGAGAGAGTTGTGGAAATTCTCTGGGGAGGTAAAAAGGGCGTAGTGAAAAAGCCAGAAGCTCAGTGTCTGTAGTGCACAGTTTCTCTCTCACTGTGACAGTGGAACACCAACTTTTGTTTACATACAGAGACACACCGCCACCATGTTTTCCAGTGAGTTCATTGTTCCAGTCAAGACGTAGTGGAGGATTAAAGCCATCAATGTGGAGTGTACTATCATCATCGTTCTTATTTAACCACGTTTGCATAAAAGCAAGAACAGAGGCAGTTCTGTATTCATGCATGTGGTTAACGCAAGCTTGCAGCTCATCTGTTTAATGTCGAAGAGAGCGAACATTAGCCATGATGATGGACAGGAGCGCCTGTTGTTTACTTGTTTTCCGTTTCAGTCTGGCTCTGACACCACCCTTCTTCTTTCCCCTTCTGGTTACCTTATGTTTGTTGCAAGTGGAGTTGTGTTGGTCGGAGAAGTCCCTACGGAGTATTTCCTTAGGAAAACTGTCCGTGTTCACGGCATGAGGTAACTGAAGTCCGAGCTGCATCAGAAGATCTCTGGTGTAGCTGATCCATATGTTGTCCATGGGTAGCTTGTTTGCAACGACGGATGCTAACTCCCAAAGAAGAAGCCACTGCAGGCATATTAATGTCCAAATAAGTCCACGGGTATCCTTAACGAGTATATTCCAGAGCCTAGATAACCAGTGTTTGAATGAATGGTTACGGAATCACAATTACTAACCCTAACCCTAGTAAACAAAGGGCAGCTATGCCTGAGTACGTGACTGAAAAAAAAGTTGCTGCTTCGTGCTAAGTAGCACCACAAGGATAGAAAACAAAATGAACATGTACTATCCTAGCTAAAATAAAGAATAACTTACAAAAAGAAGAAATAAATAGACGTTTTACAAACAAAAAGACAAACTTTGTGTGGCCTTCAGATTAGCTCAAGAACAGTGCGTAGAGAGCTTCATGGAATGGGTTTTCATGGCTGAGCAGCTGCATCCCCAAATGCAACGCAAAGCATAAGATGTAGTGGTGTAAAGCACACTGCCACTCTAGAGCAGTGGAGATGTGTTGGAATGATGAATCACTGTTTTCTGTCTGGCAGTCCGATAGACGAGTCTAGGTTTGGTGGTTGTCAGGAGAACGGTACTTTCCTGACTGCATTGTGCTAAGTGTAAAGTTTTTTGGGGGGTTTGGCTTGGCCGCTTAGTTCCAGTGAAAGGAACTCTTAATGCTTCAAGATACCAAGACATTTTGGACAATTTCATGCTCCCAGCTTTGTGGGAACAGTTTGGGGATGGCCTCCTCCTGTTCCAACATGGCTGTGCACCAGTGCACAAAGCAAGGTCCATTAAGACATGGATGAGGGAGTTTGGTGTGGAGGAACTTGACTGGCCTCAACCTGATAGAACACGTTTTGGATGAATTAGAGCAGAGACTGTGAGCCAGCCCTTCTCGTCCAACATTAGTGTATGACCTCACAAATGTGCTTCTAGAGGAATGGTCAAAAATTCCCATAAACACACTCCTAAACTTTGTGGAAAGCCTTCCCAGAAGAGTTGAAGCTGCTATATCTGCAAAGGATGGGCCAACTCCATATTTAACCCTATGGATTAAGAATGGGGTGTAATTAAAATTCATGTGCATGTAAAGGCAGATGTCCCAAAACTTTTGGCAATATAATTGTATGTTGTTTCAAAGTATTATGCATAACACAGTTTGTCATGTGCATTATTGTCATTGAAATTGTTTTTCATTTAATGAAATTTTTACTTTGCATGTGTCCTTTTACAAAAATAAATAAATAAATAGTAAATACGAAATGTGAAATTTTACAATATAATGATTTATATATAAACATCTGAGTTCAATTAGTAATGGGCTCTTTGTGCATAAAATAATGAATTTGAAAAAGAAAGCTGCCGTATTTCTTGAATGAACGGATCATTTTTTTGAAAGCTAATTGCAATTTAAATCAAAATATATACTTACAGATCAAGTTACATATTACTTAATGAGCCCTTCTTTATAATTCTCTCATCCATTGAACTTTTATGCCCATGTATCGTTTCTGCCAGTAGTTCATTTGAGGATGCCAGTACGGCATCACCCAGAGCTGCTGTTTTGAGGTATACTTCTGCCCACCCTCATAGATCGTCCTCTATAAGTTCTTAATAGGGTTCAGGCCAAGGAATGATTGTAGCCCCACCATGATATTTTTTTTTGTACCTAGAACAACCAAGGAATCAATGTTGTTTTTTGCATAGGATAGTGCATTGTCCTGCATGACAATAGAAGGCGGTTTCCAGAAGGCACGATTCTTATTTTCATGCCATGGCAGGAAATTGACCTCCTTAGGGTCCTTGACGTGACCTACCATCTCACTTCCAGTATTCCTGCCCAAAACATCACTTTGCCGCCTCCTTGCTGACATTGCAGCTTTGTTGTTTCACCAACCATCCTGAACTCCATTCATCTCAGCCACCAATGCAGCAATGCATCATTTAATAAAACTGTTTGACAATTAGTCTTCATGTAATTCTGAGCCCACTGAAAACATTTCTCATTGTGAGCGGTATTTTGGGATGGACAAAATACAGCTTTACAAACAACTTCAAGCTTTTGGAGGGGATGTGGTAGCTTCGTGGTTAAGACATTGGATTATTGATCAGAAGGTTATGAGTTCAAATCCCAGGTCTACTAAGCTGCTACTGCTGAGCCCCTGAGCAAGGCCTGTAACCCTCAGTTGTATAAAATAAATTAAAATGTAAGTTGCTCTGGATAAGGGCATCTGCCAAATGCCAGAAATGTAAATGTTCTGGAGGATCCTACATCAAAAGGCTCTTTGGATTCCAGAGACACCAGCAGCTTCAAATATCTCTTTGCTGCTCAATAATGCCTGTTTTTACCTGACAAAAACTTTTCTTAAAAAGACTTTATCTAAGCAAATTTGTCTGTGCTTCTAATCTCATAGACACAAACATTTCTTTTCACAGATCAGTTATCTTAATCACAATCAAATGTTATTTTCATGCCTTTTGCAAGACTTCTGTTGCACTATTTCATACTTTTTATATTCAGAAAAATCTTTCATCCTTCCCATATTGTATGAGAACTGTGACCTGCTTAATAATGTGGAAAGACCTCTTTAAGTAGGTTTCCTTTTAATTAAGATAACCTGTCAAACTAATTACCAAATCAGTCATCTAAAAAGATGATAAAGAAATAAAATGAGCTTTAATGAAAACTGGAAATTACATGAAACAGACATAATTAAACTTAAAAAGGAATGCCTTATTTTACAGTTTTTTTTTTGTGCATAAATTAGCTAACAATTCAGTTTATTTGTATAGCACTTTTAACAATGACATTGTCTCAAAGCAATGTTTCAGTACTACTTTACAGAAGTATAGAAAAAAATATATAAAGATTAAGTTACTATTTTTATCCCTATTTTATTCCTAATGAGCAAGCCTGAAAAGGGTGGCATTTGGGTAACACTGTACAGTAAATAATGTAAATGTTGATAATGTCCTTTCTGCAAGAGCAACCAAGAGCTCTTGAGGAACTAGTAGGTCATTGGGAGTTGAATTACATTCCATTGCTTAAAAGTTCCATTACACCTGTTCCATTACAGGTGTGAGACTGGACTTTTCAAACCTGCAAGAAAACACCATCAGATCACCAGCCAGTTGTTGATTTTTTACAGAGCAGGGGGTTGCTAGTTGTAGTTTGTGATGTTCTTCAGGTCTCTCCACACATGCTGGATTGTTGGCTGTTTTTTTTCCATCAGAATAGCTTCTTTCAACCACTCTGATCTCCTTATCTCTTTGATGCATTTTTAGCTTGATCATACAAGGTTTTGTCCCCATTCCTGTATGCATCCTGCTTGGCACGACAAAACTGTTTTGCTGTAAATCATGGTTGTTTGTTGTTAAAGGATAGGAATGTGCTATGATGAGGCCTAAATCCTGACTGATACATTTCATAAATGTTATTTCTATGTAGGTTTGAACATAACTGCTATGCTACAGCCTTTTCTAGGATCTTGGAGATAAAGGGCAGGTTTGATATTGGTCTATAGTTAGAGGTCGAGGTCCGGTTTTTTAATCAAGGGTTTGATAACTGCTAGCTTAAAAGATTTAGGCACATAGCCAGTGCTTAGGGAAGAATTAATGATTTTTAGAAGGGGTTCGGTAGCTACTGGTAGTATCTGTTTAAGGAAAGACGTGGATAAAGGATCTAGGATGCAGGTAGAAAGTTTTGAAGAGGAAATTAGCGAAATTAGATCAGACTCTTGAAGTGGAGTGAATCATTCTAAGCTCTGATCAGAAATAGCTATATCATCTAAAGAATTATCTAACAAATAATTTGGTTTTAAATTAATAGTCTGAATTTTTTGCCTGATATTGTCAATTTTTTCACTGAAAAAATTCAGTGAAAAAGCATTCATTGCTGCTAAATATAGATGGTGTGCGCTTTTCTACAGTGGTTTTACTCCTAGTTAGTTTTGCTACAGTGCTAAATAAAAATTTAGGATTGTTTTTATCACCTTTGATTAGGGCAGAAATCTTTGATCTTTGATTAGGGCACTGATCTAGCAGCACTAAGAGAACTTTTGTATCTCAGAAGGCTTTCCTTCCACGCTAACTGAAATACTGCTAATTTAGTTTGACGCCATTTACGTTCAAGTTTCCTAGCTGATTGTTTTAAAGCTCGTGTGTGGTCGTTGTACCAGGATGCTAGTTTCTTCTCTTTAATTATTTTCCATTTAAGTGGAGCTACAGTGTCTAGGGTGTTCCAAAACATTGACTCCAAGTAATCAGTTGCCTGGTCAAGTTCTGTGGGGTCAGACGGCGAACCAATCATGCGTGATAATTTTGGTAAATCTCTCTGCAGTAGCAGACGTAAATGTACGCTTCATATGCTAATGTGGCAAATCGAGCATCTTGTGTCTAAGACGCATTTTAAATGAAACAAGATAGTGATCTGAGATAGCTTCCGACTGTGGAAGAGTGACTATGTTTTCTATATTTAATCCGAATGTAAAAATGAGATCCAGAGTGTGACCTCCATTATGAGTGGGTCCTATTACATTTTGATTAACACCTAATGAATCTAAGATGGATACAACTGCTGCTCTCAGAGGGTCTTCTGGCTTATCAAAATGAATGTTGAAGTCTCCTGCTATTAATGCTTTGTCTAAAGAAACAATAAGGTTTGAAGTAAAATCTCCAAATTCACTGAGTATGGCCCTGGGGGTCTGTAAACAACAATTAGTGGAATTGACTCTGTGAACTTATTATTTGTAGTTGCATATGTTAGGTTAGTATAAAGAACTTCAAATGTGTTGAATTGATATAGCTAAAACCTGGCGGGCAAGCTTCATTTAATGCTACATACTCGTTTTGTTTATCCATGTTTCTGTTAAGCAAAGAACACCGAACTCCTGATCAGTGATCAGTTCACATCAGTTGACAGAGATCTTATATTTAACAGTCCTAGATTCAGATCAAAGGAGCTGGCTGTGCATTCACTATGATCTAGTTTTATGTTAATCAGGTTACTAAAACAAATTTTCTGATTTCTGTTAAAACATTTTTGTTTGGCTCGGGGAATAGACACAGTCTCAATGTTATGAACCCTGAGTGACGACTCATTGCAGCCAGCAGACAGTCAGATTAGCCTGCTTGTCTGCTCCCTGGCCCTGGATTGTCACTGATTAACTAGATCTGCTCTAAGACTATGTGCTATGCTGCAAGAAATGAGAGCAGCACCCTCCCGAGTGGGATGGACACCGTCCCGTCCTAACAGGCCAGCCTTGCCCTTAAAAGAGCTCCAATTATCTATGAAGCCCACATTGTTTTTGGAGCACCACCTGGACATCCAGCAGTTCAGCGACCATAACCTGCTGCAAGCTACATCGCCACACCGCATTGGGATGGGGCCAGAGCATACTACAGCATCGGACATTGCCTTCGCTAATTTACACACGTCTACAACATTACTCTTAGTAACCTCAGACTGACAAAGGCGTATATCATTAGCTCCTACATGGAAAATTATCTTCGAGAACCTGTGCTTGCCTAGGACCCTAAGATTACCTGCAATGTCCAGCACCCTGGCTCCCGGAATACACCTAACCTGTGCTGCTGGAGCCCCTAAAGGCCTAGCTAATTTCATATGCCTTAAAATGGAGTCTCCTATAACCAGAGCTCTTTCAGGTTTCTCAGCGGGTTCTTCACTGAGGAGAGCAAACCTGTTGGACATGTGAAGCGGAGAGGAGTGGTGCTCCCATGGGCAAGCCTTGGCGTTAGCCTTGGCTACGCAACTATGCTGCCGAGTCGTCACCCATTTGCCCCACTGTGAGGGCTCTAATGCCAGAGTTGGGGGATTACTAACTCCACCTAGGGCATCCAGACTTCCCCCTACAGACACTACACTGCACTCACTGTCACTAACCCTCTCTAGTGTCTGGATGCGCACCTCTAAAGCTAATATCTTCTCCGTCAGAGAGCTAAAAAGCATACACTTATCACAGGTAAAATTAACACTAATGACAGAGGAAGAATTACTAAACATCCTGCAGCTCACACACTGTACAAGCTGAAAGTTAGTCATACTGTATGATCACGTACCTTTGAGTGATCACGTACCTTTCCTGTATGAAAACCGGAAAAAAAGGCTTCTCCCGAGAGAAAACAATAGAACAATTAACTGCCATGTGCAAGTAAAGATTTAGAAAACGAAACATGATAGTGTAAAATATTCAGGCAAAAGGGAAAAAATTAGACTGTATAAACTTCGAATAAAAAAACGCCGAAACAGGCAAGAACTCGCGCTTCAAAGACAGGAAGTGAAGAACTGATGAAAATGGACGGCTATGTATCATGTTTTTGTAGAATTAGGGCCTTAGTCCTTTAAATTGTATATCTGCATTTCAGCTTTCCTTTGACAAAGAACATTGCTTGTGGACTATCACTGCGCACTCTCCCACTGAAGAATACTACAGTAGAGCTTTTTTCTACAAGGACATTTGAGGCTTTTGTCTACATAATATGTGTGAAGGTCAATATGTGTCATCTACAGAATATGTGTGAAGGATATAATGTGAAATAAAATCAGTACTAGTCCCCTACACCCTCCAGAGAGCTTCTGCCTCTATCAAAAGTAACATTATGCAATGGGAACTTGACACGGGAACTCAAAAAGGATATGTGAAGTTCTGTTGCATTGGGACCTGTATGTGTTATTTTTGTTTGACACTATAATCCAAAGCAGGCCGGTGACCTCAAATGTGACTGTTGCTTTTTATATATATATATTTATAGTTACATAAATCCAAGTCTTCATCTGTGTTTCTGTAAAATTGTTTTGTGACAGTCTATTGTTAAAAGAACTGAAAAACTGCAATAGAATTGATCTTTTTGTTTAGAACTCAGGTTTCCTGCCTTCTCTGAGTCATAAACTGTTGATGATCTAGATGTTCTTTGAGTAGTGGTTTATTGACAATAACATACATATACTTGATACATGTGGCATCAAGTGCATCAAGCTTTGCAGGATTTGATGTCTTGAAATAACATTTGGTCGTCCTTGTAGGTACAGTTATTTAGACTCGGTCATCTTTTTTCATGTGCAGTGCTGCTTATACTGATAAACTTATACCAGTAGCACATACTGCCATTCCATTACCTTATAAATTGAATGATTATGGGTAGGTATGTATAAAAAATTGTCAGAGCAGAGTGAGTGTGTGTATATACAGTAAATATGTGTAAAATAAAGTCTTCCTGTTTATGAACATTATTGTTGTCATTTTGTCTATTCTATAGGTTCCTGTTTGCTGAGGACTCCTCAGTCTGTTTCAATTCTCCCTGAAAAGGAAAAACGAAAAGCTGGAGCCTTGTGGTCATCCTGTTCATCACAGGAGGCCAAGAATCAACCAGTGGGGGACAAAGAGGGGACTGAGGGGGGATTGCTCAGTGACATCAGGGAAGTACAGTGCCTCATTTGCTCTCTGCTGCACCAGATGTTTATTGCAGATCCCAACATCGCCAAACTAGTACACTTCCAGGTAATGAAAGAAAGTTGTGCCAAATAAAACATTACTAGAAATATATTTATTAAAAAAAAAATTGTTTACACTAATTACGACTAAATGGTCTGAATATTTAACTGGTGAGATATTTAGATTTATAGATCTAGATTTTGATTTCTTTTTAAATTGCATAAATTTATAAATATAATAAAAAAACATAAAATATACAAATATATAGAACTTGTTTTAGCCTTATCTTTGTGTGTTTTGTGTAGATTGGTGGCCAAAAACAAAATCAGTTAAAATGATTTGTTAGTATGGCACCAGGTGATGGTATGTAATGAACACTAGGTAATATGAAATAGCATTTCATGATGAAAACAACCAAAGCAAAACACAGACACATTTTCATCACTACTACCAATGAACTTGATAACATTATAAAGAACAAGCCTAGTAATATAAAGTCATTATAGTTATAATTGGGTGCTTTACATCCATTCCATTGTATTAGTGCCCTTTTCGTGGTATAAACAAGAGTATACAGTTTTAATTTGAAGATATGTGCTGTAATTCCTACAACATTTACCCAATTTGTATGTAAATACTTTCTAATAAACAAATGCATAGATGCTAGTGTGGTAGATACTTAAATAACAATAATAATTAATAGCTTTAGGTCTAAATATTTATGGGCATGACTGTAGAAGATATTGCTTCTATATTTCTTCCTCAAATTAAAGTGTTTGACATTTTTCATGGGTCGGTAAGTCTTAGAAGGTGGCCTTCACTTTGTGTGATGTCTATTGTTTAAATGTGATTCAAAACAAGAACGTTAGGTTAGCTGACAATAAAAAGAGTTCTAGTGTTTCATGCCTGATTGCTTCTCTTTGTAGGGTTATCCTCAGGCTCTGCTTCCTCTGACTGTAGCTGGCATTCCTTCCATGCACATCTGTTTGGACTTTATTCCTGAGCTCTTGGCACAGCCTCAGCTTGAGAAACAGGTAGACTGTCACATATATCCATTCTTCTCTCTATTTGTTCAGGCTTTTTGCTGTGTGGCTTGTAATTACTGAAGAAGTAAGACTCAGTTATGACATTTAATTTTATCATTTGTTTTTCTGTCTACTGATAATGGTTGTGTGTACTTTTTTCCTCTCAGATCTTTGCAATCCAGCTTCTTTCTTGCCTTTGCACACAGTATGCCCTGCCTAAATCCCTCACTGTGGCACGCCTAGCTATCAGTGTGATGGGTACTCTACTCACAAGTAAACAGATATTTGTTTTCTTTTCTTTAGTTTCTCATCGTGTTGGTCTTTGCTGAGCACTCTACAACAATCTATAAATGTATAACTCTGAAATGCTATTTTTCTTGTACCTAGTCCTAACACGTGCCAAGCGCTTTGCTTTCTTCATGCCCACCTTACCATGTTTGGTGTCCATTTGTTGGGCTTTTCCTCCACTCTATGATGATGTGGCATCCCTGCTGGTGCAACTGGGCCAGGTCTGTGCAGCTGATGTTGCTGCTAAAGCCCAGGATGTTGACCCATTTATTGCCAGTAAGTTTACTGCTTATTTGTTTGTTTTTTTTCCTTTTTTTAGGAAAAAAAAAGTTTTTGATTTGAATCCCATTTCCAGCATTTACATATATTTACGGACTATGGTGATACAAAATCCAGGAAATAATTCAGTTGATTATAATGATAAATTCTGCCAAAAGAGTAGTAGGCTACTAAACTATGTATATAAAAAAGTCTTACTTTCTTTGTTTAATAGGGCCGAATTGAGAGAATTATTTTATAAAGTCAAAAGTGTTCGCCATTAATGTTTTGTGTGTGAATAAAATTTAAATAATGTGAGATTTCCACTGTTAAACAAACTTTTATTTAAAACTAACCTCTGCACCTGAAAATGTAAAATAAATCACTTGTTGCACAGGACTTTTGTCAGAGACACATCCACCAAACCACAGGTGTTTAGAATAGAAAAAGCAAAAAGCTTTTATGAACTGTGTTGAATCACTATTTTTTAATATCAATTGCAGATAGACAGCAGAAAAATTAATATGTAATTATATGATGATGTTATATTAGATGTTGTGATATTAAATGTTGATCATTAATTATTGTCGTTCATGCATAAATAACCACCCTTAGTTAATGAACAAATTAAAATATTTCCATTCCTGGTTCTAATTTTCTGTGGCATAAATACCTAAAGACACTGTATCCAACACTGTATTATAGCAGGGTAAGAAGTAATGATCTGTAATCCTTACTTCTGTAATCCAAAAGGGAAATTAATAGCACAATAGATACACTACTTATTTAGTACACAGGATGTAAGATTCTCACACAATCTCACAAACAAACAAACAAAAATAATATAAAGAATCCCATCTCTCCATGTATCCTAACTATCCACCTCATCTGTCCTCTGATATGAAAACGACTGAGTTATGATCATAATGATTCTAACATTAAACTAGCATCCAGAGTCTGCTTGTCATACATTGCTGACAGAAAATGCGCGGTTTAAAGTGAACTCGTTTTCATGGTACACACAATGTTCTATTCTACATTAAATATTTAGCTAACAATCTGAAGTTACCTTGCAACAACAGTGTATGTTAACGTTAGCTCAGTCAACATTAGGCTAACATCAACAGGTGTAGACAGAAAATATGATTATCCTGACCTGAGCTAATTTACTGAATCAACTCACATCTCCTTGCTTTCTTTTCATAATGATGATATTAAAGTCATCTGTTGCTGCATCTGGTGTTTCATCACTGACTGTGCCGCAACTGTGATACCTGTTCATTACACCTTTCAGTGAGATAGTTTTAGAGTGTGCATGCAACGTTCCTGGATGCAGATGCGACTCTCTGTGCCCATCCCCAGTGGAAATTACGCCCCTGCTGATAGGTAAAAAATAGACAACCACATATCTGCAGCAGCAATAATCATTCACCAGCACTACGGAATTCAAATCCCAGACCAAACTTTCATTTATACAGCAGAACCCAGTGCTCTATTAGCTGCTCTGAAACGTACTGAAAATGGAAGAGAACAGAACTTCATAATGTTTTCTGACTCAAAATTTTGCTTCAAGCACTGGAATTTTTAAAAACAAAGAGAAATGGCAAGCAGAATGGGAAGAATGGGGAAATCTATTAGTAGCAAGCCTAGTTGTGGGAAAAAGCATTCATCCTTTCAAATCCAGACATGACCAAGTTATAAGGTGTCATGTAGGCAGGCCATACTATGTTGACCCATGGGCATTTATTGAAGGGTGAGGAAGCACCAAAATGTCACTATTGTAGCACCAACTTGTCTGTAAAACATATACTTTTGCCTAATTTTAATGTCATGAGAATTATAATCAGAACAATTTTTTTAAATTATTTTTTTTATAGTTATTTTGTAAGATGGACCCAGAAATACTTTTCTTGTAAGATGGACCCAGAAATTCTTTTTGCCAGGGTAATTTTATGAAATGCTTTTATTTTTATATTGTATCTATTATAGTATATTGTTTATATTTTTTAATGGTTAATCTGTATTTGCTATTAAATAGCCTATGAAGCTGACATGGCAATAAATCCAAATAAAATAGAGTTGACAATCATATAGACTATAGCAGTATAAGCAATGCTAAAATTTAAGCATCTAATTATTTAGTAACTCTAGATGGCTTTAGCACTGTCATCAGTTGCAAAGTGTCAATGCACATTGACATGATGTGATTTGCAATGATATTTACAGCATTTGGCAGGCTTACATAATGGTGCATTTTCTTTATGATCAGTTAGAATAAAATAAAAAAGGATGGCAGGGGACATAGGATTTTGTTTTACACGAAGTCACCAAGATGAGCTTTCCTGTTTTTGTTCATATTTATGTAGGTGGAAAACATATTGCTTTAGTCGTGTGCACTGTCACCACCTCGATTTAACCAAGCATGTGGTAGCTTAGTAGTTAAAGGTGTTGACTACTGATCAGAAGGTTGTGAGTTCAAATCCTATGTCCACCAAACTCCACTGTTGGGCCCGTACCCCTCAATTGCTCAGATGTATAAAATGAAATAAATTGTAAGTCGCTCTGGATAAGAGCATTTGCCAAATGTTGTAAATGTAAGCAAATAGGTAAGCACCTTCCACTGCATGTGCACATCAAGTTATTTAACCCTAATTGAGGCAGTAGCTTACACTGTTAAGCTGTTTTAAAAGGGTCAAATTGTTGTCCTCATCACCAAGAAAACAAATAAGGGGATTGTTGAAGCTACTACAATTGGGTTAGAAACTGTCAAATGCATTATAGAATACTGTAGTGGAGACCATCATCTTCGAGGAAAAATGTGGTCAGAAAAGAATCTTGAATGATTGATGTTCAATGTAATGTCCAGTCACAAAGTTGGCATCAAAAGCAAAAGGCTTTGAAATATTAGTATGCAACTTTTTTTGGTCAGGCAGTGTATTTTGTTGGGAACTGTTAATTGTAAAAGTTTCTTTTTTTCTTTTCTTTTTTTTTTTTTAATATTATTGCTTAAACAGTTAGTAGATATTAGTAAACATAAGGTTGCGTGCACAGAGTAGTGAAGGAGGTTAAGTGGAACTACAGAAGGAAACTAGAGTCACAGTTTCAACATAGTGGCTCTAGGTGCCTGTGGCAGAGACTGAGAATGATTGTCTAGAACTGGTGTTCAGGTTATATAGGATGCCAAGTCTGTTCAATCTTTTCCTCACATACCTCCTTTAGCAGCCCTGAGTCACCTGGACAGCAGAAAGAGGAATTTTTAAAATGCTGTTTGTCGACTACAGTTCAGCATTTAACAGCATAATTCATTCCATACTTGCCACCATGTTTGAGGGTCCTGAGACTTAGCCTGTTGCACTCAATGGATCTCCAATTTCCTTACACAGACCAGAAGCAGTACAGGTAGGCAATCATTTCTCATCCTCCTTCACCCTCAGCACTGAAGGCCCCAGGGTTGTATGTTGTGCAACTGGTGTGGGAACAGCACAAAGCAGGAAGGCAAGCTTCCCAGAGGGTAATGCAATCAGCTGAGTGTACAATCTGCACTGAGCTCCCTAACCTGCAATTGATTTACAGCAAGCAGTGCTGGAGCAAGGCCAGGAAGATAGGGAAAGGACCTTAGTCATCCAAACAATGGACAAGGGGAGCACTTCTGCTCCTTGAATGCAAACACAGACAGCATGAGGAGGAGCTTCTTCCCATAGGTCATCCGGGCCCTCAACCAGTAGAAAACATAGAGAGCTTGTACTGGACTGATTGCATAACATCCAATACCTCAAATGGACTTTTGCACAACTCACTTCAAAGACAATCATTTCACACCCATTGCACATGCTTTGCACTTTACTCAATAGTATACTCATACTCATTTTACTCATATCAACATATCAGTCACTGATATGATAAGAGAACTAAATGTTCTCTTTTTTTTCCCCAAGTCATTGTACAGTAGATTGCATTTCCTTATTATCTATTTTATTTTAAAGACTTTTTTGAATCTCTATTTCTTTTGTACATGGGCAGTTGTAAAACATAACATGTCGTACTGTGTATGACACAGTATTTACCTTTTCTCTTGAATTCTATAATCATAGATGACTGGAAAATGTGGAGGTGGCTGGGTGTTGCTCTTCAGATTTTGCTTTTTCTAAACATGTACATCAATGCTGCCAAAGCAAAAACTTTTACAGAACCACATACAAAGTCTTTCAAGACTACTCAGATGATTGTTCAAGATCTTCCCCGCAAAGCTCAAACTTCTTTCTAATGGTGGCTAGGGAAATCGCACCATCCTGGTGCCATGTGTTCCTCGGGCTCCCCAGCCATCCACATCATTTAAAAGAAAATGTGATTAATCAGACCAGGCCACCATGGGCGTCACTAAGCCATTTTGAGGGGGGCTTTAGCCCCCCTAACATTTTAACTCAGCCTCTTCTGCGATTCTCCATAAACTCTACACAAATTGGTGATCACCTCAGTCCCCTTTAAATTTAATATGAAAACAGCAGCAGACTTTGGCTCTTCCCCGTCTTTCAGCGCGCTCTTCAATCCGCAGACCACGGCATCGCAGAGCGAGGATCAGAGGACGCGTGTGTGTGAGAGGGAGAGATCAGGAAGATCTTTGGCTTGTTCAGTTCTCAAATGTTATACACGTCTATGCAATACAGTGGAATGCTGCAATGAGCTTACCATCATACCCTGTTAGTCAAACCTTTATTTTAATTTATTTATTTTATTATTTTATTTTATCTATTATACCCTCATTGGGTGCTAAGCCCCCCTTAAATGAAAATCCTAGAATCGTCCCTGCAGGCCACCTTCTTCCATTGCTCCGTGGTCCATTTCTGATGTGCGTATTGTTGGCACTTTCAGCGGTGCATAGGGGTCAGCATGTGCACCCTGACTGGTCTGCTGCTATGCCGCCCCAAACACAACAAACTGCGATGCACCGTGTATTCTGTCATCAGAACCAGCATTAACTACTTCAGCTATTTGAGTAACATGAGCCCGTCTGTTAGATTACACTACTCGAGCCAGACTTTGCTCCCCATGTGCATCAATGAGCCTTGGCTGCCCATGACCCTGTCACTGGTTCACCACTGTTCCTTCCTTGGACCACTTTTGATAGATACTGACCACTGCAGACCGGGAACACCCCTCAGGAGCTGCAGTTTTGGAGATGCTCTGATAGTCGTCTACTTTGAGGACAAAATGTTCACTTGCTGCCTAATATATCCCACCCACTAACACATACCATGATGAAGTAAATATCACTAACAGTGATTATCTCCTCATCTGTCAGTGGTCATAATGTATTATGCCTGATCAGTGTATATTAGTGTATGCTGTTTTTACTGGGATTTTCATTTGTGTAACTATTATTCTGGATCTGCATATTGTCATTATCCCAATCTATTATTATTATTATTATTATTATTATCATCATCATCATCATCATCATCATCTAGAAAAACAGCTGAAAATATTAACCTAAGAAATGGCAGTAATAAATAAATAAATTTGTTTTTATTTTGCTTTTGAAAATTTTATTGTAATGAGAATTTCTGTCTCATGCCCAAAATTCATCACATGAAATCTTTCTTATGCAGTAATCAGCTAAACAAAGCTTTGTTTGTGTCTTAGTGTCACACAAGGGTCCTCCAAGTGGAGGAAATTTTGTAAAATAAATCAGTGATGTATTTTAGGCTGCCTTATAACTGGTCATCTTGTTTTCTCAGGGCTTCAATATTTGCAGGAGAGTCTGCAGAATAAACTGGAACCACATGTGGGATCATTCAAAGTGGCTGTGCCTAAGAGATCTGCTGAAGAGCTATGTGGAGCTGACCCAGATGTCCAGCTGTGTTACTGTATAGAAGCTACTTTCATGAACATCATTAGTACCAGTACCCAGTGATTATAAAGACAAAGTTAAAGACAGGAGGAAGTTAAATATTATGTAACTAACTGGAGTATTCTATTGACATGACAAGCATGTCTTGCAGCAACTAACCATAAAATTAGTACAAATAATGTAATGCAATGAGTTAAAGCAAATTATAAGAGAGAACATATAGTAACATTTGTTAAAATTGCTTTGGTCCTTCAAAATTAGTTTTTACAAGGTTAAATTTAACTACTTTATGTAAAATGTAAAAATGGAGCATAAACAATCACTCAATTAAAAGTAACTTTGGCAATAATAGCTAGTAGTCTGTGTTGGCCAGATGTTTTTGGTTTGCTTTCAAGACTACTTTACAAAGAATATTTTCTTTGTTCTGAGGCATTTTCTTCTTAGATTTAAAAATTATTAAACAGAATCCCTTTGTGATTTTGATTTGAATATAAGATTTTTTTTTTATTATTCTTTTTTACATTTCCACTTAGTTTTTTTTCCTTTGTTTTTTTATACTGTAACATGCTAGTTTAAAATAAAACATACAATTTAATAGTTTCTTTGGGAATGGTGTTTGCATTTGCTTCCTAAATAGATTGTGCTTAAATATGGAAATTGAAAATTCTTTACTCCCAGCCATTTCATGGCACTATTAATACACTGTTTAAAAAATGGGTTAACAAACATATAACCATGACCAATTTCTATCATATATGTCTTTTAAGAGGTTGATGTTTTAAGAGGTTGATGTTTACACTATGTTTTAAATGTTATTACATTTTGCTATTTACATTATGTTTAGGACTTGGTTTGGTTTAATGACTGTTATTAAAATTTTTACAACTAGCTGAGACCTGTCAAGTGTTCCATCTGAATTTTGAGTCCTTCTAAACACAGAACTGTACCAAGTTCATAAGAGCTCCCTACCCCAACCCACCATGTGTGTCTAGCTAATGTCTGCTTTCAAAGAAATGACGATATTTAAACTGTTCCTCAGAAAACTTCTGACTGTATTTTACTGTTGTGCCATGGAGTTTTTCAATTTAATCATACTTGTAACACAAATGTCAACATATAGATTGAGGGATAAAAATATTACTATGTAGCCGTCTGCGAATAGTTAATCCATATTACCATGCAGACATTTCTGCTCACTTTGATTTCACTGATATACTGTTTTGAGCTTAAAAGGTATTTTCATGAGTCAGACTGCAAAGAAGAATAATTGTTGTGGTTCTTTGAGCAGCAGGTTAAATTTGATTGTCATATTGGATTATTTTCTCATTTGACTAGATAGCATCTCTATGTTTTGGCCATTGAAACCCAGTGGGAGACTTTGTCGGTAATGTAGTGTTTCCTTAAGCATACTTATGCAATATCCAAAAAATAGTGCACTCAAATTAGAGTACAGTTATAAGGTAGTAAACAGAGATCAATGATCAAATCAAGACAGGAACTGTAGTTTGTCTTGATTTGATTTTTTACATCCGTTTACTACATTGCCACTCAAAGTTTAATTGGTCTATTGATGCTGAATATGTAGGTGCTTTCAGCAGTGGACAGAGGTCATCATGAACACACTGATAGGTCTGCGGCTGCGCAACCCCATACGCGTCAAGCTGTGGTGTTGACACCTTACTACCATCAATCTAGCAACATTCAGCCTTGCGGATCCTGTCACTGGTTTACTGGCTGTCCTTCCAACCGTTAAAACCAGGAACACCATGGACTTGCTGTTTGACATGACCTCTGTCATCTAGCCATTGTGTGGCACATATAGTATAGCCTTTCATTTGTGTATTAAACTTCACTTTAAAATTGAGATGTGATCTACAGTCATGATCCCAATAAATCACTTAAGATGAGCTGTGTTATGGGTGTGTCAGAAACATGCTGAAATATCTGTCCATGAAATGCTTGACTTATTTGGCACATGACCTTTTGAATGTCATTAAATTTCATCAATCAAACTTGCTATGATCGCATGTGAGACAACCATGTTTTATTTGGTGGTTTAACCCACCTCAATTCCATCTGTAGCTGACCTTGCTGCCACAGTGTAAATTGTCAATTAATTGCAAGATTTTTTCCTCAACACTGTGGCTTTTGAATTGTTTCCATTTTTATACAATGTATTTCATTTTAATATTTGCTTTAAAATCTACTTCTTGGAAATACAAACATTTGAATATTCTTTTAACAATTGGAAAATAATTGCATATTATTACATTTAAGCAAGGCAGTGAATCAAACATTTTATTTTGTACATCAGACAAATGAAGACAGAAAAAAATACAACAAACAATTGTTACTGTAGCACTGCTGATGGTCATATCCCAGTATATTATTTATAAATATTTCAAAGATTTAACTACTGTTACTGAAATACATAAAGGTTCCAGTTTCTCATCAAAAAATATTTTTGCAAAACCTGACAAATATTCCATAAAAAAGGAATCACTGGAATGACATCATCCTCAATTTAAAAACAAAAAGAGCAAACCCCAAATAGCTTTAAAATGGCTGTTAATAAATGACTATCAGAGGGGTACTGCAGCATGCTACAATTCTACAATTATGCTGTAATCAATAACTTTTATTTTTATTTATCTATTTCTTGTCTTTTAGAATAAATGCGTGTTCTCTAGTATTACTCAAATCAGTGTAAAGCAAAAAAATGTCATACATATAAAAGATTGAAACATAATGCAAACAGCACATGTATACCTACCATCACAATGCGCTCACCAGTTCATCCAAAATGTGTTTCATAATAGTGGGCCTCAGCAATATTTAAATAAAGTTGTGTATAAATGCTTGTGTAAGCCAAATTGATCTAAAAATTTATACCGGATGTACAAGTTTTGTAATTTATAATAGTACCCCTGCTAAAAGGGGAGGCTAATCTGAGACAAAGCTGTGTAACACTGACTAAATGCTGTTGCTGTGTTTTGTGTGAAATAAGTGATTTAGGAGCAGGAGTTCAATATGACATTCATGAGATTCATAAATACCACATTTTTATACAAATGCTCATACAAAATTATTTATGCATATATGTTCATACCCAGCTTGATAAAACGAGGCCCACTGTGCATAAAACCTGAGGAAAAAACTGGTTAAGGCACATTCCCCTTGTTATGAATGTACATTTATTCTTACATGTTTTTTACTCATCTCTCCTTAGTGTATTTTTTGGTTGAGTTATCATTCTTAGATATTTAGATATGACCTCTATTAGTACATTTGTAAATAAGCTGAGGTTGCACCACTTTTCCATTTGTGTACCCTATCTGTTATGATGGTACGGCAGAGAGGGCAGGTCTTTTCCTGATTGAACCATGGCACTATGCACTCCTCGCAGAAGATATGCTGTCAAAAAACAGTTAGCAAAATTAGTTCAAATTATTACAGTGCTAGCAGAATGCATTTGGTTTTACTCAATCAAAATATAGTAAATATAAACAAGCCAATGAGTAATTAACATATTTTAAGCACTTTAATTTGTACAAATTTTGGGTTAGTCCGAAGAAGTCATAGGGCATTAAATAAGTAAGTATGGAGAGGGGGGCATTATTCAAGTCTCTTAAAGAAAATTAAATCAAGGAGAGGGTGGTGTGATGGGGTCTGGTATCACCCCAAAGTTGAATGTTCTGCAATAATATCTGTTGTTTTTCTCCACAACAACCACAACAATTAGCATCAATTTGAAGTAGATATTCATTAAATTATATGCTTTTTTTAATGGAATAACAATGGTTTAAACGGATTTTAAGAAGAGGAAATTGAGTAATTTTCATACAATATAACTAACATATAACATTAAAACAACTGAAAGGTGACAAATAACATTATCTCAGTAGAGTGGCACCTGTCAAGGAAGGGGACTATTCAGCAAGCAAACAGTTTTTTTAAGTTAATGTGGAAGCAGGATAAAAATGGGAAAGTGAAAGGAACTGAGCAACTTTGATAAGGGCCAAATTGTGATGGCTAGACTGCCTCCTTCACTGAGGCAACTTTCAACCGTAGCAGCAGAAGAGGTTTTGCAAATCATCTAGTCTTGCAATCCTACCACCTGCCCACTGGATCCAATCCCTTCCACTATGCTCCAGAACATCTCACTTGACCTCCTACTGGGGCTGGGCGATATTGACCACAATTCATATCTATTATTTTTGGGATGAATAGTGATATATGATATACATCTTGTTATTTTATCTTGTTATAGTTACAAAGTGGAAGAAATGTTTACTTGCAAGTCAAAGCCTCATGTAAAATGTCACAATCACCTTTATTAAAACAGCTTGTGGAAAAAAAAAAATACAAAAATTTTCTTTCCTATTTGAAAATATACAGCTTCACAACATACATGTAAACTGTAAAACTAATAATAATAATAATAATAATAATAAATAATAATAATAATAATAACAACAACAACAATAATAAATGAATTTAAAAAAATCTACATTTATCTCTCTTCGGGATGTGCAAAAACAACTAAAATTAAATGGAGTACAATTCCTCCTGCTTAACTAAAATTACACAGCTCTGATGTGCAAATAATTTAAACAGAACAGTAGAAAACCTAAGTAGGTTATTTTCGACATAGAACTTCATTAATAATCAAAGTATAAATAGTATATTTCTCTTACAGGTTTGTAAAAGAAAAACTAGTCTATCAACAGCTTTGTCAGTTCCGTGCTGATTGTAGTTGTGCTCTGCTTGAAGAAGCTTGACAGTGACGACGACTTCTTTGCTGTTGCTGGCATTATTGCTATTTGGTCTGTAGGCATAGGCACAGAGGGCACTGCTGGATCAGGCTAACAGCTGCCCTGATCAGCCATCAGAGATTGCCTCCATAACAGCTTGGTTTTTCACTGCATTGATCTTTTCAACTGGTATGTATTTGTCCCTGAATCGTGGATCCAAAAGTGCGGCTATGTTCAACAGGTCACTAGTTGCTGGGTCAGTGTACTTAGAATTAAGGTAATCAACAATGCAGGTCTTTATTGATTTGCACAGTTCAGTGTCACCCCCTTCATGTGACAAGAGACTTGTGTTGAAAACGTGTAGTACAGGTTTGACATATGAGATGGTGACATACTCCTCACTTGATAAATTCAGTGTTCAGTGATAAAGATCAGTGTTGTCCTGAAGGGGTTTCAGAGACTTCTGGATCGACACCAGGACCTCGATGGTCTGCCACGTAGGAACAAGATGCCTGGACTTTTTGTCAGCATACAGGACTTTTGTGATTGCTACCTCCTGCTCCAGGAACCTCTCCATCATTTGTTGCCATGATTCCAAACATGTGGCTGACTCAGTGATGAATTGGTGAGCTGGCAGACCCAGCTGAATCTGGACCTCAGCAAGCTCTCTTCTTTTCCTCCAGCTATAGGAGAAGCTGCTGACAACTTTCTTACACAAAGAAATAACCCGGGTGATGCGGTTGTCATCCATGGCGCGCGCTGACAGAATGAGAATCTGTCAGAAGATGAATAATTAATGCACAAAAAGATTTTTGTGAAAGAAGAAATTTATTTATAAGAAAGTTATTTATAATTTATAAAACAATAACAGCAGTTGTACATGTATATAATCTCTATAATAGTCTATATATAAACTTTAAGCTTTTTTCTTTTCTTTCTTTTTTTTTTCTAAATAGGAAGACCATCACCTGTGTTTAATGTGGCTGTGTATATATTCTCATATATGGCTCACATGTTCTATATGACCATATATCGGTCGTCAGTGCAAAATGAGTAACTTTTCAGAGCTGGTCTGAAAGCTTCCTTCTGACATCAGTGCAACAGCAGCCCTGTCAGAAATGTACAAAGTATTGCAAAGTAATTGATATTGCGGGTCAATGGTTTTTAGCAGCATTTTAAAACCTAAAAGAAGATTCCAACAAGCTTTGTTTTCAGTCAGAAAACTTTTCGGGCTGCTTAGACTTCATGGCTGAGGTTGTAGAAGACGAAGCTTGAAGTTCAAGTCGAACACCCCATATCGATATGAACAGGTGTTGTCTAATCCCCTATCGCGTTGAACAATAATATCCATATATCACCAAAACTTGATATACCGCCCAGCCCTACCTCCTGCCCTTCATCACCACAGTCATCACCACAGATATATATCACCAAAACTTGATATACCGCCCAGCCCTACCTCCTGCCCTTCATCACCACAGTCATCACCACAGATCTATAGCATCTGGCCATGTACCAACTACCTTCAAGAAAGCAAGGGTACCATACTGAAGGAATCTGCTCTGGATCCATCAGACATCAGCAATTACAGACCGGTATCACTTCTCTCGTTTCTTTCTAAAAATCTTGAACGCATTGTTCAACTATCCAACTATCTCTTGCAGAACAACCTCCAAGATCCCAGCCAATCTGGCTTCAAGGCAGCACATTCCACAGAGACTGCTCCACTGACAGAAGGTCGTTCCTCCCCCATGCCATGCGACTCTTTAACTCCACTCTGTGTGGGAGAAGTCAGTGCTGACACTACACTCTGTCCTGAAAAGTCAGTGCTGACACTACTCTCTGTCCTGGACTGTACAATAAACTACACAATACGCACAATACACTCCAGTTTGCACAGAACTCTTCAATACACTTTGCACATTACTGATATTGTATTCCTCTAATTCTCTATATTTATTCCTTAAATCTCTATATTTAGTAATTTTTTTAGTAGTAGCTCTATAGTTAGTTTTTGCTATATTTTTGTACCCTTAATTTCGGGTATTTTAGTATTTTTTGTTATATTCCTCATTTGATCTATTACCTGTGTTTGTGGATACTGCTGGAAGCTGTAAATTTCCCTTTGGGATGAATAAAGTGTCTGTCTGTCTGTCTGTCTGTCTGTCTGTCTGTGAGAGACTTCAAAGCACTTTTGTACATCACTCTCGACAAGAGCATCTGTGAAATGCCAGAAATGTTAATATCTTGTTGAGGCATGGACTTCCCAATATATTGAGTTATTTTGGTGGCACAAAATGTCTTAACAGGTGCTACAATAATGAGAACAATGTTATTTACTATACACCTGTCAAAGATTCTGTTATAGCTGGTTATGTTGTGTCCTCCAAAGGTGCTGGAACAGTTGCCCAGCTGTGCCCTGCTACATTTGTTACAATTAATAAATCTGATGACATGCACTTGATTCAAGCCCCTAGGACAGATTGTTTTTTTTCTGGACGGCAATTATCAGAAAGCCATCCATAGAAGAAATGCAAGCCATTTTAAAGATGATAAAAAATTAGAGAAAAATCCATTTGCACAAGCACTGGCATAGTCAAAACAACAATCTGAAATACCGCAAGAGTTGTATAGAAACAACCCAAAAACAACAGTCAGTGATCAACATCCTCCACTGTTCAAAGATTTCTAAAGCAGAAATATAAGTCATACCACAAGCTGCAAATGATCAGCAGACAGAACCAGAAGGTCAGTTTGGAATTCAAAAGGGCTTTTCACACTGCGCTTAACCCCGGGTTATCGTCGTTCTAAACACCGCTTTTAATCCCAGGTAAAGAGATGTTTCACACCTGTAATTAGAAAGCGGTGTTATGAAACCCTGTTCGGGAGCAGGGTTAGCACCACATTTGTGGTGTTAACCTCGCATTGTGGTGCCAAGTTAGTTCAGTGTGAAATGGAGCGGTGTTTGCACGGCTCGGTCAGAAACAGACTACTTAAGGAACTGACTAACAAATTAGCTGTACTCCACGTTGGTTGCTAGGCACCAATGTAACTGCGACTCTCTATTCTGCATCAATAGCATCTCATAGAGAAGTGGTGACTTTCGTAATGTGGTCTCACAAAGAGTTTACTAAACACATAAAAGTTGTTCGTGTCATTCAAAAGTGGCACATCCAGTTAGTTATGCTTACGATGAAACGCCACCAGTGATGACTTCTGGGAGCGACCTATAATTTCCGAGATGAGGATGCGACTGTAAACAATGACTCTACTGTACAAGTAAACACTAGTCTCTGCACACCTAAAAGAAATTCAAAGAAATACACATACTTTGCTCCTTGGTTTCTTGCCTTTGCATCTCATGAGGCTTAAAACAGTTAAAGACCTACGTGGTGACATTTTTTTAATAACTGGCAAAACGTGGGAAAACAGGTTGCCTAATGTTCGTCCAATCAGTGACAGTGACACCGCAAATATGCAAATAAGAACGTTAACCTGGGTTTAGGAATGTACAGTGTAAAACTTCTGTTAATGAATACCCAGAATTAACAGTTAACCCCAGGTATAGTATGACTATAGTATAGTATGAGAAACGTGATTACAGATAACCCAGGATTCCGTTCATCCAGGGTTTAGGATGGTCATGGGTTAACGGGGTTAACAATTCAAGTGTGAAAAGCCCAAAATACACAGATGAACCACAAAAGTTCTAGCAAATTAACCTCTCATGAAACTTCCCAGATATCCAGATCACTCATGAAGCAGAATTAAGTCAGAAGTCTACATAAACATATTGACAAAATTGTTGGTACCCTTCCATTAAAGAAAGAAAGCTGCTTGGAGATGGTCTTATAGCCTTTACCTTTACAATGCTTGTCTATCATTTTCTTTCTGAGGTCCATGTTCAGTGTGGTGCACACCATGATCCCAAACAGCACAGTGACTTCTTTTCACCCTTTAAACTTATTCATAAACTTATTATATTCAGTCAGTCTGCCTATTTAAAGACCCCTGTGATGCTAATTACAGGACAAACTTTAGTTCCCTATGGTCAAATTATTTTCTAGGGGTACCATCCAGGCCAGTTTCATTAGTCTGTTTTAGTTCTGTTGAATCACAATTCAAAAGCAATGCCTGATTTTCATTAGTCAATTTTCAGTAAATTTTGATTTATTATTACTTTAGTCAGTTTCAAATTCTTTCAGGGACCACTGTGGGTTTTTCATTCTTTAATGGAAGAGTACCAACAATTTTGTCCACATGTATAAATATTCTGTATGCCATTTTACAAATTTACATGCTATCTTACTAAGAAATGCATCCACCCTTACTGAGAGTAACCAAGAGTGTCGAAGACTGTCCTCATCTGGTAAAATGCATAAGGCCTTTTTTTACCCTGGAAAATGTTTGAGCTAGGTCCCTTAGTAAAGAGTTTCCTTTAGAAGCATATTGTAATACTACAGCATACAATGACAACCTAAATACAGGTGTGACGATCAGGTGTCCACAAATTCTTGGCCATATAGGCTTCATTTATATACCTGATTTAGCTCTTCAAGAACTGCTGTTCAGCCTTGATAGTTAACAGGGAATAACCTCTGATCTTAGTTGACTACAGAGGTTACACTGTAACACTAACAATAAATATAAAATATATATTTTTGCCAGGATATATTTTCGAATGCAATAACACATGAAATTTACTTTGCAAAGCTTGAAATGTTGCCACATAGACCTTCATGTAGGTGCGTTGGATATACAGCCCTGGAAAAAAAAAAATTAAGAGACCGCTGCAAAATGATCGGTTTCTCTGGCTTTACTATTTATATGTACGTGTTTGAGTAAAATGAACATTTCTTTTACTCTATAAACTACTGACAACATTTCTTACAAATTTTAAATAGATATACTTTCATTTAGAGCATTTAAAGCTAATCATTTTAATAAATTTAAATCATTTAGAGTCTGTACCTTGCACATTATTGCACACTATACACTTTATATAGTTCTGTATAATAGTGTAATACAGTTGTTTACATTTTACATGTCTTATATATATTCTATATTTTGTACATATTCTGTAAACACAGATACCCTACCTTACTTTATTTATATTTTTATTTATATTATATTCTATTTTTATTTACCTACTGTAAATTATAGTTTTTTTATATTTTATAATTGTAGTTTTTTTTTATATTTTATATTATGTATTTTATATTTTACATTTTATCCCTGTCTTTTCTGTCCTTACTCCATTTCCTTTTCAAGGGTCAAAGCAATAGTCGTGTAAGCATTTCACTGCATATCATACTGTGTATGATTATGTAGGTGACCAATAAAATTTGAATTTGATTTATGTGCAGAAAATGACAACTGGTCAAAATTTTTTAAAAAATGCAGTGTTTTCAGAAATCAAATAATGCAAAGAAAACTAGTTCATTCATTTATCAACACAAGACAAACGTTTTAACTTAAAAAAAATAATAAAAATCTGATGGAATTTGGTGGAATAACCCTGATCACAGCTTTCATGCATCTTGGCATGCTCTCCACCAATGTTTCACATTGTTGTTGGGTGACTTTATGCCACTCCTGGCACAAAATTCAAGCAGCTCAGCTTTGTTTGATTGCTTGTGACCATCCACCTTCCTCTTGATCACATTCCAGATGTTTTCAATGGTGTTCAGATCTGGAGATTGGGCTGGCCATGCCATGAGTCTTGATGTGGTGGTCCTCCATTCACACCGTGATTGACCTGGCTGTGTGGCATGGAGCATTGCCCTGCTGGAAGAACAATCCTCAGAGTTGGGGAACAAGTACAAGGAACAAGTTTTCTTCCAGGACAATCTTGTATGTGGCTTGAATCATGTGCCCTTCACAAAGACGAATGTGCCCGATTCTGGTCTTGCTGAAGCATCTCCAGATCAACACCAATCCTCCACCAAATTTCACAGTGGATGCGAGATACTGTGGCTTGTAGGCCTCTCCAGGTCTCCATCCAACCATTATACAACAGGTGTTGGGCAAAGCTGAAAGTTGGACTCACACAATCAGAGAAGATGACCTTACTCCAGTCCTCTACAGTCCAATCCTTATGGTCTTTTTCAAACCTCAGCCTGGCTCTTCTTTGCTACTCATTGATTAAGGGCTTTTGTTCTAGCTTTGCATGCCCTAGAAGCCCTGCTTCTTGAGCCTGCTTTAAACTGTCCTCATTGTGCACTTCACCCCAGCTGCAATTTGCCATACTTTTTGTAGTTCACTTGATGTCATCCTACGGCTGTTGAGCGACATTCGAATGAGTTGGTGGTCATCCCAGTCAGTGGAGAGTCGTTTGCACCCTCTGCCGGTCTGTAGCTTTGCTGTCTCCAATATCTGCGGCTTGACCTTGTTCTTATGAACCGCTGTTTTTGAAATTTTATGGATGGAAGCAACCTGATGCTCACTTGAACCTTTTATCACTCTGCCAGTAAAGCCAGAATTGACTCCTTCTGTTCCTCACTCAAATCTTTTCTTTTTAACTCTTTTGGCATGGTCAATGGTCATTATTTCATGTTTTAAACTATGTGCAGCAAATTGTGGAATAAATGTGTTTTAATTACATTTATAGCATCATTCTACAATGCTTACATCTAATAACCCTAAATCCTTCTGCAGCTTTCATGGTGGCATGCAACTCCATAATGATGTTGATCTATCTTTAGCACACAGACAAAAATATAAAGTCTAGAAATAAATTCTAATTTAAAGAGTTATTTAGAGTTGACAGGTTTTGACTCTGACAAGAAGCCATTGTTATAATATGAATAAACAGCTCTTTCTCACTCTCTGGCCTTAGCAGTGTTTACTCTTCTTTTCCACAGGCAGTCTGCCTCCTGAAAATATCAGGGAAAGAGCTAAAAATGTCAAAGAATAATGCAGAAGACTTTCAAATACTCAAATAAAACTGTAAATCTAGCTTTTAACAACAGTCATCTTGAAAACATTGCATGGAAAATCTGTGTTTCATTATACCACCAGCATGCATTTGGCCAAGCCCTGATCAGTGCGTACATGTGTCCGTCTCTGATCCTGCTGACCCTGACCCTGTATCTGACTGACCTGAACCTGTGGACGTGGTGATACAGGACTCTTAATCAGAGTCTGGGTTAATACAGAGATAAGACTAAACACAGAGCGAATTTCATTACTTTAAAGGTTTACATTTCATCATGATGAAACTGAACATGAGCTTAGTTCTGCTAGTGCACTACTCTACTGTTTGAGCAACAATAACACTATGCTATGATGCTAATGATTGTACAATGATACACTTGTCCAGTTCATCAAAATACTCTTTAGCATAATAACAGGAGGTTGCACATGATACTACAATAGCCAAACATACAGTTAGGGAAAAAATTATTTGAACCCCTGCTGATTTTGTAAGTTTGCCCACTAACAAAGAAATGATCAGTCTATAATTTCAATGGTAGGTTTATTTGAACAGTGAGAGACAGAACAATAACAAAAAAAATCCAGAAAAATGCATTTCAAAAAAAGTTATAAATTAATTTGAATTTTCATGAATGAATCCCCTATCAATCAGCAAGATTTCTGGCTCCCAGGTGTATTTTATACAGGTAACGAGCTGACATTGGGAGCCCTCTCAGCTCGTTACCTGTATAAAAGACACCTGTCCACAGAAGCAATCAATCAATCCAGATTCCAAATTCTTCACCATGGCCAAGACCAAAGAGCTTTCCAAGGATGTCAGGGACAACATTGTGGACCTACACAAGGCTGGAATGGGCTACAAGACCATCGCCAAGCAGCTGGGTGAGAAGGCGACAACAGTTGGTGCGATTATTCGCAAATGGAAGAAACATAAAATAACCGCCAATCTCCCTCGGTCTGGAGCTCCATGCAAGATCTCACCTCGTGGAGTTTCAATGATAATGAGAACGGTGAGGAATCAGCCCAGAACTACTCGGGAGGAACTTGTCAATGATCTCAAGGCAGCTGGGACCATAGTCACCAAAAAAACAGCTGGTAACACACTACGCCGTGAAGGACTGAAATCCTGCAGTGCCCGCAAGGTCCCCCTGCTCAAGAAAGCACATCTACAGGCCCGTTTGAAGTTTGCCACTGAACATCTGAATGATTCAGAGGAGGACTGGGTGAAAGTGTTGTGGTCAGATGAGACCAAAATCGAGCTCTTTGGCATCAACTCAACTCGCCATGTTTGGAGGAGGAGGAATGCCGCCTATGACTCCAAGAACACCGTCCCCACCGTCAAACATGGAGGTGGAAACATTATGCTTTGGGGGGTTTTCTGCCAAGGGGACTGGACAACTGCACCGCATCAAAGGGAGGATGGATGGGGCCATGTACCGTCAAATCTTGGGTGAGAACCTCCTTCCCTCAGCCAGGGCATTGAAAATGGGTCGTGGGTGGGTATTCCAGCATGACAATGATCCAAAACACATGGCCAAGGCAACAAAGGATTGGCTCAAGAAGAAGCATATTAAGGTCTTGGAGTGGCCTAGTCAGTCTCCAGACCTTAATCCCATAAAAAATCTGTGGAGGGAGCTGAAGGTTCGAGTTGCCAAACATCAGCCACGAAACATTAATGACTTGGAGAGGATCTGCAAAGAGTAGTGGGACAAAACCCCCCCTGAGATGTGTGCAAACCTTGTGGCCAACTACAAGAAACGTCTGACCTCTGTGATTGCCAACAAAGGTTTTGCCACCAAGTACTAAAGCACATTTTGCGAAGGGATCAAATACTTATTTCATTCATGAAAATGCAAAATAATTTATAACTTTTTTGAAATGCATTTTTCTGGATTTTTGTTATTGTTCTGTCTCTCACTGTTCAAATAAACCAACCATTGAAATTATAGACTGATCATTTGTTTGTTAGTGGGCAAACTTACAAAATCAGCAGGGGTTCAAATAATTTTTTCCCTAACTATATAAGAAGTTTTAAGCATATTAATTAAATCTTCTCACTTGATCAAGACAGGTTCAAACACAAACTGGCAGTGTCATGCATCAGTGATGTCACTTTACTGACTGGCTAGAGAAGGGCAGCAAGTTGAGAAGCAGTGGACCAATGGAGACTTTTATCCCGTCCCCTAACCTGCATAAAACTCTACTTGTGATTTTTGGAATAACAAACTAGCAACCTTGTGATTTGCCTGATAACAAATAACAAAATAGCATCCTGGAAAGAACAAACATCCGAGTAAATTAACCCTCTGGGGCCTAAGCCCTTTCTGAAGACCTGCAGTGAATCGGGGCTCTTCTTAAATTTGTGTAAATTTCAAATCTTTACCAATGTAGTAGCTAATACATTTATTTACATAGAGCACAAACTGGACTTTCATAATGTGGCTGATGTAAATATGTTAAATTCATGTGTGACTTTTAAGCTTATGTCAAAGTACACATACACGAAAATACAATTTTGAACTCTAGCAGAAAAACAGTGAAAATTGAGAATAAACAAACCTGGCAGATTGTTTTGAACACAGGACTGAGTTCATGAAAGTCTTGGGTGTGTGCCCATAGAAAAACAGCTAAATTATAACACTCGGAAAGACCTTTTATTTGGAGTAAAGTGACTGATGTGCCCAACATTTTTCAGCAGAGCCTCTGTTTCACTGAATAATCCATGACTATTTATGAATATGTAAGACCTATTGACACCTGGCTCAGGTGACACCAGGTTTCCCCAGGACTCCTATTGATGTCTCAGCTGTTTGCACCTATACATTCAGATTCCTCATACAAAAACAGGATACACTGAGGTCAGGTTTTGTTGAGAGAAACAAAAAAATAAAGCATGGTTTCTGGAATTTCTGAAAAATGCCACTCTTTTTTGGGTGATCTGAGTATATGATGACTAGAATACAGCTGCTCACATCAGCACAGGCTTTCACTTTTATTTAGCTATATATTGTGCTATGTTGTTTTTCTGTGGTACTATTATTGATTTAACATTTTGTCTGCTTAGCAAAAGTTGCCACTGTTTATGACTGAAATAAAGCTGTTCACATCGGTGCGCACTTTCATCTGACTTTTGATCAGAACGCTGCAGTTTGCAACATGAAAGTGCGCGCCGATGTGAGCAGCTTTATTTCAGTCATTATATACTCAGATCAGAGTGGCAACTTTTGCAAAGCAGACAAAATATAACATAATAATAAAATCATGGTACTCTAGAAAAACAACATAGCACAAATATATACTCGCTAAATAAACACTGCCTTTTGAAAAGTGAAAGCATGCGCCAATGTGAGCAGCTTTATTTCAGTCATAAATTCACAACCACATTCCAGACATTCACGGTCAAAATTATTCGATGCTGGACACAAACAACGATATGGAAGATTTTTTTTGTTTGTTTTTTCATTCAAGCCCTTTTTATTCTGTTAGACACGGGCATGTATCAGCACGTCACTCCCCCCAAACAACACAGCAATTAGCATTTACTTACATCCGAATAGAGTCGTTTACATAAATCTTGCATGTGAATTGAGCACTAAGTGCGGGGGGCGGGTCTCTGGCGAGTGTGGAGACGAGAATTTGACATACCTTTGTTTTTTATTTTTAACATTAATTCAATAACAAACATTTATTTGGCAATAAACCTTTTGGAAAGATAACTGTCTCCCGTTTGTGTACATATTTTTTTCTGGGTTGCTATATAATTTCATTTACAAGAACACTTTCAAAGAGAAAAAAGGGTTAAGCACAGAAAATAAGTTTGTTTTTAATTCCTAGCATTTTTATTTTTTAAATTGTGTTTTCAATTCTGTGATTCGTGTGTTTTATTTTTACATGTTATTTCTGTGATTCATGTGGGGTTTTTTTTAACATGTATTTTTTTTTATGAGTATGATACTTATGGCACTAACTTGATGCCATACTACACCATGCACAATCCAAGTGCATTATTTTCATATAACAGAACAGTCAAAGAGAAGTTATTTCCCATTCTCACCTGTCATATAACTGAGTTTCCACACATCTGAGGCTGATGTTTTTATTTATTGCACTCAAAATTACGGCTCATTTCGATGTTATAGAACAGATTCAATACCTCATTTCATGAGTACTGATTTCTGTTTGTTTGTACACAACTTTATTGACTATTGGCCCATTTCTTTCAAAAAGAAGAAAAGTAAAATTGTAAATGACCTCGTTATAATGAACATATCTTTCTGTGCATTAGATACAGATAGATCATTTGCCTTGGTCAATCTATTTTGCAAGCTAGCCACAGAAGGTTTAAAAGACATGAAGTTCATTGACTTACCTGGCACAACAGAACCCGAGGTTGCTTAAACTTGGACTGACAGATAAGGCAAAGATCCCCAGCACTACAGCACTGGGACTGAGTTGCAGGAGCCCCGTTCACCTTTACACAAGGGAAAATTAAGTGTTAAAACTGGTTCAGAATGATTTCATACTACAAAAGTCAGAGAAGAAACCAAACAGCAGAATCTGAAAATTCTAAGTGTAAGTACCAATATTAAAACAGTGAAAATTAGTATTACCTCATAAGTGAGAAAGTTCTGTACTGTGTTCTGCAGGGATCCCCACTGACTGTAAAGTTCTAAAAGCTGGATGGAATTGTAATAATAAAACTTTTTTGACAGTAAGAGAGATAAAAACACAACCCTACACTTACACTATAACAGTGTTATTTCCTATGGAACTTTAAAAAAAAAAAAAAAAAAAAAAAGCATATAAAATCTGTAATAACTACTATGTAAACAAATGACAATTCAACAAAAATTGACAATGGATTTTTTTGTTTTAAACAAAGAAAGAATCCTTTTACATAATCACAGAAATTAACTACTTCCATTTTTGGAAGGTGATCAATATATGCAGCCTAATATTTTCAATTCTTACCTTCAGAATGATGTAAAGCAAGGCTAAGAGAATGTCCATGGTAACTCCCACAGAGCCATCAACCATTTTGGATGTAAGCAGGTAGTGGAACCAAGGAGGCACAGGAGTGATTAATTGATAAAACTGCCCAAGTTCTTCTATGAACATGTAACACTGACCCTGACAAGGGCAGAGAGAGTACACTCAAAACACTACCCAATTCAAATTAAATTATCCTATAGCAAATCAAACTCATACTCGTCTCCTGTACACCATGACACAGGTAGGGAGAAGAAGAATAAGGCACTTTAATCCCATAAAGAGGAACTTCACAATAAAACTGGTCACTCCCACAGTCCATAAAACTTCCCAGATATCCATAGGCTCAACTTGGGGATTGATAAGGATGAGGCTATGAGAGGAAAAAGAAAACAAAGCATCACACAGGGTCTAGTTTAAGTATTTACAAGCCTTGTTTTCAGATATAACAAATACTATTCCAGCCAAATAAATACATGGAATATATTACAAACCAGTAATAAAGTGAATCCATCTGAAATGTGTAATATAAAAGTAGGGAGGAGGCCATCAGGAAGGACAAATGCCAGAAACACTGCAGTTTTGACCGACGGTTCTGCAAGGAACAAGAGAGCCTTCACATTAAAGCTTACATACAAACAAGAGCTTTTATAGACCATTTCAAATCGGCTATTCGCAGATTTATGGAAGTGACATCTTTGCTCCTTGAATATTTCCATTTAGTGGTTGCACACATTCAAAACGTCTGCAGGAGGCCGTTTATACACACTGATATTATGATTGTTCATTTAATACATTAACACTGGTTCAATAGGTCACAGACTTAGGATACCATCAGCCTAAAAACTGAATTGGCATTATACATATATATACACTAAACTACTTTTACCAACAAGACATTTTAAAAACAGCAACACCGGTTTATGCATTAAGATTTTTAAAATAAAGACTTAACACTGAATTGTATGCACCTTCTTGTTTATTTGTGACCACTCTCAAGTCTCAGATGGAGCATTTAAACTCCCTCTCACACACTATTCCACAGCAACAAGGATCGCAGCAACATGCCAAACATTCAGTGACATTTCAGAATGTATAAAATAATTCATTTGCAATAGGTGATAATGACAATTATTTTACTGGCATACGGTTAGTAATGTCATTTTTATTTGCATAGATATACAGACTGAACCAGCCAAGCAAATCCAAGTACCTCCCCAGTCACCATAAGATTTTACATTGTTTGATATCCACACTGCACAAGCAAATGTTCCCAACTTTTCCACTCACAAAATAGTTATAAGCATCCAGACTGTTATATGCTTCTAAAGCTTCTGTCATATAGACGCACTCAGTTTCAACCAGAATTATACACATCTGGATACGTACTTGAGGTAAACAGTTTAGGCTTTGACTGAAAAACTGTTGCATTAAAGTCTTATTTAGAGGCTCTTAACATTCCAATTAATCATTTATTTTTTAGTTTTTGCAAATACCTTAACTGTTCAGATCGAGACGAGCTTAAAAAGTACTTCATGTTGTTTTGACAGATCTGTGATTTAAAAACGGCACAAGAAATGCTTCAGGACCCTACATGCACAGTAGTACTGCAATGCATTTGTTATTGTTGTTATTTGTTATTGTATTGTTATTGTATATATTTGTTATTTGTTATTGTACTGCAATGCATTTGTTATTATACATTGGAATGTTCTATAGGAAAATGTTTTAAGTTTCTTACCTGGAGAACAACTTGTGCTTGGATATTTTTATTTACATGTAGAAAGGTTGTAAAAAGACCGACTCCAACCGCCAAACCTGCAATAGAGTAAATTGATTCAGACTGAGACCACCCATGAATGATCATATTGTGCTCATACTCTAATATGCTTACCCAAGGCATGCTGTGAAATTAGTTTTGAACAAAGGATAATTATGAAAGGGAGACTTTTCTGAACCCAACAAAAGAGGAAGCGCAACTCTGAGATTGAAGTACTGGATTCACCGGCTTCCAGATCGGTGTGTGAGCAGGCAGCCTCAGCATGCATGCGAGAGCGGCTACGGCTGTGTGAGTGTGAGTGGCTGAGGCCTGCAGGTCTAAGCCTGCGGGAAGCTGAACGAGTGCCGTTTTCTTCTCCTGTTAACGAGCTGCAAATAGAGAGTCTGCCGTCAGCGTTCTCCACAGCGTTGGAGGTTTCTGAACTCGTCACGAGCTCAGGCTGCAAAGTGAATGACAACCCAGTGCCATCCTGAGAGCACGATTCAGTCGGCATTACAGTTGATTCCCTCGATGTCAGTTCTCTTCTGAACACATGAGATGCTCTCCTGCAATATTTATTTGCTGTTTTACTTGGGTGTTTTATTTGTTTAGAAGATACAACCTGTCGTACAACAGCTATTTAAGTCAATTAAAAAAATCAGCGCGTAACTACATTCTGTACTATGCTATGAATTATATACAACTAACAAGTGCAGTTATTTGGTAGCGTAACTTAACAAGCGCACTAGTATTAGTTAACTAACATGAAGTCAATATTAGCACACGGTTTGCCAGTGCTTTAAACAGAAAAGCAGACAATAATAGCTAACGTTACCTGCCATACTGCAGACGGAACTTCATAACAACCCACTGACTTCCATTGAAGAAGTAAGTGGTCAATGATAAAACAAAAATAAATGAACGAACTAACAAATTAGCGACTTTAGACTCGCTAAATACCCGAGATTCCACAACTGCAGAACGAAAATGGCAAACGTTTCCAACATGGCCGACAATCTGACACCCTTTCAGAAAAAAAGTCATTTCAAACTAGTATAAAACAACTACACAATAATCAACAGCTGTCCCATATAATGCCATATAAACTCCGCACAAACGCTATAATAAGCAATATTTCAAATATTCCTTGATATACTAGATTTCCCATGGTTTTAGTAGTTTTCCTTTGATTTTGTCGTGTATATATATAGTTGTACACTCAATACCAGTTTTTAGCAAATACATAACTGTTTTAAAATATAAGTTTCTGTTTTTTAATATTGTTTAAAAACTTTGCTTATGTCCTCTTTTTAGATTTTATTTCCTCAATGGGATTCATTTTATCAATGATTATACTGAGGTTTATTTATTTTCTAATTTTTGTATGTCCCTCAAATGTCCACCTTTTTATGTCTGACTACTCTCTTTAAATAAAGAGGCATCTTTTGTATTGACATGTTGTTCGAGCTCAAAAGCATACAATTCTGTCTGATTTCACTTTTATGCTAGCCTGGTTTTGTTCAGTTATGGCCAGTTTTATGTTAAAAATTCCACCCTGTCACCCTACCAGCAAAAAAACAAAATACCTGCTGGTGAGTGGAGATTAATTGTTATTTGTCTGTAGAAATGTTATCTCTGTGGAACAGCAAAACCCCTAGGATCAAGAAATAAATATTTAAGTAGGATATCTTTAGCTGATGAGGTACAGAGGTGATTAATTTTAATCTATAGCACTCAAAACCCAGGTCTGAACATCCTTGTGGTGATAGTAAATAATTAAGTGCTGTATGGTTTTGTAAAGTCATTATCCTGTATGGTTGTTAAGCTGCAAAAATGATGCCTAAATCATTACTAAACTTCTCAAACATTGAAGATAATACAATTTTGTCTAAGGCTATCATGACACCAATTACCTTTGCAAATGGGCAGTGGTAGCTCAGTAGTTAAGGCATTGGTTTGATGATCAGAAGGTTGTGAGTTTAAATCCCAGGAATAAGGACTAAGCTGCCACTGCTGGGCCCCTGAGCACTGCCTCCTAATCCTCAACTGCTCAGCTGTATAAAATGAGATAGTTGTAAGTTGCTCTGGATAAGGCATCTGCCAAATGTCATAAATGTAAGTGTAATTTTGAATGATCACACTCAATGTCCTTGACCAACAAGTTTGGGTACATGTGGGAAATTCATGTGTAATAGCTCAATGTCACTAGAAACATCCTTAAATATAAGTGTTTTTATTAGGAATAAGTAACTGTACCTATGCAATGTAGATTCTAAATTATATCATGAAAACTATTGGGCAATGTTAGTTTAAACATGTATCTCGATGCAATTATTATGTGTGTGTGTGTGTGTGTGTGTGTGTGTGTGTACCTGAGAATCTGGTTCATAGGTGTTTATACTAATTACTTTTAAATAGAACTTAAAATTTGAAAACAAGTGATAACGTTTGTGGTTACAAGGTTAACAGGGCTATGAAAATTGACACAAATATATAAAATGTACACTCATCCATTTTCAACACCTGTACACTTACAAATTTATGCAGCCAATCATATGTCAGCAACACAAAGCAACAAATCATGAAGATACAAGTCAACAGTTTCAGTTAATGTTCACATCAAACACCAAATTGAAGAAAACGTGATCTCTGAGGCTTGATTCTAGCATGGATGTTGGTGCTAGAAAGGGCTAGTTTATCCTGGGAATTTCATACACAGCAAGTTTACACGGAATGGTGCAAACAAAGAAGGTCTGCAGGCTGAAACACCTTGATAATGGAGATAAGGGGAGAATAGCCAGATTGGTTTAAACAGACAGGACGTTTATAAAGCCTTAAATATAATAGCTTAATGTGAATGGTATTGCATCTCCTACAATTGTATAATGAATACCTGAGCCTCTTTGAAATGTATAATAACCAGAGTATCAAATGGGAAAGGTGCAGTGTATGGCAGGATGGACTCTTAGACTCACCCTAAGTCATATGTTAATTCAGATCCTGATAATAAGTCAGGAAACAATGAAACAGGTCTTATTTGTAGACTAGATGTGGAAGTATATATATTTTTTTTTCATTTCATTGTCTGTACCCATCACCTCAGGTGTCATCAGGCATCAAGGCAGGATACACCCTGGACAGAGTGCCAACCCATCACAGGGCACACACACACACTCATTCAATCACACACTACAGGCAATTTAGAGGCTCCAATCAGGCTAGTAGCATGTCTTTGGACTGTGGAAGAAACTCACCAAGCACAGGGAGAGCATGCAAACTCCACACATACAGTGAGCGGGAGCAAGACTCGAACCCAGGATGCTGAAGGTGTGAGGCAAACGAACTAGCCACCAAGTATGATTACATGTTATAAATTATAAAACCAATTCTGTAAATGTTATTTTGTAAACTTGAATAATAAAATCATATGAATTTTAAGTTAAACATGATTTAAATGACAAGATTTATTCTGCATGATCTTTTTTTTCAATATTCTACAAGGTGTATGGGCTACAGCAGCAGAAGACAACATTGTGTCCTCCCCTGTCAGCCAAAAGCAAGAAACTGAGGCTTGTCATGTGCACAGACTGGACTGATGAAGACTGGAAAAAGTCTGGTTTCTCAAGACAAACTGCACAGCGATGTCCAGCCTGTCTACAATAGAAACACAGCTCTAGTCACAGACAATGCAGATGATCCTCAGCAGAGATGCCTTGCCAAGTTGCATTGGTTCCAGCATAGGAGGGGATTCTAGAGTGATGCGGGAAATGGCAGAACCTGATAACTGGGATGCCAGCTCTGCATGAGGTAATCTAGACAGGTGGTCAGTGTAATGTACTGTGACAGGGTAGTGTCCTCGTCATGGTAGGCCATTTCAGCTTGAAAAGCTGGGTTGCAGTGCATTACTGGTGAGCAGCAACATGTATGTGTCGGGCTGATGTGAGAAGAAAATGTCACAGTGACTGAGTAACCCACATCCGACCAACCTGCAGCAGTATCGCCCATCTCAGGTCCAGGTACTCCCGCATGGTGGACATGTAGGCGAGCTGCCCACTCCAGCCAGCCCACACATCAGCCATCCACTCAAACAGTTCCAGGAAGCCTTTGGTAGTGTCCTGCCACCAAGATTGCTGCTGGAGTAACTTCAGAGCAGCTCGCTGTCTGCTGAATGGGCCTGGAGTAGGGCCTAGAAGCTCTGCTCCTGCTCCATCACAGCTACAGGAGCACATGATGTTGTGACTGGTGGATTCTGTTGAGGGTCTTCACTATCTTGGCCAGTGGTGAGGACTCCATGACTGCTATTTTCTCCACTTATCCCAGGTTTCATCACCAGTGTAACGTTTGCAGGTGAAAAGTCAGGCAGGATGAACTCAAAGTAAAGTCCACTTTTTAAAAATTTAAATGTCCTGGAGAAATGTTTATTCACTAAAAAGGGTATACAGGTGTTGTCAATGACATGAGTTATGGTTTCAGACATCACAGTCAAACTTATGACCACACAAAACAATCCAACATGGATCTAAAGCTCTTGACAGTACTGTAGTAAAGCCATGTTTTTTTCTGTTGTAAAGTATCCTGAAAATTTTCATGTCGCGTTAACATTGTCAATCCAATGTGAATGAATGGCGTGATGGCACAAGATATTATTGTACCATAAATCTTTTCCGCATGCTGAAAGTTGTGAGCCAAGCTGTGCAGCATGTTTAGCATGCTTTGTTCTATGTATTTAAATGTTTGTATTATTTACCTTATCATTTACTATATTGTCACTGGTTGTTGCCCTAATATGTCATGATTAGTCTCACCTGTTTTGAGATTTCCCTTTGATTAGTTTGAATTTAAACCCTTTGTCTTGTATCTGGCACAATGAATTTGTACAGTTTCTTTTGTGGTCTGTCTATAAATACATGTTTAAATCTAATAAAGGCAGGTGATAGATGGACCCTCTGGCTGTATTTACTACACAGAGACTGTGTATTTACTTGGCAGACTCAGTTATTGACAAATGTCGACTCACATTTCAAACATACAATATAAGATAATGACACCAAGTTGTAGTCATTGTGCTGAACCAATGCTGTATAAATGCATTGAAGTGTACATTGTACACAATATCCCTGGAATCTCATGTAGTTTTATATTTCTAAAAGAACATAAAACAGAACAAGAACCAAAACATAACTGTATACTATATAGTCAGGTGCAATTGTCTAACCAGGAGCTTATGAGCATCAGCATAATTTCTCAATTTAGTACAGTTCTAACATAAATTCCTTCGTGCCAAAGGCATCAAATGTTCAATCATGAGGAACTGAGCACAAAACTGATTGTGGCAACAGGAGTTCAAAGCCACTGCCATGGTCTTGAAATGGTACTTTCCATAGCAGTCCCAGGTATCTCCAGACTGTCCACAATGAGCCATCCTCAGCAGCAGTGATGAGACTCTAACCAAAAGTAGAGCATCAGAATGGATCAGGCAGGTCTGTAGAGCAGAAATAGTCCCAAAAACTGGTAACTCAGGAGTAGCATGTGTGAGATAAAGTGAGAGAGACAGGGAGATAGAGAATTAAGCCTGCTTGTAATAACATGATGGTTAAGAACATTGAAAAAAGTGCTAGCAGGGACTCTGGTGAGACTACCTATTACAGCATAACTAAAAGGCATATGTGACACAGACACGAGGGTGTCCTGGGACATAAAGTGGCCAAGATAGACATTTTTGTTCATCTTCAATTAATAAGAGTAAAGGGATATGCTGATCTAGCAGCACTAATAGATTTTCTGTGAATCAGGAGGCTCTCCTTCCATGCTACCTGAAATACTGACAATTTAGATTCAGCCATTTACATGAAAATGTTTTTAGTGGTCTGTTTTAAGTTGCATGTGGTACCCTTATACCAAGGTGCTAGTGATTTCTCTGTAATTATTTTTTTTCTAAGTGGAGCCTCATTGTCTAGGTTGTGCCAATACACATGATCAAGTTCTGTGGGGTAAGAAGGTAAATACACACAAAAGTATTACTCAATTCAGTTTGCTTAATTAAATATGAATTAATTAATAGTTAATTAAGTAATGTAACATTTGTCTTTTTAGCTCATGCCTATTTATAATACAGTCTGATCTCAATTATGCTTTTAAAATAAACATTTTCTTTCTGAGTAGGTTTTAATGGGCTTAAAATTACTTTATAATAATGAATATAAATTTTTAAAAATCATATTTAAATTATTAACAAATTATTGTCAGTCATTCTTAGAAATAGCACTTTTCAAGTGATTTTTACAGACAATGAGAAGAAATGAAAAAATCAAAGCAGTAGTAGTAATAATAATAATAATAATAATAATAATGATAATGCTTGTTCCACCCCTTCTACCCTGTCATTCTCAGGAAGAGTAAACAAAGTAAGTATTTCATTGTACTAGTACATATGACAATAAAGCTCTTGAATCTTGAATAAGGTGGGTGCGTGGTCAAACACCTGTGTGTAAATGGAGAGTAGAAGGGTGGTTATGGATCTTGGTGGTTAAGTGAGCGATGAGAGAAGTGAGAAACAGAGTGGGAGAGGATGCTGGCATCCTTAATGCATGATGCTGTTTCTGGCTGCAACATACTAACTGCAAAATCAAATCCAATCAGATCTAACTTCAGATCCAGGTACTCCAGCATGCTGTTGGACTGACTCTAACACACCCGGTTTTATTTGTCTTTTTTTTTTTTTTTACTAATGTTGAATATTAACTAAGTATGTGAGAACTTTGGGGTTAGCTCCTTGATGCAGTGGGCAGACAATTGGTTTCTAAATACTTAGAATAATGGCCTTGCATACCTGAAGCTTTGGATTCATAGCATTTTTCTGAGATGGTTTCTTGCATGCATGCCCTGCTTCCAAGAAGTCAGATATGGGATCTTTTTACACATGGTAGAATCCCATTGTCCACTTCTCTGTTACAAATTTGGTAGACCCTTTTGGTGTTCGTGTACAAAAAGAGATGCATGAGGAACCTGTTATCAGAAATACCTGGGAAACCTCAGGTTACATATGTACCCTGTTCCCTAAGATGAGAACGAGATACTGCATCTTGGCTTGATGCTATGGGAGCTGCCTACTTGGGGCTGGTGTCTGATGCTTGTCTGAATACATACCAATTTTTAATTAGCTAAGGGGGTCAGGTGATGTAGTAGTGCATTTTAGTAGTAGTAGTGCAGTTTACTTACAACTATGCATCTATGCACAACACATCACTTATAATACAATCTTTGCGCTACTGTATATTTCATCCCTACTCTGTACATATGTATACACAATCAGCCATAACACTATGAGCACTGACAGGTGAAGTAAATAACACTGATTATCTCCTCATCATGGCACCTGGGTGGGATATATTAGGGAGCAAGTGAACATTTTGTCCTCAAACATGATGTAAAAGATGTGATTCATCAGCCCAGGACACATTCCATTGCTCCAACTTACAGGATTTAAAAGATCTGCTGCTAACATCTTGGTGCCAGATACCAAAGCACATCTTCAGGGATCTAGGGGAGGTTATGCCTCATCAGGTCAGGGCTGTTTGGCAGCAAAAGGGGACCAACACAATATTAGGCAGGTGGTCCTAATGTTATGGCTGATCAGTGTAAATCCACTATTGTTTCCTTTGAGCAGCTTTCACATGTTCCCGGACAAGCTGGGTCACTCAGCTGAGCTGCTCCTGGACATAATGAAAAAGCAGAACAGTGAAGGCTGCTCCTCCCAAGCTTCCCAGGCCAGGCCAGTAGACCCTGAGGTCACCATATGAAGAGGTGCTCAAACGGGGTGAAACCAGTTGAGGCCTGTATGTCAAAGAGGACATAGCACAGAAGGAAGCCCCAGTTCCTCCCATTCTCATCTACCACCCTCCAGAGTATCCACCTCAATTTTCGACAATTCTAACTATTTGGGGGTGGTAGACGGATATCCTTAGGTGCTTTACCTGCAACAGACAACACAGATCAACCATGAGGGTAGAGACAAATGATGTGCCTTTTAGTTATACAGAAAATCAAAAGTGCTACTAGTGCAGGGATGTCCAATCCAATCCACAAAGGGCCAGTATGGGTGCAGGTTTTCATTCTAACCGAGTATAAGTCACAGCTGAGTCTATTAAAAGACAAGATAAGTTGATTAAACAGGTGGAATCAGGTGTGGCTTCTGCTTGATTGGAATGAAAACCTGCACCATCGAAGCATGAAGTGCTCTAAAATCTCTTGGTAGATGGCTGCATTGATTTTGGACTTAATAAAAACCAGCAGATGACATGGCACCCCAAATCATCATTGACTATGGACACTTCAGACTGGACATCAAGCAGCTTGGATTCTTGGGAATCTCTGGACTCTGGACTCTGGGACCTTGATTTCCTAATGAAATACAAAATTTACTTTCATCTGAAAAGAGGATTTTGGACCACTGAGTAATGCTCCAGTTCTTCTTCTCCTTAACCCAGGTAAGATGCTTTTGACGTTGTCTCTGGTTCAGGAGTGTACATGTCTGTGTGTGGTGGCTCTATGCACTGACTCCAGCCTCAGTCCACTCTTTGTGAAGCTCTCCCAAGTTCTTGAATCAGCTTTGCTTGACAATCTTCTGAAGGCTACAGTCATCCTGTTGCTTGACCACCTTTTCCTACCAAAGGTAGGCCCTTCCAGTCAAGTTGCCATGAATATGATTTTTCAAAAAAATATTGAACTTTTCAATGATATAATTTTTTGAAATGCACCTGTGTATTAATATCTATATACGTAACTTACGTTTACATTTCTGCCATTTATTTTGACTCCCTTATCCAGAACGAAATAATCGCACTCGTAAAAAAGGGGATTCAAATGTTTTAAGCAGTAGTTCAATGCCTTAACCACGAAGATACCATTTTACGTATCCTTTCTCAGTGCATTGGCTGTACGTCTGTCACACTGGAATACTTGATTCTGAATCGCGTCTGATATTTCCCGAAAACAACCACTATCACCATATCACACTGCTCATACTGAAACCGGTGCTATATAATTTCATGTCTCTTGCATCACATGGCTTTCTTGCTCTCAAAAGCAAATGGTGCCATCTTGCGTCTGAGTTATTGACTGTATTGGAAAGTAAATCAGAGGACGTTTAAGTGTTGCATTTTGGTTGTTGTATAATGGATTATCTTTGTCGTCAGCTGAATGCTTGCAAATAAGCATAGGCCTACAGGTAAAACAGGAGTTTAAAACAATTTCAGGTTTTGTGTGGAATGCGTTTATTAAATGAGATTTAAAAAATTAAATCAATATTTAATATCCAATTATTCACTAATATAGCAAGTAGCTGTAAAAATCAGGATAATGTAGATCCAGTTGGTTGTCATCATAAGATCAACCCCTTCAGCGCCGCTTTGTGTCGGTGTCCAGATCACCATATCAGGGTTCATTTCCTAACAACCAAATTGATGTACATCTTTCTTGTAATACAAACAGAACGACTACTATCAAATATGTTCGCTCAACAATGCTTCCTAACAAAAACTCTTCAGATCTCTGAGAATCATTGACTGATGACTGACGGATTTTGCTTTGAAAACAGCGAATTAAAAATAGAGCGAAAGTTTGAATCCCTGGTTGTTAGTTCCATGAATCCATTCAAGTTTTTATAAAGTATTTATTCAGAAATTATCATAAGTATATTTCATAAGTATATAATATCAGAAATTATAAGTATATTGCTTTACAAAAGTAGGTCATTTATTGTAGAGGCAGAGGGAGGTCACGAACTGTCACAACTCTTAATCAGAGACACCACTGTGTGAATTAATTGTAGGAGAGACATTCATGTTTTATTTATTGTTTGTTCCAATATTACAGGTTTAGTTTCTCTATTATGGTAATAGTATTTAATCAGTTTCATTAGTAAAATGGTAACCACATTTCTTTCAATTGTTAAATTGTCAGAATGAAAGCAATGGCATAAGTTACTGCTGAATCATGTGGTTCGCACCAGGGGCGTTTCTAGGATTTGAAAACATCAGGGGCTGAGCCTGAAACATCAGGGGCTAATTAGGGAATGAGGGTAAGCAAGAATGATACGTTTTGTAAGAGCATTTTTATGTAATATTGTTTAATAATAAACACAAATGAACACAAACAGTATGCAACTTTCTGACTCCTCCCATCATTTCAGAGCCTTGCTACTAAAAAGGAGTTCATTAAATTCATTTTCTCTCACACAGGTATGCCATGCAATATTATCTCTTTTACAGCTTGTATGTGAAGCAGTGCCGTGTAGATCCTTTTTTATTATTATCATTTTACAATAATCTATATTATACTTGCACCTCTTATTTTATTCCTCATTTATGCTGGCACTACTGTATGTATTATTCTTTATTTATTTTTTACAGTCTCTCTTCACTTCTCTTATTGTCCTCTCATCTCTCATTTTCTGATCTGTCTTGCTGCTTGTATCTTGTCTACTTCATGCTCTTGGTGACTTTTCGATCCTATTTCTTTGAGGGTGGAATCATCAGAGAGTATCTCTGAGACTTGAGTTGAGCAAAATGGTTAATCACTATACTAGTATTTATAGTGCAGAGAATTCCATTTTCAATTGACAGAACAGCCGAATGATTGAGTCTGTTCTGGCCCATTGTTCACCTAAGCCATGTATGTATTTTAACTTAAATACTGCTTTAGTGGAATAATAGAAAGTCATGATGTTCAGACTGTAATGTCTTATAGCTTTAACAGTTTATATTTTATTTAGATCTATCTTTAGGCTTACTTAATTTAAGGCTTTTGTACATATTGGGTTTGGAATAATATTCAAAACGGTCCTTATGTGAGGGGTTTTCATAATCAAAGACAGTGGGTCTCCTTTTTGACACAACATACATTTGTTAGGCTACTTTTATCATCTGTGTTAACATTAAAAATTAAAAGTTAGACTTTCAAAATATATGTTAATGATCATACATACCTAATTTTTTATAAGCGGTCAAAACAGACCCGGTCAATTTGGCATGTGGAGTGAATAAGTGTATAATAAATGGGAGGTAAATACAAAAATACAAGGGTTAATTTATTTGTATAGTACTTTTAACAATGGAAATTGTCTTAAAGCACAGAAACAGAGAAGGAGTATCATACCAGAATTTCCTAAATGTTATACCAGATTGGTTGAGGCCTGGATTAACAACGACAAGCACTGTTGGCCCCACTGTGGGCACCACTAGAAATTAAGCTACTGTTGGTTAAAGAAGTAGAGGAGGGTGGAGAGTGCATAGACAGAGAGAGAAGAGGAAAGGTAAGAGTGTAGGACTGAGAATAGGAACTCTGAATGTTGGTACTATGACAGGGAAAGGTAGAGACCTGGCTGATATGATGGAGAGAAGGAAGCTGGATATACTGTGTGTACAGGAGACAAGGTGGAAGGGTAGCAAGGCTCGTAGTATAGGAGCAGGATTCAAGCTGTTTTATTATGATGTGGATAGTAAGAGAAATGGGGTAGGTGTGGTCCTGAAGGAGATGTTTGTGAGGAATGTTCTGGAGGTGAAGAAAATGTCAGACAGGGTGATGAGTCTGAAGTTAGAGAATGAAGGGGTGATATTGAATGTTGTTAGTGGTTATGCCCCACAAGTAGGTTGTGAGTTAGAGGAGAGATTCTGGAGTGATAGAGAGTATTCCCATGGGTGAGAGAGTGGTGATGGGAGCAGATTTTAATGGACATGTTGGTGAGGGGAACACAGGTGATGAGGAGGAGATGAGCAAGTTTGGAGTTAAGGAAAGGAACCTTGTAGGACAGATGGTAGTGGATTTTGCTAAGAGAATGGACATGGCTGTGGTTAACACTTATTTTCAGAAGAGGGAGGAGCACACAGGTAGACTACATCCTGTGTAGAAGAGGCAATCTGAAAGAGATTACTGACTGTAAAGTGGTAGTGGGAGAGAGTGTAGCCAGACAGCGTAGGATGACTTTGATGGTCTGTAAGAAGAAGAGGTCAAAGATAGAGATGGTGGAAGCTGAAAAAGGAGGAATGTTGTGAGGAATTCAGACAGAAGTTGAGGCCGGCTCTGGGTTTTCAGGTAGTGCTCCAAGATGACTGGAAAACTACAGCAGAAGTGATCAGGGAGTCAGGAAGAAAGGTGCTGGGTATGTCATCTGGAAGGAGGAAAGAAGATAAGGAGACTTGGTGGTGGAATGAGGAAGTTCAGGATAGTATTCAGAGGAAGAGGTTAGCCAAGAACAAGTGGGACATGGACAGGACTGAAAAGAATAGACAGGAATACAAGGTGTTACAGCACAGAGTGAAGAGGGAGGTGTCTAAGGCCAAGCAAAAGGCATATGACAAGTTGTACACTAGGTTAGACACTAGAGAAGGAGAGAAGGACTTGTACAGGTTAGCTAGGCAGAGGGATCGAGATGGGAAGGATGTGCAGCAAATTAGAGTTATTAAGGATAGAGATGGAACGGTGCAGAGATTGTGCAGAGGAGATGGAAGGAGTACTTTTGAAGAGCTGATGAATAAGGAAAATGAGGGGGGAAAAGGAGTAGAAGGGGTGAACTCTGTGGAATAGGCAGTAGATAAGATTAGAAAGGATGAAGTCAGGAAGGCTTTGAAGAGGATGAAAAGTGGAAAGGCAGTTGGTCCTGACGACATCCCGGTGGAGGTCTGGAAGTGTCTAGAAGAGGCAGCATTGGAATTTTTAACTAGTTTGTTTAACAAGATTTTAGAGAGTGAGAAGATGCCTGAGGAATGGAGAAGAAGTGTATTAGTGTTGATCTTTAAGAATAAGGGTGACATGCAGAGTTGCAGCACCTATAGGGGGATAAAGTTGATGAGCCATGCTATGAAGCTATGGAAAAGAGTAGTGGAAGCTAGGTTAAGGAAAGTAGTGGAAATTTGTGAGCAGCAGTATGGTTTCATCAGAAAAAGTTGCACTTTGTGTTTGTAGACTTGGAGAAAGCGTATGACAGGGTGCCATGAGAAGAGCTGTGGTACTGTATAAGGAAGTCATGAGTAGCAGAGAAGTATGTCAGAGTGGTGCAGGGCATGTATTAGAGGAGCAGGACAGTGGTGAGGTGTGCTGTAGGTCAGACAGAGGAGTTCAAAGTGGAGGTGGGACTGCATCAGGAATCGGCTCTGAGCCCCTTCCTGTTTGCTATGGTGATGGACCAGTTGTCAGAGGAGGTCAGACAAAAGTCTCTTTGAACAATGATCTTTGCAGATGACATTGTGTTCTTTAGTGAGAGCAGGGAGCAGGTGGAGGAAAACGTGGAGATTTGGAGGTTTGCACTGGAGAGAAGAGGAATGAAAGTCAGTCGTAGTAAGACTGAGTACATGTGTGTGAATGAAAGGATGGGAAGTAGAACAGTAAGATTACAGGGTGAAAAAGTGAAGAAAGTACAGGAGTTTAAGTACTTGAAGACAACAGTCCAGAGTAATGGAGAGTGTGGGAAAGAGGTAGGGACAGGCAGGTTGGAATGGGTGGAGAAAGTGTCTGGAGTTCTGTGTGTTAGAAAAATTTCCGTGAGAATAAAGGGGAAGGTGTACATGACAGTGGTGAGACTGACCATGTTGTATGGTTTAGAGACAGTGTCACTGAGGAAGAGACAGGAGTCAGAGCTGGAGGTAGAAGAGCTGAAGATGTTGAGGTTCTCTTTGGGAGTGACAAGGTTGGAATGAGTACATAAGAGGGACAGCTCATGTTGGACGTTTGGAGGACAAAGTTAGGGAGGCCAGATTAAAATGGTTTTGACATGTTCAGAAGAGGGAGAGTGAGTATACTGGTACTCCCTGTTATGATATAAAGAAGAAACCTTGAGTGGAACCAGGCTCAGAATAGAACCCATCCTCATTGGTGACACTGGACAGTAAATAATGTAAATGTAACTAACTCCTTTCTACAACAGCAACCAAGGGCATGACATGACATGTGCTCATGTGGGTTTTTTTCCAATGAGTCTCTTTATTATTCACAACTTGCCTAGGAGATTCTTTAAAGAATCAATATAATCCTTAATAATAGAAAGGTAAGGATAGGACAACACAATGTTTGGCTCGACAAGATGAATACCAATAAATTTCACTTGTGCTTCACTGTGTCATCTCCAGGGAAAATCCACATGGAGAAACTCCAACCACTGTCTTCCCAGTGTTAAAATCAGCCATGGGTTTTGTGGAAAATTAAACCTTGTTTCTATTAAGCAGGGAGAGGAAATATACACGGAGAAGATGAAGAAACAGATGATGGTATGTTTGGGCTGCCTGAAGCCAGTTATGTTGCCAACTGGTCTTCAGCCAGTTGTAGATCCAGAGATACCTGCTGGTGGCACTGGGCCTATTTCACTCTTCCCTCCAGAAATCTGGGGACAGGTTGCTCCAATACTAGGTGCAACTCAGGGAGGACCTGGTGTCGTGCTGTGGCCTGTAAATGGGATGATCTTGCTGAGGGCTAAGGGCTCCATGGCAACGTATCTTTCTCAGGATCCTGGGTTTTGCCACCCAGCTTGACACTCACCTGTGTTTGTGTTGAGTACAGTTCATCTCCATCATGTGGCTTTTGCTTTTATTTCTTCACGCCTCTCACTGAAACACAATCTTTGTTACCCAATCATGCACAGATCACTAAGCATATATCTCCTCATGTTAATTATATCATCACATTAGCATATATCTCTGAACTGTATATACGCGTACCATACTTCCTCCATGCTTGTTCATCAAACTTACTATATTTTGCATTATGAACATATTCTTTATCCACACTTTCCATCACTTGGATAGAATTAATTCTTGGTCTTATCAGTCCACTATTTATGGTCTCAAACTGTTGTGGATTATCTTTGCACTTCTTTGCACTTCTAACTTTCTGATGCTTATGGCTTCTATGATCCTAATACTAAAATCTATATTTATATATAATATGCTGTGGCAGTGTTCCTTCTGTTCCTCCTCACACAAAGATTCTGATTCTGCTGCTGAGTTGTTGCCCTTCTTTGATCCTGTCCATCTCTCCTCATGCCCATGTTCCGGTACCTCCTCCATGCTCTTCAAGCAGTGCTGGAGGACCCATTAAACCTCCATGAAACTGCATGAACAGTATGGATAGGCCAACCAGGAGGAACTGGTCTACCTGTGCTACCTGATTGGTATGGGTTCCTCATGCTACAGGTGACAAAAGACCCTGATAAAACACAATACTAGAGACAAATCAGTCAGGAATGATAAGGTTAGAGCAGGGGTAGGCAAGTTCAGTCCTAGAGAGCCGCAGTCCTGCAGAGTTCAGCTCCAACGCTAATCAAACACACCTGAACAAGCTAATCAAGTTCTTCAGGATTACTATGGCTACAGGCAGGTGAGTTTTTTTTTCAGGGCTGGAGCTGAAATCTGCAGGACTGCGGCTCTCTAGGACCGAACTTGCCTACCCCTGGGTTAGAGCAATGGTTTGTTGCAACCCCATCAAAACGTTCACTTTTTGGGGGTTGTCTTGTTGCCTCTCCACTTTCCAGTGTACCTGTTTTCACTTTAATGTACACCAAATCTAAATCAAATCAATATTTGGTGTGACTATGCTTTGGCTTCAAACCAGCATCTTGCACACTTTGTACACTTACACACAGTCAGGGATTTTGTAAGATCAGTGTCAGGTATGACTAACCAATTATACCAAGCAGGTGCTAATGATCATCAATTTCATATGTAGGTTGAAACATAGTCATTAACTGAAATAGAAATCTGTGTAGGAGGCTTAAAACTGGGTGAGGAACAGCCAAACTCCACTACTAAGGTTGTGGAAGACAGTTTCATGATACAGGTTATATACTATGGCAAGGCACAGCAACAAGGTAGTTATACCTGCATCAGCAAGGGCTCTCTCAAGCAAAGATTTCAAAGCAGACAAGGGTTTCAAGATGTGCTGTTCAAGCTATGTTGAATAAGTACAAATAAATGGTCAATGTTGAGGACAGTAGACAAATTGGCCAAGGAAACTTAATGCAGCAGATGAAAGACACATCATGCTTACAGTAGGTGCAGTAGGTGCTCTGGCCTGATGAGTCAAAATTTGAAATACTTGGCTATAGCAGTATCTTAGCAAGTTCTTTGCCAAAGGACTGGAGAGCTGTACAATAGTGAGTGTCTGCAGGCAACAGTGAAGCATGGTGGAGCATTCTTGCAAGTTTGGGGCTGCTGTTCTGCAAATGGATTTAGCGATTTAGTCATTTAGTCATTGGTGTCCTTAATGCTGAGAAATAAAGGCAGATACTTATCCATCATGCAGTACCTTTAGGAATACCTTGTATTCTGTAGCAGGACAACGACCCCAAACATACAGCCAATGTCATTAAGAACTATTTTCAGTGTAGAGATGTATGAGGAGTCCTGGAAATCATGTGTGGCCCCCATAGAGCCCTGATCTATGTAGTCTGTCTGGGATTACATGCCGGCTTCCATACATTATAGAGACAGAAGGATTTGAGGCAGCCTACATCCACAGAAGATCTCCAAGATGTTTGGAACAACCTACCTGCCGAGTTCCTTTAAAAACTGTGCAAGTGTACCTAGAAGAATTTATGCTGTTTTGCAGGCAAAGGTTGGTCACACCAAATATTGATTTGATTTGGATTTCTCTTCTATTAATTTACTTTTCATTTTGTTAATTGATAAAAACCTGTCGACAGGTATATTGGCCGACTCCTTGTGAGCAAATTGCTCCAGATGTTTAAAGGGTGCCTTCTCCAGACTGCATGTGTCAGCTCTTACACAGATATTCAATAGGGTTTAGATCAGGGCTCATAGAAGGCCGCTTTAGAATAGTTCAGTGTTTTTTTCTTAGCCATTCCTGGGTGCTTTTAGTTGTGTGTTTTGGGTATTGTCCTGTTGGAGGACCTGTGGCTGAGACCAAGCTTTCTGACACTGGGCAGCACATTTCACTCCAGAATGCCTTAATAGTCTTGAGATTTCATTGTACCCTGCACAGATTCAAGACACCCTGTGCCAGATGCAGCAAAGCAGCCACAGAACATAACTGAGCCTCCTCCATGTTTCACAGTAAGTACAGTATTATTTGCATGCTTCATTTTTGCGCATGTGAACATAGAGCTGATAGCTCCAGTTTTGTCTCATCTATCCAAAGGATATCCTCCCAGAAGCTTTGTGGCTTGTCAATATGCATTTTGGCAAATTCCAGTCTTGCTTTTTTATGATTTGCTTTCAACAGTGCAGTCCTCCTCAGTCGTGTTCCATTAAGTCCACTTTGGAGGTTGTTCTGGCATTTTTGGTTAACATTTATATTATCGGTTTCTTCCTCTTGCAGCCCTGTCCATGGAGGTTAGCTACAATCCCGTGGACCATAAACCTCTGAATAATATGTGCATCTGTAGTTACAGGAACATCAAACTCCTTGGAGATGGTCATATAGCCTTTACCTTTAACATGCCTGTCTATACTTTTCCATCTAATCTCCTCAGACAACTCTCTTCTTGGGTATCTGTGGTCCATGTTCAGTGTGGTGCACAACATGATAGCACAGTGAATAATTTTCACCCTTAAAATAGGCAGACTGAATGATTACAAGTTTGAAGACAACAATCATGCTAATTAAATGACATGCTTTAGTTTAACATGTGCCTATGGTCAAATTATTTTCAATCTTTTCTTGTCCTGTACCATCATTTTTGTCCAGGCCAGTTTCATTAGTTTTTTTTTTTAATGCTTCTGTCGAACCAAAATTCAAAAGCAATGTCTGATTTTTATTAGTCAATTTTCAGTAATGTTTTATTTATTATTATTGTTGTCAGTTTAAAGTTATTTCAATGACCATTGTTGATTTTTCTTTCTTTAATGGAAGGGTACCAACAATTTTGTCCACGTGCATATATTTAATAATATTAAGATTACTAACAGTCATTTTAAAGGTGGCAGGTTGCACAAATGACAATAAAAAGGTCACAAAAAAACACTTTGGAGAAATGAGTAAAGACAGACTCAATGGGTTATGTGAGTAGAGATACTTTTTTAAGGTTAGTCTTATCTCATCAGATATCATTAGATTTGTTCAGTTAAGAACCTAGTGAAACTAAATATTTCTCGAGGGAAAAAAAGATATTACTTGCTTTACTTAAGAAATTACTTATCTAATATGTAACTGTGAGGGGGTATATTGAGAGAGATGACACTGAGATGTAATTATATAAAGATTTCTTAGACATTTGATAATGGATGATCTATTAGGCCACAACAAGAAACAGAGACAAAGTATTAAAACAAACTTATTTATTTTACTTATTCACAGAATTAAAATCATATATATAGTAATACACCAAAGCAAGGGGGTTAAAACTAGAAAAACATACATTTTCTGCATGCCAACCAGATTAAAAAAAACAAAAGAAAAAAAGACTATATGCCTGTGAATGAAGACATTATTGCAGACCCAAGAAAAAAGTATTCATTAAGGCAATAAACAGAGAGGGGAGGGAAAAGCAGACAGCAAAAGTGTGTCATAAAACTGTATGTTGCAATAAGGTGTGCTCTAGATTTGTAGGAAACCTAAGTAGATGAAGGAAAGATCTAGATCTACCCAAAACCCCACCCCACCCCTACAACCATTATCTCTCTCTCTCTATGCAAGAAAGTGTGTAAAGATGTGTAATGTGTAGAAATGTGTAAAATATAGCAGTAATTTCCAATGTACATATTAAAACTGTATTACCTTGTCCTATAATTTCAAAGAAAATGTCAGCTGACTTAACTGAACCATGGAATACTGTTTAAGGATAAGACAACAAATAACACTAAAAGAAATTGTGAAATTACAAATAAGATTTAATTTTGGATGAAAAAGCCCAAAATGTCAGACAGCCTACAGACTGTTGTCGCCATGCAATGAAACAGCCAACACCAGTCTGATAAGCTATCTGACACACTGGGAGAGATGCATGGAAATGCCTTTTTCACACATGAAGAAAAATGGAAAGAAAAGAAAAAATACTTACTAAAACAAGAATGGAGGTGGTTGTCAAAATCCATATTCTGTTATTTGGTAACAGAATATGTCCTGTTATAACAGTTCAAAATGTGTTTCCTATTCACTGATGAGCATGCCTGCTAGTTAAACACGCTCAAGCTTCTTCCCTGTTTCTCCTTTCTCTCTCTTCTTCATATCCTTTCTGCCAGCAGTACAGTGCATTGAGTTCAGCCTAGGGTTCAGCTAAGGTAACAGAAAAGAAACCCCACACTGTTCCATTTTTTTATATGCCTGAAGCTTCCAGGCTAGCATACCAGGGCAGTCTTACAAAAGAGCACAGATGAGGGAGAAAACAGTTTACAAGCATTGATGAAAGAAAGAAAGAAAGAAAGAAAGAAAGAAAGAAAGAAAGAAAGAAAGAAAGAAAGAAAGAAAGAAAGAAAGAAAGAAAGAAAGAAACCATTGCTATATCAAGGACCAAAAAAAATCTATTTATGACATAATATTTCATTAAATGTAAGCTGTATTATACATACCAAGACTAGGCATAAAAGAAAACAAAAATCTTTCACATTGTTTAGAAAATACTGATTGAATAACACTAACATTGCCAAAAGAAAAACATAAAAAATACTTCCAGTTTAAGACATACTATTAGCCAATCTCATTAACATCAATAATCAGTATTCTGCTTCCAATATACAAATAGCACAGTTCTGATGAAGGAGTATTAAGACACAAAACTCCTCAAGAAAGGTTAGCCAACATCTGCTCATCCACAATATCTGACAAAAATTCATGTGATTGCATATATTAGTGCATTTGCATTGGTTGTGAAGCCCTGGACTGACCAACATGATATATGTCTCAGTCTCTGGAAAGTAAACAATAACTACGGAAAACTAAATCAAACTACAGTATGGTTCATTGATCCTTGCTATAGTTTCAGTGTTTAACACCAACCTTATTTCAGAAGTCAATAGTATAAAATGACAAAATACTCTACTTTAGATCCCTTAATAAAACATGTAATCAAGTATATAAGTATCATGTCCAGTCATTCTAAATAAAGTTGCTAATAAATTAGGCACTGCTTATATACATTCATTTATTAAGACTATGAGTCTAGGTGTCATAATCTGTTGACCTTTATGGTCAATACCTTCCTGCACTTCTGCTGTGTGACTAAAGTAACTGTCTCAAAAAAGAGAGAAATACAGACTAAGGTAGTATGTGAGTCAAACACTCACTCACTTCCTCACTCTTTTTATGAACACCCACACAAAGTTTTTAATTTAACCCCTGAATATTTCTGCCACTATTACTGCCTCTCTCTCTCTCTCTCTCTCTCTCTCTCTCTCGCAACCAATCCTTTTTCTTGTAGCTTGACACCTAAGGCTTCTGATACAAACTGTTATTTCTTATTTCCAGTTAAATAACTTTCGCTCCAAAGCTTTTTGAAGTAGGGTGGTTAAGTTTAAAAGAAAGAAATGGATTCAGATTAAAAAATGGAAGAAGTCAAAAGCAGACCAACCTACAATAGCAGTTAGGTAAAAGGTGTAGTGTCTTTGTTTCCACAGAGTTGTAAGGGATTATTAGTGGCAGGAATTGGGAGTAGAATTCCCCCACCCTCTCAGCCTCTGGGGGCCCCTCCTGTCTAGGTCAGCCTGCATCGAGTTCAACAGGGTTCTCTGAGGGGATGGGGGATGGAGGGTGGGGGTTGTGAGTGAAGCGGGGGAGTGTACACTTCAGTCATAGCAGCTCCACCTGCTGAGCATGACTCAGCATCCCTCAGGAGTCAGACCCTGAATAGGCCACAATCACCACTCCATTTTAACCCTAGACACACAATAAAAGCTGCCACACTGCACTCTCCCAGCAACGAATGACAGGAACAACCACTAGAGCACTACAATTTGTAAATAAATTATGAATGTACAATGCATTAGCAGACAGTGATAAAGAAAGAGCAGTAAAACAAAAGGAATTAAAAAGTAGTGATACTCACATGCCCGTGTGGCTCCAACACCTAAAGGTATGCTTTCTAGAGAGAAGTGACAAACTGTGTAACAGAGGTTAAGAAGACAAAAAAGGCTTCACACCTTTCTCTACTTCTTCCAGTATGTGAGCTTAGCAATATAAAACATTTCCCCAGGTAGAAAATTTTACCAGATTAAAAAAAGGATCGAGAAAAATAATCACAAAAATACATAATAAATGATCTAAAAATTGAGGGTGTCCTTAAGAAATGCCCTGGAGTGTCCCTTAGCTGTGAAGAAGGAAGAAATGAATGATTTCTGAGAACTCTCACATTTATCACCGACAGTTCCTGTAAGAACTGGTTTCAGCCAATTAATGGGGAAGTGAGTTGTAGCTGTGTCATCACTGGCTGAATAAGAGTATAAAGTCCTGCCCACTTATAGGGAAGAGGAGGAGTCTCAGGAGAGACAGCCCATATTAGGAAAACCCTTTTACACGATTTAGCCACCAACTACCACCCTTCTTTTCTCCCCTCACCCCCAAAGACACGTGCATTCAAATGCATGCACACGCAAGAGGAAAAAAGGAAGATTGCCATGGTATGACATGGCCCCTTGCTAGTAAGTTAAGAGTAAGCAATCAATCAAATCTCACAAATTCATGTTAAAAAGCTTGAGCAATATTCTCTTTAGCATAAAACTAAAGCTTATATACAATGCCCACATGATCGCAATTATGTAAAATAAATATTTACACTGGACAAGCATGCCTTTGTTTTACCCGTTCAGGTCATGTGTTTTGTGGTTGTACATACTTAAAAAACTTTTAGAAAGACATAAATATTCTTTATATCTTTTTGTGCATATTTTACGTATGTCAGTACCTTGTAAGTGCTTATAGATGAGATCATACTGGCTATTTCTTTGATCAATAACATAACATGCTGTCAAACAGTGAAACAGTTAAGACAGTGGAAGCCTGACAAGGTTTGAATGACTGAGTGGATTATATATGATTTAAGATATATATATGGATTATGTATCTTGTTTTATAATGGTTAATAAATGAAAACAATGATCAAAAACTTATACTATGTATCTTTGAAAAAGGTAGATAAAGAAGTTCAAATGTATACCCTACAAACTTGCTGTCACCCTGTTCAGGGTAAAAAAAAATCCCAAGGAGAAAAACTTAGACCAAGGATTTTTTTTTATCTTTGGTTAGGAGAAATACTGGGTTTGATATGAGCAACAATGAGTCGGCAGCCAAACAGTGAGCCTATGAACTGGGATAAACTCAAACCACCATCTGAAACACGCTTCCATCACATGAGGTTCACCATTTATGTTTTGTCTATAAAAAAATTATTATAATAATATTATATTAATATTTTTCTGGAACCGAGTATATATAATGAAAAACAAAACAAAATCTGTGGTTGTGATATATTGCAAATTCATGTTCAGATATTTACATATAGATAAGACAGTATAAGTGTAGGTGCTGTGGGACTTGCAATACATATTATATTATAGGAGCAATGTGTTATTCTTACTCTGCCAAAAGCTATTGCTTTTATTTACATCATCATGATCACTCATTTAAGCATGTTATTAACAATGTTTCAGCGTGAGAGTCAAACACAAATTACAGTTAATTCCAAAATGTACATCTTAGTTTACTTTGGATAAAGTCTTCCCATCAGTATCATATTCATATTCATTATAACACAGCTGATTTAAATGCAGATTTTAATAATTATATATCATATTGGATTAATTAAATGCAAAACTTAAAATATAAAATTAGTGAATTATAGAAAATTAGTAGTTTCGGTACATTATCTTAAACATATATATAGTTGATGTTTTGACTAGGTCAGAATTGTAAAATAAAAAATTGATTTAATACCTTTTAGATTTAAGCTCTGTGATTTAAAAAATGTAATGAACTATATGAAACATTATATTAAAAATATATAGAATTTGCCATAACAAATATATTCACATTTTAAAACATGTATCCATATTACATTACATATTTGTAATTTACCTTTACAAATTCTATCAATTTAAACAAATATTTAAAAATAGAAATATTGTCTTTGTAACATTTAAAAACATTAAAATGTTAATTTTACTGTATGACCTTTTTCAGACTGTACTGGGAAGTGATTTATAGTCATTATTCTATACTACTACTACTAGTAGTAGTAATAATAATAATAATATTAATAATAGTAATAATATAAGAAGAAGAAAAAGAAGTAACAAATTAACAATAAAACACCTACTGAGTACCTTATGAAATTTATATATGTATTTTAATAATAATATAGTTAATAAAATCGACTCAGGGTACAAATACATAGAGTACACACACACTGTACCACATGAATATTCATGATCTGATGGGAGTACAGGAAATTAAACAGATACATGTCCTGAGGTATTGGCACACACTCTAGGTGAGGATGTTACAAGTATGATGTGCAGTGTGTAAAAGAGAACTTTAAATTATGTCAGTAAGTTGAGAGAAAAAAAAGTGTGTAAGGGCCATTGTGTATACTGTGTATTGATTGAAGCCATGGGCTATGTCATAATGTCTGTGCAGAAGCAACATTGTGTTTAAGACCATTTGTGTGTGAAATGAATATAGACACATGAGCAGGGGCGGACTTAGTGATTTAAGGGCCCTAAGCGATTCCAGGTATGGGAATCTCGCGCATGTGCAGTACGGTAGGAACTTTCCACTATTCATGAATAATGGGGGGGGGGGCGCATTTGAAAAGATGTAATAATGACATTAAAATCTTAATGGTTATAGACAGACCATACAATATATGATAGAAAAGTAATAAGTACTATATGATTTATATAGGCTTCTTGGTATTGGTTGGGGGCCCCTAAGGGCTGCTAAGCCCTAAGCGGCTGCTTACCTCGTTTATTGGTTAAGTCCGCCAATGCATATGAGGAAAATTTTATAATAAATTAGCTTCATCTCAATTTCCTTTATTGAATGATCTGTTGTAGATTCAAGATTATAAATGCTGATACAACCTCATCAAAAAACTCATCCCAGAAGATGACAATGTGAAAGGAGAGAAACTGAAGCTGCAAGAAACATTAAACAAAAAATACATTTTATGATACATTTAAAAATTTGCATTTAAGCTTGCTTTCTGTTGATACATACACAGAAGCACATGCATCTTGAATAAGGCTTGGGAAGCCATCAGGACCCACAAACTGGCTAGATGATAAAATATTGCAGAAAATAGTGACTATATAAAATAAAGAAGAGTACTCTAGTCAAAGGTGAGCTTAATGGTGTATATAACTGATTTGCAGAACCTAATCAAGCTTGGTTGTTAGGTGAACCTTCCATGAAGCTTTTCCCTGTTTAAATAAAAACATCCATGGTCAACAAAAACATTTTAATAATCCAAAATTATGATTTGTTAATTAATTAATATATTATATAAATAATATAATATATTAAACTATAGACCAGTTAATGTTAATGCTTCTCTACCACACTATCCACTTCCTTGATATCAGATTTCACAGACTGAGACAGAGAGGGTTGTCAACAATGGACATTATCCCAGCAGCTTTACATAAATCTATTTATGGATTTAGATCCCTAAAGTGTTAATCTCCCTCTCACACAACACATCAAAATAAGAGAAAATAAGAAAAATAAGTAAGAAAACTGTCCTGTTGTTGTATACCCAATCACACTAATGATATAGATAGATCACAGAAATAATATACTCCTTTTGATAGCCAAATTCATAAGTGCACAAAATCATATGCACTATATAAGTGTGGAAATCATGATGGTCATTTATTTGCTGTTTTGTAGATTGACCTATCACAAGAATACATTGTACCGTATCTCCCTGAAATTCTGATAAGCCTCAGCCAAAAGGCCCTGGAAAAAACATGGCAACAGTTCCCACTGAAAAAGGATTGCCAGTCATCAGGATGTGTCTTTCCTGTCTTGTGTTCTTCCTAGGCATACCACCCCACCCCCAATCATTACTTTTCAGAGAATGTCTTCTGTGGAAGCCGGAGAGGGTGATCTATGATTTCTTTGTCTTAGTAATGTTATAATAATGTGTGTACTACCCTCTGGACATAAAAGACTATATAATATAAAGGTGAGTGCATACATGTATGTGCCATTTATTTGCTACACACTGTAGTGTGCAAGTCCAAGTCACATAAATAAATGCTGTAATGCAAAGATGCCTTTAAAAATAATGAAATGAAACAATTTTCGCATTAAAAAACCAACAATAAAGAGTAGTAATCTGCACTAAAATAAACATAGTCAATATTTGCCATGACAGCCCAGACCTATAAAAATGCATATACTCCCATGTACAGGTACATTTTATGAGAATTCTGACTGATACATTTTTTCTAAGCATCTTGGAGAACCTGCCATAGTATTTTTTGTAATGATATACAAATTTATTTTATCTACAGTTCACATTTTGTTGGAAAAGTAATGTTTGGAACTATTTTTAAATGACTTAAGTCATGAAATAGGCACGTAATACATAAAAATATGTATTTAAAAATATAAAGGGTATCTAAGATTTTTGCACAGTACTCTTGCTTCGGGCTGCCATCTCAGCCCATACAATAAGACAATCAATCCAAGCTTGCCAAGAGAGTAACAAACAACTCAAACAATAGCCTGGGCATTTAAAAACTTTCAGTAGTGCTGTAATGTAATGTTACTGACTTAACTTTGTACATTCTATTGTTCATTTGACCTTTCATTTGTTTGAAAATTTAATTTGTTCAATTACTGACAAGATCATTTCAAATAATTATTGACTATCATAACTGTTCCATAACTAGCCCCTTAATTTTTTTCTTTACCTTTACACTCAAAAATCAATCAAAAGAAATCAAGTAGTGAAAATACTATTTTTTATTTTAGATGATTGTGAGGACATTTGTTATTTTTGGTCCTCACAAATACACACACACACACACACACACACACACCATTATTTCTTTTAGATAAGTTTAAACAGAAAAATAGGTCTTTGTCTATTCTAAGAAGGAGGAGGTTATTGAAGATGAACAAATGAGTTAAGGAGAAAGCAGAATAACTCTACTAATCTTTATCATGAAATGTTAAATTTACTCTCTGTGTACTTTAAGTTCACTGGTGTCGGAATTTCCCACCATTACTTGCCATTGCTCGGCTATTTTAATTTTTAATTTTTTTTTTCACACGGATTCTGAGGTCCTGATTGTCCTGGTGACTATCTGTAAGACCATCCAACATTAATCAGAATTATGTACAAAATCATTTGACAACTTATTGGCAAATTAAACTGTAAATTTAATGAAATTAATGCGTTTTGAGTTCTTCCACAAAACATCTGAAATGTAATATTACAAAACACTTTCTCAGTTTTACTCTTGTCAAGTAAAGATTATATTTGTTTTTGAAGTCCAAAATGTACATGGACTTTATTCATAGATAAATGATAATTATTGGATTCTTAACCCATAGTTTATATGTAAATGGCTGTATACAAGCTCCTATGTTTTCTATTGTTGCTCTACATAAACCAAGATTAGAGTTAACTTTTATTCCATCTAAACCTTAACTAGTCATTGAAGTTTAGACTGAAATTTCAGAGGGCAGTGGACTAGTGTGACTTTAATAAGTTTGAAATCTCTTATTTTTCTCTCATTACTTTTTCCCCAAAGCAAACAGCCATGACCGTATCAAATAAGATTGTCCTCTATGAATATTATCTGTGTTTGCCTACAAAAAAAGGAATTAGACTTATCTCATTACTAAATAATTCTGTTTTTTTTGATGTGTCACTAATATAAATGGATTGTTTTTAGGCACTGATATGCATTGAGTCATTTCTTTTGTTCAGATGTTGCTGACTGGCTTCACAATTATAATTCCATTCAACATGTCACTGTTTAAATTAATCATTCCATTATTATGTTATATATTCAGTTTATCTTATTTTTTTTTGCTTGTATTATTAAATTGCATGTATGGTGAACCTGATCTGTTCTCCATGGGTAAGTGATTCATGTGCATCTCTCGTTCACCAAATCACTTGAGTCATTGTGTTAAAGTGAGGCCCATTATGAATCATTTGTTCAAGTGTGAAGCTTTCCAGTGTTCTAGTGCATCCAGTTGTTTCCTGTTGGGAAGACATACATGTTGATAGACATAAAAGTATTTTATAACATAGCAATGATTATTAGTTAGATTTAAATTGCACATGCTGATTTAAATTGTACATCTGCCTAACACAGAGACATAATCAGGCTGTACCACTGGGCAACCCATGAAACTGAATGAAACTAAATGAATCATTTATTTATAAGAACTGAAATGATGTTTCTACACTTATTGGAATCCTTTCTGTGAGTAAGTGTACTTTAAATATGGAATAAATAATGTAGTTAGATTTAGCCACTAGTTACTTTTAGTGCACTGTCACTGAGTATAAGTACTTTAAAAGAAGAGTGTGCAAATTTTTTTTTAAAGGTATATATGTGTATTTTTGATTAGATCCCACTCTAATAATGATGTATCTTCATGTATTTCTTGCCTTTTATCTATTCATTTTTTAATCAAACTGTGAGGAATGTATTAAACAGAAATAAAATAAAAGCTAATCAAAGTTAATTAACTACATATAGCTCTTTAAATTACAATAACCATGCTGATAATTGTTTTAATCTGTCAAATAAAAATATATAACATTTGATTGAGGTACATTTGTTAACAAGATTTTTTTATGTATTTAGACTATTTAGATTGGTTTGTATATCACAAAATTAAATAGATATGTTCTGTAACACAAATTATAATGTAGATTATTATAATCTACATTATAATAATTAAACTGTGAGGGTATGTGAAACAATGTTTTATTTGCATACAGTATTAGATGTCTTATCTAACCTGATTATCAGGTTATGGCATTGAAACACATCTAATCTTCAGGAAGATGGGCCACAACCACAGAAGACCTCCTCAGGTTTCAAGAAATGGTTTCTGAGGGTACAGTGGACAGTTGAAGTTTGAAAAAGTTGGTCACCTGGTCAAATCTCAACGTTTGACATTTATATACAGAATTTGGAATTAGTAGCATAAATTCATGGACCTGTCTTAGGTCAACAGTTCATGCTATTGCTGATGGTGATTTATTGTCATAGTAGACCATTATTTGAATGTCACAAAGCAAGTTATCTCAAAATGGTTGAGACAAAATGACAGTGAGTTCAGTGACCATATTCTTAGCATCCTACCATATATATTAATTCATAAAGAACATTGATGCAAAACTGGTAATTCTCAACTTTGTCTATGTTATTATTGGAGGCAGCCATTTTGTGTTTTATTGACCTCCATTTTGTGAATCTTGCAGCTATGGTCCTCACATACCCTTACCTCACATGAGAGATGTTTGCCCTCAGGCTGAACAACAGGTTTAATGGCATAGTTGCAATTCCTCAATTTCAGTAACAAAATATTTTTTAAAAAAACCTTTGACACAGTTCTGACACACAGTCTATATATATAGCTCTGGAAAAAATAAGAGACCACTGGCCAATTTCCAGATTTACACCCTATTGAAAACCTCTGCAATGTCATCAAGAGGAAGAAGGTGAGCTGTTTGCTTTTTTGCAAAAAGAGTTGTATAAAGTTATCCAACAGCAATGTGAAAAACTGGTGGAGAGCATGCCAAAATGCATGCAAATCGGGGTTATTCCACCAAATACTGATTTGTTAATGTTATTTAGCTTTAACACAAGCATTAGCATTAACACAATTTGTTTACAAATTATTTGCATTTTGTTTTATTTGAGTTATTAAAGCTCTGCAAATACTGCATGATCTTGGGTTATTTTGATGTGTTGTCATTTCCTTTAAATATACACTCTAAATAAAAATAGTTATATTTTGAATTTAGGAAAAATATTGTCAGCAGTTCACGAAAAATGAAACAAAACTGTTCATCTCACCAATACATGCACCTGTAAGCAAAAAAACATAAGAAACTGATTATTTTGCAGTGGTCTCTTATTTTTTTCCAGAGCTGTATATATTAATATTAATATGTACTTATTATATATATATATATATATATATATATATATATATATATATATATATATATATATATATATATATATATATATATATTATTCCTGCTGGAAAGTACACATACAGATATGTGAATGATATTATCATTATGACATTTATGATATTTAAAACATAATTTATTTCTGAATAAATAATATTTCAGGTATATTGAGGTATAATATGTAGGTTACAAAAACTTTAACACGAAAACAGTGAAAAATATGTCATAATTAAAGTTCTTAGTAACAGGTAAATACACTTTGTGACATTATGAATGTCATGAATTTAACAAGAACAAATAACAGACACAGGGACAAGTAATTAAAAAAATCCATTTTGTGGACAGTTTTCTGCACCGCAAGTTTAGCTTTAGTAGCAAATTATATTTATACATATAAATATAAAAAATATATAATATATAATATATATATAAATATATTTAGTCGTAGTTTGAAAAGAAAAACATAACTCTTACTTTATTTATTTATAAAATTATATTTTAAGTTTATCAACAGCATAGTTTTGATAAGAACCATTTTTTATTGTAATTATTTGTGTACAATACAATTTAAAGTAAAAAATCCTTTTTAAAACCTTAAAGTTTTGTCTCTTAAAGATTCTCAGTTTTGTTATCCATTTTTCAAGCATTTTTATAAATATATAGAATTTTTAGATTTACAACAAAACTGCTGTATTAATTCTGTGATACAAAATTGTATATATATATATATATATATATATATATATATATATATATATATATATATATATATATATATATATATTACTAAGCAATAAGCAATTAATTTGATCACCGAAGAAAATTGGATAGGTCATTTTGTCTAATTATTGCGCATTTTCATATTTTTTGCAAAACATTATAAATGTGGAACATAGAAATCTGTCCTAAATGACAAAAATGTTGGTTCTTAAATAATACATAATAGTGTTTTTTTTTCTACAGAGATCCAAATCATATTTTGCCACATATTATCATTTATTCTCTTCTAATTTTCTAATTTCCAGTTTTAAAGTAGTCTTCTTATTTTGTGAAGTAGTTTGTAATGTCAGATTTATTTCCAACATATTTATCCAGATTTATTTTTCACAAAAAATTAATGATTAATATGTACCATGTACAATAATATTTTTTGTGTCTGCATTTTTAGATGGTACACATATCAAACTAGATAGATAGGTAGATATAATTATTTATAATTTATGATAAATCACAGAAAATGACAAAGAAAATGGCACACTATAAAAAACAGTTGTTGTAATTGAATATTTGTGCAAACATTACAGTTTTTCAATTACGTTCAAATTATTTTATGATTAATGTTTACAAATTATGAAAATTGCAAATTAATTCATTATGATTATTATTTATGAAAAGCGAAGACAACAGTGATGTGTGGACAAGCAAATCATACATTAATTCATACCTAATTAATTTCTGTGCTTTGCTTTTGTGATTTCAAGATCCTGAAAGTGCTTTGAAATTTGACTGGTCTCTTGGTTTGGATGTGGGAGGGGATATGACAAAATCAAACCTAATATGGACAGTAAATTAAAGTTATTTTGGGAAGGTGGATGGAGGAAACATGGCACTATTATGATGGGACAATCTTAAAAAGCAGTTTTTTCCAATCATTAAAGATTTTATCTCACTCTAATACATTGATAGATATCCCCAATAAGAAATAAACCACTATTGTACAAACAACTGATCAGGGCAAAACATGCACTGCAAAAGCCCTATAAATGAACTACATTAAGCACTCACTGCAAATGTCACATGAGTAAGCAGCCATAAGAAATTTCTGAGTAAAGTTAAAACTAAATCTAAACTATTTCAATTCAATCACAAGTCTCACATTCTCTGCCTTTGAGATCATGCATAATTCATTAGCTTACAGAAAATGGTTTTATTACAACACCTTTATAAGCTTATTTGTTATTTAATTAATTAAATTATTTTTAATGCTTTATTTGAAAAATAATGCTTTATTACAAAAATGTTATTATATCAGTGTTTTTGTAATACATATTTTATTTGACAAAATAGGCATGAACTCTTATTTTGTGCTCATCTTGAAAGAACCTTTTGCTGCCAACCATCATCCATCCTGCCATCCCTTTGGGTAGCAATTATGACTGAATATCTTGTCAAAAGCATACTAGTATTTAACACTATGGGATTCAGTCTTAGCTGTTTGATACAAGTTTGGAGCAACTATTTTCCTTTGTTTTAATCTCCCTTCAAGGTTTCTGGTGCTCAAGTATTATTTAAAACACCTTATGTAAGTGAAAAAATCTCTGAATTTTAATTCCTATCTGATTTGCTATAAATTTGTCCCTTTTGTACTTACTTGAACAAAAGCTGTTGTACCCAGCAGTGCAGAAGAGTGAGTTTGCAACAGGCTGCCATAGATAGAAAGATGCCAAAACTTACACATATAGACAAAAGATAGAATTGACTAAACACTCAATCAACTTGTTTAACTCATTTAATTCTGGATTAGTCAGATGCATGCTCTAGTGCCCCCCCACAAAACACACACACACACTTTTTTATTTCTCTCATTACCCCTCCCCTCTCTCTATGCTTCATGCCTACCCTTTTTACAGTGTGTCACAGGAAGTAGAGTGATTATGGGTACCTGACGTAATCCGATCTAAAGACCGTTCCAAAGAAAGGAGCAAAACATTCAAATCTTTTGCAAAGAGGAAAGGGGAGGGGTCATGTGTGCCCTGGAGTCCACGTTGACAAATTCTTTAACAAGCTGTGGTTAAAGGGAAGCTGGTCTGACTCACCCCCTCCTTTCAAGCAATTTACTGGAAACATGGGGGAAGGCAGCAGGAGGGGGCCTTTCAGAGAAGTCATGTGATGAACAGGGGCAGGGCTAACCACAGAATTGGGAGGAGGAGTGGAGTAGGGGCCAGGGGGAGGTGTACACACACACACACACACACAGACACACACACACACACACACTATCCAGCACAGACGCCATTCAGTCCAGTTCCAGATATACTTGCCTGGGAGTTGGCTACTGAAAATTCACAGACCCACTAATCCTGTTTGTGTCTAGGTCAGGGGCAGGTTAACTCTTTAATTGCTGGATTCACAAGATTTTTATCATGACATAAAATATCTGTGAAAAACAGAAATGCTTTAGGATAACAATTTAGGAGCTATACAATACAAAAATACAATAAAACATCTCCATTTTAAAAAGAGATTAAACATGGTTAAACAGAGGGCTTATGTAGTATGTTAACTGTTGTTGTACAACTGAGTGGAGCTAGTGACTACTAGTAAAACTAGTTTGCCTAGTTTGGATGCTGAATACCCATAGCAAAGTGGCTTGTGTCTTTGGTGTCCTAAGACCATTAATCCAATTGGGTGTGAACAGGACTGTTTCCTATAAGCCTAGGAATGTAGTGAAATGTTAAAACTTGGTTTAAGTTACCAGATAGCTATACTTTTTGCATAGGGATATAAAGGTGACAGCCAAGAAAGTACTGGAGGTCTACTGCAGGGGGATAAATGAAGACTAGATTAGGTTTGATAATGCACGATCCTCTATTACTAACATTATTTACATTTTAATCATTTCCATCATCACTTAATTTATCTAACTGGTCTAACAAGGAGCCCCTTTTCATTGTGCTACCCAAAGAAATGAACAGCTTTGTAGTCACCTATTAGCTAGCATTCACATCCACATAGAACTTGGGAGCCTTCAACAGACACAAGGCAGATACTGTGTGCTGAATGATAATGCATGTAATTCTCTTCAGCCCATCCTAATGACAAGCAAAAACCTGTTTTAGCGAATATCACTTTATATTGCTGCATTTTCAGTTGTTTCATAAGGTAAATGCACAAACGTAGTACCAAGTCCATGGTGAACATGCATTTTATTTGAAATGCATCTCAGTTCTAATATACAGTCCCCTGCTGAAGTACTGACAGGCAAGGCCAATTCTTTTTTTTTTACTATACACTAAAGCTACCCATTAAAGCATTGCTGAATCCATCATTTTTATGATCAAAAATATTTGAAAAGTGTCTCATTGGCCAGGTGTGCCCTGTTAGATTAAATGTTTAAAACGTTTATAGATTCAAATGTCTACTCTTTGTTTGAGCCCTGTGTTTTACCTTTGAAGACTACATTTTTTTTGTTTAAAAGGATATTTGGAATAGTTCAATCTAGCCACTGTTCAATAGAATTTTTTTATGTGAATGGAATCCTGCTATAATGAGACCAGTCCCCAAATGAGTTTATTTGTGTGTGGAAAATGTTTCATTATTATATTGTGAGTTGGCTGAACAAAGCACAAAGAATGTGAGTTACAAATGAGGATAGTATATAATTCCACTCACCTGGTGAAGAATAGAAGTAAGGGATTTCATAAACAAAAACAGCATCTGCTCAAATTCCTTATAATCTTCATCCTCCTACACTCTATTATCATTTGAGCAATGCAAGCCACACTCTCTCTACAGTGCTGGCTGTACCCTGCAAATACACACACACACACACACAGGTCAACCTGTCCATTAGGATATGTGCTTTTTAATCCTTACATCTTTTAATGCAGATTATAATGATCGCAAAAATCATAAAGTAATTATATGTATCTTAATTTGAAAGCAAAAGGAAACACAGAGCACTGAGTTTTTGGGGGGTAAGAGACTACCAACTGATCTTGATTACACTGCATTCTACTCTTCCTTGCAAAAATGATCTAAATCTATCAAATTGTAAAGGGCTTGTCTGTGTATAGCCCTCTTCATGTCATTCCACATATTTTTAAAAGGATTTCAATCCCAACTATGACTGTGCCATTTAAAACATCTATGGTTGTCTTCTTCGGAAGCCATAACTTTGTTGATTTGTGCTTTGTGCTTTGTGTTGTTTTCATGCTGGAAAGTGAAAATTTTCTTAACCTTCAGCAGTGTAAGAAAGGCCTTATTATCTATTATAACAAGACCATACTACAGGAGTGTCCAATCCTATCCAGAAAGGGCTTTTGTGGGAGCAGGTTTGCATTCCAACTGAGCAGAAGGCACACCTGAGTCTACTGAAAGCCAAGATTACTGATTAAACAGGTGGAATCATGTGTAGCTTTTGCTTGATTTGAATGAAAACCTGCACTCACACTGGCCCTGACACCCCTGCCATACTGTATTTAACAAACACCTAAAACCATAGTGTGCTAGGGTTTCTGAAATGTAAAAAAAAATAAGTTTGAGGTTAAATTCTGCAACACTTCAAGGTTATTTCCCCACCACCTGCAGTTATCATTCAGAAAAGCAAAATCACAATGAATTCTGCAGAAGGTCTTTTGGGTCCTTTAAAGGTGTTTTAAATATCAATGATCTTTTAAATCCTTGATATATGTAAATATCATTAACATTTTATATAATATTATTAATAACAGTTTAATTCGCTTTCTCAGAATGCACAGGCATTAAGATTTATAAATCTGTCCTTCAGGAAGCAGGAAGATGCTTCTGCAACCAATTATACTGCTAAAAGGAGTGTTAATGTGTTTATCGGTGTCTCCATCAGCTTTGAATATTAACAGAATAAAGCATATAGAGTCAAGAAATTAATACACAGACAGTAATGCACATAACAAAAGATACAATCAAGCAAAACAGGCAACACAAATACATACACTGACATGTATGGTCTGAAAAGGTCAAGGTCAAGAAGTAAAATTTAAATAAAAGGAGGCAACTTTAAACAACAGGTCAAATTTAAATAAAGATGTGACATTAAATTTTAAAAGTCAACTTTTAACTAAATAAACTTTTACTTTAATATAAATAACAACTTTATATAAAAATGAAAAAACAAGAACAAAAAGAGCAAAAAAGAGAAACACATGAGAGCAATCTCTTATATTCACAGGTCTGGGTTGTTGGTAAGATACTTAAAAGAAAGCCCCTTTGTACGCATACAAGAAATAAAATCCAAGACCACCTCAATTTTTACCAAAACATATATTTTATAGGTAGAAGGTAGAATATTCTGGGCATAATTCTAAAAGATACACTGATCATTAACATTAATACCAACCACCCAATATTGTGTAGGTCCCCCTTGTGCCATATGAATGCCAGGATCCGAGGTTTTTCTAGCAGAACATTGCACAGAGCATCACACTGTCTCTGCTGGCTTGCCTTCTTCACATATGCAGGTAACTGATGTACATGCACCAGGCCATCCACATGATGTCATTAATCACTTTCTTCTGTTGTTCCATGGTCCAGAGATCTAGTGCTCACATGCCAATTGTAGGTGCTTTTGGCAGTGGACAGGAGTCACCTCTGACTTGTCAGTGGCTAAACAGTCCCAAAAACAGCCAGCATTAACTTTTTCACCAACTTGTCTACAGTTCCTTTTTTATGGAATTGGAAAAGACTGGCTTGGCTTAACTCCCCACACACATCAGTGAGCCTTTTGTGCCCATGACCCTGTTGGGAGGGGTGCCATATGATAGTTGCCCTTGTAACAAAACAGTCAGTGTTTTTCACTTCATCTGCCAGTGATTTTAATGTTATGGCTGATTGGTATATGTTTGGCACAAAAACAAGACAGCTTATCACCCAAAGAACACCACACCCATGGTTATGTATGGTTGTGACAGAATCATACAGATAAAGGAAAGCATGGACCTGCAGATCTCTGTTAGACAGCTGAAGATAAATTGGAATTTGCCCTTCAAAGCACAAATCCATACCAACTACATTCTATTTGTCTGTCATCTGTTATAGAATTATAATACTTGATTTTGTCCAGGGAGAGGTAGATGAATGAGAACACTTTACTTACAAATGCAAGAAAAAAATTAATTTGCATGTATTTTATTGAAATTGTTGATTTGATTATGGCCACTTTACATCAGTGTCTATAAATAAAAAAAACATATCTAAGTGAATCAAAATTAAGGTTTTGTGTGTGGCACCACAAATGATACACTTGCATGACCTAAATGTAAACACACCCAAAAACATATTCAAATCTCCTGACACTGAAGTGACTGCTTGAACAGTGTGTAATGAATGCTCAATTCTATACACAAGACAGAAAAGCATTATGCAATCCTGTAAAGAAGAAAAACTTTTGCAGTAAGGTGGTGTCCCAACTTCCACATTCACTGAGACATATAAGACCAATGCAAAAGTCTTTATGACCAACCAAGTGAACACAAACACATGTTTCAAATCCTGGACCCAACACAACTCTTAATGAATATAAAGCTGAATCATCAGGCTTAAAATACATACTGATTGAAATACAGGCAAATGTTCAAAATGTCTTGGTATGCTGAAGTATTAAGAGTTCACTGGAACTAAGGGGCCAAGTCCAACCCCCAAAAAACAACACCTGAATTCAATGATTTGGATGGGTGTAACAAAACCTTTGGCAATATAGTGTATATATAAAAGTAGTAACTTAAGAAGGAGAGTCAGTTAACAAAGAAGAGTAACTCTCTATAAATATAAGCACAATGTCTAAATATAGTTTCAGATTCAACATTTAAATGCTTTATTTTTAGCAATACTAATGCTACTGGAGTGTATTGAGATATCTGACTATACATTTCTTTAAAAGTAAAAGCTCAAATGGCCTAATAAACTTTAATAAATAATACACTAATACATATTTATTATACATATTTTTAAACAATATGATCTATGATATCCTGTTGTCCAAACATGCTTTTACACAAACTGTAAAGGGAACTACAGTAAGTGCTAATTAGCTACAAAAGCTATGTTAACCAATACTGTTGAATACTGGCCAACTAAATGTTAGCAATATGCAATGATGATCATGCCCCTGTTTCTGATACCTAAAGATACATAGTGCACTATGCAAGTATTAATTGTTTTTTTGTTTTGTTTTTTGTTGTTTTTTGTTGTTGTTTATTGTGCTCTGTTAACTTTAATATATTATCACTGGTATTATTATTATAGCTTACATAATTTGGCATACATAATTTAGATTTTTTTTTGGTCATATCTATTGCAAAATGGGATAAATATGTTCATAACATGTACATAAACTTTACTTTAAACTTTAAGAAACATAACTCTTAATGAGAATACCAGTAACCAGATTTGTGTGCCTCATTATGGTCATGATGGAATAACTGAAGAATTTGACCTGTATATTCATGATTTTTATTGTGCTGCTATTACATGATTTGGCTGATTAGATTTAATTAACGCAGTTTTAAAGTTGTTTTATTTATTTTTTCTATTCTGGTGTATGGTGCCACCTATTGGGTTAGTAAAGGACTTCAGCATAATTTAAGCATTTAGACTTGCTTGTGTGTCTACTTATTTGCTTATCCACCCACCTCCCCATGCATACATTTGATCATCTCTGTAAAAAAAAAATTATAATAAAAATAAAGTTATTGCTAAATGGTAATAAAATAAAATAATAATAATAATAATAATAATAATAATAATAATAATAATAATAATAATACAGTACTCTACAGTAGTAATACAGTACTACAGTGTATACTGTCTAAAGGCTCCAAATTCCCAAGATCTCAATCCAATCAAGCATCTGTGGGATGTGCTGAACAAACAAGTCCAATCAATGAAGGCCCCACCTTGTAACTTAGACTCACTTGGCTCAAGCAGTTAAGGCTCTGAGTTGCTTCTCAGGGGATCGGTGTTCAAGCCTCAGCAAAGCCAAACTGCCACCATTGGACCCCCAGTTAATGCCCTTAAATCCCCCTGCTTCAGGTGTAGCAGTGAAACTTTGGTGACCCCCAAAGTTGGGGAATGTGAAAAAAGAATTTCACAGTGCTGTAATGTATGTGTAACCAATCAAAGCTTTTATCTTCTATTAGTTTGGAATGGCGACAATATCATTTTGAAATAAATAACATATCTTTTTTATTAACATTAATTACTCCAGGGAGAAACAAAGTAGTCCAGCTGAGGTATCAAGGTACCAGATGGGGTTTTCAGCACATTTTTATTCTTTCGTTACAGTCACAGTGCTCAAAAAAGGCAATATCACTTCCAAATACAAACATATATTATATATGTATATATGTATATTATATATATTATAGCAGGCTCCATAAGCAATGCTGAGGATGCATAATAGCAAACAGAGTAACTGTTATTGCTGTTTTGATATGACATAATTTATTAGTTTTATTTGCAATTCTTAATACAATATGCAATTGTCTGGAAAGTACTAGTGACAATGAGATCCTAAATGAGCACAGTAAATTTATATGATACATTATAAAACATTTCTATTGTGCTGCTGCCACATGATTTGGCTGATTAGATTTAATTAACGCAGTTTTGAAGGTGTTCTATTTATTTTTCTATTCTGGTGTATGGTGCCACCTAATGGGCTACAGGAAAGGATGTTTTACAGAAATTTAAAGAGTCAGTAAAGGACTTCGGCATAATTCAAACATTTGGACTTGTGTAGTTTTTTCACTCTTAAAATAGAAACTGGGTCATTCTAATTCACAGGTAAATGGAATCCTGAATTATCTTGTTTCACAATTCACACTGCTTGTACAATACACAGGTTTATTTAATCCTGGCTAATCATAGTCATTGACGTTTCACACTGAACATTCCTAAGCCCTTGATTAACTTTCATACATGGAAATGAATAAATACAGTGCTCGACTGGTTTACCTTGTACTTTGCATCAATAAGGGGTAACAGTGAATAAAACTGATTATCTCCTCATCATGGCACCTGTAAGTGGGTGGGATATATAAGACAGCACTATTTTGTCCTCAAAGGTGAAGCAGGATAAATGGGCAAGTGTAAGGTTTTGATCAAGTTTGACATGGGCCAAAGTGCGATGGCAAGATGACTGGATCAGAGCATCTCAAAAACTGCAGATCTTGTGGGGTGTTCCCAGCCTGCAGTGGTCAGTATCTATCAAAAGTGGTCCAAGGAAGGAACAGTGGTGAACCAGCAACAGTGTCTTGGGCAGCCAAGGCTCACTGATGCACATGGGGAGCAAAAGCTGGCTCGTTTGGTCTGATCCAACAGATGAGCTACTGTTGCTCAGACTGCTGAAGACATTAATGCTGGTTCTGATAGAAAGCTGTCAAAATACACAGTGCATCAAAGTTTGTGGCATATGGGGCTGCATAGCCACAGACCAGTCAGGGTGCCCATGCTGACCCCTGTGCAGCAACAAAAGTGCCAACAATGGGCACATGAGCATCAGAACTGGACCACGGAGCAATAGAAGAAGATGGCTTGGTCTGATGAATCACATTTTCTTTTACATCACATGGATGGCCGTGTTCATGTGTGTCGCTTACCTGGGGAACACATGGCACCAGGATGCACTATGGGAAGAAGGCAAGCCGGCAGAGGCAGTGTCATGCTTTGGGCAATGTTCTGCTGGGAAACCTTGGGTCCTGCCATCCATGTGGATGTTACTTTGATACGTGCCACCTACCTAAGCACTGTTGCAGATCATGTTCACCCTTTCATGGAAACGATATTCCCTGATGGTTATGGCCTCTTTCAGCAGGATAATGCATCATGCCACATGGATGGTAAAGAAATGGTTTGATGAGCACAACAACAAGTTTGACGTGTTGACCTTGCTTCCAAATTCCCCAGATATCAAACCAATCGAGCATCTGTGGGATGTGCTGAACAAACAAGTCTGATCCATGGAGGCCCTACCTCACTCTCTTGCTGCCATATACCACAGCACATTTTCAAGGATCTAGCGGAGGCCATGCCTCAACAAGTCAGGACTGTTTTGGCAGCAAAAGGGGGCCCAACACAATATTAGGCAGATGGTCATAATGTTATGCCTGATTGGTGCATGTTTCATCTAAACAAGAAAGTTCAGAGAGGGATAATGTGGGTGAGAATTCTGAGAGCTTATATAAAAACAGGAGGGGAAAAATAGTGGGAGAGAATAAGTTTGTGTGTGTGTGTGTGTGTGTCTGTGTGTGTGCAACTTAGAAGAAACAGTGGGTGAGAGAAGGAGTAAAAGAGGGAGGGCTGTGAGAGGATGCATGTGAGAGTGAGGGAGTGTCCTAAGCTACAAACAGTGTCAGTGAGTTCGTCAATTCCAATAGTGCTGGTTAAATGACAAGTAATCCCAAACACTGTGTACAATACCCACAGTATTGTACGACTGTGAGAGAGAGAATGGAAGTTCCAGGAAATGCAAGAATCATTTCCCCCAACGGAAACACATATAAAACTAAAATGTATATTGCATATAAACATATCAGATAAATAATATATGCAATTTATACAAATCTCCCTGCTATAAAACAAACCTAATGTAAAGATAACTTAAACATTTTAAATGTTCTGTTTATGCACCATACCCACTGTATAAATAATAGGTACACTATGCCAGTTTTTACAGACTGATACACACATTCATCATCAGGCAAATGAACAAAAAAGCAGCACAGTTCCATTTACCTCCTAAAATATGAACTTAAATAAGTTGTTTAAAACAATAAAGTGATGTGAGCACATACCGAGTAAAGGAGAAAGGCATGTAAGCAGCTTAGTTGAACTGAACCAAGATCACCCAAGAGGACTGAGGAGAAACAGAAGAGGCACAGCTCCTGAAGCCTGCCCATACTGCCAAGAAAGAGCAGCACCTCAGAGATGTACAAGAGACAAACAAGAGATCAACAGAGGAGATGGGGCAAATAAGAAAGAACTGAGGGAAAAAGGTGAAAGAGAAAGTGCGACATAAGTGAGGGAGGGAGGGGTTCAAGGAAGGGAAGGAAGCTGGGAGGGAGGGAGGGAGGGTTGCAGAGAGGAAGAGATCTGTGAGTTGCTTATAGTTGCATATCGGGAGGCCAGAGCTGAAAGGTTAAAGAATTCAAAACAATAAACTGTTTCTCTAGTCCAACTAGCCAACATTGGCTACGCAATACAGCCAAGCCAGGCTCCCATTGCTGCTCCATTTCTCACTTCCTCTCCCACCTAAAGTCACAAATACAAACTGTTACACACTCATTTCCCCCTTTTACCACTTTTTCTAATATTGCTATCCTATACTTTCCCAATCAGGCTCTGTGCTGTTTCACAGTTAATGCTTCTTATCTTTCTCTGCAGCCTTGGGAAGATTAGGAGTTTCTGGTTGTCACTGGGGATCAAGCAAAACAAAACCAGAACTATGTAACCAGTGCTCAAAAAGGTGAGCCTGAGGTCTATAGTATCAGAAAATTTCTGATTTCTGATCATTTATGGATTAGTTTAACCCTTTTATCAGAATCAGATTCACTGTTATTGCCAAGTACCAGGGTTTACAGGGAATTTGTTTTGGTGAACTGGTGCATAATAATAATAATGAAGCATAGAAGCACAAATATGAAGAATATGAAGTTTTTTTTAAAAGCTAAATAAAATAGAAACATGAACCATATAATAGTGAGGGAAGTGCAAAAGTAGACCAGCTTTTTAATTGAAGGTTAATAATATAAAATGCAGTTTTAATTATGTTAAAACAATAAGGTATAACAGCATAACATACACTGATCAGTCAAGAAAGTCCACATGAGAATTTTGTGACCCTAGAACTGATTGGAAAGTTGTTTTGACATGATACCATATGTTAACCCTTTAGAATCTGGAGAATATTCATTGTGATGCCCAGGTAGCTGCAGCAATTCTTGAGCAATATTCTTCTAAGGGCTGCCCATTTAGTGACATTTTACTGCAGAGGTCTAGTCTCCAGCCTGCCTGGCTGTGGTGATGGCATTAATTCAATTCAACTAAATTTTATTTGTATAGCACTTTTAACAATGGACATTGTCTCAAAGCAGGTTTACAAAAATGTAACAAATTTTAAATAAAAGTTGCAAAGTTTAAAAATAAAATTTATCTCAAATGCCTGAGGCAACATTGGCAAGGAAAAACACCCTGAGACCATATGAGAAAGAACCCTTGTGAAGAATCTGACTCAAAAGGGAACCTATCCTCATTTGGGTGACCCCAGAGAGTGCAATTATAAATACTCAAATTAAATAAATGTCTTTTCTGCAACTGCATATAGACAGGTGAAGTTGTACAACAAAGAGCTTTTAAAAAGCATATAAGTCTGTATCATTTCTGAGTTAATAATAGGTTTAACATTAATTCCCTCCTGCTGAAGCCATCAAATGTCCAATAATGAAGCCCCAAGGACAACACTGACCACCACAGTCCCATGTGTCTCCCAGCTGTCCACACAGAGCCATACCCAGCAGCAGTGTCTCCCATCAAGAGACGATCATGCAAGTCCATAGCAAAGAAGTGGTCACACTGTGAACTTGGAACACTAGGCCCTTGGAAGAAGCAGTCTAGCTTGATAGAGTGAAAGAGCACTTAATAGTCAGATGCTCCAAGTGAAGTGATTAGAAATTCTGAGAAATTCTATTCTGAGTTTATTATAGACTTAGCATTAATTTCTTGCTGCCTACAGCTGACTGATGCAAGAGCAGTTCAAAGACGGCATGATAGTTTCTGAGTGATTCTATCCATGGCAGTCCCTTGGGCCATGAACTGTCCAATCAGATCTATCCCCAGCAGCAGTGTACACCACCAAGAGACAAGACTCCAACCAGGGGTAAGAGAGTCCAGATGGATCAAGCAGGTCTGGAAAGAAGTGGTCACACTTTAAACTCAGAAGCCCTGGAAGCTTGGTAGTGGGACATATAGCTTGACAGAGAGAAAGAGAGAGAGAGAGAGAGAGAGAGAGAGAGAGAGAGAGAGAGAGAGAGAATGAGTAAAAAAAGAGACAGAAAAATATTAGGTACCCATATGATCATATGATCATATTAAAGACAACGTACGTTATTTGCAAAATGCTGGCAAAGACTGCAGCAGGACTAGCTATGACAGCATAACTAAGAAGAAGAGCCAGAAGGTGGCACAGACATAAGGGCTTCCTGGGACATAAAGCATCTAACCACTTCTCAGTCAGCAAACCTAAGCGACTTGCAAGAGTAGTAAGTTGATAGCATCCAAACATCCCAGTACACCAAACAATCTATGCCCATGAATACATATATATACATAGAAACCCAGCTTGAAATATATATGATATATGGATATATGAAGAAAAAATTTCACCGCGCTGTAATGTACTGTATGTGTGACCAATAAAGGCTTTTATCTTCTATTAGTCTGGAATGGTGACAATATCAGTTTGAAATAAATAACAAATCTTTATTAAGATTAATTACTCCAGACAGAAACAAAGTGGTCCAACAGGGTTGACAGGGTTTTCAGAACATTTTCTTGAATATCACTTCCAAATACAAACATGTCCCATTGTATACTCCCACTCACAACAATGCTTGATAGTTTCACAAAGTGATTTGCAATTCTTTTGGAATTTTAACAGGCTCCATAAGCAATGCTGAGGATGTATAATAGCAAACAGGTTAATTGTAGGTGTAAATTTTGGTGAAGGGGGATTATGGTGTGGGGTTGTTTTTCAGGGGTTTGGCTTGGCCCCTTAGTTCCAGTGAAAGGAACTCTTAATGCTTCAGCATACCAAGACATTTTGGACAAGTTCATGCTCCCAACTTTGTGGGAACAGTTTGGGGATGACTCCTTCCTGTTCCAAGATGATTATGCACAAGTGCACAAATCAAGGTCCATAAAGACATGGATGAGCAAGTTTGGAGGAACTTGACTGGCCTACACTGTCAAGTCCTGACCTCAACACATTTAGGATGAATTAGAGCGGATACTGTGTGCCAGACCTTCTCGTCCAACATCAATGCCTGATTTCACAATTGCACTTCTAGAGGAATTGTCAAAAATTCCCATAAACACACTCCTAAACCTTGTGAAAAGCCTTCCCAGAAGAGTTGAAGCTGTTATAACTGCAATGGACAATCAACTCCATATTAAACCCTACGATTAAAAATGGGATGTCATTAAAGTTCATGTGCATGTAAAGACTCTTGTCCCAAAACATTTTGCAAAATAGTGTATGTGCAGGTGAATGGGATAATTTGCAATGACCTTTTTCACATCTTTGGGGTGATCTATGATACGAAATATGATTGTTTACATTAAAATGCAAAATTTCATAACAAACCTAGAAGAGGTGACATTCATGCAAAAAAAACACATAACAAGGTCATTTTCGAACATTTTTCAACGAACAGGCTTGTTAACTGTCACAGCGCAACGGGCTCCCTGCATCGTGATTGCCAAGTGCTACGAGCATTGGAAATGAGTTTTTATGAAAAAAGCATATGTGCAGCTGATCGCTGTAGATTTCATTGACTTTTTTCACAGCTTTGCAGTGAAATATGATACGAAATATGATTGTTTACATTTAAATGCAATATTTCATAACATACATGGAAAAGGTGACATTCGTACAAAAAACACATAACAGTCCTTTTTGATGATTTTTCATCTAACAGGCTTGTAATAGCACAGTGTGTTCCTTGTATTGTGCTCACCAGGCGCTGGAAATGTGATTCCAGGAGTTTCAAGGTGCTAAGAACATAGGAAAAGTGTTTTTCTAACAAACGCATATGTGCAGCTGAACAGGGGAGTTTTCACTGACTTTTTTCATATCTTTGCTGTCAACTATGATAGGAAATATGATTGATTACATTAAATTGCAAAATTACATAACAAACCAGGATGTTAAGTATTGCACTCTTACTCACTAGATTATGGCATCAGCTGAACTACCTCTTGTTTTATTGAATGTAATACAGTACATTTCAAATTCAAATTCAAATTTTATTAGTCACATACATAATCGTACACAGTATGATATGCAGTGAAATACTTACATGACTGTTGTGACCCAAGGAAAAGGAATAAGGACAGAACAAAAGACAAGGATAAAATATAAAAATAAAATATAAAAATACGAAATATAAAAAATAAGAACACGAATTATACTAAAATATGAAATATAAAATATAAAAACAAGTTCACAGTAAGCAAAAAAAATAATAGAATAAAAATAGAATAAAATATAATAAATATAAATAAGTAAGATATGTATATAGAATATGTATATAAAATAAGATAGAATATGTATATAGGAAGTGTAAAATGTACATACAGGAAGTGTAAAATACAACTGTTATGCAAAATTATATAAAATTATAAAATTATATAAAGTGAATAGTGTGTAGTGCAGTAGTGTCCAAGGTGCAGACAGCAGCAGTACAAAATTTTGCAAAATTATATAAAGTGAAGTGTGTAGTGTGCAATAGTGTCCAAGGTGTCCAAGGTGCAGACAGCAGCAGTACGGGGTGGTCACGAAGTGGAATGAGGTGATGAGAGCAATGATATTGTCCATCTTTAAAGTGCAGATGTGCAAAAGTCCTCTTAGTATGTAAATGGGAGCAGACTGTGCAACATGTATGTTTATGTGTTGTATTGTGTGAACAGTCTTGAAATGTGCAAATGTGCAGATGTACATTTGTGTGTTTATTGTGTGCCACAGTCCTGTAATGTGCAATGTCCAGTGTGGTTGGTTGGAGTTCCAACACGTGTGTAGGAGCATAGTAGGTCTAATCAGTTGAGTCCTATGTGAGGTTCTGATTCAGAGACCGTATAGCCTGTGGGAAGAAGCTTCTCCTCAGTCTCTCAGTGTTGGCCTTCAGGGAGCGGAAGCGCTTCCCTGACCTCAACAGAGAGAAAAGTCCATTGTTGGGATGGCTGAGGTCCTTCACGATCTTCCTGGCCTTGGTCCAGCACTGCTTATTGTAGATCGAGTGCAGGTCAGGGAGCTCGGTGCAGATGATGTGCTCAGCTGATCACACCACCCTCTGAAGAGCTTGTCTGTCCTGCATGGTACTGTTCTTGAACCAGTTGGTGATGTTTCCCATCAGGATGCTCTCTATGGCGCAGGAATAAAAGTTCCTTAGCACCTTAGCAGGCAGTCTAAAGTCTCTCAAGCGTCTGATGTGGAAGAGACGCTGTCGGGCCTTCTTCACCACGATGTTGTTGTTGATCACAGGGGTCTGGTAGTTCCTCTCCTGCTTTCTGCTGAAGTCCACTATCAGCTCCTTAGTCTTGCTGACGTTAAGGTGGAGGTTGTTCCGCCGGCACCAGTCCTCCAGAGTCTTAATCTCCTCCAGGTAGGCCGTCTCATTGTTGTCAGAGATCAATCCGACTACAACAGTGTCGTCAGCAGACTTGATAATGTTGGTGGAGTTGGTAGTGCCATGCAGTCATACGTGGCCATGCATTTGGGTGTGATGTCATTGCGTTAATAGTGTTAATGTCGGATGTACAGAGGGATATGCTTGTTCAAGTATATTAATAAATGTTCCAAAGATGTTGATAATGAGACGTGTAACGTTTTGTTTGTTTTCTTATGCGTGTTGAACTTAAAACAGGAAGAGGTGACATTTGATTCAAATGCACTTAATAAAGTCACCATTCATCATTTTTTATCGCACAGGCTTGTTTCCTGTCACAGCACAGTGTGCTCTCTGCATTGTGCTTCTCTGGCACTGAAAATGCGATTCCGCAAGTCTCAGGGCTCTATGAGCAGGGGAAAGCGTTTTTTTTTGACAAACGCGTGTTTTCATTGACTTTTTTTCACACGTTTGGGGTGAACTTTGATATGAAATGTGATAGTTTACATTAAAAGGCAAAAATTCATAAGAAACATGGGAACAGTGATAAAAATATGAACTTTGATATGAAATATGATTTTTTTTTACATTAAAGTGCAAAAATTCATAAGAAACATAGAAAACAGTGATATTCCATGAAAATTCACTTAACAAAGTAAACTTTCATCATTTTTCATCAAACAGGCTTGTTTCCTGTCACAGCGCAGTGTGCTCTCTGCATTGTGCTTCTCTGGAGATGAAAGTTCGATTCCGCAAGTCTCAGGGCTCTACGAGCAAGGGAAAGCGGTTTTTCTGACAAATGCATTTGTGCAGCTGAATGGGGCAGTTTTCTTTGACATTTCAATGACACTATTGCACACTACACACTTCACTTTATATAATTTTGCAAAATTTTGTACTGCTGCTGTCTGCACCTTGGACACTACTGCACTACACACTATTCACTTTATATAATTTTATAATTTTATATAATTTTGCATAACAGTTGTATTTTACACTTCCTGTATGTACATTTTACACTTCCTATATACATATTCTATCTTATTTTATATACATATTCTATATACATATCTTACTTATTTATATTTATTATATTTTATTCTATTTTTATTCTATTATTTTTTTTGCTTACTGTGAACTTGTTTTTATATTTTATATTTCATATTTTAGTATAATTCGTGTTCTTATTTTTTATATTTCGTATTTTTATATTTTATTTTTATATTTTATCCTTGTCTTTTGTTCTGTCCTTATTCCTTTTCCTTGGGTCACAACAGTCATGTAAGTATTTCACTGCATATCATACTGTGTACGATTATGTATGTGACTAATAAAATTTGAATTTGAATTTGAAATGTACTGTATTACATTCAATAAAACAAGAGGTAGTTCAGCTGATGCCATAATCTAGTGAGTAAGAGTGCAATACTTAACATCCTGGTTTGTTATGTAATTTTGCAATTTAATGTAATCAATCATATTTCCTATCATAGTTGACAGCAAAGATATGAAAAAAGTCAGTGAAAACTCCCCTGTTCAGCTGCACATATGCGTTTGTTAGAAAAACACTTTTCCTATGTTCTTAGCACCTTGAAACTCCTGGAATCACATTTCTTCAGTTTTCAGTATTTCTACATCTCACTTCTACAAGAGTTTCGTGCTGTTGGTCATGTATACATTTGGTATATGATGCACCCAAAAGTTCTATATAAGGGGGACCCATGAAAGCGGGCCTTGCCTCTGTGCTGTGTAATCTCATTGCACTGTGCTTGAGATGCCTTTTGCTGCGGCAAAATAAAAATTCCTTTCTCATCTCTGTGCTTTGACTCGCACCCTTGTGTCTGTGTGTAGTTTGCTTGCCACCACATTTCTGGAGGTCCCACCGAGATCCCTTGTCTGAGTGCCAATCTCAGGGTTGATCCCTGATCAGTCCACGCAATTGACTACTTGTGGGGAGAGATCTGGACAATCATGAGATTGCCCCAGTGAAGGGATCTGGAACTAGGTGGTAAGATTTTAATTTTAAAATCTTAATTTTAATCTTAATTTAATTTAAACTCTCGCTCTTTCCATCTTCAGACAATCGGCTTCAGGTAGGCAGAATTTAAGCTTGTATTCTGGCCAATGGTTCTGGGAACCAGTAAAGTTACATGAATAGTAACTAACTATATACTATGGTAGTATATATTGATGTTGTAACTACTTTCAGCCTACTTTAAGAAAAGCCGTCGCTGGTGCTGACGAGCACAGCTGAGTGACCTGCGCAGGTAAAATCAGGCTAAAAGAGGTAAATAAGGCATTTGTCTGTTGATTGATTGTTTACAGAATACAGGAACCAACATGGACAATGGGTAGTGGGGAAAGTAAGGATAAGAGTGATGATTTCTTGAGGGCATGTAAGCATCGTAACGTTCAATTTATTATAACTAATTATGGGCCTGGTTCTGTATCACAATATCGTATGTGGGTGATGGACTGTGGATTTCCAGAGAAAGGTAGTTTTAGTGAAAGACAATTAGAAAAGTTGAGACAAAAGTTACAAGAATGTGAGGCTTCAAAAAAAAAAGGGAAAAAGAGAAGAGAAGTAGACTGGGTTGCATATAATATGTGGGCAACTGAAACCCAAACCAGAGCGTGCAAAACAAATGCACACACTAACTTTCAATCTTTCTCTCTTCAGTGTACTAAATCTCTTGTAGACCTAGACCTGGACAGCTACCTTCCCATGGGGATTAAATGACATAGAAGACGTGCAGAAACAACTCCCAGATCCAAGAGAAGTGGGAGGTCGGAAGTTTGGTGATGAACTGGTCCGATTTTGCAGAAAATTCAGACCCACAGGCCATGAACTGCGACGCCTCATGATGAGAAAACTCAGCGTTGATGTGTCGCGCCTGGGTTTTGATTGGCCAGAGAGAAATATTCAGATTCGTCACATAAACTGGAATAATGCCGAGAATGTTGAATACAGAGACTTAGTAATGCGCCTGACTGATGCCCTTAACCAAAATTTCCAGTAACAATGGACATGACTAAAATCTCTATGTGCAGACAAGAAGACGACGAAACAGTCTCCAGATATCTTGCACGATTAACAGAACTGCATGATGCTCACAGTGGATATTACACCCCATGAGGAACACTTGAGAAACAGTTTCATGAATGGATTAAAAGAGGACATTGCAAGAAAAGTCAAACAAATGTGCATTACTTGGGACACTGGAAAGTTATCTCTGATTGAACTGTGCATGCAGAAAAGTTGTGGAATGCTGAAAGACAAAAAGGGAAAGAAAAAAGAACAGAAATGAAACACCGTCTCACTATGGTTCAATTATCTGAGGCTCAAGGAGATTTTTACAGGGGGAGGGGCCGTGGCAGAGGTAGAGTTCGAGGACGGGACAAGCCTGGATTCCAGATTGGATGTTTCCTGTTCCACAGAAGCATGAGGTTTGGTTGGGTCAGGGACAGGTGAGCAGCCAGGGAAGGGTAAGTCTTATCTTTTTGTGCAATGCAATGAAGAAAAGTTTAAGCTAACCGTTCCATTTCCACCTGTCACTAATCCAATGTCTATCAGAGGTTGCTATTTCACCTATGAATGAAACTTATGCTAAATATCATGAACCAGAATTTAAGAAAATGCCTGTGATTACATGACATGTTGAGCAAATACTGATACAGTTTCTAGTTGACTCAGGAGCAGGGCATTCTGTGATTCGATTGTGTGAATTTTCTATTTCACCTAGAATGACCAATCACTCTCTGTGTACTACAGGAGCATGTCAGTAATTGAGACATTCTCTGTGCCCTTAAAATATGAGATAGTAGCTACACAGAAACAATTTGAATTCTCATTTTTAATTTCTGAGTGTTGCCCAATAAATCATGAATGATCTCCACATCTCTCTCTAGCCAAATCTGTCAATGACAAGTAGGAATCTTTGGGAGAATGGATGTCACAGGCTACTCAAAGTCATGACTGGGAACCAACTGAGCAGCCAGCTGTTCTTTACAGCCCAAAATTAAATGCATATAGCACAGCACTAAATTGGCTGGCTAGAGCTGAGAGAGGCGTGGTGATCCTTCCTGACGACGGGACAGATCCCAACCCATGGTACAAAACTGACTTGGCCCTACCTAAATTCAAACTTTCAGATGCATGACTACGAAAAGTGCCCTAGGAATTGTGGGCAAGTGGAAAATATGTACACTGCAAAAAAAAATTGTACTTTTACAGAATCTTTACTGTTAATTTTTACAGATTTTTCCTGTATTTTTGAAATACACAGAATGTTACTATTTGTACAAAAATATACTGAAAATTTACATGTTTAAGGTAAAATACCACGAAAAGTATGTAACTGTGAATAACCATAAAATTTCCATTTTTTAAAATAAATTTTTGTTCTTTTCACAGTAAAGGACTGTTAAAATACATTTAAAAATACATGTATCATATAAAATACATGTATCAGAATTTCACAAATATTTACTTTTTATTTAACAGAAAAATGTTTAATTCTAGTTGTATACTAGATATTTTAAAATAAGATACAATAAGTGACAATTAACAATAAAAAAATAATGTTTAAAATTTCAGATAGATTTGTTTCGTATTTGAGAGGCATCTTGTATTATTATACGTAGATGTTTTCACAACAAAACGTTGAATAAATGTGGTTTTATTAGTGTATAATGTCTAATCTAACATTCCTAGATGCTTAGGAATCTCGAAATCTATGCATTGCTTTCTATCTACATTAACTAAAATAATTTAAATATGGATGAAATACAGTTTACGCATGGATGAATCAAAATAAACGGAAAATCTAAAAATCGGAACATTATTTTATATACTTTCTGTCAGGGGACCGTTCCTATTACAGCAAACCCACCTATCAGAGCCACCTGACAGAGGTCAAAACCGTGCATTATCAGGAGCTCCGCTGCTGTCCTGAACTCAGATTTGAACAATAACGGCAGCGCTCGGGGGGAGGAGTTTTCGATGGAAAGCGCGGGCGATGAGAATAACTACATGGTACGCGGGAAGGACGGGCACAACGGCACACTGCAGCTGTAAGGCAAGTATACCGAACTCGTGTTAGCAGCATTAGTTTTCTAGTTATATACCACTGTGACTTGTAATTTTCTTCAGCTTGGCAAAGGCACTAAACCTTAATTTCATGTCGTTTTGCATATAGTAAGCAAGTGTTAGCTAACCATAAGCTATTAAGCCACCCCACTCACTCCTCTCGTGTAGAGTGGAGCGTTAGCATGCTAGCATATACTATAGCTAATGCAATACTACTGAGGTTGTCTAATTGTTTTTCCAATTTAGCTGCCTACAGTTGATAGTGTTTAATATTGTTATTTTCTTGGATATTTGCAGATTTTCTTAATTAAAATGTACCAAGCACTGACATAAACTTGTCTTTCTCTCTGCAGATAAGTTGTGTGAGTTGTTAAGGGGTGAGCTCGAATGGTGAATCTTGCTATAGTTAAAGATGTTCAAAAATTTCACCTGTCATAATTGTGGTGTTTCTATGAAAACCCTAAAAGGTTATGTGCATCATCAAGAGCTACACAGAAATGAGGCACATTATCAGTTTGTATGTTGTATACCAGGTTGCAAGTCTCACTTCAGAAATGACAATACTTTTAAGTGTCATATTTTCCACCATCATCAGCGGTCATCTTCTATGTCACAGTGTGAACCTCTGCAGGGACCCTTTACATGTGATCTTCCTAACTGTCAGAAACAGCTGATTGATCTTAAAGATCTTTTGTTTCACCAGAAATCTCACCTTTCAAAAACAGAGGAGATTCGTTGCCCATTCAAAAACTGTGATAACACTTTTCAGTGAAAACATCGTTTACATCCCACTTATCTAGGAAGCACAAACATAGTACATCTCTGCATATCTCTAGTGCATACTATGCTTCAGTTCCTAGTGAGTCTCAGTCCTGTATTGGTGAAAGCCTGTCAGATGAAGCAGCAGTTGATGATGGACCTGAGGAGGATATGCTTGACCCTGCACAAATGAAAAGTTTATATATGAAAAAATGTTTTACATGAAGTTGCATCCTTCCTCCACAGTACAATTAATTGTAGAAGAAATTAATAGTGTGATGTGGCATGTGTGACCATTCCTTCTAGAAAAAGCAAAATTCAAGGTAAAAAAAGTATTTTTTTTTAACGCTCAGAATTTTTCTCATACTGTCTAAACTGTTTTTGTGAAGCATTATTCATTCATATAATTTAAATCAGTGTTTTCTTAGCTTCTAATAGGCATAGCTAGCAAGTGTCAAAGCTGTTGTGTCTAGCTAGCATAGCAAGTTTTATCATGGCTCTCAGAGTAGGGACAGTTGCAACAAGGTGTTGCAACCATCCCAGCTTGCTGTTGCAACAAATTTCATGCAAAAGATGTGTGGAACATGGATGAAACAGGGGTTACAACTTTACAAATTTATTTTATTACTCTTTATCAGTTTAACCAATTTAACCCTGTCTGTTCACAAATAAAATACACAAATTGCAGTATGATGTTATATAATGTATTTTTTAATTACATTTTAATGAATGTTGCAACTGTCCCTGTGGACTGTTGCAACTGTCCCCTGTTAGGGGGTCAGTTGCAACATTTCACTTTGTTAAAGTTTACATTGTTCATATATTATTACACGTACGGATGTTACAACAATGTGGGTGAGTATCTGACAGATTTAAGTGTAATATATTAAAATTTTGGCTTTCTACTAAAACGGTCACTGAGAAACTGAAGAAAATACAAAATGTGTTTCAACCGTCCCCGCTCTCCCCTACACAAAAAATCAGCTGAAATTATCTCTTCAAGCAAAAACTGAACTATCAGAGACAGAAATTGAAGATATCTTGAAGAATTTAGATGACATTCATGCATCCTGTAGCTCTGCCCTTTTCCACAGAGTACAACAGAAACCATTATTTTAAGGAAAAGTTTCCACATGTGCATCCACAGTCCATTTTTTGGGGGGTTGATGAAAACAGAAATGAGCAATATGCTCAGTATGTACTCATAAAAGATACATTCTCTGTCAGAATAGTAGTACCCTATTTTACTTTTTTTTTTAACAAGACACACTAGGTTAAATATATATGGAGCTATTGAGATTGTACAAAGATCCAACCGTTTGACTGCACCCCAACACAATCTTAAAAGTAAAGCTGCACACTGCAGTGTCACGGAGGCTCCTACCTCAGAGTCACAACCACGCACTCAATCACCGGAATATTGACACCTCACCTGACACTCATTATTACACACTATTTAACACGCTTTCATTCACACGAGCAACGGCTAATATAGACGTTACACTCGTCTCGTTCATGCTACCTTCCCGTTCCCTGTGGACTTTAAGCTACAGCTCCTACCTCGTCTCGCCCTGTGTGGACGTATCTCGGATTCCCTGCACGCCACTCAGATAAGCCTCTCTTTAAGTTACGTTTTCAGTTATTCACCTGTTTTGCACTGTTCGGCTGCACAATAAAGACTCAGTCACTTGACTCACCATCAGCTCTCCTGTCTCTGTTCCTGGGTCCCTGTGATAGAATACTAGCCCGAAAAGAACGATGGTCTCCGAGATGGAAGCCGGAATGCCACCCGCTTTGGATCCAATCTCCGACCTGGTTGCCTCCCTCCGTGAGGCTATACAGAACCGTCCAGCCATCCCCTGTCCCATGGCCATGCCAGCACAGTATTCGGGTGAGGTCTCAGAGTGCCAGGGGTTTCTAATGCAGTGCCAGCTCTACTTCTACATGCAACCCCAGCAATTCTCCGGAGACAGCACGAAGATAGCGTTCATGCTCTCGCTATTATCCGGTAACGCGCGGCGCTGGGCCGAGTCACTCTGGACATCTAAAAGTCCCACACTGGACACCCTTGACATGTTCGTGGCGCACTTCAAGGCGGTGTTCAGCAGGAGCGCTTCCGCTCTCTCCGCCCATGATGAGCCGTGGAACCTACGGCAAGCCAAGCAGCCCATTCACAAGTACAATCTCCGTTTCCGCACGCTGGTGTCCTCTAGCCGCTGGAATGAGGCGGCGCTTCTCTCGGCTTATCGGCACGGCTTACATCCCACGCTCCATAGGCAAATGGCCATCTATGATGACTCTGTCGACCTGGAAAATTTCCTGTTAAAGGCCCAGCGCGTGTCCCAACATCTTGCCGCTGTCTCCGTCGAGGAGGGAAGTTCTCTGGCTACTCCATCCTCTGAAGATTCCCCAGCATCAGAACCCATGCAGACTGACCGCTACCATCTCTCTTATGACGAGCGCCAGCATCGCATTGGTCAGCGGTTGTGTCTGTACTGCAGAAACGATGGCCATCTCCTCCAGACCAGCCCAGTCCGCCCTCCTCGCACCGCGGTGAGCACAGCCCTTATTAACTCAGTTATGACATCTCACCGCTACCATGATGCTGTGTTAATCCACGCCTCCCGATCCTTCACAGTAAAAGTGCTTTTTGATTCCGGATCATCTGGTAATTTCATCTCCTCTCGTCTACTGTCCACCTGCACCATACCTTGCCAGAGAAACCCTACCCGTTACCTCATAACCACCATTCAGGGGAAACCGCTAAGTAACGGACTGGTCTCCGGAGGACTCCGGAGTTAACCCTACGACTGGGCTGCTTCCATTAGGAGAAGTTGTCCCTACTGGTGCTGGAGGATGCTGCAGTCGATGTGGTCTTAGGACGCCCCTGGCTGGCGCAACACCAACCGGACATACAATGGCTCTCTGGAAGTATTGTACGGTGGAGTGAGTACTGTATACAGCACTGACTGCGAGCCCTACCGATGCCATCCCCGGAAACCACCATCCTAGGCTCTACCACAATTGAGAGTCCCGGCTCATCCATCCAGGTCGACCTCCTGAAGCAGTACCAAACATTCTGGGACGTCTTCTGTAAGACGGCTGCCACCAAACTGCCATAACTGCCAATGGGATTGTGCTATAAACCTTCTGCCAGGGAGAAAACTGCCCAAGGGTAAAGTCTACCCTCTTTCGATCCCAGAGCACCAAACCATGGAGGAGTACATCAGTGAGGCTCTAAAACAGGGGTTCATTCAGCCATCCACCTCTCCGGCGGCGTCCAGCTTCTTCTTCGTGGCTCAAAAGGACAGAGGACTTTGGCCGTGATCGATTATAGAGTCCTCAATTCTCAAACCGTGAAGTTCGCATACCCCCTACCTCTGGTGCCCTCGGCCCTGGAAGAGTTACGGGGAGCTCACATCTTCTCGAAACTGGATCTCTGAAGCGCTTACAATTTAATCCGTATTCGACGAGGAGATGAGTGGAAGACCGCCTTTGTTACACCATCAGAGCACTATGAGTTATGCCGTACGATCTCACTAACGCCCCATCCGTCTTCCAGAACTTCGTTAATGAGATCTTCCGGGACATGCTCCACAAGTTTGTCATCATTTACATTGATGACATACTTATCTACTCCTCTAATCTCACCGAGCATGTAGAGCATGTCAGACAGGTACTGACCCGGCTCCATCACCACCACCTGTACCTGAAACAGGAGAAATGTGAGTTCCACCAGTCTACTATCCAATTCCTAGGTTACGTCATCTCACCTAAGGGCATCCGGATGGACCACACCAAGGTGGAGGCCGTCCAATGCTGGCCACAGCCGTCCTCCATTAGGGACCTACAGCGTTTCCTGGGGTTTTGCGAACTTCTATCCTGCAATGAAATGCGATGAAACAGCGGACTCACGGCCCCCTCACGTCCCTGCTACGCCAAAAGCCGAAGAAACTCACCTGGACACCCGAAGCTAATGTCGCCTTCCAGAAGCTGAAAGCCGCCTTCTGCACGGCCCCCATGGCCCTGCACGTCCCCCTTACCCGACCCTTCGTAGTGGAAGTGGATGCCTCTTCCCTTGGAGTGGGAGCCGTCCTATCCCAGAGGAGAGGTGAGCCTCCTGTACTCCACCCGTGTGCCTACTTTTCCAAAAAGCTATCCCCGGTGGAGCAGAATTATGACATCGTAAACAGGGAACTGTTGGCCATTAAACTGGCCCTGGAAGAGTGGCGGCACTGGCTGGAGGGAGTTAACCACCCATTCGAGGTTATAACCAACCACAAGAATCTGCAGTATTTCTGAGAGGCTAAATGGCTAAACCCACGACAAGCTTGGTGGGCTCTCTTCTTCACCCACTTCTGTTTTTCCGTCAGCTATCGTCCAGGAACAAAAATTACTAAAACCGACGCTCTCTCTTGCCTCCATTCTCCAGACCCTACACCTGAAGAGTCAGAGCCCATCCTCCCTCCAGCCTTGTTTGTATGCCCCATCACATGGTCTCTGGACGAGAATATTCGTGCTGCCACCAGAGATGAACCTGCCCCGCCGGGAGGTCCAGAAAGTAAGACGTACATACCCACTTCTCTACGCCTCACCCTTCTGGACTCATTGCACACATCTCTGGGATCGGGTCATCCGGGCAGGCAGCGAACCCTCTCACTCCTCCAGGAGCAGTATTGGTGGCCCAACATGGCCCAAGATGTGGCCCGCTGTGTCAAAGGATGCTCTGTCTGTGCCATGGTTTCTACCCCGAGACGTCTACCCGAAGGTAAACTAAAACCATTTCCCATTCCATGTCATCCCTGGTCACCCCTAGGCGTTGACTTTGCCACTGATCTGCCCAGTTCTAATGGGTACACCACTATCCTCATCACCGTCGATCGCTTCTCCAAAGTGTGCAAACTCATCGTACTCAAAGGACTCCCATCGGCCTTGGAGACAGCAGAGGCCCTCTTCCACAATGTCTTCCGACACTACGGCCTTCCCGAAGACATCGTGTCTGATAGGGGCCTCAATTCGTCTCCAGAGTGTGGCAAAGCTTCTTCAAGTTGCTCGGCGTGTCTGTGAGTCTGTCCTCGGGCTATCACCCTCAGACCAACGGCCAGACAGAGCAGAAGATTCAAGAGATCAGATGCTATCTAAGGGCCTACTGCCACGACCGCCAACATACCTGGAGTCAATACCTCCCCTGGGTCGAATACGCCCAAAATTCCCTCCGTCAAGAATCGACCCAGCTGACTTCTTTTCAGTGTGTACTTGGGTATCAGCCACCGCTGTTCCCTTGGACGGGGGAACCAGCCGAAGTGCCCACCGTGGATTTCTGGTTCCGAGAGAGTGAGAGGGTATGGGAATCAGCCCACGTTCACCTGCAAGGGGCGGTCCGTCACCACAAGAGTCAGGCCGACACCCGTTGCTGTCACGGGGCTCCTACCTCAGAGTCGCAACCACGCCCTCAATCACCGGAATATTGACACCTCACCTGACACTCATTATTACACACTATTTAAGACGAGCAACGGCTAGTATTGACGTTACACTTGTCTTGTTCATACTACCTTCCCGTTCCCTGTGGACTTTAAGCTACAGCTCCTACCTCGTCTTGCCCTGTGTGGACGTATCTCGGATTCCCTGCACGCCACTCAGATAAGCCTCTCTTTAAGTTACGTTTTCAGTTCTTCACCTGTTTTGCACTGTTTGGCTGCACAATAAAGACTCAGTCACTTGATTCACCATCAGCTCTCCAGTCTCTGTTCCTGGGTCCCTGTGACACATAGACTTGGTAAGTAACTTTAACTGCAGTAAATACACCAATGTATGAGCAATATCAGTGAGGGTCAGACTACCCCACAGATCTGGAAATTTAACACTGGTTCATGATAATAAAATTTATAGCATTTATCTTAAAATTACAAATAGTCACTTGAGTTATACATAAAAACAATGATGTGAGAAACTAAACTGTCGGTCTCATCTCTCCTGTATAGTCATGGATCGAGGGAGTGCTCTTGCTTCTTTAATTAAATCAACTTTTCCAAAACTAACGGAACTTGAGCCTTTGCTTGAGGTTCTTCTGGAATTAGGAGTCCAGGAACTAGAGGACTTGAACTACATCCAAGAGAGTGACCTTCTTCATGTCCTAAAGCCAGTGGAAGTGAGGAGACTTCTTTCACACTTCAAAACCACAAGTATGTGTTTAAAATTGTACATAATGGAACTTCCATATTAAGAACAAAAGCATAGTAAGATTTGGTATGAAGCTATAGTAAGAAGCTATATGGTTTTGCTGTAGCATAATATAATACATGATATAAGTCAAATATTGTGTGTCATTTATTAAAGCCAAAGAGATGTGTTAGACAGTCTTCCCAGAAACCAGCTGTCCTCAGATACAGCCTGTGACAGTCCTCAAACACAGCCTGACAAAATGTCCCTTTCTGGTGAGTACATACTTTTATTGTGCAGAATGCATCTTCTTAATTTTTTGCACTCATAATTATTGTTAATTTAATTTAATGGTAAATTAAATGGCCTCCAGGTTGGCCTGCAAATTAGAAATTATGAACATACATTAGCTGTTAACATGAACAAAATGTATGGTGTCCCCCGCAACATCTTTGATCAATGTAAATTTGAAAAGTCACATCTGAATTTGCAGCCTAATTTGTTTTTTTATTGTTTCTTCTGCAACCCTTCAGGTTGCTACAACTCTTCAATTTCAAACTCGCCGATATCAACATCTAGTTCCAGTTTGGATTTCACACCTTCTCAACTGTATGACAACAGCTGGCATTTCAGATATGAAATTCCTTGGAAGAAGATGCCATCTGCCATTATCAGAAAGCTGGACACAGGGAAGTGACCAACAAAAAGTGAGAGACTTCAAATAATTTGACTGATTGTTAGTGAAATCTTAACAATATGCCCAACACCTGGGAAGAAACACATAAGTGAGATTGCAAGAAAGATGGTAAAGGCATATCCTGCGGCATTTAGAGATGTCATTGAAGGTGAAATTGTAGGCAGTGGGTATGATTCAATCACAAAACAAATGATGAGAGTGGATAACTTGAGGAGAGGAACCACTTCACTTTTCTTGAAAAGACAAGCCACTGGCACCAGTGAAAGAGAGGATACCCCACCCAGGAGGAGAAGACTAGACAATTATGGATGTTTAAACTGGCAAACAGTGCAGCTACCACCTGATGAAACACCTGAATTTCAAAAAGATGCACAAGAACAGTTGAAGAAAATGTACAAAGAAAGATGCCATGACATCAAGGGTATTGAGAATATGATGAGGGCCACCTTCTTCACTCAGAGAAATGACATTATCAGTGGAATTGAGACGTCTGATTTGACAAAGGAATGGCCATATTTATTTGAGACAGTTGGCAAGAGGACACATTTTAAAGAGCTTACAGGCCTGGACATTGATGACAAAGCCATAGCAAATAAATGTGCCAGAGTTGTTTCATACCTCAAGTCTAGTGACAAGACAGGGAAAATGAAAACCATCTTCACAGAAATGGAAACATCAAGCAAAAATATTGCAGATGTCAATGCTGCTGGGTTCCTTCAACTACTTCTCAAGCATTTTAATGAGGAGGAGGATCAGATGTTCTATAAAGTGGATCAAACAACTCTGCCATCTGAATTGAACTGTGCTGAACTTCCAAGTATGCCATGCATAGTTGTGTGTGGTACGTTTGATTTTTTTTTTTTACTGTACTATTGTTCTGTTGGTGTTTAAAGGGGTAGTTGTTATGCTCTGACATGATGGCATGAGTTAATGACATTCATGCAAATTAATATATGATGGGCTCAGGCTACTGGTATGCAAATAAAATATTTCAGTGAGCCAGCAGCTTGCCAGACAGCAGCAAATGATTTTACATAACATAGATTTCTATTAGTATGTATTATTAATATACTTATCTGTCTATAATTCATATCACTGTATGTAAAAACAAATCCAAATCCTTTTGTTATATGTATTGGGCAATTTTGCTTATATAACCATTTAGGTGAACGTTGAAGGGTTTTTCAATATACAGTTCAATCAGTTTGTAAAGTAAAATTTAATTTAATAATTGTTGAACTTTGAGCTCAAGTTTGTCACAAAGTAACAGTTTCCTCTCTTCTGTATGTGTACACTAGGAACTTCTCCTTTGGAAGTAGAGTACTTCATGTTATCTGTGGACCAAACCATTGTGAATAGCCACACTACTGTCTTCAGAGATGCTGTTGTGTTGATGTTTGCCTCCTACTACTGCCTGAACATCTCCTACCCACCAGCCCAAGGAGCAACATTGGACTTCTTGCAGAGGTAAGAAAGCAGAAGTCAATTTTATACATCAAAACAGATATAGCTAATCCTCTATAATCTAAAGCAGTCCAATACAAGAGGTGTGCAACAGACCCTACCTATGAGACTCTGTCAGAGAGTGATTGATTCAATTCGGTGGCAATTAGGAAGGCTGCAGTTTGCACTTTTAATTGGGTTGGATATATTCAGAGGTCTTTCTAATGTTGTCCATCTACAAAAAACAATTGCTCTTTGTGGTTATCTTTAACACACATCCTGGATAGTGTTCCTGACTATTCCAACTGTCATTTACTACACTGGTCAATAGAGGATTACCAGGTTGTTGGCAACATCCATACATTGTTACTCCTAATGCAACCGAATATTGATATTTGTGTTTTGGCTGTGTCTCTTTTCTTACATTCCTGATTCATCCTCATGTCAAGATGTAGCAGCAGGCTCCAAATGCAAATGTCACACATAACATCAACTTGAGAGCTCTTCCTAAGATTTTGTTTATAAAAAAATGATACGAAAAACTACTTCAGAAACCTTCAAGTAGACAACCATCAATTTACCTTCCGTTCCCCAAAAGTTGTATGGCCAATACAGAGTCACCAGTTAACCTAACGTCTTTGTACATAAAGGGTGTTTCTGGTACAGGGAGAACATGTTCACCACAAACATTCTCTGTGCAAATTTTCTCTATTCTGCCAATTTTACTTATAATATATTAAATGAATATATTATAGTAGAGTCAGTATTTCATCACTGAAGTTGTTTGTATTTCATTTGACAGATGCCTTTTCAAGATAAATCCTGAAAAGGGCTCAAAAGGCCACGTAAAAAAAAGCTGCTGGCAGTCAATCCAAAGGTTCTTTCACTGATAACAAAAATTGCAGACTATGAATGGAGGGAGTAAGAAAGAAACATTCTTTTAAAGTGGTAATTTTTTTTGAGATGTCTGCAGCATAAAGTGGACATTTTAATTTTATTGCTTGATTTTTGGTTTTATTTTGTTTTATTTTTTCCCTCATAATGGGCAGCTGTTTCAGTCTACCTTCAGTGTACCTGGTTTGAATCACAGTTGCAGGTACAGCTGGCCACAAGTAACCAATTGTTGGAACTCTGCAGCACCAGGTGGCCACTGGTATTCACTGTGGTTTTGGTACCTTTTGTTTAATTGTTATATATATTATATATATTTAAAAATGTTAAAATGTTCTGTTTTGTTTGTATGACTCTTTTTTAATGTATCTGCCCAAAAGCTGCACAACCATGTAGCATTGTCTGTTCTCTTGGTTGTATGTTTCAGGTGTACAGGCAGACTGTTTAATTTTTAGCTTGATTATTTGATTTTTTTATATTACTTATGGCTTCTTAAAAGCCATTTGGTGCAGATTATTTTTTATTTTATAAGAAATGTTGGACATTACATACAGTATTGCACAGTTTTCTAAGCAAGAATGTTGCAAGAGGTGCAACTGTTTTCTTTTCTGGTCTGTTGGGCAACAGAATTAAATAAATGTTGAGAACAGAAAGCAAGTGTGTGCTGTTACTGAAAAGCTATGTTGCATCATTGTGTAATTTGTCATGTAAAGTCAATCAATTTTACATCAATTTTACAGGCAGGCATACTTTTTTTTATAGCAAAGACCTTTAAAATATGCACTTTTTTGTGGAATTATAGGTAAAAACAGTAAACTTGGGATATATTGATTAAATTTACAAGTTTTTTAAATGAAATGATTTTAAAAAACCCAACTAATTACAGCACTGTTTTGCACTTTTAAGGCTCATTATTTGTATTATAGCAGTGTTCGACCATATTTATAGCTAACCTCATTGTTTTTACATAAGGAAATTATGTTCTTTAAACATCAAAATCAGATTATAGGCCAAAGAGGGCTCAATATCCCATAAAACCAGAAGCTATATAATTAACACCAGTGTTTAATTATTTATTAAAATCTGCAGTTATCTGGAAAATAACAGCTCCAGGGGAGCCGGAGGAGTGGAGATTCGTACAAGATTTGAAAGTGGTCACTGACGCTGTGATCCAACGAGCACCTGATGTTCCCAACCCATACACTATCTTGTCCCAAATTCCAGTTGACAGTGCATGGTTTTCTGTTGTCGATATAGCTAACACATTCTTTAGCGTACCAGTTGATCCAGATTGTCAATTTTGGTTTACATTTTCATTTAATGGAAAGGCCTATACTTTTACACGCTTATGTTAGGGCTATTGTGAGTCACTTACAATTTATAATGAAACATTAAAGAACAGTTTACATACACTGCAGCTGACTGAGAAATCTGTGTTGCTTCAGTATGTATATGACATTCTTTTGGCCACACCGACTAAAGAGCAGTGTGAAAAAGACACTATTAAATTGCTCTGTCACCTTGGTAAAGAAGGACATAGAGCAAGCCTGTCAAAACTGCAATTTGTACAACAAGAAGTAAAGTCCCTAGGACATTTTATTTCTGCAGAAAATAAAAGACTTGAGTCGAGTAGAATGGAAGTAATACAGAAAATTCCCAAACCGGTTACTAAAAAACAGTTAATGTCATTCTTGGGTATGTGTTCATACGTTTTCATCCTGATTATGCTGTGTTAGAGGCACCGCTGAACGCTATTGCTCATGGACAAGGCCTGCAAGCACACAGCAAAGTGACGTGAACTGAGACTGCAAACGCTGTGTTTGAACGACTGAAACAGACATTACAGACAACACCCACATTGGGCATTCCTGACCTGATGAGACCATTTACACAGACTGTGGATGAAAAATGGGGGTGCATGACATCTGTTTTACTTCAAGAGCATGGGGGTAGGCTGCGACCAGTGGCTTCTCAGCAAAGCTAGATCCAGTAGCAGCAGGACTTCCTATGTGTCTTAGAGCAGAGGCTGCAGCAGACAAAGCTGTCAGTTCCTCACGAGATATCGTAGGCTACAGCGAATTAACTTTGTTGGTACCACATGCAGTGTTGCAACTGCTTTTAGAACAAAAGTTACTGAGAGAATTGGTAGTGATAATGGTAACCCATTCGTGAATCAGGCATTACAGAAAGTCAGTGAATACTTTCACTGACTACTATCACCCAGCTAGTGGTGGAGCAGTAGAAAGGGAGAATGGCACATTAAAAAAAAATTGGCAAAATGCTGCGCTGAGACAGGTTTGTTATGGGTTAAAGCCCTCCCAATAGTGTTGATGTACATGCGAGCATGAGCAAGAGGGAGAGCTAACCTGAGTCCATTTGAAATCCTTTTTGGCAGGCCATCAACCACAGGAGTGGGTTTTCAAGGAAGCCAGAGACACAGTATCGGCAAATGTGAAGATCAAATGTTGAACTATTGCATAAATTTGTCTTCTGAGTTATCTGATATTCACAGGCAGGTGAAGGACGCCCTTCCTAAACCGTACGCAGACACCCTGCATGACCTGAAGCCTGGCGAGTGGATCGTGGTGAAAGACTTCAGGAGGAAGAATTGGAAGGCTAAGCATTGGTTGGGACCGTTCCAGATTCTGCTGACTACACCCACTGCTGTGAAGATAGCAGAGAGAGCAATGTGGATACATGCCAATCACTGTAAGCGGGTACCAGTGCCAGATCAGGAACTGAGGGAGAGTAAAGATTCATTGTAACCACCCCGAATGGTAGAACTGTTGGTTTCTAGATGAAATCTAGAAAAAATCTCTAACACCCGCACTTAGGAAGACAGCCCTAACAGATTGTGTTTCAGAGCCTTGGTGAGGTGGGACGAGTGTGTAAGGGCAGTGCCTGCACTCTGAGCACCAATGTAAGTCAAGAAAGGTGAAGGTTCACTTAAAGTTTGGTGTTGTTCATATGAATCATCTGAGAGACATTCTAAGAATCCTGCTACTGAGACACGAAAAGGTGAAACTCAAAAAGACAACACTCCTGTGCACACGGTTTGGACACCCCAAGTGGTCTAGTGTGTGTAAACCCATTTCCTCGAGAGAAGACGAAAGTGCACCTCTACTCAAGTGAGAAAATCAAATAGGAGGTAGAACAATACCTGCAAAGCAAAGGGTTTTACGTTATCCCTTACATTAGTACTATGACTGTGCATAAAATGGACCAAACCAGAGGCTAACATACAGCTAACAGAAGGAAAGAAGGGGACAGTGACTTGCACAACAGTCTAGGATAATAAGGGAAATATATGGGAATGGGTTCATTATCTCTGCAAATATGCATGTGGGCCAAAAGGGTGGCTCTCAGTGTGATGTAGTACCAGTACATCTTTGACGAGTCAACGTCCAGGAGGCTGCTTCTAGAGTAAGAACGGACCAACAGTTAAATTTATTTTAAACAATGCCACTAACTCTGACAGAGGCAAGTTCTGGTGTGCTACTGAGCAGACTCCTACGAATACACGATGGACATCAAAGTGATTAAACCAGCCATGATAGATAGGGTAATAAATGTAGTCATACCAGCTCTGGCCCAGGCTAATTTGGATGATGATCTCACGGAACAGATTTCCACAAATAAGGGATCTAATGCCACTGATCTGCAGGAATGAACGGAACTCTCTTTGAGTGTGAAGACAATTACGCCTGTGCTTTAGCCCTTATGCAACACAAAGAACTTCAAATCAATACGTCATGCTGGCTTTGTCTTCAAGTTCATCAGATGTTCAAAACTGTTCATGACTGCAAGCATGATAAAACAGGTGTTGACATCCTGCGAACTCGTGGCTAGTATCAGTAATGTTGTTATGACAGGGAAAAGCCTTCTTACTAGCGGGAATGTAAGTTTCTACACAGCAAATTGCACTGAACCGCGACCAAAATATCCTACACAGCTAGTGTTCAGAGTTCTAGCCGCACCAGGAAACCCTTTTCGGAGAAACACAATGCACGATGAGGGTAAGGCCGGCCCCTTGGGTTGGTTGAGTGGAGAAAGAGTGGGGAAATGTTGCAGAGCAACAACTGACAGTGGTGAGCAGAAGGAGGCGAAGATAGGTTAGGGAACAGGGCGGGTTGAATGCAGACATAATTTGGTAAGTCAGTAAGTCAGTAATTCAGTTTTCTCCTTCATTTTGCATCAGAAAACGGTGCACCAAGCCTGGAAGTAATGCAATACCAGTCCGATCTGCAGAGCAGACGTAGCAAGCCCAGTTTCCGGCTCCCAGCTCTAAAAATCTATTTAATATAGAGGACGTATCAGATATTAAACTGATTAGAACAGATTGTTTTTTTTCAATCCAAATCCTACCCATATCCATACCTGACCATTCGCCTTCTCAAGGACAGACCAAGGATTGTAACGTGAACCCAGACCAAGGCCAAAAAGCCAGACCAGTGAACACAATAAATCCTACCTAAAAAGCCTAAGAAGCGATCCTACACAAACCCCATTCCATCTATTCTCCTTCTCAAACCCAGTCAAAGCCCAAAAACAGACCAGAGAACACTTGATCTTAGCCAAAAGGCCAAGAAGCAATAAACTTTTATCTCCTCTGCTTAACGGACAGCCTGAGGCTACACCTATACAGTGAAAGTGCAACAATTGATAAGAAACATGGAAACAGTTGTATTCCATGAAAATTCACTTAACAAAGTCATCTTTCAAGATTTGTCTTCGAAATGGCTCGTTTCCTGCCTCAGCGCAGTGTGCTCTCTGCATTGTGCTTCTCTGGCACTGAAAATGCGATTCCGCAAGTCTCAGCGCTCTACGAGCAAGGGAAAGCGGTTTTTCAGACAAACATATTTGTGCAACTGAATGGGGCAGTTTTCTTTGACTTTTTTCACATGTTTGGGGTCAACTATGATATGAAATGTGATTGTTTACTTTAAAATGCCAAAATTCTTAAGAAACATAGGAAAGTCATAAAAAACATGAATTTTGATATGAAATATGATTTTTTATATTAAAGTGCAAAAATTCATAAGAAACATTGAAACAGTGATATTCCATGAAAATTCACTTGACGAAGTCAACTTTCATCATTTTTCATCGAACTGGCTCGTTTCCTGCCTCAGCGCAGTGTGCTCTCTGCATTGTGCTTCTCTGGCACTGAAAATGCGATTCAGCAAGTCTCAGCGTTCTATGAGCAAGGGAAAGCGGTTTTTCAGACAAACATATGTGTGCAGCTGAATGGGGAAGTTTTCTTTGAATATTTTCACGTTTGGTATCAATTATGATATGAAATGTGATTGTGTACTTTAAAATGCCAAAATTCTTAAGAAACATAGGAAAGTGATAAATATATGAATTTTGGTATTTTTAGTTTTCTTAAGGCCAGACCAAGGATTGTAACGTGAGGGCGGGAACAGGGTGGGATGAATGCAGACATAATTTGGTAAGTAAGTAAGTCAGTAAGTCAGTAATTCAGTAATTTTTTCTCTTTCATTTTACATCAGAAAATGATGCACCAAGCCTGGAAGTAATGCAATACCAGGCCGATCTGCAGAGCGGGCGTAGCAAGCCCCTATTAAGCCTCCCAGCTCTAAAAATCTGTTTAATATAGAGTACGTATCAGATATTAAACTGACATAAACAGATTTTTTTTTTTTTCAATCCAAATCCTACCCATATCCATACCTAACCATTCGCCTTCTCAAGGCCAGACTAAGGATTGTAACGTGAACCCAGACCAAGACCAAAAAGCCAGACCAGTGAACACAATAGATCCTATCTAAAAAGTGATCCTACACAAACCCCATTCCATCTATTCTCCTTCTCAAACCCAGTCAAAGCCCAAAACCAGACCAGAGAACACTTGATCTTAGCCAAAAGGCCAAGAAGCAATAAACGTTTATCACCTCTGTTTAATGGACAGCCTCAGGCCAAACCTATACAGGCATGCATAAAGTCACATAACCAAATAAGACACAACTACTGGAAAATACCCATTTAACATGGAAGCATACACAGCTTTACCAGAGCAAAGCTCATAAAAAAACATCAAACTCATTGATGTTCCTAACCACAGAAAGCTTTAGAAAAAAGGCAAAAGATTTATGCATGACTCAAGTGAAAACAAAGATAAAAAAAAGAAAAAAGGTCAGCAGCATCAGGAAACCCTTATCGGAGAAACACAATGCTCGATGATGGTAAGGCCGGCCCCTTGGATGGGTTGAGTGGAGAAAGAGTGGGGAAAGGTTGAAGAGCAACAACTGACAGTGGTGAGCAGAAGGAGGCGAAGATAGGTTAGGGAACAGGGCGGGTTGAATGAAGACATAATTTGGTAAGTAAGTAAGTCAGTAATTCAGCAAATTTTTCTCCTTCATTTTGCATCATAAAACGGTGTACCAAGCCTGGAACTAATGCAATACCAGGCCGATCTGCAGAGTGGGTGTAGCAAGCCCCTTTTCCGCCTCCCAGCTCTAAAAATCTGTTTAATATAGAGTACGTATCAGATATTAAACTGACAAAAACAGATTTTTTTTTTTTTTCAAACCAAATCCTACCCATAACCATTTGCCTTCTCAAGGCCAGACTAAGGATTGTAACGTGAACCCAGACCAAGGCCAAAAAGCCAGATCAGTGAACACAATTGAGCCTAACTAAAAAGCCTAAGAAGCCATCCTACACAAAACCCATTCCATCTATTCTCCTTCTCAAACCCAGTCAAAGCCCAAAACCAGACCAGAGAACACTTGATCTTAGCCAAAAGGCCAAGAAGCAATAAAGTTTTATCTCCTCTGCTTAACGGACAGCCTGAGGCTACAGTGAAAGTGCAACAATTGATAAGAAACATGGAAACAGTTGTATTCCATGAAAATTCACTTAACAAAGTCATCTTTCAAGATTTGTCTTCGAAATGGCTCGTGTCCTGCCTCAGCACACTGTGTTCTCTGCATTGTGCTTCTCTGGCGCTGAAAATGCGATTCTGCAAGTCTCAGCGCTCTTCGAGCATGGTAGAGCAGTTGTTCCGACAAACGCATGTGTGCAGCTTAAAGGGTCAGTTTTCTTTGACTTTTTTCACATGTTTGGGGTCAACTATGATATGAAATGTGATTGTTTACTTTAAAATGCCAAAATTCATGAGAAACATAGGAAAGTCATAAAAATTATGAATTTTTATATGAAATATGAATTTTTTCATCAAAGTCCAAAAATTCATAAGAAACATGGAAAAAGTGATATTCCATGAAAACTCACTTGACAAAGTCAACTTTCATCATTTTTCATCGAACTGGCTGGTTTCCGGCCTCAGCGCAGTGTGCTCTCTGCATGCTGCTTCTCTGGCGCTGAAGATGCGATTCCGCAATTGTCAGTGCCCTAAGAGCAAGGGAAAGCGGTTTTTCAGACAAACATAGGTGTGCAGCTGAATGGGGAAGTTTTCTTTGAATATTTTCACGTTTGTTATCAATTATGATATGAAATGTGATTGTGTACTTTAAAATGCCAAAATTCTTAAGAAACATAGGAAAGTGATAAATATATGAATTTTGGTATTTTTAGTTTTCTTAAGGCCAGACTAAGGATTGTAACGTGAACCCAGACCAAGGCCAAGAAGCCAGACCAGTGAACACAATAGATTCTTGCAAAAAAGCCTGAGAAGCGATCCTACACAAACCCCATTCCATCTATTCTCCTTCTCAAACCCAGTCCAAGCCCAAAACCAGATCAGAGAACACTTGATCATAGCCAATAGGCCAAGAAACAATAAACTTTTATCCCCTCTGCTTAACGGACAGCCTCAGGCCACGCCTATACAAGCATGCATAAAGTCACATAACCAAATAAGACCCAACTCCTGGAAACTACCCATTCAACATTGAAGCTTACACAGCTTTGCCAGTGCAAAGCTCACAAAAATACATCAAACTCATTGATGTTCCTCGCCACAGAAATCTTTAGTAAATGGCGAAAGATTTCCGCGTAACTTAAACGAAACCAGATCTATGAAGAAAAGAAGGGATAGCAGCACCAGGAAACCCTTGTCAGAGAAACACAATGCTTGATGAGGGTAAGGCCAGCCCCTTGGGTGGGTTGAGTGGAGAAAGGGTGGGGAAATGTTGCAGAGCAACAACTGACAGTGGTGAGCAGAAGGAGGCGAAGATAGGTTAGGGAACAGGGCGGGTTGAATGCAGACATAATTTGGTAAGTAAGTAAGTCATTAAGTCAGTAAGTCAGTAATTCAGCAAATTTTTCTCCTTCATTTTGCATCAGAAAACAGTGTACCAAGCCTGGAACTAATGCAATACCAGGCCAATCTGCAGAGCGGACGTAGCAAGCCCCTATTAAGCCTCCCAGCTCTTAAAATCTGTTTAATATAGAGTATGTATCAGATATTAAACTGATAAAAACAGATTTTTTTTTTTTTCAATCCAAATCCTACCCATATTCATACCTAACCATTTGCCTTCTCAAGGCCAGACTAAGGATTGTAACGTGAACCCAGACCAAGGCCAAAAAGCCAGACCAGTGAACAGAATAGATCCTAGCTAAAAAGCCTGAGAAGTGATCCTACACAAACCCCATTCCATCTATTCTCTTTCTCAAACCCAGTCAAAGCCCAAAAACAGACCAGAGAAAACTTGATATTAGCCATAACGTCAAGAAAGAATAAACTTTTATCTCCTCTGCTTAACGGACAGCCTGAGGCTACAGTGAAAGTGCAACAATTGATAAGAAACATGGAAACAGTTGTATTCCATGAAAATTCACTTAACAAAGTCATCTTTCAAGATTTGTCTTCGAAATGGCTCGTTTCCTGCCTCAGCGCACTGTGATCTCTGCATTGTGCATCTCTGGCGCTGAAAATGCGATTCTGCAAGTCTCAGCGCTCTTCGAGCAAGGGAAAGCGGTTTTTCAGACAAACATATGTGTGCAGCTGAATGGGGCAGTTTTCTTTGACTTTTGTCACATGTTTGGGGTCAACTATGATATGAAATGTGATTGTTTACTTTAAAATGCCAAAATTCATGAGAAACATATGAAAGTCATAAAAATTATGAATTTTGATATGAAATATGATTTTTTTCATCAAAGTGCAAAAATTCTTAAGAAACATGGAAAAAGTGCTATTCCATAAAACTTCACTTGACAAAGTCAATTTTCATCATGTTTCATCTAACTGGCTCGTTTCCTGCCTCAGCACGGTGAGCTCTCTGCATTGTGCTTCTCTGGCACTGAAAATGCGATTCCGCAAGTCTCAGCGCTCTACGAGCAAGGGAAAGCGGTTTTTCAGACAAACGCATGTGTGCAGCTGAATGGGGCAGTTTTCTTTGACTTTTTTCACATTTGGGGTCGACTATGATATGAAATGTGATTATTTACTTTAAAATGCCAAAATTCATGAGAAACATAGGAAAGTCATAAAAATTATGAATTTTGATATGAAATATGATTTTTTTCATCAAAGTGCAGAAATTCATCATAAACATGGAAAAAGTGATATTCCATGAAAATTCACTTGACAAAGTCAACTTTCATCATTTTTCATCGAACTGGCTCTTTCTCTGCCTCAGCGTAGTGTCCTCTCTGCATTGTGCTTCTCTGGCGCTGAAAATGCGATTCCGCAAGTCTCAGCGCTCTACGAGCAAGGGAAAGCGGTTATTCAGACAAACATATGTGTGCAGCTGAATGGGGCAGTTTTCTTTGACTTTTTTCACGTTTGCGGTCAACTGTGATATGAAATGTGATTGTTTACTTTAAAATGCCTAAATTCTAAAGAAACAGGAAAGTCACAAAAAATATGAATTTTGATATGAAATATGATTTTTTATATCAATCTGCAAAAATTCATAAGAAACATGGGAAAAGTGATATTCCAGGAAAATTCACTTGACAAAGTCAACTTTCATCATTTTTCATCGAACTGGCTCGTTTCCTGCCTCAGCGCGGTGAGCTCTCTGCATTGTGCTTCTCTGGCGCTGAAAATGCGATTCTGCAAGTCTCAGCGCTCTACGAGCAAGGGAAAGTGGTTTTTCAGACAAACATATGTGTGCAGCTGAAAGGGGAAGTTTTCTTTGAATATTTTCACGTTTTTTATCAATTATGATATGAAATGTGATTGTTTACTTTAAAATGCCAAAATTCTTAATAAACATAAGAAAGTGTTAAATATATGAATTTAGGTATTTTTAGTTTTCTTAAGGCCAGACTAAGGATTGTAACGTGAACCCAGACCATGGCCATGAAGCCAGACCAGTATTCACAATAGATTCTTGCAAAAAAGCCTGAGAAGTGATCCTTCACAAACCCCATTCCATCTATTCTCCTTCTCAAACCCAGTCCAAGCCCAAAACCAGATCAGAGAATACTTGATCTTAGCCAAAAGGCCAAGAAACAATAAACTTTTATCCCCTCTGCTTAACGGACAGCCTCAGGCCACACCTATACAAGCATGCATAAAGTCACATAACCAAATAAGAACCAACTGCTGGAAACTACCCATTCAACATTGAAGATTACACAACTTTGCTAGAGCAAAGCTAACAAAAATACATCAAACTCATTGATGTTGCTCACAACAGAAATCTTTAGTAAAAAGCAAAAGCTTTATGCATGACTTAAAAGAAACCAGATCTATAAAGACAAAAAGGGCCAGCAGCACCAGGAAACCCTTGTCGGAGAAACACAATGCTCGATGAGGGTAAAGCCGGCCCCTTGGGCTGGTTTAGTGGAGAATGGGTGGGGAAAGGTTGACAAGCAACAACTGACAGTGGTGAGCAGAAGGAGGTGAAGATAGGCTAGGCAACAGGGCAGGATGAATGCAGACATAATTTTGTAAGTCAGTAAGTCAGTAATTCAGTAATTTTTTCTCCTTCATTTTACATCAGAAAACGGTGCACCAAGCCTGGAAGTAATGCAATACCAGGCCGATCTGCAGAGCGGGCGTAGCAAGCTCCTATTAAGCCTCCCAGCTCTTAAAATCTGTTTAATATAGAGTACGTATCAGATATTAAACTGACAAAAACAGATTTTTTTTTTTTTCAATCCAAATCCTACCCATATCCATACCTAACCATGCGCCTTCTCAAGGCCAGACTAAGGATTATAACGTGAACCCAGACCAAGGGCAAAAAGCCAGACCAGTGAACAGAATTGATCCTAGCTAAAAAGCCTGAGAAGCGATCCTACACAAACCCCATTCCATCTATTCTCTTTCTCAAACCCAGTCAAAGCCCAAAACCAGACCAGAGAACATTTGATCTTAGCCAAACGGCCAAGAAGCAATAAACTTTTATCACCTCTGTTTAATAGACAGCCTCCGGCCAAACCTATACAGGCATGCATAAAGTCAGATAACCAATTAAGACCCAACTACTGGAAACAACCCACTTAACATTGAAGCATACACAGCTTTACCTGAGCAAAGCTTATAAAAAAACATCAAACTCATTGACGTTCCTCAACACAAAAATCTTTAGCAAAAGGCGATAGACTTATACTTAACTCAAGAGAAAACAAAAAGAAAAAGAAAAAAAGGTTAGCAGCACCAGGAAACCCTTGTTGGAGAAACACAATGCTCGATGAGGGTAAGGCCGGCCCCTTGGGTGGGTTGAGTGGAGAAAGGGTGGGGAAAGGTTGAAGAGCAACAACTGACAGTGGTGAGCAGAAGGAGGCGAAGATAGGTTAGGGAACAGGGCTGGTTGAATGCAGACATAATTTGGTAAGTAAGTAAGTCAGTAAGTCAGTAATTCATTAATTTTTTCTCTATTTTACATCAGAAAACGGTGCTCCAAGCCTGGAAGTAATGCAATACCAGGCCGATCTGCAGAGCGGATGTAGCAAGCCCCTTTTCTGGTTCCCAGCTCAAAAAATCTGTTTGATATAGAGGACGGGTCAGATATTAAACAGATAAGAACAGATTTTTTTTTTCAATCCAAATCCTACCCATATCCATACCTAACCATTCGCCTTCTCAAGGCCAGACTAAGGATTGTAACGTGAACCCAGACCAAGGGCAAAAAGCCAGACCAGTCAACACAATAGATCTTAGCTAAAAAGCCTGAGAAGCGATCCTACACAAACCCCATTCCATCTATTCTCCTTCTCAAACCCAGTCAAAGCCCAAAACCAGATCAGAGAACACTTGATCTTAGCCAAAAGGCCAAGAAACAATAAACTTTTATCCCCTCTGCTTAACAGACAGCCTCAGGCCACACCTATACAAGCATACATAAAGTCACATAACCAAATAAGACCCAACTGCTGGAAACTACCCATTCAACATTGAAGCATACACAGCTTTGCCAGAGCAAAGCTCACAAAAATACATCAAACTCATTGATGTTCCTCCACACGGAAATCTTTAGTAAAAGGCGAAAGATTTATGCGTGACTTAAAAGAAACCAGATCTATAAAGTAAAACAGGCTAGCAGCACCAAGAAACCCTTTTCGGAGAAACACAATGCTCGATGAGGGTAAGGCCGGCCCCTTGGGTTGGTTGAGTGGAGAAAGGGTGGGGAAAGGTTGACAAGGAACAACTGACAGTGGTGAGCAGAAGGAGGCGAAGATAGGCTAGGGAACAGGGCGGGATGAATGAAGACATAATTTGGTAAATCAGTAAGTCATTAATTCAGTAATTTTTTCTCCTTCATTTTACATCAGAAAACGGTGCACCAAGCCTGGAAGTAATGCAATACCAGGCCGATCTGCAGAGCGGGCGTAGAAAGCCCCTTTTCCGCCTCCCAGCTCTAAAAATCTGTTTAATATAGATTACGAATCAGATATTAAACTGACAAGAACAGATTTTATTTTTTTCAATCCAAATCCTACCCATAACCATTCGCCTTCTCAAAGCCAGACTAAGGATTGTAATGTGAATCCAGACCAAGGCCAAAAAGCCAGACCAGTGAACACAATTGATCCTAGCTAAAAAGCCTAAGAAGCGATCCTACACAAACCCCATTCCATCTATTCTTTTTCTCAAACCCAGTCAAAGCCCAAAAACAGACCAGAGAACACTTAATCTTAGCCATAAGGTCAAGAAAGAATAAACTTTTAATCTTCTCTGCTTAACGGACAGCATCAGGCCACACCTATACAAGAATGCATAAAGTCACAAAACCAAATAAGACCCAAGTCCTGGAAACAACCCACTCAAAATTGAAGCATACACAGTTTTGCCAGAGAAAAGCCCACAAAAACACATTAAACAAAGTAATCTTCCTCACCACAAAAATCTTTAGAAAAAAGCAAAACATTTATGTATGACTTAAGAAAAATCAGACTATAAAAGGTTAGCAGCACCAGGAAACCCTTGTCGGAGAAACACAATGCTCGATGAGGGTAAGGCCGGCCCCTTGGGTGGGTTGAGTGGAGAAAGGGTGGGGAAAGGTTGAAGAGCAACAACTGACAGTGGCGAGCAGAAGGAGGCGAAGATAGGTTAGGGAACAGGGCGGATTAAATGCAGACATAAATTGTTAAGTAAGTATGTCAGTAAGTCAGTAATTCAATAATTTTTTCTCCGTCATTTTACATCAGAAAACGGTGCACCAAGCCTGGAACTAATACAATATCAGGCCGATCTGCAGAGCAGACGTAGCAAGCCCCCTTTCCGGCTCCCAGCTCTAAAAATCTGATTAATATAGAGGAGGTATAAGATATTAAACTGATTTCAACAGATTGTTTTTTTTTTCAATCTAAATCCTACCCATATCGATAACTAACCATTCGCCTTCTCAAGGACAGACTAAGGATTATAACGTGAATCCAGACCAAGTCCAAACAGCCAGACTAGTGAACACAATTTATCCTACCTAAAAAGCCTGAGAAGCGATCCTACACAAACCCCATTCCATCTATTGTCCTTCTCAAACACAGTCAAAGCCCAAAACCAGAGCAGAGAACACTTGATCTTAGCCAAAAGGCCAAGAAGCAATAAACTTTTATGTCCTCTACTTAACGGACAGCCTGAGGCTACACCTATACAGTGAAAGAGCAACAATTGATAAGCAACATGGAAACAGTTGTATTCCATGAAAATTCACTTAACAAAGTCATCTTCCAAGATTTGTCTTCGATCTGGCTCGTTTCCTGCCTCAGCACGGTGAGCTCTCTGCATTGTGCTTCTCTGGCGCTGAAAATGCGATTCCGCAAGTCTCAGCGCTCTACGAGCAAGGGAAAGCGGTTTTTCAGACAAACGCATGTATGCAGCTGAATGGGGCAGTTTTCTTTGACTTTTTTCACACGTTTGGGGTCGACTATGACATGAAACGTGCTTGTTTACTTTAAAATGCAATAATTCATAAGAAACAAAGGAAAGTCATCAAACATGAAATTTCACATGAAATATGATTTTTATCATCAAAGTTCAAAAAATCATATGAAACATGGAAAAGGTGTTATTCGATGAAAATTCACTTAACAAAGTCAACTTTCAACATTTTTCATCGAACTGGCTCGTTTCCTTCCTCAGCACGGTGAGCTCTCTGCATTGTGCTTCTCTGGCGCTGAAAATGCGATTCCGCAAGTCTCAGCGCTCTACGAGCAAGGGAAAGCGGTTTTTCAGACAAACGCATGTGTGCAGCTGATTGGGGCAGTTTTCTTTGACTTTTTTCACACGTTTGGGGTCGACTATGACATGAAACGTGCTTGTTTACTTTAAAATGCAATACTTCATGAGAAACAAAGGAAAGTCATCAAAAATATGAATTTTCACATAAAATATGATTTTTTTCATCAAAGTTCAAAAAATCATATGATACATGGAAAAGGTGTTATTCCATGAAAATTCACTTAACAAAGTCAACTTTCAACATTTTTCATCGAACTGGCTCGTTTCCTGCCTCAGCACGGTGAGCTCTCTGCATTGTGCTTCTCTGGCGCTGAAAATGCGATTCCGCAAGTCTCAGCGCTCTACGAGCAAGGGAAAGCGGTTTTTCAGACAAACGCATGTGTGCAGCTGAATGGGGCAGTTTTGTTTTTACTTTTTTCACACGTTTGGGGTCGACTATGATATGAAACGTGCTTGTTTACTTTAAGATGCAAACATTCATTAGAAACAAAGGAAAGTCATCAAAAATATGAATTTTCAAATGAAATATGATTTTTTTCATCAAAGTTCAAAAAATCATATGAAACATGGAAAAGGTGTTATTCCATGAAAATTCACTTAACAAAGTCAACTTTCAACATTTTTCATCGAACTGGCTCGTTTCCTGCCTCAGCACGGTGAGCTCTCTGCATTGTGCTTCTCTGGCGCTGAAAATGCGATTCCGCAAGTCTCAGCGCTCTACGAGCAAGGGAAAGCGGTTTTTCAGACAAACGCATGTGTGCAGCTGATTGGGGCAGTTTTCTTTGACTTTTTTCACACGTTTGGGGTCGACTATGACATGAAACGTGCTTGTTTACTTTGAAATGCCATAATTCATAAGAAACAAAGGAAAGTCATCAAAAATATGAATTTTCACATGAAATATGATTTTTTTCATCAAAGTTCAAAAAATCATATTAAACATGGAAAAGGTGTTATTCCATGAAAATTCACTTAACAAGGTCAACGTTCAACATTTTTCATCGAACTGGCTCGTTTCCTTCCTCAGCACGGTGAGCTCTCTGCATTGTGCTTCTCTGGCGCTGAAAATGCGATTCCGCAAGTCTCAGCGCTCTACGAGCAAGGGAAAGCGGTTTTTCAGACAAATGCATGTGTGCAGCTGATTGGGGCAGTTTTCTTTGACTTTTTTCACACGTTTGGGGTCGACTATGACATGAAACGTGGTTGTTTACTTTAAAATGCAAAAATTCATAAGAAACAAAGGAAAGTCATCAAAAATATGAATTTTCACATGAAATATGATTTTTTTCATCAAAGTTCAAAAAATCATATGAAACATGGAAAAGGTGTTATTCCATGAAAATTCACTTAACAAAGTCAACTTTCAACATTTTTCATCGAACTGGCTCGTTTCCTGCTTCAGCACGGTGAGCTCTCTGCATTGTGCTTCTCTGGCGCTGAAAATGCGATTCCGCAAGTCTCAGCGCTCTACGAGCAAGGGAAAGCGGTTTTTCAGACAAACGCATGTGTGCAGTTGAATGGGGCAGTTTTCTTTGACTTTTTTCACACGTTTGGGGTCGACTATGACATGAAACGTGGTTGTTTACTTTAAAATGCAAAAATTCATAAGAAACAAAGGAAAGTCATCAAAAATATGAATTTTCACATGAAATATGATTTTTTTCATCAAAGTTCAAAAAATCATATGAAACATGGAAAAGGTGTTATTCCATGAAAATTCACTTAACAAGGTCAACTTTCAACATTTTTCATCGAACTGGCTCGTTTCCTTCCTCAGCACGGTGAGCTCTCTGCATTGTGCTTCTCTGGCGCTGAAAATGCGATTCCGCAAGTCTCAGCGCTCTACGAGCAAGGGAAAGCGGTTTTTCAGACAAACGCATGTGTGCAGCTGATTGGGGCAGTTTTCTTTGACTTTTTTCACACGTTTGGGGTCGACTATGACATGAAACGTGCTTGTTTACTTTAAAATGCAAAAAATCATAAGAAACAAAGGAAAGTCATCAAAAATATGAATTTTCACATGAAATATGATTTTTTTCATCAAAGTTCAAAAAATCATATGAAACATGGAAAAGGTGTTATTCCATGAAAATTCACTTAACAAAGTCAACTTTCAACATTTTTCATCGAACTGGCTCGTTTCCTGCCTCAGCACGGTGAGCTCTCTGCATTGTGCTTCTCTGGCGCTGAAAATGCGATTCCGCAAGTCTCAGCGCTCTACGAGCAAGGGAAAGCGGTTTTTCAGACAAACGCATGTGTGCAGCTGATTGGGGCAGTTTTCTTTGACTTTTTTCACACGTTTGGGGTCGACTATGACATGAAACGTGCTTGTTTACTTTAAAATGCAAAAATTCATAAGAAACAAAGGAAAGTCATCAAAAATATGAATTTTCACATGAAATATGATTTTTTTCATCAAAGTTCAAAAAATCATATGAAACATGGAAAAGGTGTTATTCCATGAAAATTCACTTAACAAGGTCAACGTTCAACATTTTTCATCGAACTGGCTCGTTTCCTTCCTCAGCACGGTGAGCTCTCTGCATTGTGCTTCTCTGGCGCTGAAAATGCGATTCCGCAAGTCTCAGCGCTCTACGAGCAAGGGAAAGCGGTTTTTCAGACAAATGCATGTGTGCAGCTGATTGGGGCAGTTTTCTTTGACTTTTTTCACACGTTTGGGGTCGACTATGACATGAAACGTGCTTGTTTACTTTGAAATGCCATAATTCATAAGAAACAAAGGCAAGTCATCAAAAATATGAATTTTCACATGAAATATGATTTTTTTTCATCAAAGTTCAAAAATTCATATGAAACATGGAAAAGGTGTTATTCCATGAAAATTCACTTAACAAAGTCAACTTTCAACATTTTTCATCGAACTGGCTCGTTTCCTGCCTCAGCACGGTGAGCTCTCTGCATTGTGCTTCTCTGGCGCTGAAAATGCGATTCCGCAAGTCTCAGCGCTCTACGAGCAAGGGAAAGCGGTTTTTCAGACAAACGCATGTGTGCAGCTGATTGGGGCAGTTTTCTTTGACTTTTTTCACACGTTTGGGGTCGACTATGACATGAAACGTGCTTGTTTACTTTAAAATGCAAAAATTCATAAGAAAGAAAGGAAAGAAATCAAAAATATGAATTTTCACATGAAATATGATTTTTTTCATCAAAGTTCAAAAAATCATATGAAACATGGAAAAGGTGTTATTCCATGAAAATTCACTTAACAAGGTCAACTTTCAACATTTTTCATCGAACTGGCTCGTTTCCTTCCTCAGCACGGTGAGCTCTCTGCATTGTGCTTCTCTGGCGCTGAAAATGCGATTCCGCAAGTCTCAGCGCTCTACGAGCAAGGGAAAGCGGTTTTTCAGACAAACGCATGTGTGCAGCTGATTGGGGCAGTTTTCTTTGACTTTTTTCACACGTTTGGGGTCGACTATGATATGAAACGTGCTTGTTTACTTTAAAATGCAAACATTCATTAGAAACAAAGGAAAGTCATCAAAAATATTAATTTTCAAATGAAATATGATTTTTTTTCATCAAAGTTCAAAAATTCATATGAAACATGGAAAAGGTGTTATTCCATGAAACTTCACTTAACATAGTCAACTTTCATCATTGTTCATCGAACTGGCTCGTTTCCTGCTTCAGCGCGGTGAGCTCTCTGCATTGTGCTTCTCTGGCGCTGAAAATGCGATTCCGCAAGTCTCAGCGCTCTACGAGCAAGGGAAAGCGGTTTTTCAGACAATCGCATGTGTGCAGCTGAATGGGGCAGTTTTCTTTGACTTTTTTCACACGTTTGGGGTCGACTATGACATGAAACGTGCTTGTTTACTTTAAAATGCAATACTTCATGAGAAACAAAGGAAAGTCATCAAAAATATGAATTTTCACATGAAATTTGATTTTTTTCATCAAAGTTCAAAAAATCATATGAAACATGGAAAAGGTGTTATTCCATGAAAATTCACTTAACAAAGTCAACGTTCAACATTTTTCATCGAACTGGCTCGTTTCCTGCCTCAGCACGGTGAGCTCTCTGCATTGTGCTTCTCTGGCGCTGAAAATGCGATTCCGCAAGTCTCAGCGCTCTACGAGCAAGGGAAAGCGGTTTTTCAGACAAACGCATGTGTGCAGCTGATTGGGGCAGTTTTCTTTGACTTTTTTCACACGTTTGGGGTCGACTATGACATGAAACGTGCTTGTTTACTTTAAAATGCAAAAATTCATAAGAAACAAAGGAAAGTCATCAAAAATATGAATTTTCACATGAAATATGATTTTTTTCATCAAAGTTCAAAAAATCATATGAAACATGGAAAAGGTGTTATTCCATGAAAATTCACTTAACAAAGTCAACTTTCAACATTTTTCATCGAACTGGCTCGTTTCCTGCCTCAGCACGGTGAGCTCTCTGCATTGTGCTTCTCTGGCGCTGAAAATGCGATTCCGCAAGTCTCAGCGCTCTACGAGCAAGGGAAAGCGGTTTTTCAGACAAACGCATGTGTGCAGCTGATTGGGGCAGTTTTCTTTGACTTTTTTCACACGTTTGGGGTCGACTATGACATGAAACGTGCTTGTTTACTTTGAAATGCCATAATTCATAAGAAACAAAGGAAAGTCATCAAAAATATGAATTTTCACATGAAATATGATTTTTTTCATCAAAGTTCAAAAATTCATATGAAACATGGAAAAGGTGTTATTCGATGAAAATTCACTTAACAAAGTCAACTTTCAACATTTTTCATCGAACTGGCTCGTTTCCTGCCTCAGCACGGTGAGCTCTCTGCATTGTGCTTCTCTGGCGCTGAAAATGCGATTCCGCAAGTCTCAGCGCTCTACGAGCAAGGGAAAGCGGTTTTTCAGACAAACGCATGTGTGCAGCTGATTGGGGCAGTTTTCTTTGACTTTTTTCACACGTTTGGGGTCGACTATGATATGAAACGTGCTTGTTTACTTTAAAATGCAAACATTCATTAGAAACAAAGGAAAGTCATCAAAAATATGAATTTTCACATGAAATATGATTTTTTTCATCAAAGTTCAAAAATTCATATGAAACATGGAAAAGGTGTTATTCCATGAAAATTCACTTAACAAAGTCAACTTTCAACATTTTTCATCGAACTGGCTCGTTTCCTGCCTCAGCACGGTGAGCTCTCTGCATTGTGCTTCTCTGGCGCTGAAAATGCGATTCCGCAAGTCTCAGCGCTCTACGAGCAAGGGAAAGCGGTTTTTCAGACAAACGCATGTGTGCAGCTGATTGGGGCAGTTTTCTTTGACTTTTTTCACACGTTTGGGGTCGACTATGATATGAAACGTGCTTGTTTACTTCAAAATGCAAACATTCATTAGAAACAAAGGCAAGTCATCAAAAATATGAATTTTCATATGAAATATGATTTTTTTCATCAAAGTTCAAAAAATCATATGAAACATGGAAAAGGTGTTATTCCATGAAAATTCACTTAACAAAGTCAACTTTCAACATTTTTCATCGAACTGGCTCGTTTCCTTTCTCAGCACGGTGAGCTCTCTGCATTGTGCTTCTCTGGCGCTGAAAATGCGATTCCGCAAGTCTCAGCGCTCTACGAGCAAGGGAAAGCGGTTTTTCAGACAAACGCATGTGTGCAGCTGATTGGGGCAGTTTTCTTTGACTTTTTTCACACGTTTGGGGTCGACTATGACATGAAACGTGGTTGTTTACTTCAAAATGCAAACATTCATTAGAAACAAAGGCAAGTCATCAAAAATATGAATTTTCACATGAAATATGATTTTTTTCATCAAAGTTCAAAAAATCATATGAAACATGGAAAAGGTGTTATTCCATGAAAATTCACTTAACAAAGTCAACTTTCAACATTTTTCATCGAACTGGCTCGTTTCCTGCCTCAGCACGGTGAGCTCTCTGCATTGTGCTTCTCTGGCGCTGAAAATGCGATTCCGCAAGTCTCAGCGCTCTACGAGCAAGGGAAAGCGGTTTTTCAGACAAACGCATGTGTGCAGCTGATTGGGGCAGTTTTCTTTGACTTTTTTCACACGTTTGGGGTCGACTATGACATGAAACGTGCTTGTTTACTTTAAAATGCAAAAATTCATAAGAAACAAAGGAAAGTCATCAAAAATATGAATTTTCACATGAAATATGATTTTTTTCATCAAAGTTCAAAAAATCATATGAAACATGGAAAAGGTGTTATTCCATGAAAATTCACTTAACAAAGTCAACTTTCAACATTTTTCATCGAACTGGCTCGTTTCCTGCCTCAGCACGGTGAGCTCTCTGCATTGTGCTTCTCTGGCGCTGAAAATGCGATTCCGCAAGTCTCAGCGCTCTACGAGCAAGGGAAAGCGGTTTTTCAGACAAACGCATGTGTGCAGCTGATTGGGGCAGTTTTCTTTGACTTTTTTCACACGTTTGGGGTCGACTATGACATGAAACGTGCTTGTTTACTTTAAAATGCAAAAAATCATAAGAAACAAAGGAAAGTCATCAAAAATATGAATTTTCACATGAAATATGATTTTTTTCATCAAAGTTCAAAAAATCATATGAAACATGGAAAAGGTGTTATTCCATGAAAATTCACTTAACAAAGTCAACTTTCAACATTTTTCATCGAACTGGCTCGTTTCCTGCCTCAGCACGGTGAGCTCTCTGCATTGTGCTTCTCTGGCGCTGAAAATGCGATTCCGCAAGTCTCAGCGCTCTACGAGCAAGGGAAAGCGGTTTTTCAGACAAACGCATGTGTGCAGCTTTTTGGGGCAGTTTTCTTTGACATTTTTTCACACGTTTGGGGTCGAATATGACATGAAACGTGCTTGTTTACTTTGAAATGCCATAATTCATAAAAAACAAAGGAAAGTCATCAAAAATATGAATTTTCAAATGAAATATGATTTTTTTCATCAAAGTTCAAAAATTCATATGAAACATGGAAAAGGTGTTATTCCATGAAAATTCACTTAACAAGGTCAACTTTCAACATTTTTCATCGAACTGGCTCGTTTCCTGCCTCAGCACGGTGAGCTCTCTGCATTGTGCTTCTCTGGCGCTGAAAATGCGATTCCGCAAGTCTCAGCGCTCTACGAGCAAGGGAAAGCGGTTTTTCAGACAAACGCATGTGTGCAGCTGATTGGGGCAGTTTTCTTTGACTTTTTTCACACGTTTGGGTCGACTATGATATGAAACGTGCTTGTTTACTTCAAAATGCAAACATTCATTAGAAACAAAGGAAAGTCATCAAAAATATGAATTTTCACATGAAATATGATTTTTTTCATCAAAGTTCAAAAATTCATATGAAACATGGAAAAGGTGTTATTCCATGAAAATTCACTTAACAAAGTCAACTTTCAACATTTTTCATCGAACTGGCTCGTTTCCTTTCTCAGCACGGTGAGCTCTCTGCATTGTGCTTCTCTGGCGCTGAAAATGCGATTCCGCAAGTCTCAGCGCTCTACGAGCAAGGGAAAGCGGTTTTTCAGACAAACGCATGTGTGCAGCTGATTGGGGCAGTTTTCTTTGACTTTTTTCACACGTTTGGGGTCGACTATGACATGAAACGTGCTTGTTTACTTTAAAATGCAAACATTCATTAGAAACAAAGGAAAGTCATCAAAAATATGAATTTTCACATGAAATATGATTTTTTTCATCAAAGTTCAAAAAATCATATGAAACATGGAAAAGGTGTTATTCCATGAAAATTCACTTAACAAAGTCAACTTTCAACATTTTTCATCGAACTGGCTCGTTTCCTGCCTCAGCACGGTGAGCTCTCTGCATTGTGCTTCTCTGGCGCTGAAAATGCGATTCCGCAAGTCTCAGCGCTCTACGAGCAAGGGAAAGCGGTTTTTCAGACAAACGCATGTGTGCAGCTGATTGGGGCAGTTTTCTTTGACTTTTTTCACACGTTTGGGGTCGACTATGACATGAAACGTGCTTGTTTACTTTAAAATGCAAACATTCATTAGAAACAAAGGAAAGTCATCAAAAATATGAATTTTCACATGAAATATGATTTTTTTCATCAAAGTTCAAAAAATCATATGAAACATGGAAAAGGTGTTATTCCATGAAAATTCACTTAACAAAGTCAACTTTCAACATTTTTCATCGAACTGGCTCGTTTCCTGCCTCAGCACGGTGAGCACTCTGCATTGTGCTTCTCTGGCGCTGAAAATGCGATTCCGCAAGTCTCAGCGCTCTACGAGCAAGGGAAAGCGGTTTTTCAGACAAACGCATGTGTGCAGCTGATTGGGGCAGTTTTCTTTGACTTTTTTCACACGTTTGGGGTCGACTATGACATGAAACGTGGTTGTTTACTTTAAAATGCAAAAAATCATAAGAAACAAAGGAAAGTCATCAAAAATATGAATTTTCACATGAAATATGATTTTTTTCATCAAAGTTCAAAAAATCATATGAAACATGGAAAAGGTGTTATTCCATGAAAATTCACTTAACAAAGTCAACTTTCAACATTTTTCATCGAACTGGCTCGTTTCCTGCCTCAGCACGGTGAGCTCTCTGCATTGTGCTTCTCTGGCGCTGAAAATGCGATTCCGCAAGTCTCAGCGCTCTACGAGCAAGGGAAAGCGGTTTTTCAGACAAACGCATGTGTGCAGCTGATTGGGGCAGTTTTCTTTGACTTTTTTCACACGTTTGGGGTCGACTATGACATGAAACGTGCTTGTTTACTTTAAAATGCAAAAATTCATAAGAATCAAAGGAAAGTCATCAAAAATATGAATTTTCACATGAAATATGATTTTTTTCATCAAAGTTCAAAAAATCATATGAAACATGGAAAAGGTGTTATTCCATGAAAATTCACTTAACAAAGTCAACTTTCAACATTTTTCATCGAACTGGCTCGTTTCCTGCCTCAGCACGGTGAGCTCTCTGCATTGTGCTTCTCTGGCGCTGAAAATGCGATTCCGCAAGTCTCAGCGCTCTACGAGCAAGGGAAAGCGGTTTTTCAGACAAACGCATGTGTGCAGCTGATTGGGGCAGTTTTCTTTGACTTTTTTCACACGTTTGGGGTCGACTATGACATGAAACGTGCTTGTTTACTTTGAAATGCCATAATTCATAAGAAACAAAGGAAAGTCATCAAACATATGAATTTTCACATGAAATATGATTTTTTTCATCAAAGTTCAAAAAATCATATGAAACATGGAAAAGGTGTTATTCCATGAAAATTCACTTAACAAAGTCAACTTTCAACATTTTTCATCGAACTGGCTCGTTTCCTGCCTCAGCACGGTGAGCTCTCTGCATTGTGCTTCTCTGGCGCTGAAAATGCGATTCCGCAAGTCTCAGCGCTCTACGAGCAAGGGAAAGCGGTTTTTCAGACAAACGCATGTGTGCAGCTGATTGGGGCAGTTTTCTTTGACTTTTTTCACACGTTTGGGGTCGACTATGATATGAAACGTGCTTGTTTACTTTAAAATGCAAACATTCATTAGAAACAAAGGAAAGTCATCAAAAATATGAATTTTCAAATGAAATATGATTTTTTTCATCAAAGTTCAAAAATTCATATGAAACATGGAAAAGGTGTTATTCCATGAAAATTCACTTAACAAAGTCAACTTTCAACATTTTTCATCGAACTGGCTCGTTTCCTGCTTCAGCACGGTGAGCTCTCTGCATTGTGCTTCTCTGACGCTGAAAATGCGATTCCGCAAGTCTCAGCGCTCTACGAGCAAGGGAAAGCGGTTTTTCAGACAAACGCATGTGTGCAGCTGATTGGGGCAGTTTTCTTTGACTTTTTTCACACGTTTGGGGTCGACTATGACATGAAACGTGCTTGTTTACTTTAAAATGCAAAAAATCATAAGAAACAAAGGAAAGTCATCAAAAATATGAATTTTCACATGAAATATGATTTTTTTCATCAAAGTTCAAAAAATCATATGAAACATGGAAAAGGTGTTATTCCATGAAAATTCACTTAACAAAGTCAACTTTCAACATTTTTCATCGAACTGGCTCGTTTCCTGCCTCAGCACGGTGAGCTCTCTGCATTGTGCTTCTCTGGCGCTGAAAATGCGATTCCGCAAGTCTCAGCGCTCTACGAGCAAGGGAAAGCGGTTTTTCAGACAAACGCATGTGTGCAGCTGATTGGGGCAGTTTTCTTTGACTTTTTTCACACGTTTGGGGTCGACTATGACATGAAACGTGCTTGTTTACTTTGAAATGCCATAATTCATAAAAAACAAAGGAAAGTCATCAAACATATGAATTTTCACATGAAATATGATTTTTTTCATCAAAGTTCAAAAAATCATATGAAACATGGAAAAGGTGTTATTCCATGAAAATTCACTTAACAAAGTCAACTTTCAACATTTTTCATCGAACTGGCTCGTTTCCTGCCTCAGCACGGTGAGCTCTCTGCATTGTGCTTCTCTGGCGCTGAAAATGCGATTCCGCAAGTCTCAGCGCTCTACGAGCAAGGGAAAGCGGTTTTTCAGACAAACGCATGTGTGCAGCTGATTGGGGCAGTTTTCTTTGACTTTTTTCACACGTTTGGGGTCGACTATGACATGAAACGTGCTTGTTTACTTTAAAATGCAAAAATTCATAAGAATCAAAGGAAAGTCATGAAAAATATGAATTTTCACATGAAATATGATTTTTTTCATCAAAGTTCAAAAAATCATATGAAACATGGAAAAGGTGTTATTCCATGAAAATTCACTTAACAAAGTCAACTTTCAACATTTTTCATCGAACTGGCTCGTTTCCTTTCTCAGCACGGTGAGCTCTCTGCATTGTGCTTCTCTGGCGCTGAAAATGCGATTCCGCAAGTCTCAGCGCTCTACGAGCAAGGGAAAGCGGTTTTTCAGACAAACGCATGTGTGCAGCTGATTGGGGCAGTTTTCTTTGACTTTTTTCACACGTTTGGGGTCGACTATGACATGAAACGTGGTTGTTTACTTTAAAATGCAAAAAATCATAAGAAACAAAGGAAAGTCATCAAAAATATGAATTTTCACATGAAATATGATTTTTTTCATCAAAGTTCAAAAAATCATATGAAACATGGAAAAGGTGTTATTCCATGAAAATTCACTTAACAAAGTCAACTTTCAACATTTTTCATCGAACTGGCTCGTTTCCTGCCTCAGCACGGTGAGCTCTCTGCATTGTGCTTCTCTGGCGCTGAAAATGCGATTCCGCAAGTCTCAGCGCTCTACGAGCAAGGGAAAGCGGTTTTTCAGACAAACGCATGTGTGCAGCTGATTGGGGCAGTTTTCTTTGACTTTTTTCACACGTTTGGGGTCGACTATGACATGAAACGTGGTTGTTTACTTTAAAATGCAAAAAATCATAAGAAACAAAGGAAAGTCATCAAAAATATGAATTTTCACATGAAATATGATTTTTTTCATCAAAGTTCAAAAAATCATATGAAACATGGAAAAGGTGTTATTCCATGAAAATTCACTTAACAAAGTCAACTTTCAACATTTTTCATCGAACTGGCTCGTTTCCTGCCTCAGCACGGTGAGCTCTCTGCATTGTGCTTCTCTGGCGCTGAAAATGCGATTCCGCAAGTCTCAGCGCTCTACGAGCAAGGGAAAGCGGTTTTTCAGACAAACGCATGTGTGCAGCTGATTGGGGCAGTTTTCTTTGACTTTTTTCACACGTTTGGGGTCGACTATGACATGAAACGTGCTTGTTTACTTTAAAATGCAAAAATTCATAAGAAACAAAGGAAAGTCATCAAAAATATGAATTTTCACATGAAATATGATTTTTTTCATCAAAGTTCAAAAAATCATATGAAACATGGAAAAGGTGTTATTCCATGAAAATTCACTTAACAAAGTCAACTTTCAACATTTTTCATCGAACTGGCTCGTTTCCTGCCTCAGCACGGTGAGCTCTCTGCATTGTGCTTCTCTGGCGCTGAAAATGCGATTCCGCAAGTCTCAGCGCTCTACGAGCAAGGGAAAGCGGTTTTTCAGACAAACGCATGTGTGCAGCTGATTGGGGCAGTTTTCTTTGACTTTTTTCACACGTTTGGGGTCGACTATGACATGAAACGTGCTTGTTTACTTTAAAATGCAAAAATTCATAAGAAACAAAGGAAAGTCATCAAAAATATGAATTTTCACATGAAATATGATTTTTTTCATCAAAGTTCAAAAAATCATATGAAACATGGAAAAGGTGTTATTCCATGAAAATTCACTTAACAAAGTCAACTTTCAACATTTTTCATCGAACTGGCTCGTTTCCTGCCTCAGCACGGTGAGCTCTCTGCATTGTGCTTCTCTGGCGCTGAAAATGCGATTCCGCAAGTCTCAGCGCTCTACGAGCAAGGGAAAGCGGTTTTTCAGACAAACGCATGTGTGCAGCTGATTGGGGCAGTTTTCTTTGACTTTTTTCACACGTTTGGGGTCGACTATGACATGAAACGTGCTTGTTTACTTTAAAATGCAAAAATTCATAAGAAACAAAGGAAAGTCATCAAAAATATGAATTTTCACATGAAATATGATTTTTTTCATCAAAGTTCAAAAAATCATATGAAACATGGAAAAGGTGTTATTCCATGAAAATTCACTTAACAAAGTCAACTTTCAACATTTTTCATCGAACTGGCTCGTTTCCTGCCTCAGCACGGTGAGCTCTCTGCATTGTGCTTCTCTGGCGCTGAAAATGCGATTCCGCAAGTCTCAGCGCTCTACGAGCAAGGGAAAGCGGTTTTTCAGACAAACGCATGTGTGCAGCTGATTGGGGCAGTTTTCTTTGACTTTTTTCACACGTTTGGGGTCGACTATGACATGAAACGTGCTTGTTTACTTTAAAATGCAAAAAATCATAAGAAACAAAGGAAAGTCATCAAAAATATGAATTTTCACATGAAATATGATTTTTTTCATCAAAGTTCAAAAAATCATATGAAACATGGAAAAGGTGTTATTCCATGAAAATTCACTTAACAAAGTCAACTTTCAACATTTTTCATCGAACTGGCTCGTTTCCTGCCTCAGCACGGTGAGCTCTCTGCATTGTGCTTCTCTGGCGCTGAAAATGCGATTCCGCAAGTCTCAGCGCTCTACGAGCAAGGGAAAGCGGTTTTTCAGACAAACGCATGTGTGCAGCTGATTGGGGCAGTTTTCTTTGACTTTTTTCACACGTTTGGGGTCGACTATGACATGAAACGTGGTTGTTTACTTTAAAATGCAAAAATCATAAGAAACAAAGGAAAGTCATCAAAAATATGAATTTTCACATGAAATATGATTTTTTTCATCAAAGTTCAAAAAATCATATGAAACATGGAAAAGGTGTTATTCCATGAAAATTCACTTAACAAAGTCAACTTTCAACATTTTTCATCGAACTGGCTCGTTTCCTTTCTCAGCACGGTGAGCTCTCTGCATTGTGCTTCTCTGGCGCTGAAAATGCGATTCCGCAAGTCTCAGCGCTCTACGAGCAAGGGAAAGCGGTTTTTCAGACAAACGCATGTGTGCAGCTGATTGGGGCAGTTTTCTTTGACTTTTTTCACACGTTTGGGGTCGACTATAACATGAAACGTGCTTGTTTACTTTAAAATGCAAAAATTCATAAGAATCAAAGGAAAGTCATGAAAAATATGAATTTTCACATGAAATATGATTTTTTTCATCAAAGTTCAAAAAATCATATGAAACATGGAAAAGGTGTTATTCCATGAAAATTCACTTAACAAAGTCAACTTTCAACATTTTTCATCGAACTGGCTCGTTTCCTGCCTCAGCACGGTGAGCTCTCTGCATTGTGCTTCTCTGGCGCTGAAAATGCGATTCCGCAAGTCTCAGCGCTCTACGAGCAAGGGAAAGCGGTTTTTCAGACAAACGCATGTGTGCAGCTGATTGGGGCAGTTTTCTTTGACTTTTTTCACACGTTTGGGGTCGACTATGATATGAAACGTGCTTGTTTACTTTAAAATGCAAACATTCATTAGAAACAAAGGAAAGTCATCAAAAATATGAATTTTCACATGAAATATGATTTTTTTCATCAAAGTTCAAAAAATCATATGAAACATGGAAAAGGTGTTATTCCATGAAAATTCACTTAACAAAGTCAACTTTCAACATTTTTCATCGAACTGGCTCGTTTCCTGCCTCAGCACGGTGAGCTCTCTGCATTGTGCTTCTCTGGCGCTGAAAATGCGATTCCGCAAGTCTCAGCGCTCTACGAGCAAGGGAAAGCGGTTTTTCAGACAAACGCATGTGTGCAGCTGATTGGGGCAGTTTTCTTTGACTTTTTTCACACGTTTGGGGTCGACTATGACATGAAACGTGCTTGTTTACTTTAAAATGCAAACATTCATTAAGAATCAAAGGAAAGTCATCAAAAATATGAATTTTCACATGAAATATGATTTTTTTCATCAAAGTTCAAAAATTCATATGAAACATGGAAAAGGTGTTATTCCATGAAAATTCACTTAACAAAGTCAACTTTCAACATTTTTCATCGAACTGGCTCGTTTCCTGCCTCAGCACGGTGAGCTCTCTGCATTGTGCTTCTCTGGCGCTGAAAATGCGATTCCGCAAGTCTCAGCGCTCTACGAGCAAGGGAAAGCGGTTTTTCAGACAAACGCATGTGTGCAGCTGATTGGGGCAGTTTTCTTTGACTTTTTTCACACGTTTGGGGTCGACTATGACATGAAACGTGCTTGTTTACTTTGAAATGCCATAATTCATAAGAAACAAAGGAAAGTCATCAAAAATATGAATTTTCACATGAAATATGATTTTTTTCATCAAAGTTCAAAAAATCATATGAAACATGGAAAAGGTGTTATTCCATGAAAATTCACTTAACAAAGTCAACTTTCAACATTTTTCATCGAACTGGCTCGTTTCCTGCCTCAGCACGGTGAGCTCTCTGCATTGTGCTTCTCTGGCGCTGAAAATGCGATTCCGCAAGTCTCAGCGCTCTACGAGCAAGGGAAAGCGGTTTTTCAGACAAACGCATGTGTGCAGCTGATTGGGGCAGTTTTCTTTGACTTTTTTCACACGTTTGGGGTCGACTATGACATGAAACGTGCTTGTTTACTTTAAAATGCAAAAATTCATAAGAAACAAAGGAAAGTCATCAAAAATATGAATTTTCACATGAAATATGATTTTTTTCATCAAAGTTCAAAAAATCATATGAAACATGGAAAAGGTGTTATTCCATGAAAATTCACTTAACAAAGTCAACTTTCAACATTTTTCATCGAACTGGCTCGTTTCCTGCCTCAGCACGGTGAGCTCTCTGCATTGTGCTTCTCTGGCGCTGAAAATGCGATTCCGCAAGTCTCAGCGCTCTACGAGCAAGGGAAAGCGGTTTTTCAGACAAACGCATGTGTGCAGCTGATTGGGGCAGTTTTCTTTGACTTTTTTCACACGTTTGGGGTCGACTATGACATGAAACGTGGTTGTTTACTTTAAAATGCAAAAATTCATAAGAAACAAAGGAAAGTCATCAAAAATATGAATTTTCACATGAAATATGATTTTTTTCATCAAAGTTCAAAAAATCATATGAAACATGGAAAAGGTGTTATTCCATGAAAATTCACTTAACAAAGTCAACTTTCAACATTTTTCATCGAACTGGCTCGTTTCCTGCCTCAGCACGGTGAGCTCTCTGCATTGTGCTTCTCTGGCGCTGAAAATGCGATTCCGCAAGTCTCAGCGCTCTACGAGCAAGGGAAAGCGGTTTTTCAGACAAACGCATGTGTGCAGCTGATTGGGGCAGTTTTCTTTGACTTTTTTCACACGTTTGGGGTCGACTATGACATGAAACGTGCTTGTTTACTTTAAAATGCAAAAAATCATAAGAAACAAAGGAAAGTCATCAAAAATATGAATTTTCACATGAAATATGATTTTTTTCATCAAAGTTCAAAAAATCATATGAAACATGGAAAAGGTGTTATTCCATGAAAATTCACTTAACAAAGTCAACTTTCAACATTTTTCATCGAACTGGCTCGTTTCCTGCCTCAGCACGGTGAGCTCTCTGCATTGTGCTTCTCTGGCGCTGAAAATGCGATTCCGCAAGTCTCAGCGCTCTACGAGCAAGGGAAAGCGGTTTTTCAGACAAACGCATGTGTGCAGCTGATTGGGGCAGTTTTCTTTGACTTTTTTCACACGTTTGGGGTCGACTATGACATGAAACGTGCTTGTTTACTTTGAAATGCCATAATTCATAAGAAACAAAGGAAAGTCATCAAACATATGAATTTTCACATGAAATATGATTTTTTTCATCAAAGTTCAAAAAATCATATGAAACATGGAAAAGGTGTTATTCCATGAAAATTCACTTAACAAAGTCAACTTTCAACATTTTTCATCGAACTGGCTCGTTTCCTGCCTCAGCACGGTGAGCTCTCTGCATTGTGCTTCTCTGGCGCTGAAAATGCGATTCCGCAAGTCTCAGCGCTCTACGAGCAAGGGAAAGCGGTTTTTCAGACAAACGCATGTGTGCAGCTGATTGGGGCAGTTTTCTTTGACTTTTTTCACACGTTTGGGGTCGACTATGACATGAAACGTGCTTGTTTACTTTAAAATGCAAAAATTCATAAGAAACAAAGGAAAGTCATCAAAAATATGAATTTTCACATGAAATATGATTTTTTTCATCAAAGTTCAAAAAATCATATGAAACATGGAAAAGGTGTTATTCCATGAAAATTCACTTAACAAAGTCAACTTTCAACATTTTTCATCGAACTGGCTCGTTTCCTGCCTCAGCACGGTGAGCTCTCTGCATTGTGCTTCTCTGGCGCTGAAAATGCGATTCCGCAAGTCTCAGCGCTCTACGAGCAAGGGAAAGCGGTTTTTCAGACAAACGCATGTGTGCAGCTGATTGGGGCAGTTTTCTTTGACTTTTTTCACACGTTTGGGGTCGACTATGACATGAAACGTGCTTGTTTACTTTAAAATGCAAAAATTCATAAGAAACAAAGGAAAGTCATCAAAAATATGAATTTTCACATGAAATATGATTTTTTTCATCAAAGTTCAAAAAATCATATGAAACATGGAAAAGGTGTTATTCCATGAAAATTCACTTAACAAAGTCAACTTTCAACATTTTTCATCGAACTGGCTCGTTTCCTGCCTCAGCACGGTGAGCTCTCTGCATTGTGCTTCTCTGGCGCTGAAAATGCGATTCCGCAAGTCTCAGCGCTCTACGAGCAAGGGAAAGCGGTTTTTCAGACAAACGCATGTGTGCAGCTGATTGGGGCAGTTTTCTTTGACTTTTTTCACACGTTTGGGGTCGACTATGACATGAAACGTGCTTGTTTACTTTAAAATGCAAAAATTCATAAGAAACAAAGGAAAGTCATCAAAAATATGAATTTTCACATGAAATATGATTTTTTTCATCAAAGTTCAAAAAATCATATGAAACATGGAAAAGGTGTTATTCCATGAAAATTCACTTAACAAAGTCAACTTTCAACATTTTTCATCGAACTGGCTCGTTTCCTGCCTCAGCACGGTGAGCTCTCTGCATTGTGCTTCTCTGGCGCTGAAAATGCGATTCCGCAAGTCTCAGCGCTCTACGAGCAAGGGAAAGCGGTTTTTCAGACAAACGCATGTGTGCAGCTGATTGGGGCAGTTTTCTTTGACTTTTTTCACACGTTTGGGGTCGACTATGACATGAAACGTGGTTGTTTACTTTAAAATGCAAAAATCATAAGAAACAAAGGAAAGTCATCAAAAATATGAATTTTCACATGATATATGATTTTTTTCATCAAAGTTCAAAAAATCATATGAAACATGGAAAAGGTGTTATTCCATGAAAATTCACTTAACAAAGTCAACTTTCAACATTTTTCATCGAACTGGCTCGTTTCCTGCCTCAGCACGGTGAGCTCTCTGCATTGTGCTTCTCTGGCGCTGAAAATGCGATTCCGCAAGTCTCAGCGCTCTACGAGCAAGGGAAAGCGGTTTTTCAGACAAACGCATGTGTGCAGCTGATTGGGGCAGTTTTCTTTGACTTTTTTCACACGTTTGGGGTCGACTATGACATGAAACGTGCTTGTTTACTTTAAAATGCAAAAATTCATAAGAAACAAAGGAAAGTCATCAAAAATATGAATTTTCACATGAAATATGATTTTTTTCATCAAAGTTCAAAAAATCATATGAAACATGGAAAAGGTGTTATTCCATGAAAATTCACTTAACAAAGTCAACTTTCAACATTTTTCATCGAACTGGCTCGTTTCCTGCCTCAGCACGGTGAGCTCTCTGCATTGTGCTTCTCTGGCGCTGAAAATGCGATTCCGCAAGTCTCAGCGCTCTACGAGCAAGGGAAAGCGGTTTTTCAGACAAACGCATGTGTGCAGCTGATTGGGGCAGTTTTCTTTGACTTTTTTCACACGTTTGGGGTCGACTATGACATGAAACGTGCTTGTTTACTTTAAAATGCAAAAAATTCATAAGAAACAAAGGAAAGTCATCAAAAATATGAATTTTCACATGAAATATGATTTTTTTCATCAAAGTTCAAAAAATCATATGAAACATGGAAAAGGTGTTATTCCATGAAAATTCACTTAACAAAGTCAACTTTCAACATTTTTCATCGAACTGGCTCGTTTCCTGCCTCAGCACGGTGAGCTCTCTGCATTGTGCTTCTCTGGCGCTGAAAATGCGATTCCGCAAGTCTCAGCGCTCTACGAGCAAGGGAAAGCGGTTTTTCAGACAAACGCATGTGTGCAGCTGATTGGGGCAGTTTTCTTTGACTTTTTTCACACGTTTGGGGTCGACTATGACATGAAACGTGCTTGTTTACTTTAAAATGCAAAAATTCATAAGAATCAAAGGAAAGTCATCAAAAATATGAATTTTCACATGAAATATGATTTTTTTCATCAAAGTTCAAAAAATCATATGAAACATGGAAAAGGTGTTATTCCATGAAAATTCACTTAACAAAGTCAACTTTCAACATTTTTCATCGAACTGGCTCGTTTCCTGCCTCAGCACGGTGAGCTCTCTGCATTGTGCTTCTCTGGCGCTGAAAATGCGATTCCGCAAGTCTCAGCGCTCTACGAGCAAGGGAAAGCGGTTTTTCAGACAAACGCATGTGTGCAGCTGATTGGGGCAGTTTTCTTTGACTTTTTTCACACGTTTGGGGTCGACTATGACATGAAACGTGCTTGTTTACTTTGAAATGCCATAATTCATAAGAAACAAAGGAAAGTCATCAAACATATGAATTTTCACATGAAATATGATTTTTTTCATCAAAGTTCAAAAAATCATATGAAACATGGAAAAGGTGTTATTCCATGAAAATTCACTTAACAAAGTCAACTTTCAACATTTTTCATCGAACTGGCTCGTTTCCTGCCTCAGCACGGTGAGCTCTCTGCATTGTGCTTCTCTGGCGCTGAAAATGCGATTCCGCAAGTCTCAGCGCTCTACGAGCAAGGGAAAGCGGTTTTTCAGACAAACGCATGTGTGCAGCTGATTGGGGCAGTTTTCTTTGACTTTTTTCACACGTTTGGGTCGACTATGATATGAAACGTGCTTGTTTACTTCAAAATGCAAACATTCATTAGAAACAAAGGAAAGTCATCAAAAATATGAATTTTCACATGAAATATGATTTTTTTCATCAAAGTTCAAAAAATCATATGAAACATGGAAAAGGTGTTATTCCATGAAAATTCACTTAACAAAGTCAACTTTCAACATTTTTCATCGAACTGGCTCGTTTCCTGCCTCAGCACGGTGAGCTCTCTGCATTGTGCTTCTCTGGCGCTGAAAATGCGATTCCGCAAGTCTCAGCGCTCTACGAGCAAGGGAAAGCGGTTTTTCAGACAAACGCATGTGTGCAGCTGATTGGGGCAGTTTTCTTTGACTTTTTTCACACGTTTGGGGTCGACTATGACATGAAACGTGGTTGTTTACTTCAAAATGCAAACATTCATTAGAAACAAAGGCAAGTCATCAAAAATATGAATTTTCATATGAAATATGATTTTTTTCAACAAAGTTCAAAAAAATCATATGAAACATGGAAAAGGTGTTATTCCATGAAAATTCACTTAACAAAGTCAACTTTCAACATTTTTCATCGAACTGGCTCGTTTCCTGCCTCAGCACGGTGAGCTCTCTGCATTGTGCTTCTCTGGCGCTGAAAATGCGATTCCGCAAGTCTCAGCGCTCTACGAGCAAGGGAAAGCGGTTTTTCAGACAAACGCATGTGTGCAGCTGATTGGGGCAGTTTTCTTTGACTTTTTTCACACGTTTGGGGTCGACTATGACATGAAACGTGCTTGTTTACTTTAAAATGCAAAAATTCATAAGAAACAAAGGAAAGTCATCAAAAATATGAATTTTCACATGAAATATGATTTTTTTCATCAAAGTTCAAAAAATCATATGAAACATGGAAAAGGTGTTATTCCATGAAAATTCACTTAACAAAGTCAACTTTCAACATTTTTCATCGAACTGGCTCGTTTCCTGCCTCAGCACGGTGAGCTCTCTGCATTGTGCTTCTCTGGCGCTGAAAATGCGATTCCGCAAGTCTCAGCGCTCTACGAGCAAGGGAAAGCGGTTTTTCAGACAAACGCATGTGTGCAGCTGATTGGGGCAGTTTTCTTTGACTTTTTTCACACGTTTGGGGTCGACTATGACATGAAACGTGCTTGTTTACTTTAAAATGCAAACATTCATAGAAACAAAGGAAAGTCATCAAAAATATGAATTTTCACATGAAATATGATTTTTTTCATCAAAGTTCAAAAAATCATATGAAACATGGAAAAGGTGTTATTCCATGAAAATTCACTTAACAAAGTCAACTTTCAACATTTTTCATCGAACTGGCTCGTTTCCTGCCTCAGCACGGTGAGCTCTCTGCATTGTGCTTCTCTGGCGCTGAAAATGCGATTCCGCAAGTCTCAGCGCTCTACGAGCAAGGGAAAGCGGTTTTTCAGACAAACGCATGTGTGCAGCTGATTGGGGCAGTTTTCTTTGACTTTTTTCACACGTTTGGGGTCGACTATGACATGAAACGTGGTTGTTTACTTTAAAATGCAAAAAAATCATAAGAAACAAAGGAAAGTCATCAAAAATATGAATTTTCACATGAAATATGATTTTTTTCATCAAAGTTCAAAAAATCATATGAAACATGGAAAAGGTGTTATTCCATGAAAATTCACTTAACAAAGTCAACTTTCAACATTTTTCATCGAACTGGCTCGTTTCCTGCCTCAGCACGGTGAGCTCTCTGCATTGTGCTTCTCTGGCGCTGAAAATGCGATTCCGCAAGTCTCAGCGCTCTACGAGCAAGGGAAAGCGGTTTTTCAGACAAACGCATGTGTGCAGCTGATTGGGGCAGTTTTCTTTGACTTTTTTCACACGTTTGGGGTCGACTATGACATGAAACGTGCTTGTTTACTTTACAGTGCAAAAAATTCATGAGAAACAAAGGAAAGTCATCAAAAATATGAATTTTCACATGAAATATGATTTTTTTCATCAAAGTTCAAAAAATCATATGAAACATGGAAAAGGTGTTATTCCATGAAAATTCACTTAACAAAGTCAACTTTCAACATTTTTCATCGAACTGGCTCGTTTCCTGCCTCAGCACGGTGAGCTCTCTGCATTGTGCTTCTCTGGCGCTGAAAATGCGATTCCGCAAGTCTCAGCGCTCTACGAGCAAGGGAAAGCGGTTTTTCAGACAAACGCATGTGTGCAGCTGATTGGGGCAGTTTTCTTTGACTTTTTTCACACGTTTGGGGTCGACTATGACATGAAACGTGCTTGTTTACTTTAAAATGCAAAAAATTCATAAGAAACAAAGGAAAGTCATCAAAAATATGAATTTTCACATGAAATATGATTTTTTTCATCAAAGTTCAAAAAATCATATGAAACATGGAAAAGGTGTTATTCCATGAAAATTCACTTAACAAAGTCAACTTTCAACATTTTTCATCGAACTGGCTCGTTTCCTGCCTCAGCACGGTGAGCTCTCTGCATTGTGCTTCTCTGGCGCTGAAAATGCGATTCCGCAAGTCTCAGCGCTCTACGAGCAAGGGAAAGCGGTTTTTCAGACAAACGCATGTGTGCAGCTGATTGGGGCAGTTTTCTTTGACTTTTTTCACACGTTTGGGGTCGACTATAACATGAAACGTGCTTGTTTACTTTAAAATGCAAAAATTCATAAGAATCAAAGGAAAGTCATGAAAAATATGAATTTTCACATGAAATATGATTTTTTTCATCAAAGTTCAAAAATTCATATGAAACATGGAAAAGGTGTTATTCCATGAAAATTCACTTAACAAAGTCAACTTTCAACATTTTTCATCGAACTGGCTCGTTTCCTGCCTCAGCACGGTGAGCTCTCTGCATTGTGCTTCTCTGGCGCTGAAAATGCGATTCCGCAAGTCTCAGCGCTCTACGAGCAAGGGAAAGCGGTTTTTCAGACAAACGCATGTGTGCAGCTGATTGGGGCAGTTTTCTTTGACTTTTTTCACACGTTTGGGGTCGACTATGACATGAAACGTGCTTGTTTACTTTAAAATGCAAAAAATCATAAGAAACAAAGGAAAGTCATCAAAAATATGAATTTTCACATGAAATATGATTTTTTTCATCAAAGTTCAAAAAATCATATGAAACATGGAAAAGGTGTTATTCCATGAAAATTCACTTAACAAAGTCAACTTTCAACATTTTTCATCGAACTGGCTCGTTTCCTGCCTCAGCACGGTGAGCTCTCTGCATTGTGCTTCTCTGGCGCTGAAAATGCGATTCCGCAAGTCTCAGCGCTCTACGAGCAAGGGAAAGCGGTTTTTCAGACAAACGCATGTGTGCAGCTGATTGGGGCAGTTTTCTTTGACTTTTTTCACACGTTTGGGGTCGACTATGACATGAAACGTGCTTGTTTACTTTAAAATGCAAACATTCATTAGAAACAAAGGAAAGTCATCAAAAATATGAATTTTCACATGAAATATGATTTTTTTCATCAAAGTTCAAAAATTCATATGAAACATGGAAAAGGTGTTATTCCATGAAAATTCACTTAACAAAGTCAACTTTCAACATTTTTCATCGAACTGGCTCGTTTCCTGCCTCAGCACGGTGAGCTCTCTGCATTGTGCTTCTCTGGCGCTGAAAATGCGATTCCGCAAGTCTCAGCGCTCTACGAGCAAGGGAAAGCGGTTTTTCAGACAAACGCATGTGTGCAGCTGATTGGGGCAGTTTTCTTTGACTTTTTTCACACGTTTGGGGTCGACTATGACATGAAACGTGCTTGTTTACTTTGAAATGCCATAATTCATAAGAAACAAAGGAAAGTCATCAAACATATGAATTTTCACATGAAATATGATTTTTTTCATCAAAGTTCAAAAAATCATATGAAACATGGAAAAGGTGTTATTCCTTGAAAATTCACTTAACAAAGTCAACTTTCAACATTTTTCATCGAACTGGCTCGTTTCCTTTCTCAGCACGGTGAGCTCTCTGCATTGTGCTTCTCTGGCGCTGAAAATGCGATTCCGCAAGTCTCAGCGGCCTACGAGCAAGGGAAAGCCGTTTTTCAGACAAACGCATGTGTGCAGTTGAATGGGGCAGTTTTCTTTGACTTTTTTCACACGTTTGGGGTCGACTATGACATGAAACGTGGTTGTTTACTTTAAAATGCAAAAATTCATAAGAAACAAAGGAAAGTCATCAAAAATATGAATTTTCACATGAAATATGATTTTTTTCATCAAAGTTCAAAAAATCATTTGAAACATGGAAAAGGTGTTATTCCATGAAAATTCACTTAACAAAGTCAACTTTCAACATTTTTCATCGAACTGCCTCGTTTCCTGCCTCAGCACGGTGAGCACTCTGCATTGTGCTTCTCTGGCGCTGAAAATGCGATTCCGCAAGTCTCAGCGCTCTACGAGCAAGGGAAAGCGGTTTTTCAGACAAACGCATGTGTGCAGCTGAATGGGGCAGTTTTCTTTGACTTTTTTCACACGTTTGGGTTCGACTATGACATGAAACGTGGTTGTTTACTTTAAAATGCAAAAAATCATAAGAAACAAAGGAAAGTCATCAAAAATATGAATTTTCACATGAAATATGATTTTTTTCATCAAAGTTCAAAAAATCATATGAAACATGGAAAAGGTATTATTCCATGAAAATTCACTTAACAAAGTCAACTTTCAACATTTTTCATCGAACTGGCTCGTTTCCTGCCTCAGCACGGTGAGCTCTCTGCATTGTGCTTCTCTGGCGCTGAAAATGCGATTCCGCAAGTCTCAGCGCTCTACGAGCAAGGGAAAGCGGTTTTTCAGACAAACGCATGTGTGCAGCTGATTGGGGCAGTTTTCTTTGACTTTTTTCACACGTTTGGGGTCGACTATGACATGAAACGTGCTTGTTTACTTTAAAATGCAAACATTCATTAGAAACAAAGGAAAGTCATCAAAAATATGAATTTTCACATGAAATATGATTTTTTTCATCAAAGTTCAAAAAATCATATGAAACATGGAAAAGGTGTTATTCCATGAAAATTCACTTAACAAAGTCAACTTTCAACATTTTTCATCGAACTGGCTCGTTTCCTGCCTCAGCACGGTGAGCTCTCTGCATTGTGCTTCTCTGGCGCTGAAAATGCGATTCCGCAAGTCTCAGCGCTCTACGAGCAAGGGAAAGCGGTTTTTCAGACAAACGCATGTGTGCAGCTGATTGGGGCAGTTTTCTTTGACTTTTTTCACACGTTTGGGGTCGACTATGACATGAAACGTGCTTGTTTACTTTGAAATGCCATAATTCATAAGAAACAAAGGAAAGTCATCAAACATATGAATTTTCACATGAAATATGATTTTTTTCATCAAAGTTCAAAAAATCATATGAAACATGGAAAAGGTGTTATTCCATGAAAATTCACTTAACAAAGTCAACTTTCAACATTTTTCATCGAACTGGCTCGTTTCCTGCCTCAGCACGGTGAGCTCTCTGCATTGTGCTTCTCTGGCGCTGAAAATGCGATTCCGCAAGTCTCAGCGCTCTACGAGCAAGGGAAAGCGGTTTTTCAGACAAACGCATGTGTGCAGCTGATTGGGGCAGTTTTCTTTGACTTTTTTCACACGTTTGGGGTCGACTATGACATGAAACGTGCTTGTTTACTTTAAAATGCAAAAATTCATAAGAATCAAAGGAAAGTCATCAAAAATATGAATTTTCACATGAAATATGATTTTTTTCATCAAAGTTCAAAAAATCATATGAAACATGGAAAAGGTGTTATTCCATGAAAATTCACTTAACAAGGTCAACTTTCAACATTTTTCATCGAACTGGCTCGTTTCCTTCCTCAGCACGGTGAGCTCTCTGCATTGTGCTTCTCTGGCGCTGAAAATGCGATTCCGCAAGTCTCAGCGCTCTACGAGCAAGGGAAAGCGGTTTTTCAGACAAACGCATGTGTGCAGCTGATTGGGGCAGTTTTCTTTGACTTTTTTCACACGTTTGGGGTCGACTATGACATGAAACGTGGTTGTTTACTTTAAAATGCAAAAAATCATAAGAAACAAAGGAAAGTCATCAAAAATATGAATTTTCACATGAAATATGATTTTTTTCATCAAAGTTCAAAAAATCATATGAAACATGGAAAAGGTGTTATTCCATGAAAATTCACTTAACAAAGTCAACTTTCAACATTTTTCATCGAACTGGCTCGTTTCCTGCCTCAGCACGGTGAGCTCTCTGCATTGTGCTTCTCTGGCGCTGAAAATGCGATTCCGCAAGTCTCAGCGCTCTACGAGCAAGGGAAAGCGGTTTTTCAGACAAACGCATGTGTGCAGCTGATTGGGGCAGTTTTCTTTGACTTTTTTCACACGTTTGGGGTCGACTATGACATGAAACGTGCTTGTTTACTTTGAAATGCCATAATTCATAAGAAACAAAGGAAAGTCATCAAACATATGAATTTTCACATGAAATATGATTTTTTTCATCAAAGTTCAAAAAATCATATGAAACATGGAAAAGGTGTTATTCCATGAAAATTCACTTAACAAAGTCAACTTTCAACATTTTTCATCGAACTGGCTCGTTTCCTGCCTCAGCACGGTGAGCTCTCTGCATTGTGCTTCTCTGGCGCTGAAAATGCGATTCCGCAAGTCTCAGCGCTCTACGAGCAAGGGAAAGCGGTTTTTCAGACAAACGCATGTGTGCAGCTGATTGGGGCAGTTTTCTTTGACTTTTTTCACACGTTTGGGGTCGACTATGACATGAAACGTGCTTGTTTACTTTAAAATGCAAAAATTCATAAGAAACAAAGGAAAGTCATCAAAAATATGAATTTTCACATGAAATATGATTTTTTTCATCAAAGTTCAAAAAATCATATGAAACATGGAAAAGGTGTTATTCCATGAAAATTCACTTAACAAGGTCAACGTTCAACATTTTTCATCGAACTGGCTCGTTTCCTTCCTCAGCACGGTGAGCTCTCTGCATTGTGCTTCTCTGGCGCTGAAAATGCGATTCCGCAAGTCTCAGCGCTCTACGAGCAAGGGAAAGCGGTTTTTCAGACAAACGCATGTGTGCAGCTGATTGGGGCAGTTTTCTTTGACTTTTTTCACACGTTTGGGGTCGACTATGACATGAAACGTGGTTGTTTACTTTAAAATGCAAAAAATCATAAGAAACAAAGGAAAGTCATCAAAAATATGAATTTTCACATGAAATATGATTTTTTTCATCAAAGTTCAAAAAATCATATGAAACATGGAAAAGGTGTTATTCCATGAAAATTCACTTAACAAAGTCAACTTTCAACATTTTTCATCGAACTGGCTCGTTTCCTGCCTCAGCACGGTGAGCTCTCTGCATTGTGCTTCTCTGGCGCTGAAAATGCGATTCCGCAAGTCTCAGCGCTCTACGAGCAAGGGAAAGCGGTTTTTCAGACAAACGCATGTGTGCAGCTGATTGGGGCAGTTTTCTTTGACTTTTTTCACACGTTTGGGGTCGACTATGACATGAAACGTGGTTGTTTACTTTAAAATGCAAAAATTCATAAGAAAGAAAGGAAAGAAATCAAAAATATGAATTTTCACATGAAATATGATTTTTTTCATCAAAGTTCAAAAAATCATATGAAACATGGAAAAGGTGTTATTCCATGAAAATTCACTTAACAAGGTCAACGTTCAACATTTTTCATCGAACTGGCTCGTTTCCTTCCTCAGCACGGTGAGCTCTCTGCATTGTGCTTCTCTGGCGCTGAAAATGCGATTCCGCAAGTCTCAGCGCTCTACGAGCAAGGGAAAGCGGTTTTTCAGACAAACGCATGTGTGCAGCTGATTGGGGCAGTTTTCTTTGACTTTTTTCACACGTTTGGGGTCGACTATGACATGAAACGTGCTTGTTTACTTTGAAATGCCATAATTCATAAAAAACAAAGGAAAGTCATCAAACATATGAATTTTCACATGAAATATGATTTTTTTCATCAAAGTTCAAAAAAATCATATGAAACATGGAAAAGGTGTTATTCCATGAAAATTCACTTAACAAAGTCAACTTTCAACATTTTTCATCGAACTGGCTCGTTTCCTGCCTCAGCACGGTGAGCTCTCTGCATTGTGCTTCTCTGGCGCTGAAAATGCGATTCCGCAAGTCTCAGCGCTCTACGAGCAAGGGAAAGCGGTTTTTCAGACAAACGCATGTGAGCAGCTGATTGGGGCAGTTTTCTTTAACTTTTTTCACACGTTTGGGTCGACTATGATATGAAACGTGCTTGTTTACTTCAAAATGCAAACATTCATTAGAAACAAAGGCAAGTCATCAAAAATATGAATTTTCATATGAAATATGATTTTTTTCATCAAAGTTCAAAAAATCATATGAAACATGGAAAAGGTGTTATTCGATGAAAATTCACTTAACAAAGTCAACTTTCAACATTTTTCATCGAACTGGCTCGTTTCCTGCCTCAGCACGGTGAGCTCTCTGCATTGTGCTTCTCTGGCGCTGAAAATGCGATTCCGCAAGTCTCAGCGCTCTACGAGCAAGGGAAAGCGGTTTTTCAGACAAACGCATGTGTGCAGCTGATTGGGGCAGTTTTCTTTGACTTTTTTCACACGTTTGGGGTCGACTATGATATGAAACGTGCTTGTTTACTTTAAAATGCAAACATTCATTAGAAACAAAGGAAAGTCATCAAAAATATTAATTTTCAAATGAAATATGATTTTTTTTCATCAAAGTTCAAAAATTCATATGAAACATGGAAAAGGTGTTATTCGATGAAAATTCACTTAACAAAGTCAACTTTCAACATTTTTCATCGAACTGGCTCGTTTCCTGCCTCAGCACGGTGAGCTCTCTGCATTGTGCTTCTCTGGCGCTGAAAATGCGATTCCGCAAGTCTCAGCGCTCTACGAGCAAGGGAAAGCGGTTTTTCAGACAAACGCATGTGTGCAGCTGATTGGGGCAGTTTTCTTTGACTTTTTTCACACGTTTGGGGTCGACTATGATATGAAACGTGCTTGTTTACTTTAAAATGCAAAAATTCATAAGAAACAAAGGAAAGTCATCAAAAATATGAATTTTCACATGAAATATGATTTTTTTCATCAAAGTTCAAAAATTCATATGAAACATGGAAAAGGTGTTATTCCATGAAAATTCACTTAACATAGTCAACTTTCATCATTTTTCATCGAACTGGCTCTTTTCCTACTTCAGCGCGGTGAGCTCTCTGCATTGTGCTTCTCTGGCGCTGAAAATGCGATTCCGCAAGTCTCAGCGCTCTACGAGCAAGGGAAAGCGGTTTTTCAGACAAACGCATGTGTGCAGCTGAATGGGGCAGTTTTGTTTTTACGTTTTTCACACGTTTGGGGTCGACTATGATATGAAACGTGCTTGTTTACTTTAAAATGCAAACATTCATTAGAAACAAAGGAAAGTCATCAAAAATATGAATTTTCACATGAAATATGATTTTTTTCATCAAAGTTCAAAAAATCATATGAAACATGGAAAAGGTGTTATTCCATGAAAATTCACTTAACAAAGTCAACTTTCAACATTTTTCATCGAACTGGCTCGTTTCCTTTCTCAGCACGGTGAGCTCTCTGCATTGTGCTTCTCTGGCGCTGAAAATGCGATTCCGCAAGTCTCAGCGCTCTACGAGCAAGGGAAAGCGGTTTTTCAGACAAACGCATGTGTGCAGCTGAATGGGGCAGTTTTGTTTTTACTTTTATCACACGTTTGGGGTCGACTATGACATGAAACGTGCTTGTTTACTTTAAAATGCAAAAATTCATAAGAAACAAAGGAAAGTCATCAAAAATATGAATTTTCACATGAAATATGATTTTTTTCATCAAAGTTCAAAAATTCAAATGAAACATGGAAAAGGTGTTATTCCATGAAAATTCACTTAACAAAGTCAACTTTCAACATTTTTCATCGAACTGGCTCGTTTCCTGCCTCAGCACGGTGAGCTCTCTGCATTTGCTTCTCTGGCGCTGAAAATGCGATTCCGCAAGTCTCAGCGCTCTACGAGCAAGGGAAAGCGATTTTTCAGACAAACGCATGTGTGCAGCTGATTGGGGCAGTTTTCTTTGACTTTTTTCACACGTTTGGGGTCGACTATGATATGAAACGTGCTTGTTTACTTTAAAATGCAAAAATTCATACGAAACAAAGGAAATTCATCAAAAATATGAATTTTCAAATGAAATATGATTTTTTTCATCAAAGTTCAAAATTCATATGAAACATGGAAAAGGTGTTATTCCATGAAACTTCACTTAACATAGTCAACTTTCATCATTGTTCATTCGTGTGCAGCTGATTGGGGCAGTTTTCTTTGACTTTTTTCACACGTTTGGGGTCGACTATGACATGAAACGTGCTTGTTTACTTTAAAATGCAAAAATTCATAAGAAAGAAAGGAAAGAAATCAAAAATATGAATTTTCACATGAAATATGATTTTTTTCATCAAAGTTCAAAAAATCATATTAAACATGGAAAAGGTGTTATTCCATGAAAATTCACTTAACAAGGTCAACGTTCAACATTTTTCATCGAACTGGCTCGTTTCCTTCCTCAGCACGGTGAGCTCTCTGCATTGTGCTTCTCTGGCGCTGAAAATGCGATTCCGCAAGTCTCAGCGCTCTACGAGCAAGGGAAAGCGGTTTTTCAGACAAATGCATGTGTGCAGCTGATTGGGGCAGTTTTCTTTGACTTTTTTCACACGTTTGGGGTCGATTATGACATGAAACGTGCTTGTTTACTTTGAAATGCCATAATTCATAAAAAACAAAGGAAAGTCATCAAACATATGAATTTTCACATGAAATATGATTTTTTTCATCAAAGTTCAAAAAATCATATGAAACATGGAAAAGGTTTTATTCGATGAAAATTCACTTAACAAAGTCAACTTTCAACATTTTTCATCGAACTGGCTCGTTTCCTTTCTCAGCACGGTGAGCTCTCTGCATTGTGCTTCTCTGGCGCTGAAAATGCGATTCCGCAAGTCTCAGCGCTCTACGAGCAAGGGAAAGCGGTTTTTCAGACAAACGCATGTGTGCAGCTGATTGGGGCAGTTTTCTTTGACTTTTTTCACACGTTTGGGGTCGACTATGATATGAAACGTGCTTGTTTACTTCAAAATGCAAACATTCATTAGAAACAAAGGCAAGTCATCAAAAATATGAATTTTCATATGAAATATGATTTTTTTCATCAAAGTTCAAAAAATCATATGAAACATGGAAAAGGTTTTATTCGATGAAAATTCACTTAACAAAATCAACTTTCAACATTTTTCATCGAACTGGCTCGTTTCCTTTCTCAGCACGGTGAGCTCTCTGCATTTGCTTCTCTGGCGCTGAAAATGCGATACCGCAAGTCTCAGCGCTCTAGGAGCAAGGGAAAGCGGTTTTTCAGACAAACGCATGTGTGCAGCTGAATGGGGCAGTTTTGTTTTTACTTTTTTCACACGTTTGGGGTCGACTATGATATGAAACGTGCTTGTTTACTTTAAAATGCAAACATTCATTAGAAACAAAGGAAAGTCATCAAAAATATGAATTTTCAAATGAAATATGATTTTTTTCATCAAAGTTCAAAAATTCATATGAAACATGGAAAAGGTGTTATTCCATGAAACTTCACTTAACATAGTCAACTTTCATCATTGTTCATCGAACTGGCTCGTTTCCTGCTTCAGCGCGGTGAGCTCTCTGCATTGTGCTTCTCTGGCGCTGAAAATGCGATTCCGCAAGTCTCAGCGCTCTACGAGTAAGGGAAAGCGGTTTTTCAGACAAACGCATGTGTGCAGTTGATTGGGGCAGTTTTCTTTGACTTTTTTCACACGTTTGGTGGTCGACTATGACATGAAACGTGCTTGTTTACTTTAAAATGCAAAAATTCATAAGAAACAAAGGAAAGTCATCAAAAATATGAATTTTCACATGAAATATGATTTTTTTTCATCAAAGTTCAAAAATTCATATGAAACATGGAAAAGGTGTTAATCCTTGAAAATTCAGTTAAGAAAGTCAACTTTCATCATTTTTCATTCGTGTGCATCTGAATGGGGCAGTTTTTTTTTACTTTTTTCACACGTTTGGGGTCGACTATGATATGAAACGTGCTTGTTTACTTTAAAATGCAAAAATTCATAAGAAACAAAGGAAAGTCATCAAACATGAATTTTCACATGAAATATGATTTTTATCATGAAAGTTCAAAAAATCATATGAAACATGGAAAAGGTGTTATTCCATGAAAATTCACTTAACAAAGTCAATTTTCAACATTTTTCATCGAACTGGCTCGTTTCCTGCCTCAGCACGGTGAGCTCTCTGCATTGTGCTTCTCTGGCGCTGAAAATGCGATTCCGCAAGTCTCAGCGCTCTACGAGCAAGGGAAAGCGGTTTTTCAGACAAACGCATGTGTGCAGCTGAATGGGGCAGTTTTCTTTGACTTTTTTCACACGTTTGGGGTCGACTATGATATGAAACGTGCTTGTTTACTTTAAAATGCAAAAATTCATAAGAAACAAAGGAAAGTCATCAAAAATATGTATTTTCATATGAAACATGATTTTTTTCATCAAAGTTCAAAAATTCATAAAAAACATGGAATAAGTGTTTATCCATGAAAATTCAGTTAACAAAGTCAACTTTCATCATTTTTCATCGAACTGGCTCGTTTCCTGCCTCAGCGCGGTGAGCTCTCTGCATTGTGCTTCTCTGGCGCTGAAAATGCTATTCCGCAAGTCTCAGCGCTCTACGAGCAAGGGAAAGCGGTTTTTCAGACAAACATATGTGTGCAGCTGATTGGGTCAGTCTTGATTGACTTTGTTAACATGTTTGCGGTCAACTATGATATGAAATGTGATTGTTTACTTTAATATGCCTAAATTCTAAAGAAACAGGAAAGTCACAAAAAATATGAATTTTGATATGAAACATGATTTTTTATGTCAAGGTGCAAAAATTCATAAGAAACATGGAAAATGTGATATTCCAGGAAAATTCACTTGACAAAGTCAACTTTCATCATTTTTCATCGAACTGGCTCGTTTCCTGCCTCAGCGCGGTGAGCTCTCTGCATTGTGCTTCTCTGGCGCTGAAAATGCGATTCCGCAAGTCTCAGCGCTCTACGAGCAAGGGAAAGCGGTTTTTCAGACAAACATATGTGTGCAGCTGAAAGGGGAAGTTTTCTTTGAATATTTTCACGTTTTTATCAATTATGATATGAAATGTGATTGTTTACTTTAAAATGCCAAAATTCTTAATAATCATACGAAAGTGTTAAATATATGAATTTAGGTATTTTTAGTTTTCTTAAGGCCAGACTAAGGATTGTAACGTGAACCCAGACCATGGCCATGAAGCCAGACCAGTATTCACAATAGATTCTTGCAACAAAGCCTGAGAAGTGATCCTTCACAAACCCCATTCCATCTATTCTCTTTCTCAAACCCAGTCCAAGCCGAAACCCGATCAGAGAATACTTGATCTTAGCCCAAAGGCCAAGAAAAATAAACTTTTATCACCTCTGTTTAATAGACAGCCTCCGGCCACACCTATACAAGCATGCATAAAAGTCACATAACCTAATAAGACACAACTACTGGAAACTACCCATTCAACATTGAAGCATACACAGCATTGCCAGGGCAAAGCCCACAAAAACACATTAAACTCATTGATGTTCCTCACCACAAAAATCTTTAATAAAAGGCGAAAGATTTATGCACGACTTAAGAAAAACCAGCGCTATGAAGGAAAAAAAGGCTAGCCGCACCAGGAAACCCTTTTCGGAGAAACACAATGCTCGATGAGGGTAAGGCCGGCCTCTTGGGTTGGTTGAGTGGAGAAAGGGTGGGGAAATCTTGCAGAGCAACAACTGACAGTGTTGAGCAGAAGGAGGTGAAGATAGGGTAGGGAACAGGGCGGGTTGAACGCAGACATAATTTGGCAAGTAAGTATGTCATTAAGTCAGTAATTTTTTCTCTTTCATTTTACATCAGAAAACGGTGCACCAAACCTGGCAGTAATGCAATACCAGGCCGATCTGCAGAGTGGGTGTAGCAAGCCCCTTTTCCGGCTCCCAGCTCTAAAAATCTGTTTAATATAGAGGACGTATCAGATATTAAACTGACAAGAACAGATTTTCTTTTTTTTTTCAATCCAAATCCTACCCATATCCTTACACTGTAAAAAAACATCTGTATATTTTATGGTAAAATACTGGCAGCTGTGGTTGCCAGAATTTTACCGTAAATTGTACCATGACACTGTTCACCACTTCACAGTATGCTTTATTAGCAACTGTAAATTTCACAGTTGAGAACTGTTGTTTGTTTACAACAAATTACTGTTAAAAAAGCAGACAGAATGTAAACCTGTTTACGGTAAACTACTGTAAAATTGCAAATATACTGTAAACCTATTTACAGTCTTTCTCAGATAAAAACCACAACAGCCGTATATCTATTATATATTACAGTGTTTTATTGTAAAGTTCAAATTTACGGTAAATTACTGGCAGCTGTGGTTGCCAGAATTTTACCGTAAAAAATACAGTACAACACATAATGCATTACAGTTGGTTTGCCTAGATTTTCCTGTCAACAACTTATGATTAATTACTAAATGAATAAGGTCCATTGTAAATCAAGGCACAAAAATATCATTGTCAGACTAAAGCAAGAAAACATGTACATATTCAGTTTTAACAGTTTGAATTGATCAAATACCTTGTCCAGTACTCACAAATTAGTAATGAAATCTTGAAAAAACAGCACACATCCATATGATTGGATAATCCATGGTGAAATAAACCAACATTATGTATCAGGGCTTACTTTCCCTGGTTGAACAAGAGGAATAAGTCACTGAGTCCAGACTTGTATGAAGACATGGGATAGACTTGGACATGATGTTCGAGAAACTGGAAGCTGCAGCATGTACTGTCACTAGTTCAGCTTGAGGACTTGCATGTTGTCCACTGTGGGCTGATATGATCCCCTCTGCAGCCAGAAAACATACACAAAGCACATGTTGGATTGATGCAATGTTTAAGCATGATGCCTACACAGAAAGATAAACAGCCTTCTAGTTGTCCAATAAGTGGTTCAAATATGTTCAACTTTGCTCCAATGAATTATACATTAATGAAGGCAATATTTATTTATTAATTAAATAATTAATATGGTTTTGCAGGTTATTTTTTATAACTGATGGTCTCAGGGAGAAAGTTCTCATTTCAGAAACATTTCATACAAGTCATCATTAGCATTTATTTTATGTCTGTTGACATGAAGTCTAAACACAGTTGCCTCCACTGAAGCAATTAATAATCAAATTTACTACAACACTGACCAGTAACCAGTCAAATGTACAACCACTTACCAATATTTATCCACGACAAGACCAGCATCTGATCAAAAGGGGGGATTTGTAGAACAGGAAAGAGATTGATGAGGTCCATTTCAAGAACAACTGCTGGCAGATGACAGCAACAAAGACAGTAAGAAATATATTGCCTTAATTGAAAGTAAAATCATCTCAAGCATCTCAATGTAAACTACAATCAAATGGCTATATTAAATAAATAAATGGCTAATCAAGTGCCTCACCTGGTAGAACTTGTACCACATACTGTTATTCAGGCAGTCAAGTACATACTGGTTCATTATTTACGGTAATTTGATGTATGTACTACGGTGATATACTATTTTTGACTTTACAGTCTTTTACTGTTGCTATTTCACAGATTTTACTGTAATTTTCACATACATTTTTTACAGTGTAACCATTCGCCTTCTCAAGGCCAGACTAAGGATTGTAACGTGAACCCAGACCAAGGCCAAACAGCCAGACCAGTGAACACAATTGATCCTAGCTAAAAAGCCTGAGAAGCAATCCTACACAAACCCCATTCCATCTATTCTCCTTCTCAAACCCAGTCAAAGCCCAAAACCAGACCAGAGAACACTTGATCTCAGCCAAAAGGCCAAGAGGCAAGAAACTTTTATCTCCTCTGCTTAACGGACAGCCTGAGGCTACACCTATACAGTGAAAGTGCAACAATTCATGAGAAACATGGAAACAGTTATATTCCATGAAAATTCACTTAACAAAGTCATCTTTCAAGATTTTTCATCGAACTGGCTCGTTTCCTGCCTCAGCTCACTGTGCTCTCTGCATTGTGCTTCTCTGGCGCTGAAAATGCAATTCCGCAAGTCTCAGTGCTCTACGAGCAAGGGAAAAGAGGTTTTTCATACAAACATATGTGTGCAGCTGAATGGAGCAGTTTTCTTTGACTTTTTTCACATGTTTGGGATCAACTATGATATGAAATGTGATTGTTTACTTTAAAATGCCAAAATTCTTAAGAAACATAGGAAAGTCATAAAAAATATGAATTTTGATATGAAATATGATTTTTTATATCAAAGTGAAAAAATTCATAAGAAATATTGAAACAGTGATAATCCATGAAAATTCACTTGACAAAGTCAACTTTCATCATTTTTCATCGATCTGGCTCATTTCCTGCCTCAGCGCGGTGAGCTCTCTGCATTGTGCTTCTCTGGCGCTGAAAATACGATTCCACAAGTCTCAGCGCTCTATGACTAAGGGAAAGCGGTGTTTCAGACAAACGCATGTGTGCTGCTGAATGGGGCAGTTTTCTTTGACTTTTTTCACATGTTTGGGATCAACTATGATATGAAATGTGATTGTTTACTTTAAAATGCCAAAATTCATGAGAAATATAGGAAAGTGATAAATATATGAATTTTGGTATTTTTAGTTTTCTCAAGGCCAGACTAAGGATTGTAACGTAAACCCAGACCAAGGCCAAAAAGCCAGACCAGTGAACACAATAGATCCTAGCTAAAAAGCCTAAGAAGCGATCCTACATAAACCCCATTCCATCTATTCTCCTTCTCAAACCCAGTCAAAGCCCAAAACCAGACCAGAGAACACTTGATCTTAGCCAAAAGGCCATGAAGCAATAAACTTTTATCTCCTCTGCTTAACGGACAGCCTGAGGCTACACCTATACAGTGAAAGTGCACAAATTCATAAGAAACGTGATATTCCACGAAAATTCACTTAACACAGTCAACTTTCATCATTTTTCATCGAACTGGCTCGTTTCCTGCCTCAGCGCAGTGTGCTCTCTGCATTGTGCTTCTCTGGCGCTGAAAATGTGATTCCGCAAGTCTCAGTGCTCTACAAGCAAAGGAAAGTGGTTTTTCAGACAAACGCATGTGTGCAGCTGAATGGGGCAGTTTTCTTTGACTTTTTTCACGTTTGGGGTCAACTATGATATGAAAGAGAGATTTATGGTGTATATTCCATCAAACCGATTTTGACAGGTCTGACAGCCAATCAGAATCGCCCACATCACATTGTCCCGCCCCCTTTCAACCAATCAGAATTGTCTACGTCACAATGTCCCCCCCTTTCATCCGATGAGGTTGATTGATGGGGTGGTGTTACATATTCCCTTAGTCATCAGAATCTTAATCTCACACACACACACACACACACACACGTGCACAAACCGTAAGTACGTGACGCACCTACGCACATAAACATATGGACAAGTATGTTTCTACTGATAAAACATAGACGTTATAAGTTTATCTCCTGAAGGTTACATATTCCATAGTCACCCCACAATCGCCCACACACATACAACCCCTTAACCCTTACCTTGACACACACACACACGTGCACAAACCCAATGTTTATAAAAAATAAAGTTTAATTTGTTTTAGTCTATTGATTATTTGAAATTATTATTTTAAAAATATTTTATAAAAATAAAGTTTAATTTGTTTTTAGTCTATTGATTACTTGAAATTATTATTTTAAAAATCTTTATAAATAAAGTTTAATTTGTTTTTAGTCTACTGATTATTTGAAATTATTATTTTAAAAAATGTTTTATAAAAATAAAGTTTAATTTGTTTTTAGTCTATTGATTATTTGAAATTATTATTTTAAAAAATGTTTATAAATAAAGTTTAATTTGTTTTTAGTCTATTGATTATTTTAAAAAATGTTTATGAATAAAGTTTAATTTGTTTTTAGTCTATTGATTATTTGAAATTATTATTTTAAAAAAATGTTTTATAAATTGTTGGGTCTCCCAAGTGGTTTCACAACTTAGAGGATCTAACAGAGGGTACAGAACTTCTACGCTCTCCAATCTAACTTTTAGAAATTGTGGAATAAAAATTCTACTGTACTCACTACTAAAATCTGACTCCAGCTCCACACTGACCTGTCTGAGTGAGACTCATAGTTAGTAAGGCCACCAAACTAAATGAGCCAATCAAGCAGACTAGATGAATGCAGATAAGAGATTTTATTTTGTAATCAGCGCTGACACAAGAATTGAGATGCTCACACATGAACGTCCCAACAACCTCTCCCTGGGGAACTCCAACTACAGCCTTTATATACATTTCCTTTATCTTCCCAATGCAACACGTCACTGGTTCTTTCCCTAGACAATCCCACCCATCTTTCTTTTTTGGACCTTTTAGGTTCTTTTTTTACACCATTATCTTTGAATTTACAACTTTTCGAATACCATTATAATTAAACTTCCCTAAATCATTATATTAAAAATTGGGCGTTTCCGCCCCCACCAGTGGGATTGTCTTCGGCCTCACTCTCGCCAACACCTCATTCTTCTTCAGGAGACAGCATGGGTAAGTTCTCAGTCCTTCAGGGGCCAACACCCTTTCTTTTATTTTTCTACATTTCACTCTACGCTTCACGGCTTTTCTGATTTATCCACTGTCTTCTACATATGTACTCTAGATATTTCGCCTGGTACCACCATTTCCATCCAGCACGCGCTGCGCTTACTTCATGATGAGATCACTGCCGCTCAAGGTACCAGTGGAGCGAAGATTGACCATAATAATCTAGGGTACATCTCTGCCATTGATTGGTCCAAGTTTGGAAAGCCTGGTACCGCAGAGAAAGCCTGCCAGGCTGACATCATTGATACAACTATTTGTTCTTCAAAGCCCTTGCAGCCTGTGTGCAAGGCCCGTGACAGGCCAACATGCCGTGTTAAACCTTATATTGTTCTTAAGCTCAAACGACCTAACGAATAAACCTTACCTGAGAACTCACTCCTGCTGTCCCCTGATTATTTCACACTACATCAAACATACACCTCATACATATATCCTCATTTACAAAATTATCTCCCACATTTCCCCCCTTTTGTGACTCAAGTCACAACACACTCAACTTGTTCAGGCGCTATGCATACATGCCTTATATACGTACATAAATCAGCATAAGGATTACATACTCGTATGATTCATTTTCGGTGATTTACTACTATCATTGTGCTAGTAAACAAATTTGGATTATATACTCGTTAAGTAATGAAATAAGTACTCCAAGCTCTGTGCAGGTACCACGGCATGTAGTTCTTTTCAGTCTTGCTATCACCCACCTCACTCATTCTCTCACATTCGCCAATCAATTTCATACCTACCTGGATCCCAACCCTACCCACCAGGTATTCCCCTGGTTACACGCAATCCACGTTGTTTCCGTTCCACACCCGGTGACCAGCAGCATGACCGTGCCTGCCTTAGGTTGTCCCACCCAGTGAGATCTTACCCGTCTTTGGCTAACCGGCCTTCTTCTCTGGTCACCGGCTGCCCCCTGTTTTTTCCGGGTAGCAGCTTTCCCTTTGCCCAACACCTCTGACTCTGGTGTGGCTTTTGTGTTGCTGGTCTGTCTTCTATTGATTCTTCAGTAGGGCATTGTTGGGATCTGTACCATGAGCCAAATTGGAACCTCAGTCACTCCGTCCTCAGTCACTCTTGAGATCTCATCACCTTACCTACCCAGCCACTGTACCTGCAGAGAGCTTCAAGTGTGCAAACATTAAGTATCAACTTAAATACTCTATGTTTATAACACATTCAGTAATGTCTACCACTCGTTCCCACACGACCAATAAGCCTGAATCATTATTATTATGTTCCCTTTAACCATAAATCAGCAGTTGTCATTAAGATGCATAAATGAGTAACATTCAATCATTCAGTAGTCATTATAAGACTTCTCCAGTGATTCCGGCACATTTGACACTCGGCATACGGATAGATTCATATAAGAAGCTGATTACGCTTTTCCATCAGTAGTATTTCAAAACACACGTAAATGATAATAGTGTTGCATGCATAAACATTAGTGACTTAAAACACAATATAATACGACACGCCGACATAACATAACCCACGTCCTTTCTATGACGTCCCCTGTTGTTCTTCTGCCCATGTGACTTTGCGCCACGTAGAGGGGCTGTTGGGGGGCTAAGGAGAGGTTACTAGCACATCACTTAGCCCCCGCCTGATGATTGGAACGGCAAGGATCTCAGCAGCTCCATCATTCGTCTAGGAACATTGGTCCACAATACATCTTCTCCTAACTTGCCTGTAATGACCTCTACCCTCTTTCTAAGAGGTACGCCTATCCATATTCCGAACCTTCTCTTCCTCCTGTACGCAAGATTAAGTAACCGTTCTACACTATAATGTACATGTTCTACCACAATAGGTAACTGCGCTGTCTGCCTCGGAGTGTATGCAAATGTTTGTATCTCTGTAACATACATCCTGTCTGTGTAAATCTCCCTCACTGATGTACGTCTGTCTATAAAAGGGTACTCTAGCAATCCTACATTTGGCTCCCACTCCCCCAAATCGTTTTTCAACAACCTACCCCATAAATACTTCCATATATGCCTCCAATCCCCCTCCATTATGCAATCATCTTTATTAAGTCCAATTCATCACTGCCATTGCTGGGTTTAAACGGAGACTCAATCTCATGTGTCATCTGAACATATTGGCCAAACAATGTGTGCATCATCTGTGTAATCATGGAACGCAGTAGTGGAACTACACAACACAACAGAACTGCTAGTACCAGCAAAACCACACCTACAACTGTTCCTATCCTAAGTATGACGGCTCTCCAATTTGAGGAGAACAACCATGCCAGCCAATCATTTGTCGGTTTATATGTGTTTTCTACGTGCTCATCTCTAAGATCTTTCATCTGCCTCAATATTTTACTCAGGTTACCCTCTGGACCAGTGTGCACTGGAATGTAAGTACAACATTGGTCTCCAAACAAGTACACACTCCTTCTTCCGGGGCTCTCATGGTGTCCAGGATAAACCTGTTCTGTAAGGCCATGGTCGATGTTGCATGTAGTTGTTCTTGAATCAAATCCAATGCTTGTATTGTGTAGTTCATGAACCTTTGTTGATTGTACCAAATGTCACCAATGATTGATTGAATGATTGAATGTTACTCATTTATGCATCTTAATCCATCTCACGTTTTTACCAATCTGTGCCCATGGCAAGAAAAAGGTCAGTGCTCCTGCTCCTTGTCGACCAATGGCAGCATGTTCGTCAGGGACTCCCACCGGAACCTCTCTCCAATCCACATAAACCCCATTGCTCCTGTCAAATCGTCCCAAGTCGCGCTTAATTCGTCGACCTGACACATCAATCTCTTTTTCTTGCAGCACAGTTAGTTTTCCTGTCAGCACCACTGTTGCACAGCATCCTCCCCATCCGGGTGGCAGGGTCTGCCTAGCAACACTATATCCACAATACCAGAATACATCAGCCAGCGGCCTAGTCCCATTAGATAGGTCAGGCTGGTTCAGATCAATATAGTCCTTCTTCCACTGTCTCCACACGGTAATCTTCAATCCTTTTGTATCTGCCGTCATGTCACAGTCTTTAGAAATGTTGCCGACAAACACCTGTGATCCGTTAGAACATACACAGAATGGGTATCTCTGTCCCTGATGCTCACTCACTCTGATGGGCGGATGTCCCTCAGTCCCGATCTCCGCATACTCACAGGTGCTATTCAACTTCTTCAACCTGGTCGGGCCATAAGCACATGAGATAGAATGCATAAGACAAATGAATGGACATAGGTGGCGTAGGTTGTGCTTGGTGCTGTTACAACCTTCTGGTCCTCTCGCCGGAAAAACTCTGGGAGCTCGCGATGTCCTGTCATGGCACACTATGCATGAGGTGTTTCCTGCTTCGTGTGCTGTGTAACTTAGCCATTGGTAAAACAAGTTGTTTGTCCACAACTCCTGGTCTAGTCTATTCATGAGGCTCATTGACTGTGCAGTGTCTCTGCGTACTCTGGGCAGTGTTGTTGGTGATTGCTCAATATAGTGTATTCCCCTAGTTTCATCATTCATTTGTTCATTATCACCAAAGACTCGTATAAGTGTGTATGTCCATAGTCCTATACACAGCAGTGCTATTATTACAAGTACCAATAAGCCCCAGTCCGTTCTGTTGATTTGATCACCGTTTCCTTCCTCTTCATTTATATCTTGCTCATCGTCCCTCTCTCTCTCTTCTCTTTCAGTGTTCTCGCCGTGCACGGGCTCTAGTTCTATAGGCAGGTCCTGTATCTCCCACATCTTGTTGTGAAGGCCCTTCCCTTGGGTCGTCTTCTTCTTGTTCTGCTGGACTCTCCCACGGTTGATACTCCTGGCTCTGCGGGTGGGGCGCTTGTACTGAAGGGGGTTGTGAGGCGGGAACAGCTGGATCACGCCTTCGCGTCTCCAATTCCCTTATCAGTGGATCCTGTTCCTGCGCTCTTTCACGTCTCGCTCCAGCCCCTGGATCTGGTGCTCTGCAACAGTGATTTAGATGAAACCAAGCAGTCTTACCTTCGACCTTTACGGCTGTCGGAGTAGCTAAGACAACTTTTAGTGGTCCAACTCATCTGGGCTCGTTCCATCTTCTCTTGAAGACCTTGACATACACCCAGTCTCCTTGTTTCACAGTCCTCAGCTCCTCGTCAATTTCGCTCGTCCTTCCCTCTGTAGCACCTTTCACCTGTTGGAATATAGCACTGTGTATTTCAGTTAAGTGCTTCACATAGTTGCCAAGCTCACTTTCAAGCTGCTCCAGCGAAGGGCCCTTATAGGGCCCTCATAGATAAGGCACAGGCATAGGTCATCCTGTAAGCATTTCATGCGGGTTAGATGCGTCATTCGGTTAGTTTGCATTCTCAATTCCAATTTTTGCACCCAATTCATTTTTCCAGCTTCACAAATTTTTGCCAGCTTCGCTTTTAATGTTCCATTGGCCCTTTCCACCATTCCCTGCGACTGTGGGTGATAGACACAGCCCAATCTGTGTCGTATTCTTAAATACTGGAGCACTCTTCGAATCACATTGTTCACAAAGTGAGTACCACTATCTGAGCTGATCTTATCAGGAATACCAAACCTTGGAATCACCTCGCGACACAAAAATTTAGCCACTGAATCTGCATCTGCTTTAGCTGTTGGGTGCGCCTCCACCCATCTACTAAACCTATCCTCCACCACCAAAACATACCTTTTCTTCTCCTTCACCTCAGCCATATCCATGAAGTCAATGATCAGATGCCTGAATGGTCCGTCTGGCTCTGGTATGTGACCTATTGGGGCAGTAAAACTTTTCCTGTTGTTGTATTCTGCGCATATTTCACAATGTGCTAACCTGTGATCAACCATCTGAGCTAAATACGGAGACCACCATGCTCTTTGAATCCGTTTGATCACTTCCCCCCTTGCGCAATGGCTCAAGCCATGCGCATCATTAATCAACGATGTGAGAACTGAGAGAGGAGCCACAAAATGTCCCTGAGGACCACGCCAGATGCCTGTGTGTGCATTCTTAACCGCCCCCCTTTTTATCCACTTAGATATCTCATATACTGAGGCCGAATTTTGCGCTGCGGCTAAGGAGGTTAAGTCCGTTTCTGGGTAGTCATCGCCTTCAGAGTCCGTCACAAGCATGATGTTGGTATGTCCTAAAGCTGCTGATTTTGCTGCCTCATCTGCTGCAGTGTTTCCGCTGGTAACAAAAGAACCATCTGTTTTGTGCGCTGAACATTTGACGATGGCTAGTTTAGCTGGCAGAGTAATAGCAGGCAACAAATCAGTTATGGCCATTCCATGCGTCACAGGAGAGCCATCTGCTCTCAATAACCCTCTCTGGGCCCATGTAGGGCTGAAGTAATGACACACACTATAAGCATACTGAGAATCCGTGAAAATAGTACAAGATTTCCCTGCAGCTAGCTTACAAGCTGCGGCGAGTGCTTTTAACTCAGCCAATTGTGCGGAACATGGTTGAGAAACAACCGTAGACTGAACGGTAACAAAGCTAGTCAAATCATTACTGGGCGCCTCTAAAGCACGAGCCATCAACAAAGAAGGTTACATCCGAATGTGGCAAAGGTTGATTTTCAAGATCTTGACGCGCTTTAGAGTATGTGGTTGAAACTTGCTGACAATCGTGCGGTTCACCATCCAATGGGGTCATCATTCTATCAGCTGGATTAACTGTCTGGCATCTTTGAATAGTCAATTCTGGTGAGGAGAGAATTACGTCGTAACCCGTCTTCCGCGCATGAGTTATAACAAACGTCGGACTGGTTAACAAGGCGTGTAACGCGTGTGTAGTGTACAGTATAGTAGGATGGCCCATTGTAATGGTTGACGCCTTTTGATACGCAAAGGCTGCTGCTGCTAATCCACGATAACACGGCGGCATTCCACTCTCGATGTTGTCTAACCTGCAGCTAAAGTAAGCAACAGGCTGCTTGCCTGGCCCCTGTTGCTGAGTTAACACGGCATTAGCGAAGCCTTGTTTTTCTGATACGTACAGGAAGAATGGCTTACCGTAATCAGGACTCGCTAGCGCTGGTGCTGTACAAAGATCCTCTTTTAGCATTTCGAAAGCTGCAACGGCCTCCGTCGTCCAAACCAATGCAGCTTTCTTCTGATCAGCTGCTTTTATCAACGCACGGAGTGGAGCTACCTTCAATGCAAAGTCTACTATCCACTGTCTGCTATAACCAACCATACCCAAGAAAGACAACATTTGTCCAACCGTTTGCGGTTTCGGGGCTTTACGTACCGCCTCTAGATGCGTAGGCGACAGCTTACGACTAGTGCCATGCAAAACTCTTCCTAGATACTCTACTTCCTGTTTGCAGAACTGTAACTTTTCCTTGCTCACCTTGTGTCCGTTTTCTGCTAAGAGTCTCAATACTTTTAGGGAGTCTGCCTGGCACTGTTCTTTAGTTGGGCTACAAATCAAGATGTCATCAACATATGTCAGGAGAAGACTATCAATATCCAATGAAGCTAGATCCCTAGCCACAATTCGATTAAAAATTGATGGGCTTTCACAATAGCCCTGGGGCAATCTCGTGTATGTGTACTGTTGGCCGTTATACGTGAACGCAAACAAATGTTGTGAATCTGGATGCAGTGGAATACTGAAAAATGCTGAACACAAATCAATGACCGTGTACCACTTAGTATTGCCTGGGATGTTGGAGAGTAACGTATGTGGATCTGGGACTATGGGCGCTTCTGCCTCAACTATATGGTTAATAGCACGTAAATCATGCACAAGTCGCCACTTATCTGAGTTGGGTTTTCTAACTGGGAATATTGGAGTGTTGCAGTGGCTATGGGTTGGTATTAGGACTCCTGCCTCCAATAACCCTTCGAATGTGGGTCCTATCCCTGCCTGGGCCTGTGGTGTTAGTGGATATTGTTTCTGATACGGGTACCTGACATTAGGTTTAAGTTTTATCAAAACCTGTCCTGCTGACTTAATGAGCCCTACGTCTGTTGAGTGCTGGGTCCAGAGCACACTTGGGATTGTGGCTAACAGCTCTTCAGTTTCTGTATCCGATTGTTTATCTGTTGCGATGTCTTTGTCGTCTGAAAGTAGTAACTGATAGATAGGTGACATTTTCTTTTCTATCAAAGTTTGTGTGGCTCTTAAAGTGTCTGTGCCTTTTTGAGAAATGCGCATAAATTTTCCATCCGGTGAGGTGTGCATGTACTGATTGATGGTTGGCTTCCATTCCAGCACCTGGCTAGTTTCTTCGAGCATTGGTCCCAGGTCTTTCGATTCGTAGCCTCCTGCTACCATCAATGTGATGTGTGGTATTGAGTTTGTAATCTGGTACCAGCTCTTTAAGTTATTGAGTAGCTGAACTGCCGCTGCCACCCCTTGAGGGCCCACGAAGATGTCTGTTGTCACCACGTCAAACAGTTTTCCTTCCAACATGTCTGACCATAGTGTTGCATATTCTTCATTGGTATCCATGGCTTCCACTGTAAATAGCTGGCCTGCAACTCTGATAATGTGGGATTGTCATTCTGTAGCCAATACACTGTGCTACACTCTGTGTCTGCCTGCATCCCAGCCATGAGATATTGTTCTGCTGTGGTTCTGTCTGGGAATGTCACCCAGAGGCCTGTAGGACTGCACTGAATTCTGGCCTTAAATTTACACAAAAGATCTCGCCCCAATAAATTGACTGGTGTAGAGGGTGAGTACAAAAGCGGTGCCACAATAGTGGTGTCTTCTAATGTTAGTATCTGAGGCTCTGTGAAATGTAAGATCTGTGAGATCCCTGAGAAGCCTGTTGTTTTGATGGTCTTCCGAGCGAGAGGGAGATTCGAGCCTTTGCGCCCTATGCATGAATATGTGGCACCTGTGTCGATCATGAATGGAAAAGGACGCTCATTATTGAGTGTTACCATGACAGTTGGTTCCTGTTGTGGATGCAGTGTAGTGGCATACTGCATATTCTCCCCCTCTGGCTTCTCAGGGCCGCTTCAACTCCAATTTGGTGCGGGCCCCAGTCCCGGACCTATGTGGGGCTGATACATATGTGGGCAGTCTCTCCTCATGTGTCCACTCCCTCTGCAGCCCCAGCACTCTAATTGTTGTTGGGGCTGCTGGTACTGAGGATTGGGGGGTGCCTACTCAGTCCTTGGGGCCCTCCAGGGCTCTGCAGCGCATATCCTTGCGGCGGTGATCCAAATCGTTCCCACGGCTGCCTTCTCCCTTGCCAACGACCTCTCATTGGGCGTCCTCTAAATCTTCCTTGAGCACCGCCAATGTGGACATTGATGGGTTGGGCCATTGGGTACACCTGGCTATTTTGTGGATGCTGTGAGTTTGGTGCTGCCACCTGCAGTTGTGGCATCATTTGCGGTTGCTGTGGTGTTTGTCCTTGTTGCGGCAGCATTTGGTTATTCTGTACAAGTTCTTGGCCTGCTGGGATAACCACTGCGACTTGTATTTTTCCTGCTTTTTCTCTCTCCTTTTCTTTCTGTCTAGCTCTTGTCAACTCGCCAAGCTGTGTTTTATATAGCTGTGTCAGTAGGGCCTCTGAGGCTGTTTTCTCGTCCTGTTGTTTCTTTCTGTATTGTTCCACATAATGTATCACGTGCTTTGTAGGTATCCCAAGGCATGGAGTTTAGACCGACCACCTCATCCAACGAGGTTTGGACTTGTTCTGGTAGACATTTCTTCAGCATTAATTTAAACAGTCCTTTACTTGTGTCCGTCTCATCCCATGTTCCACCTGTCTCTTCCTTCCATTTATTCTGATAATCATGAATGAATTTTACTACATTTTCTTCTTCCTTCAGAATCATGTGTTCCAGTTGCCCTGGGTCCATTTTCGTGGGGTAGGTTTTCCTTATTTCATTCCACAACCTATTTCTCCATGTCCCCAGTGCTATAGCATCCCAGCCTGGTAGATCCATTGCTCCTTTTAGTCCAGCTTCATCCAGTATTTCAGCTGTCTTTGCTTTCCCTATTGTTTGGGCTAATATGGCTTTCACATCTCCTATCGACAAGGTATGTCCTGCTGTCTTTTCTTCAAACTTTGTAATCCACCTCTGTCCTCCATTACACATCTCCGGTAGCTGTGAGCTTAATCCTACCATATCCATAAATGTCCATGGAACATATTGCACATCTCTTCCTTTTGTCACCAGGGGATTCATTTGAACCTCTTCCTCGTCATCAAACCCATATCTCTGCGGTGCCTTTAATGACTTCTTGTCCCTTAAGGTTCTTGGTCGCGTGCGCTCCCGTTCCAGCTGCTCCTCTAATGCTGTAACTGAATTTTGTAAGCGCTCTTCTAAGTCTTCCAGCTGTTGCGCGAAATTACGAACACTATCCCTCACCTTCTGCTCTCTGGTGTCCCTCTGTCTCTTTATTGCATCTTCCCTTGGCTCTATGTACAGTACTCCTCTAACCTGTCTCTCTGGATCTTCTTGCCAGTATTCAGCACATGGTTGTTTTTCCGGTGGCCCTGTTGTCTTTTCTGTTCGGGATTGATTATATACACCTTGTTTCTCACTCATTGGTTCATCTTTTTCCCATTCTCCCAGGAGCGTAGGGGGCGCTGTAGGCCCACTCACACACGTTGAGATATATCTCTCAGCACTGTCCCCCACCGGTGTTGAGTGTGTGAATTCTTTTCCCTTTCACAAATACTCTTCACTCTCTTTCTTTGCTCTTTGCAGTATCTCCTCTGCCTCCCCCTCTTCCTCATTTTCACTGTGATTGCCCCCTGTTTCTTTGCTCCTTCTAATTTTTCCTTTAATTGGGTTTTCTACTGATATCTCCATGTCTTCCCATCCTGTCCAGTCAGCATAGCAGTCCGTTAAGGTTGGATACACTCCCACTTGTTCCCTGCCCACCATTGGCTCGTTGTAGTTAGGTGGTGGACAGTAGATCGGCGGTGGTCTTTCTATTTCTTTCTCCTCTCCACTCCGCTCTTCTTCCTTTTTTATCGCTCGTTTCACCGCTTCTTCCACTTCTCTGACCTTCTTCCCTTCTCTCATGAACCATTCCAGGATCTCTAATCGCCTATACTTCTTTCCTCTGGATTTATCATCATCTTTGCTTGGTTTCCAGTGTCTTAGCATTTCTCTCTGATCTCATTTCTTCTGAGCAGGCCTTTTCATCAAATGTTCCTTCCACCGGCCACTGCCATGTCCCCTGAGTCCTGTCATGCCATTTTCTCATACACTTCCTGACATACTTCTCGTCAGGTTTGTGTTGCGCTATTATGATGTCAACTGGTGTAGGCTGTCTCCTCCCTTCACTCATGATGCACCCCTGTTGTGCCCTATATGTGCTACTTCTCTCTCCTGGATTCCTGTTGCCTTCTGACCACGTCAGTGCGACGCTGATTTGTTTCACTGTCAAGCTCGGCCTTACTGGATTCTTTCTTATCTTCTCACCGAGCGCGTTGATCTTATCAATCAGCACTGACGTTGCAAAACCTCTTTCCCAATGTACGAGTCGCAGTTCTACTGTCACAGTTGCTGTCAATCCCGAACAATAATTGTACTGGCTTGGTCTGGGCTGGAATAACTCTGGCAGGGGTTCGTCGTCCTCCTTATATGGGTCACTGATGAAGTCAAATATTGGGATGGCTACACTGCTGGGCTCAGGAACGTCAACTAGTGCTCTCAATATAGGACTCAACAACTTGGGCCTCCAAATCTTCCTCAAGGCTTTGTACCAGTCTAAGTCAGGGAAAGTTCTCTGTAAAGTGTACAGCCCGTCAAACTTCGTCAGGGCCCACAATTTATCCCTAATCAAATCCTCTGGCTGCCAGTGCTCTACTCCTTCTCTATCTTTATATGTTCGTTCATCCCAGAAGTGTGTGCGTATTCCCCTTGTTTCTATCTCTAAGTCTTGGCGAAAGGCCATACAGCTGAAGAAAACAGTAGTGCGCATGCAGTATATGGTGTCAGTATAATCAATACTTCAGTAAGGGTAATGTTGTATTATCTGGGTCACACTTTTTACAATTCACTGAGTGGCCCAATAGAATGCAGACCCAAGTTTTAGGTGGATTTTTCCTGAGTATTCCCTTCTGATTGCACAATATCCATCCCTCGCTAAGCCTGCTTTCAGCCACTTTTGATTTCGTCCCAAGTCCACAAACCATGTCTCTAGCCGCTGAACTCCTCAGCCTGTTCATATGTACAACTCTTTTCCCTCACTTGTTCTGTATGAATGACCTCTTGGGGTCATAGGCCACATTAAATTGACCCTAACCAGGAGTTTCCCAGCTTCCTTCCTCAACAACTCTAGTGCTGCCTCCGCGAACTCCCTTTCAAACCTATTTGGAAACCTATAGCCAATTCGCTTGAATGGTAGTGGACTGCTAAGACTTAGCTCTAATCCGCGAGTTTTTGCTCTTTCTGTGATAATATTGGGAATTTCCTCACTTAGTTCCTCCGGAACGGTGAAGTAAGCACTCACACGGTGTCGTCCCGTGTAGGCGGATACAAACACTTCCACCATTCAGGAGCAGTAGTGTCCTTCGGTGTGCTACATCTTCACATGGACCCCATGGATGTCAAACCACACTTTCACGTCAGTAGAGGGTGGAACAATTATACGAGCGACAGATACACGTATTCATCCAATTCAATGAGTGCACAACAAATTGAGATGAAACATTAGCTCACACTTGGCACTAGGTCCTCACTTACGGTATGTGGATGCCCGCTTCACTATAAGATTTATTCTAAAGGCTATTCTGGTCCACACCACACTACCCTTACTTTTCCTTCATTTCTCACGTAGTGCACCTCTAAAACATATATATCAAACCTTAGTATGATTGCATCCATGCACGGTGATTCCTTTACTCTCACAAAGACTTCTGTCTTATTTTCCCACTCTGTTGCAGTTTCTTTTCGACTTCAGCCCTACCATCCCCACCTGTTTCATATATCACATTCCATATCAATGTGCATGCATGTACACACTGGTTTTCCCATACTCTCACAGTAATAGTGTTAGTAGACATAAGGTTAATACAGTGCTATTTACAGTGCGCACATCCAATCGCCATTTATTTTCCTCATGCACTCACACTCACGCAGCCCCACGCACTCAACACACCCACACGCTGCAAGCAATACAATCAGGACAGACAACAGACAAAGACAGACAGCAGGCCTCTCTCCTTATTCTTTGTTTTTTTCTTTATTTTCCTACCGCCTGGATCCAGGACTTTTCTATTTAGCGCTTTTTCTCTTCATATTCTCTTTATCTCTTATTTCTCTTACACCTAGATCCGGGATTTTTCACTATATTTCTCTTTTCTTCTCTCATTTCCTTTCACTACCACCCGGATCCAGGAATTTTTACTCTTCTCTTTTATCACCTGCTACTTGACACTTATTTTTCTTTTTCCAGTGACGGTGTTCACGTTCACAGAACTTACTATTCTGCTACTAAACGCTCCGTTTGTGTCCAAATAAGGTCTTTTTCACAGGAATTTCTCTCATACCACCTGGAACCCACCAGGACTTTCGATCATACAGGCCTTTACACATTCATACATCTGATATCATCTAGTCTTTTCAATACAAAGCATGCAACTTATCATGTCACTCTATGTGGTTTTAACTTACACTCACTCTGCCTCTCTGCCTCAATAGGTTGGAGCAGAGCTGATCCGACCCTGGGCCGAGCGCCTCCGCCTCCCCAGACCACACACAACTAATGCAGAAATTCGGTTAAACAGGCTTCTGCCTTACATCTGTCCTAGTTGGATCCCGTGTCTGGTCCGTGGGCGGCGGCCGCAGCCTCAGGTCCCAGGTCTGGGGCTCTGCTGTTCTCTCTGTGCCAATCTCGTTTTCTTTGATATCACGTCGGGGTCACCAAAACAATGTGGAATAAAAATTCTACTGTACTCACTACTAAAATCTGACTCCAGCTCCACACTGACCCAACTGCTCAGTCTGAGTGAGACTCACAGTTAGTAAGGCCACCAAACTAAATGAGCCAATCAAGCAGACTAGATGAGTGCAGATAAGAGATTTTATTTTGTAATCAGCGCTGACACAAGAATTGAGATGCTCACACATGAACGTCCCAACAACCTCTCCCTGGGGAACTCCAACTATAGCCTTTATATACATTTCCCTTATCTTCCCAATGCAACACGTCACTGGTTCTTTGCCTAGACAATCCCACCCATCTTTCTTTTTTGGACCTTTTAGGTTCTTTTTTTACACCATTATCTTTGAATTTACAACTTTTCGAATACCATTATAATTAAACTTCCCTAAATCATTATATTAAAAATTGGGCGTTTCCGCCCCCACCAGTGGGATTGTCTTCGGCCTCACTCTCACCAACACCTCATTCATCTTGTCTTCAGGAGACAGCATGGGTAAGTTCTCAGTCCTTCAGGGGCCAACACCCTTTCTTTTATTTTTCTACATTACACTCTACGCTTCACGGCTTTTCTGATTTATCCACTGTCTTCTACGTATGTACTCTAGATATTTTGCCTGGTACCATCATTTCCATCCAGCACGCGCTGCACTTACTTCATGATGAGATCACTGCCGCTCAAGGTACCAGTGGAGCGAAGATTGACCATAATAATCTAGGGTACGTCTCTGCCATTGATTGGTCCAAGTTTGGAAAGCCTGGTACCGCAGAGAAAGCCTGCCAGACTGACATCATTGATACAACTATTTGTTCTTCAAAGCCCTTGCAGCCTGTGTGCAAGGCCCGTGACAGGCCAACATGCCGTGTTAAACCTTATATTGTTCTTAAGCTCAAACGACCTAACGAATAAACCTTACCTGAGAACTCACTCCTGCTGTCCCCTGATTATTTCACACTACATCAAACACACACCTCATACATATATCCTCATTTACAAAATTATCTCCCACAAAATCACCTTTCTGCAGGTGAGAACTTAACACATTTTCACTACCTTGAATCATTTCATTTACGTGTATTAGATTGAATGTCATTAATAATATTAATATTAGAATAATATAATTAGAAAGAATATCTTGTTCTATTTACTTATAGATGGAAACAGATATATAAAGTTTAATTTGATACATTTAATTACAGAACAAGGTCAGACTATACATATCTGGCAGTAGTGTCTAGGAAATCGAGATCAATCAGCATTAGGTATTTTCATTATGTCTCACAGAACATTGTTTTAAGATGAAATGTATAACTCGGAATACTAATAGAATCTTTTTCCTATGATGTCTTAGACAACAGCATAGTGATTATTTCAGATGACAAGTGTCTTGAAACACCGGCGCAAGGCTTAAGAACAACAGAACGATCTGACTCCGACCAAAGGCCTACCGCTTTAGTACATCCGTGGCCTAAACCAATTCCTCGAATTGCGGGTAAGTCATGACATAAAATGTGAATATTCTAAAAATGTAACCAACCCATTCAAGGATTGTAAAAGCTCAGCATATGGACAAGTATGTTTCTATTGATAAAGCATAGAATTTATAAGTTTATCTCCTGAAGGTTCCAAAGTAACCCCACAGACTCTCTTGGAATCAAATTAAGCACAGAATCAAGTAAGTCTTTCACATTTTTCTTTCACAAATTAGGAAAAGTGTGAAAATGTGAAGTTATTTTTTAAATTGTGAAAAATGTGTATGGTAGCTACCCTAAATTTATAACATTTTATTTATGTAGTCACTAAAGGAGATAACAATTACCAATGGTACTGACATAAATTAATCCAGTTAGTCGTTGAAACAAGTAAGCCTTTTATGCACCTTATGAAAAGTTTTTTAAAACTGTAAAATTATTGCACAGGAAAATAACAGTGTGTGACTGAAGGGGCCAGGAGAACCTACTTTGGCTCTGGAATCAAACTTATTGTTGAGACAAGTAAGTGGCTAACAAATTTTGAGAGAAACATATTCTTACATGCTTGGGTATGTGCAAGTGCTGACATTGAACAAATTATAAATATATATATTCAGTTTGAATTTTCCCTAAAGCATCACCACACAAAGATTATAGTTGGCAGAAAAGCAATATATCAAACAATGTCTATCAATTTAGATAATCTTTCTAAACCTTCTGATGTTTTTGTGAAATTTGACTCTGTTTTCGTTAGTTAGCTAGTACTGGCATGTAACACTGGCATATTGTCATGCTCAAAAATACATACAGTAAAATAATACAACTTTTACTTACAGTTCCATGAAGCAATCAGTATTACAAAATAAAATAAAAAATTGATGAATATTGCTTTAGAAGAGAGAATTTTTGCTTAGGAAAATAACAGTGTGTGACTGAACGGGCCAGGAGAATCTACTTTGGCTCTGGAATCAAACCTATTGTTGAGACAAGTAAGTGACTGACAAATATTAGGAAAAATATTTAGCATTTTTAAGATTGACCTCCAGTTTTAACAATAATGTTAAAAACTCTAAAACTAGTCTTTCAAATTGGGATTCATGTATTGTTGTTCACAATACCTACATAAAAATCTAGCTGCTAGATGTTGCACATAAAATTACACAAAAATGTAAGAGTATATAAAGTAAAGGTAAGGCAAAATGCTGAAGTGGATCAATAATAATAATTTTAAAAGATAAATTTCTTATGTAAGAATGTTTTTGCTCCTGGTCCATATAATGTGTGACTGCCGGATATAAGATATTTGGCAAAACACACTACTGACAGTTAAAACAAGTAAGTTACTAAAAATAAATATTGTATAGTTTACAGTTATATCTTACTTAAAACTTTTATTACAAATGATTCAAAAAGAAAAAAATATCAATTCCACTGAATCTGATGTCTCTCAAAATTCAATTAAATAATTCTTAAAATGCCTTTAAAATGATTTATTCTGCTAAAACACACAACAAGAATTTAGGAATTATTGGAAATATTTGAGATCACACTTCTTGCTCTGGGTTTGTACAGTGTGTGTGACTAGCTCTGATAATTGGAAAATATATTTTGGTTCAGGAACAAAATTGATTGTTAAAACAGGTGAGTGTCACAGGCACGCCGGACCCAACCCCCTCGCCAGCACACTCGCTCTCCCGAGTACTGATCTAGTTCACCTCCACTCCCCTATTTAAGAGCACTCTCTCCACCGCTTCCCTATCTGGTCTCGTTTAGACACCGACTTCATATCGCGCTGACATTTGTTAGCATTATAGCTACCGCTATTCCCCTGTTTTGCCCGACTACTACCTTCTCCTCCTTTTTCTCCTCCACGATCGGTTCTCTTCCCAACTCCACTCACCTCCGTGCACGGCATCATCTCCCTCTAGCTCCGGCTCACAGTCTCCTCCGAAAAGCTGAGTATTCTCCACTCTCCCTCTTTCCACCCGCTTTCAGTTTTCGGTTCTTAATAAACATACCCCTTCTGGGGTTTAAATACTCCATTGCCTGTTCTTCTCTGGTGTTTTGTGACAGTAAGTAAACTCCAGAAAGTTCTTGTACGTGACAGGTCTATAAAAAATACTTAAAATGTTTAATTATTATTATTATTATTATTATTATTATTATTTTGTATTATGATATTAGATATGCTGGCCAACATTTATGACAAAATGATCTGAAATGTGCTAAAAATTTGTAAAATTCATTTGTAGAAGTTCTAGAAGAATGCTAGAAGATATTGTTTGGTAATGGTCATTGTTTATATACCATTACACAATTAAATTGAGAAATGTAATCTTTGGGGAAAAAATTATGCAAGTTAATGGTAATCGTTTTAATGGAATTTATGTATAATGATGCAATGCTTAACAAGACATCACTAGAGTACCTAAATAACTTAGTTTGCACTGATTTTATAAAACTGGATACCATTTGAATGTGAGCTCAACTTTGAAAAACTGTGTTTATATCAAACTCTTTGAAGGGGTCGTAAACCATCAACACCCACAATCTCACACACACACACACAACACCCCTGTACGTGACACACTTGCGCACATAAGCATATGAAAAAAGTATGTTTCTATTGATTAAACATAGAAGTTGTACGTTTATCTCCTGAAGGTTACATAATGCAGCGTTCCCAGACCCACACACATACACCCCCCTTAACCCATATCTTGACACACACACAAAGTTTATCTCCTGAAAGGGTTCGTAAACCTTTATTACCCCCGCAATCATATGGACAAGTATGTTTCTATTGATAAAACATAGAAGTTATAAGTTTATCTCCTGAAGGTTACGTATTCCATAGTCACCCCACAATCACCCACACACATACAACCCCTTAACCCTTACCTTGACACACACAAGCATATGGACAAGTATGTTTCTATTGATAAAGCATAGAATTTATACGTTTATCTCCTGCAGGTTCCATAGTCATCCCACAGACTCTCTTGGAATCAAATTAAGCACAGAATCAAGTAAGTCGTTCACATTTTTCTTTCACAAATTAGGAAAAGAGTGTAAAAATGAAGTTAATTTTTTTTTAAATTGTGAAGTGTGTATGGTAGCTACCCCAAATTTATAACATTTTATTTATGTGGCCACTAAAGGAGATTAACAAAATAAAAATTACCAATGGTACTGACAAATTAAATCTAGTATGATATAAACTGTATGATGCAATAAGAATATATCTTTTGGTGAAAAATGCTGGATATTCAGTCAGAATAATCTACATTCTGGATAACAATAATTAGAAAACAAAACAAAAAAAATGAATAGCTAACATCTATCGAAGGTCAATCTTTTGAAAACACTGAAGTGTAGCATTACCTTTGGCCTCGGGTTATTGTTAGAGAAATGGTGTTTGTGCATGATGTCCTGTTGCGGATAACCTGACATCCCATCCAAGGTGTATTCCAGTTTTCCATGATGCTGACCAGTTTAAAGCAGTTGAATGGATAAAAACATCAAACTAGTGTATGTAACTGTTAGTAGCCTGCATGTTTTTGTGTGGCTGTATAAGAGTGTGTGACTAACACACACAAGCTATTATTTGGGAAAGCAATAAAGCTCACAGCACTATCAGGTAATGTTTTAATTGTATTACTTATTTTAGATAAGTAACCATGTCTATTATACAGATAGGCAACATTCATTGTACAATTTGAGCCAGCATTTATTTGATACATTGTCTGAGGTAGAAGTTTTTTGTTAGATAATTTCACAATGTGTGACTACTGGAGGTGGATAGAAGCTCGTCTTTGGCAAAGGTACCAAGATGGTAACTCAAACAAGTATGTTTGCATTATTACTTTACTAGTTATGTAGTATCTTTTTATTAAATGTATTCAGTACATTTATTGTAAAAATGCTTAAATATTCTAAAGACCTTGGATAATTCTTGTCTTGATGTGAGTAATGGTATATTTAGGTTTAAGGGAAGGTAATGTCCATTAAATAGACATAAAAAGACAAAGTTCAATAACTATAAACATCAAGACATGAAGTTTGCCTTGTACTGCCTGTGATTGCTTAATAGAATTCAGTCCGTGCAGCAGAAGTATATTTTTGTTGGAGGCTTCACTAGTGTGTGACTAATGGGCAACAAATTGTTTGTAAAAAATTTTTTTACAAACTTACTGAAACAATTTAAACTTTAAAATGATATTAACAGGGGAAAAATTACCTGAATATACAGTAAGCTTAGTTCCTTGTCCAAATACTATTTTCCATCCTCCCACTCCTGAATTAGTCTCGCTCAGTGATAGTCACACACTTCTCGGAGGAGCTAAATGCCTGACTCCAAACATTTCAATAACTACAAAATTATCTTTTTTATTTAAGATTTTGGTGTGTAGACTACAAATGCAACCAATTTGTTGAGGTGCGATCAATTGCAAGTCAATTCTATGTCTAAAATCCATTTCAGTGAACAGAAAATACAGCTCATGATCTCAAAATTTATAGAAATGTAAAGAGACACAAGCATTACAGTTCAACTCAATTTCACCCAATTGGATTTTTAAACTTGAACTTACTTGAATAAACAGTAACCTTGGTTCCTTTACCGAAAACAAACTTGTTGGAGTACAACACAAACTGATATCAGCCTAGTCAATTATTTTACAACTACAAGAGGTTGTAGGATTTTGTGTGAGGTTATAGTATTTTGAGTTAGGTTAGATTATTTTAGTACTTGGTGTTGTGTCAAATGTTCAGTTGTGTTTTGACGTATTTAGTGTTTTACAATTAGATGATAAACAAGGTCAGGTCTGATAATGTTACAAATACAATAGTATGTAAAAAAAAGTATGACAATCAATTTAAAATAAATTAAACCATACAACCTGAATTTACTATCAGCTTTGTTCCTTTTACAAACATAATTTGTCGCCCATTAGTCACACACTAGAGAAGCCTCCAACAAAAATATACTTCTGCTGCACGGACTGAATTCTATTAAGCAATCACAGGCAGTACAAGGCAAACTTCATGTCTTGATGTTTATAGTTATTGAACTTTGTCTTTTTATGTCTATTTAATGGACATTACCTTCCCTTAAACCTAAATATACCATTACTCACATCAAGACAAGAATTATCCAAGGTCTTTAGAATATTTAAGCATTTTTACAATAAATGTACTGAATACATTTAATAAAAAGATACTACATAACTAGTAAAGTAATAATGCAAACATACTTGTTTGAGTTACCATCTTGGTACCTTTGCCAAAGACGAGCTTCTATCCACCTCCAGTAGTCACACATTGTGAAATTATCTAACAAAAAACTTCTACCTCAGACAATGTATCAAATAAATGCTGGCTCAAATTGTACAATGAATGTTGCCTATCTGTATAATAGACATGGTTACTTATCTAAAATAAGTAATACAATTAAAACATTACCTGATAGTGCTGTGAGCTTTATTGCTTTCCCAAATAATAGCTTGTGTGTGTTAGTCACACACTCTTATACAGCCACACAAAAACATGCAGGCTACTAACAGTTACATACACTAGTTTGATGTTTTTATCCATTCAACTGCTTTAAACTGGTCAGCATCATGGAAAACTGGAATACACCTTGGATGGGATGTCAGGTTATCCGCAACAGGACATCATGCACAAACACCATTTCTCTAACAATAACCCGAGGCCAAAGGTAATGCTACACTTCAGTGTTTTCAAAAGATTGACCTTCGATAGATGTTAGCTATTCATTTTTTTTGTTTTGTTTTCTAATTATTGTTATCCAGAATGTAGATTATTCTGACTGAATATTCAGCATTTTTCACCAAAAGATATATTCTTATTGCATCATACAGTTTATATCATACTAGATTTAATTTGTCAGTACCATTGGTAATTTTTATTTTGTTAATCTCCTTTAGTGGCCACATAAATAAAATGTTATAAATTTGGGGTAGCTACCATACACACTTCACAATTTAAAAAAAAATTAACTTCATTTTTACACTCTTTTCCTAATTTGTGAAAGAAAAATGTGAACGACTTACTTGATTCTGTGCTTAATTTGATTCCAAGAGAGTCTGTGGGATGACTATGGAACCTGCAGGAGATAAACGTATAAATTCTATGCTTTATCAATAGAAACATACTTGTCCATATGCTTGTGTGTGTCAAGGTAAGGGTTAAGGGGTTGTATGTGTGTGGGTGATTGTGGGGTGACTATGGAATACGTAACCTTCAGGAGATAAACTTATAACTTCTATGTTTTATCAATAGAAACATACTTGTCCATATGATTGCGGGGGTAATAAAGGTTTACGAACCCTTTCAGGAGATAAACTTTGTGTGTGTGTCAAGATATGGGTTAAGGGGGGTGTATGTGTGTGGGTCTGGGAACGCTGCATTATGTAACCTTCAGGAGATAAACGTACAACTTCTATGTTTAATCAATAGAAACATACTTTTTTCATATGCTTATGTGCGCAAGTGTGTCACGTACAGGGGTGTTGTGTGTGTGTGTGTGAGATTGTGGGTGTTGATGGTTTACGACCCCTTCAAAGAGTTTGATATAAACACAGTTTTTCAAAGTTGAGCTCACATTCAAATGGTATCCAGTTTTATAAAATCAGTGCAAACTAAGTTATTTAGGTACTCTAGTGATGTCTTGTTAAGCATTGCATCATTATACATAAATTCCATTAAAACGATTACCATTAACTTGCATAATTTTTTCCCCAAAGATTACATTTCTCAATTTAATTGTGTAATGGTATATAAACAATGACCATTACCAAACAATATCTTCTAGCGTTCTTCTAGAACTTCTACAAATGAATTTTTACAAATTTTTAGCACATTTCAGATCATTTTGTCATAAATGTTGGCCAGCATATCTAATATCATAATACAAAATAATAATAATAATAATAATAATAATAATAATAATAATAATAATAATTAAACATTTTAAGTATTTTTTATAGACCTGTCACGTACAAGAACTTTCTGGAGTTTACTTACTGTCACAAAACACCAGAGAAGAACAGGCAATGGAGTATTTAAACCCCAGAAGGGGTATGTTTATTAAGAACCGAAAACTGAAAGCGGGTGGAAAGAGGGAGAGTGGAGAATACTCAGCTTTTCGGAGGAGACTGTGAGCCGGAGCTAGAGGGAGATGATGCCGTGCACGGAGGTGAGTGGAGTTGGGAAGAGAACCGATCGTGGAGGAGAAAAAGGAGGAGAAGGTAGTAGTCGGGCAAAACAGGGGAATAGCGGTAGCTATAATGCTAACAAATGTCAGCGCGATATGAAGTCGGTGTCTAAACGAGACCAGATAGGGAAGCGGTGGAGAGAGTGCTCTTAAATAGGGGAGTGGAGGTGAACTAGATCAGTACTCGGGAGAGCGAGTGTGCTGGCGAGGGGGTTGGGTCCGGCGTGCCTGTGACACTCACCTGTTTTAACAATCAATTTTGTTCCTGAACCAAAATATATTTTCCAATTATCAGAGCTAGTCACACACACTGTACAAACCCAGAGCAAGAAGTGTGATCTCAAATATTTCCAATAATTCCTAAATTCTTGTTGTGTGTTTTAGCAGAATAAATCATTTTAAAGGCATTTTAAGAATTATTTAATTGAATTTTGAGAGACATCAGATTCAGTGGAATTGATATTTTTTTCTTTTTGAATCATTTGTAATAAAAGTTTTAAGTAAGATATAACTGTAAACTATACAATATTTATTTTTAGTAACTTACTTGTTTTAACTGTCAGTAGTGTGTTTTGCCAAATATCTTATATCCGGCAGTCACACATTATATGGACCAGGAGCAAAAACATTCTTACATAAGAAATTTATCTTTTAAAATTATTATTATTGATCCACTTCAGCATTTTGCCTTACCTTTACTTTATATACTCTTACATTTTTGTGTAATTTTATGTGCAACATCTAGCAGCTAGATTTTTATGTAGGTATTGTGAACAACAATACATGAATCCCAATTTGAAAGACTAGTTTTAGAGTTTTTAACATTATTGTTAAAACTGGAGGTCAATCTTAAAAATGCTAAATATTTTTCCTAATATTTGTCAGTCACTTACTTGTCTCAACAATAGGTTTGATTCCAGAGCCAAAGTAGATTCTCCTGGCCCGTTCAGTCACACACTGTTATTTTCCTAAGCAAAAATTCTCTCTTCTAAAGCAATATTCATCAATTTTTTATTTTATTTTGTAATACTGATTGCTTCATGGAACTGTAAGTAAAAGTTGTATTATTTTACTGTATGTATTTTTGAGCATGACAATATGCCAGTGTTACATGCCAGTACTAGCTAACTAACGAAAACAGAGTCAAATTTCACAAAAACATCAGAAGGTTTAGAAAGATTATCTAAATTGATAGACATTGTTTGATATATTGCTTTTCTGCCAACTATAATCTTTGTGTGGTGATGCTTTAGGGAAAATTCAAACTGAATATATATATTTATAATTTGTTCAATGTCAGCACTTGCACATACCCAAGCATGTAAGAATATGTTTCTCTCAAAATTTGTTAGCCACTTACTTGTCTCAACAATAAGTTTGATTCCAGAGCCAAAGTAGGTTCTCCTGGCCCCTTCAGTCACACACTGTTATTTTCCTGTGCAATAATTTTACAGTTTTAAAAAACTTTTCATAAGGTGCATAAAAGGCTTACTTGTTTCAACGACTAACTGGATTAATTTATGTCAGTACCATTGGTAATTGTTATCTCCTTTAGTGACTACATAAATAAAATGTTATAAATTTAGGGTAGCTACCATACACATTTTTCACAATTTAAAAAATAACTTCACATTTTCACACTTTTCCTAATTTGTGAAAGAAAAATGTGAAAGACTTACTTGATTCTGTGCTTAATTTGATTCCAAGAGAGTCTGTGGGGTTACTTTGGAACCTTCAGGAGATAAACTTATAAATTCTATGCTTTATCAATAGAAACATACTTGTCCATATGCTGAGCTTTTACAATCCTTGAATGGGTTGGTTACATTTTTAGAATATTCACATTTTATGTCATGACTTACCCGCAATTCGAGGAATTGGTTTAGGCCACGGATGTACTAAAGCGGTAGGCCTTTGTTCGGAGTCAGATCGTTCTGTTGTTCTTAAGCCTTGCGCCGGTGTTTCAAGACACTTGTCATCTGAAATAATCACTATGCTGTTGTCTAAGACATCATAGGAAAAAGATTCTATTAGTATTCCGAGTTATACATTTCATCTTAAAACAATGTTCTGTGAGACATAATGAAAATACCTAATGCTGATTGATCTCGATTTCCTAGACACTACTGCCAGATATGTATAGTCTGACCTTGTTCTGTAATTAAATGTATCAAATTAAACTTTATATATCTGTTTCCATCTATAAGTAAATAGAACAAGATATTCTTTCTAATTATATTATTCTAATATTAATATTATTAATGACATTCAATCTAATACACGTAAATGAAATGATTCAAGGTAGTGAAAATGTGTTAAGTTCTCACCTGCAGAAAGGTGATTTCTAAAAGTTAGATTGGAGAGCGTAGAAGTTCTGTACCCTGTCAGATCCTCTAAGTTGTGAAACCACTTGGGAGACCCAACGATTTATAAAACATTTTTTTAAAATAATAACTTCAAATAATCAATAGACTAAAAACAAATTAAACTTTATTTATAAACATTTTTAAAAATAATAATTTCAAATAATCAATAGACTAAAAACAAATTAAACTTTATTTTTATAAAACATTTTTTAAAATAATAATTTCAAATAATCAATAGACTAAAAACAAATTAAACTTTATTCATGAACATTTTTAAAATAATAATTTCAAATAATCAATAGACTAAAAACAAATTAAACTTTATTTTTTATAAAACATTTTTAAAATAATAATTTCAAATAATCAATAGACTAAAACAAATTAAACTTTATTTTTTATAAACATTGGGTTTGTGCACGTGTGTGTGTGTGTCAAGGTAAGGGTTAAGGGGTTGTATGTGTGTGGGCGATTGTGGGGTGACTATGGAATACGTAACCTTCAGGAGATAAACTTATAACGTCTATGTTTTATCAGTAGAAACATACTTGTCCATATGTTTATGTGCGTAGGTGTGTCACGTACTGACGGTTTGTGCACGTGTGTGTGTGTGTGTGTGAGATTAAGATTCTGATGACTAAGGGAATATGTAACACCACCCCATCAATCAACCTCATCGGATGAAAGGGGGGCGGGATATTGTGACGGATACGTTTTTCTGATTGGTTGAGAAGGAGGCGGGATAATGTGACGGATACGGTTTTCTGATTGGTTGAAAAGGGGCGGGACATTGTGACATGGACGATTCTGATTGGTTGAAAGGGGGCGGGACAATGTGACGTGGACGATTCTGATTGGCTGCCAGACCTGTCAAAATCTTTTTGATGGAATATACACCATAAATCTCTCTCTTATGAAATGTGATTGTTTACTTTAAAATGACAAAATTCATAAGAAGCATAGGAAAGTCATAAAAATTATGAATTTTGATATGAAATATGATTTTTTTCATTGTGGAATAAAAATTCTGTTCTACTCTCTAACACTACTTCACTACAAAATCTGACTCCAGTTCCACACTGCTCAGTCTGAGTGAGACTCTAACTAATTAAGACTCTTAACCAAATAAGACAAATCATGCAGACTAGATGAATGCAAATATGAGATTTTATTTGCAATCAGCGCTGATACAAGAATTGAGATGCTCACACATGAATGTCCCATCAACCTCTAAATGGGGTTCTCCAACCACAGTCTTTATATACATTCATCTCTCCAAATGCAACACGTCACCAGTCCTTCGCTGAGATAATCCCACCTATTTTTCTATTTTGGAATTTTAGGTTCTTTTTTGACACCATTATCTTTGAATTTACAACTTTTCGAATACCATTATAATTAAACTTTCTCGAATTATTATATTAAAAATGTGGGCGTCTCCGCCCCCACCAGTGGGATTTTCTTCAGCTTCACTCTCTCAGGTGACTCATTCATCCACAGTGAAATGAAATGGAAATTCATTGAATTGAAATGAAATGAAATTTCAAATTTCATGAAATGAAGTGGACAGCATGGGTAAGTTCTCAGTTCTACAGGGGCCTACCCCCATCTTTATTCTTTATCATTATGTTTTACACTTCACTGCTTTCTCATTTATCTTTTCTCTTCTGCATATTTGATCTAGGTATTTCACCTGGTACCGCCATTGCTGTTCAACACACTCTGCGTTTGCTTCATGATGAGATCATTGCCTCTCAAGGTACCAGTGGGGTGAAGATAGGTCATGATGACCTGGAGTGCAGCTCTGATATTGATTGGTCCAAATTTGGCAAGCCTGTTACTGCTGACAAAGCCTGCCAGACTGACATCATTGATACAGCTGCTCATTCTCTAAAGCCCTTGCAGACTGAATGCAAGGCCAGCGACCGAGCCACATGTCAAACCCTATATTGTTCTTAAAATCAAAGGATCTAATGAATAAACTTTACCTGAAAACTCAATCATGCTGTCCAATGGTTATTTTACACAACATCAAACACACGCTTCATACATATACACTTCAAAATATAAAATTATCTCCCACATTCCCCCCTTTTGTGACTGAAGTCACAACACATTCAACTTGTCCAGACGCTGAGAGTATGCATACGTTTATATGTAATCGATCAACATAAGGGTTATGTAATTGTATGATTCGTTTCAATGGTTAATACAATCAATTTGCTAATAATAATAATAATAATTGCATTGGTTATATATACCTTGAATATAGACAGAATGTATTAAGTACTCCGTGCAGGTAACATTGCGTTGGTTCTTTTCAATCACATTCTTATCAGTTCCATTTGCTCCCTTAATCCAGTCAGTCAATTTTATACTTACCTGGACCCCTGCCCTACGTGCCAGGTGTTCACCTGGTTTTTATGCATCACACGTTGTTTCCCATTTTGTTCACGGTGACCAGCAGCACGACCGTGCCTGCTTTAGGTTGTCCCACCTCGTGAGATCTTACCTGTCTTTGGCTATCCAGCCTTCCTCTCTGGTCACTGGCTGCACCCTTTGTTTTTCAGGTGGCAGCTTTCTTCGCTCAACACCTCTGACTCTGGTGTGGCTTTGTTTTGATGGGTTGCCTCCTCTTGGATCTTCGGTAGGGCATTAGCGGGGTCTTTGTCACGAGCCAAATTAGAACCTCAGTCATTCTGGAGATCTAGCATCTACTTAAATCAATTGTCTTACCTGCAGAGAGCTTCAAGCATGCACACATTAAACTCAAACTAACTCTATTCTATAAATATCCAGTGATTTTCTCTACTCGTACCCATATAATCAATTACTCAAGCAATTATCATGTTCCCTTTAACCAAAAATCAGTAGTCGCTATTGATGTAAGTAAACAATCAATTAATCAGTAGTCATTACAAGACTCTTAAGTGATCAGAATCATTCAGCACACAACATAGGAATTGATTGCATAAGAAAGTGATTATGTTCTTTCAGTAGTATAGTCAAAAAACACACATAAATGATAACAGTGATCATGCATAAATAGAGGTGACTCAAACCATTTTTTTTTTGAATACAATATAATATGACACAGATATAATATGACCAATGTCCTTTATATGAAGTTCCCCGTTGTTCTTCTGCCCATGTGACTTTGCGCCACGTAGAGGGACCGTAGGAGGACCAAGGAGAGGTTACTAGCACATCACTTAGTCCCCGCTCGACGATTGAACTGGCAAGGATCTCAGCACATCCATCGTACGTCTAGAAACATTGGTCCACAACACATCCTCTCCTAACTTTACCGTAATAACCTCCACCCTCTTTCTAAGAGGTACGCCTATCCATATGCCATATTTCCTTTTTCTTCTATATGCAAGATTAAGTGAACGTTCTACACTGTAATGTACATGTTCTACCACAATAGGTAACTGAACTGTCTGTCTCGGGGTGTATGCATGTGTTTGTATCTCAGTGATGTACATCCTGTCTGCATAAATCTCCCTTACTGACGTACGACTGTCTATAAAAGGGTACTCTAATAGACCTGAATTTGGCTCACACTCACCTAACTCATTTTTCAACAACCTCCCCCATAGGTGCCTCCATATGTGTCTCCAACTCCTCTCCATCATGCAGCCATTTTTATTAAGTCCATTTCATCAATGCTATCGTCTGGTTTGAATGGGGGTTCAATCTCGTGTGTCATCTGAACATATTGACCAAACAATGTTCGTGTCATTTGTGTGATCATGGAACGTAGTAGTGGAATAACACAACACAACAGAACCACAAGTATCAGCAGAACAACTCCCACAATTGTCCCTAGTCTAAGTATGATGGCCCTCCAATTTGAAGAAAACAACCAAGAAAACCAGTTGTTTGACGGTTTATATGTGTTCACTACGTGTTCTTCTCTAAGATCTTTCATCTGCCTTAGTACCTTACTCAGGTTACCTTCCGGTCCAGTATGCATTGGAATGTAAGTACAACATTGGTCTCCAAACATAGTGCACACTCCCTCATCAGGGGCTCTCATAGTGTCCAAGATTAACCTGTTCTGTAAGGCCATGGTAGATGTTGCATGTAATTGTTCTTGAATCAAGTCCAACGCTTGTATCGTATAGTTCATGAAACGCTGCTGATTATACCAAATGTAATTAATCCATCTCACGTTTTTCCCAATCTGTGCCCATGGCAAAAAGAAAGTCAATGCTCCTGCTCCCAATCGACCCATTGCAACATGTTCATTGGGGACTCCCACCGGAATCCCTCTCCAATCTACATAAACCCCATTGCTCTTGTCAATTGTCCCACGGCACGTTTAACTCGCCAACCTGTCACGGTTATCTCTTTTTCTTGTAGCACAGTTAGTTTTCCTGTCAGCACCACTGTTGCACAGCATCCTGCCCATCCAGGTGGCAGGGTCTGTCTGGCAACTCCATGTCCACAGTACCAGAAGACATCAGCTAGTGGCCTAATCTCATTAGACAAATTGGGCTGTTTCAGGTCAATATAGTCCACCTTCCTTTGTCTCCACACATTGATTTTCAGTCCTTTCGTATCTGCTGACTTGTCACAGTCCTTGGAAATGTTGCCGACAAACACTTGTGACCCATTAGAACATAAACAAAACGGGTATCTTTGTCTTTTGAGAGCACTTACTCTGGTGGGTGGATGTCCCTCTGTCCCAATTTCTACATATTCGCAAGTGCTGTTCTTCTTCAGCCAAACTTCTTCAGTTTGGCTGAACCATAAGTGCACGAGATAGAGTGCATAAGACAAACGAATGGGCATAAGTGGCGTTAGTTGTGTTTGTTACTGTTACAGCCTTCTGGTCCCCTCATCGGTATAACTGGGAGCTCGCAGTGTTCTGTCATGGCACACTATACATGAGGTGTTTGCTACTTCGTGTACCATGTAACTCAAGTTGTTTGTCCACAATTCCTGGTCTAATCTGTTCACAAGGCTCATCGACTGTGCAGTGTCTCTATGCAGTCTGGGCTGCAATGTTGCTGAGTGCTCACCATTGTCTGTTCTTTCAGTCTCATCAAAAACTCGTAGAAGTGTATATATCCACAACCCTATACACATCAGTGCTATTATTACAAGTACCAGCAAACCCCAGTCTAGTTTGGGTCACATTAAATTAACCCTAACCAGAAGTTTTCCTGTTTCTTTCTTCAATAATTCTAGTGCTGCTTCTGCGAACCCACGTGTCTCTGCTTTTTCAGTAATGATATTAGGAATTTCCTCACCTAACTCTTCTGGAATGGTGAAGTAAGCACTTGCATGATGCCTTCCCATGCGTGTAGATACAAACACCTCCACCATTCAGAAGTAGTATTGTTCTAAAATGTGTTATATCACCACATGGACCCATGGATGTCAAACCACACGTCCTTTATTAGCAAAAGCAGAACAATTTTACATATAACTAATACACGTACTTTTCAACTGGTTTAGCACACAGCGGTATGAAATGAAATATTTGCTCGCACCAGGCACTGGGCCCTTACTTACGGTATGTGGATAGCTGCTTCACCATAAGATTTATTCTGAAAACTAACCGAGTCCATACCATCATTACTCTTACTTTCCCCTCATCTCTCATGCAGTGTATCTCTAAAACATATCAAACCTCAGTATGATAACATCCATGCATAGCAATTATTCGAACTTCACAAAAACTTCTGTTGCATTCACCACTCTGCTACAGTTTTTACTACAAATATAGTCCAATTTCCCCCAATCCTCCCAATCACACCCCAAGGCAATATACATGTATATATACACTTATTCTCTGTGCTCCCACAGCAATAATGTTATTAAACAACAAAATTAAATGCAGAGCTATTTACAGTGTGCACAATCGGTCATCAGTCACCTTCTCATGCACTCAAGCTCACACAGCTCCCCACAATCAACACACCCACACACTGCAGCCAACACGATCAAGACAGACAACAGATAAAGACAGACAATAGGCCCCTCCTTTTTTTTTTATCACCTGGATCCAGGAATTTTTCTACTCAGCACTTTTTCTCTTCATATTTTCTTTATCTCTTTATTACTCATACACCTGGACCCGGGAATTTCACTACGTTTCTCTTTTTATCTCTTATTCTCTTGTTTCTCTTTAATTCCTTTCACTAACACCCGGATCCAGGAATTTTACTCTTTTCTTTTTCCACCTGTTACTTGACACTTATTCTTCTTTTTCCAGTGACGGTGTTCGTGTTCACAGAACTTACTTTCTGCTACTGAATGCTCCGTTTGTGTCCAAATAAGGTCTTTTTCACAGGACTTTCACTCATACCACCTGGAACCCACCAGGACTTTCGATCATACAGGCCTTTACACTTTCATACATCTGACATCATCTAGTCTTTATCAGCATAAAGCATACAATTTTATCATGTGACTCTATACAGTTTTAACTTACTCTTTCTTTATTTTAACAGGATGAAACAGAGCTGATCCGTCCCTGGACCAAGAGCCTCTGCCTCCACAACTAATGCAGAAATTCGATTAAACAGGCTTCTGTCTTACCTTTGTCCTAGATGGATCCAGTGTTTGGTCCGTGGGCAGCGGCCGCAGCCTCTGGTCCCAGGTCCGGGGCTCCGCTGCTTTCTCTGCGCCAATCGCGTTTTCTCTGAGATCACGTTCTACTCTCTAACACTACTTCACTACAAAATCTGACTCCAGTTCCACACTGACCCGAATGCTCAGTCTGAGTGAGACTCTAACTAATTAAGACTCTTAACTAAATAAGACAAATCATGCAGACTAGATGAATGCAGATATGAGATTTTATTTGCAATCAGCGCTGATACAAGAATTGAGATGCTCACGCATGAACATCCCAACAACCTTTAAACGGGGATTTCCAACCACAGTCTTTATATACATTTTCCTTATCTCTCCAAATGCAACACGTCACCAGTCCTTCGCTGAGATAATCCCACCTATTTATCTTTTTTGGAACTTTAGGTTCTTTTTTAACACCATTATCTTTGAATTTACAACTTTTCAAATACCATTATAATTAAACTTTCTCAAATTATTATATTAAAAATGTGGGCGTCTCCGCCCCCACCAGTGGGATTTTCATCCACAGTGGACAGCATGGGTAAGTTCTCAGTTCTACAGGGGCCTACCCCCATTTGTTAAGTGAAAATTCACTTAACAAAGTCAACTTTCATCATTTTTCATCGAACTGGCTAGTTTCCTGCCTCAGCGCAGTGTGCTCTTTGCATTGTGTTTCTCTGGCACTGAAAATGCGATTCCGCAAGTCTCAGCGCTCTACGAGCAAGGGAAAGCGTTTTTTCAGACAAACGCATATTTGCAGCTGAATGGGGCAGTTTTCTTTGACGTTTTTCACGTTTGGGGTCAACTATGATATGAAATGTGATTGTTTACTTTAAAATGCCAAAATTCTTAAGAAACATAGGAAAGTGATAAAATACCAAAATTCATATTTTTTAGTTTTCTCAAGGCCAGACTAAGGATTGTAACATGAACCCAGACCAAGGCCAAAAAGCCAGACCAATGAACACAATAGATCCTAGCTTAAAAGCCTGAGAAGCGATCCTACACAAACCCCATTCCATCTATTCTCTTTCTCAAACCCAGTCAAAGCCCAAAACCAGACCAAAGAACACTTGATCTTAGCCAAAAGGCCAAGAAGCAATAAACTTTTATCTCCTCTTCTGAACAGACAGCCTCAGGCCACACCTATACAGGCATGCATAAAGTCACATAACCAAATAAGACCCAACTCCTGGAAACTACCCATTTAACATTGAAGCATACACAGCTTTGCCAGAGCAAAGCTCACAAAATACATCAAACTCATTGATGTTCCTTGCCATGGAAATCTTTAGTAAAAGGCGATAGATTTATTTATCTTTTGTTTTTTAAATTAAAACCAGTTCACACAAGAAAAACACACAAAAAAAACAAAAAAACTTCAACACATTTCCAATCAGTCCCCAAAAAAGACAATCCTTCTCCCCATCGCTCCCTACCCATATACCCTTACAATGGCAATTGGAACTAAAAAAAACATGGACATTCTATGAAGGAAAACAAAGACATCACACTTACACAATCACAAAAACACACACCCAAAAAAAGACAAAAACAAACCCCAAATACAAATAAACAGTAAACAGACAAAAAGAGGCTGAGGGAGTACAAGCCGAACCCCCCCCAAACACAACACCAAAAATAAAAAAAAACACTTCATGGAAAACAAAAAGAGAAAATGAAAAAGAAAACAAAAAACCCCCCACTTATCCCGACCCTCCTCCCACCACCTTCGCCCGTCCATCCACCTGGGGCCACCATGGCGCCCCACCACAGTTACCCCTGAAAACCCTCGGCCACCCCGACCCCTAGCCTCATGAAGCCTTCCCCCTCCCCGCCTCACTTTCCTGAGTCTGGCCTTAAATACATGTAGCAGGTCAACCTGGTGGACGCGCGGAGTTAGACTGCGGATGTACTCGCACCGCGCATCCCACAGAACGCATTTCGCCACTGAGATGGCTTGCCACAAATGCTTTGCTGTCTCTGGTCCCATGCACTTCAACCCGCTACCGTACAGCACGAGGTCGCGGTTTATGTCTGCTTCCCCTCCTTCCGACCACCACTCCGAGTCCCGCCTCCAAAATCACGTCGCGACCGCAGAGCATGCTCGACCATCTCCTTGCCCCCGCATCCGATCGGACACAGGGGTGTGCTGCTTATGCCATGACGGTTGAGGCGCTCCCTGACAGGGAGGCGTCCCAGACCCCCCAGTCAATGCAGGTCCTTACTGGCCCCGTCCAACCAGGTGGGCTGCAGAGCTGCCCACTCGACCCCTGGTATTCGGGGGTGGGTCGACTGTTCTGCCCAGCAGTCCCTCCATTTCTTATATAGCTTCCGGTGGTCCAGCACGAGGCTGTCCGCCAGATCCCAGGGATGGTCGCGAATGAACTCGGCCACTTTCTGGTAGTGCCACAGGCGGTCGATAGACCACGGCGAAGTTCCCCTCCACGGGATCACTGCTCACAAAGCAAAGCCAATCCAGAACCTCACGAACAGTGATGACATGTGGCTCTCTGCTCCCCTGACCAACTTGGCCAGGAAGGCCACATACATCGCCATGGTCATAAGAGGGATACACACCACTCCCCTTCCCCCTTTATCCTGCTCCATGCATATGGTGATGCGGGCGACCTTCTCACCCCCCCCAAATGAATGTGAACAGGGCGCACTCCAGGCGCCTCCCTATCACAAATGGGACAGGAAAGACAAGGACCAGGTGGTTAAGGCTCGCGAGAAGGTCGGAACATGCCGCAACTACCCTTCCGGTAAGGGAAAGGTCCCTTTTGCACCAGCTATTGGCCCTGGGCTGTAACCTGCCAAGGGCAATGTCCCAGTTCTTTTGGGCACTGCCCACTCTCCAGAACTTGGCGCAGTTGATGCGAGCCCCGGTGGCCTCAGTAAAGGCTCCCAGGAACCATTCCACCACAAATCCTCGTCCCGGCCAAGGAACAAGGTCACGTCGTCAGCGTACACTGACACCTTGGCCCTCGTTCCTCCTGCACCTGGGACATGCAGCCTCTGGAATGCGGGTTCCTTTCTCAGCCGCTCAGCCAAAGGCTCCAAGTACAAGACAGAGCAAAGGCGACAGCGGACAACCCTGTCTCACCCCTCCTCGTTGCTCGATCAGCCCGGAGCAGTGCCCGTTCACGATGACATGGTTGATGGCCCCTGCATACAGCAGTCGGACCATGGCAACAAAGACTGGAACAAAACCCATCCGCTCCAGGAGTGTAATAACGTGTGAGAAATGCGATCAAAGGCTTTTTCTTGACCCAGGCTCAGCAGTGCCAACGGTACCTGCCGCTGCTCAGCCCACGCCAGCGCGTCTCTGATCAATGCCAGGTTCATGCCACACATCCTCCTGGGCACCCCACAGGTCTGATCAGGGTGAACCACCTGGGCCATCACCTCTCTCAGGCGAAGAACCATTACCTTGGCCAAGATCTTATAATCGACCGTCAACAACGTGATTGGTCTCAAATTAGCCCTTTTTATATAAGAGGGTGACGTACCCCACCACTGCTGAAGGAGGTAGAGCTCCACCGTCCATGGCTTCCCTGTAGACGGCCAGCAGATCCGGACCTACCAAAGGCCAGAAAGTACAGTACCATTCTACCGGTAAGCCATCTCCACCAGGAACCACACCAGTCTGCAGGGAGAGCATAGCTCTCTCTACCTCCCCTAGGGAGATCTCTCCTTCCAAAGTCGGCTCGCTATCTTTCGGCACCCTGCCGGCGACAGCGTCCAGAAAAGCCTCCACGCTGTCCTGTTGTATCCTGTTGATGGAGAGGAGCGGCTCCAAGAGGTGAAAAAAACCTTGCCTCTGCCCAACCCTACATAGTGCGTAGACGGCTATGGCTCTGAATTTTGAGCCCCTGAAAGAGCCGTCCACGCACAACACTCTCCCTGGCACTACCGTAACTGCAGCCTCTATGGCCCAGTCAAAGGAGCTAAAAAGAATCCCAACTCCATCTCCCTTCCCATCCCCTACCCCCCAAACTGATGGCCCCAATTTCCAACCCTCTGAAAAAATCTCCCCCTCAGCCTCAGAACTTAAATGGCATTCTTGCAAAAAAATCAAATCAAAAGGTACAGAGCGTAAACTCAAAAAGACTGCAGCCCTCTTAATTGGCTGCTTAAACCCCCTAACATTTAAAGTCGCCAAGGTTAAACTATGCATTGTGACAATGAAAAAAAAAATTATACAATGCATTCCATAAACAACCACCACTCAACAAAACAAATAACCAAAAACAGTTTGGCAAAAACACCTCCCCCTCCTTTGTCCACAGTCCCCCCACACAAAACACCACTCCATTTCCCAACATTCAACTCCAACATAATCCTTCCCCCTCTGCGGTTCAGACCAATCATTGTTCACCATTACCCTTAAAGACCCCCTTACCCCTCCCAGCCTGTGTTCTGGCACATCGCGCCAGGACTCGTGTCCATTCCTCCTCATCTCTTACCCCTTCCTCCTGATCCTCCCCATCCCCTCCCTGGGAAGACCCCCCACCCGGCGCAAAAATCTTTTCTTCTCCAGACCCCATCGTACCTTGTACATCCTGGATGACCAGGAGGTCAAACTCCCACCTCCTCTCCCGACGGGACCGATTGGGGTTCCTCTCCTCACTCACCCCGTCGGCCGATCTAGTCCGCCCACTATCCAAGGGCCCGGCACCCTCCTCTTCCAACTCCTGGTCTAAGCCTCCCTGCTCCAAACCATCTGAGAAATCCATAGAGGCCCAGTTGGGTGGAGCTGGACTATGTGTCGCCTCCAGTACCTCAGTCCAGGACACAGGTGTCCAGGCACTTTGCTGGGTGTTGGGTTCCGACTCCATCTCCAGCACTGATGAAGGCATGTCGGGAGTCCCAGCCTCGGTTGGATGGGGTTCATCCAGACGCCTCCCCTCCACCTCGGATGCCTCGGTGTCCTTCTCACCCCGCAAAGGGTTGAGAAGTTCCTCTGCTGCTCGTCCCCCTTGGTCAGGATGCCTCAGTGACTCCGCCACCAAATCCGTCTCTTTATCTGCCCCTTGTAGCACCGCCTCACTCTGGGCAGGGCCCGCCTCCTCTCGATGTCCCTCACCGGAAGGTCCCGCCACCTCAAAATCCTCAGTGAAAAGGCTTGCAAAGGTCTTCTTCCGGGATGGACAGTGTCAGTAAAGATGCTCCTCACTGCCACAGAGGCTACAGGTTTTGTGAGCCCCGCAGTCCGCCATCACATGCTCGTCGGAACTGCACGTGCGACACCTCCTTCCTGTGCAGCGCTCCTTTGTGTGCCCCAGGGCACCACAACGCCGGCAGTAGAGAGGCTGGCCAGTATAGAGCCTGAGGCTACACCTATACAGTGAAAGTGCAACAATTCATAAGAAACATTGAAACAGTTATATTCCATGAAAAATCACTTAACAAAGTCAACTTTCAAGATATGTCATCGAACTGGCTTGTTTCCTGCCTCCGCGCAGTGTGCTCTCTGCATTGTGCTTCTCTGGCGCTGAAAATGCGATTCCGCAAGTCTCAGCGCTCTACGAGCAAGGGAAAGCGGTTTTTCAGACAAACGCATGTATGCAGCTGAATGGGGCAGTTTTTTTTTACTGTTTGAGGTCAACTATGATATGAAATGTGATTGTTTACTTTAAAATGCCAAAATTTATAAGAAACATGGAAACAGTGATATTCCGTGAAAATTCACTTAAAGTCAACTTTCATCATTTTTCATCGAACTGGCTTGTTTCCTGCCACAGCGCAGTGTGCTCTCTGCATTGTGCTTCTCTGGCGCTGAAAATGCGATTCCGCAAGTCTCAGCGCTCAGTGCACTCATTCCCAGTGTATAACATCAATGTAGACAGTAATTACAGACAGAGTATTTAATATCTTTCATCTTTTCTGATGCAAACCATCTATGCAAGTCTAAAATTTCTATAAAATCATTTAAAGCATGCCTAGGTGTCTTGAGAAGATGAAGGTCTAAAATTTCTTGTCTTGCAGCAGTAAATAAATCCTGTGCATCTGCAGGCTCATATGCAAAGTCACGTTCGATGGTATGACTTTGATTGAATAATGTATGGCTGACCAGTAGAAGCGCCTGTGCTTCAGATCTAACCAATTTTATGATATTTTCATTGCTATTGGTGATGTGTTGAAAACCAGTGGCCACCTGGTTTGCCAACCAAGCTGAGAATTGTGATTGTCCTGTTATTTTGTAAGTGGTAGCAATTGAATTCACAGAGCCAAAGAGACCTGCTAAATTTCCAAACAGATCTCGCTTGACAACAAACACGTGTGCAGCTGAATGGGGCAGTTTTCTTTGACTTTTTTCACATGCTTGGGGTGATCCAGGGACGTTTCTATGATTTGAAGACATCAGGGGCTGAGCCCGAAACATCAGGGGCGAATTAGGTAGAGGGGCTTAGCAGGAATAACACGTTTTCTAAGGTCATTTTTATGTAATATTGTTTAATAATAAAGAAAAATGAACACAAACAGTATGCAATTTAAGAAAATTTTATTCAATCTTTTTTTCTGACACCTCCTATCATTTCAGAGTCTTGCTACTAAAAAATGAGTTCATTAAATTCATTACATTTTCTCTCTCAGACAGGTATGCCATGCAGTATTATCTCTTTTACAGCGTGTGTGAAGCAGTGCCATGTACATCCTTTTTTATTATTATCATTTTACAATAATCTATATTATAATTGCACTTCTTATTTCATTCCTCATTTACTCTATGTATTATTCTTTGTTTATTATTTTTTTCACCCTCTCTTCTCTTCTCTTCTCTTCTCTTCTCTTCTCTTCTCTTCTCTTCTCTTCTTTTATTGTTCTGTCTTGCTGCTTGTATCTTGTCTTTTTCATGCTCTTGGTGACTTTTCTATCCTATTTCTTTGAGGGTGGAATCATCAGAGAGTATCTCAGAGACTTGACTTGAGCAAAACGGTCAAGTATTTATAGTGCTGTTAATACCTTTTTCAATTGACACACCAGCCAAATGATTGAGGCTGTTCTGGCCCATTGTTCGCCTAAGCTATGTATGTATTTTAATGTAAATACTCCATTAGTTGAAATTCATTATGTTTAGACTGTAATGTCTTAGCACTTTAAGAGATTATATTGTATTTAGATCTATAGGCTTATTTAATTTAAGGCATTTGAGCACGTCTTGGGTATGTTTGAAATTTTGAATATTTGAAAGGGTCTTCATGTCAGGGTTTTTCATAATTTACACATAATCTACATTGTCTTTAAACATCACATGATCAGAATCATACTTAGTATCTTTCTCTCTCTGTCTGTCTCTGTCGAGCTATACACCCCACTCCTGAGCTCCCAGTGTTTGCCAGTTTCCAGTATGACCACTGCCTCTACCCCTGGTCGGAGTCTCGTTGCTTGGTGGTGCTCACTGATGCTGTGGACAGTCCTGTGTAGACAGCCTGTGACCAGGAGACAGCCGTGGACAGAGCCACTTTGGGACTTTCACACTGTCACAGATCTGCCATTACATCTGTCAGCTTGTGACAGCAAAGAATTAGTGTCTATAATAACCTCAGAAACTACACTGACCTAATAGTTCCTCATGGGCCATTGATTGCTGTTAAAGAAGGAACATTAATCACTTACAGTTACATTATTTACTGTTTAGTGTCACCCAAATGTGAATGGGTTCCCTTCTGAGCCTGGTTCCTCTCAAGGTTTCTTCGTCATATCATCTCAGGGAGTTTTTCCACTGTTGCCACAGGCTTGCTCATTAGGGATAAAATAAAATAAAAATAAAATAAGGATAAAATAGTTTAATAATTTAATTTAATATTGTTTATTTATTTACCTCTCCTTTCTCTGTTTATCTTCTTTTGTAAAGCTGCTTTAAGACAATGTCCATTGTAAAAGGCGCTATACAAATAAAATTGAATTGAATTTGTAATGTCGCGAGGGCCTGCTTAGGCAAATCCGCGGTTACTGGCGTGCCTCTTTATAGTGCTCAGCCCAGCACAGGCAATTAGGGCTGATGCACAGCACTGTGCACGCTGTTATATAAGCCTCAGGTTTTCACTCACTCGGCGTGCGGACATAGAATCTGTGCCAGGTATCGGAGGCAATAGGCGCTGAGAGGTAATTTGGTAATTCGAGTTACACTCCTCAAAAGCCGTTGCTAACGATATTTAATAATCTAGAGAATATATGGAAAGTTATTTACTGGTGTTGCAGGCTGAAAATCAGCCCACTGCCACTTCCTATTTATTAAGCCAGACCCCGATTCGGTGAGGGAACTGCTTAAACGGCCAAAACTTGCCGTGACAAGCAGGGCGCGCCCCCTCCTCTTGTGGCGTCTGTGTGCACTGCTCAATTTATACGGTTTGATAATGTAGCTGTTAGCGCGTCGGGAAGTACAGTGTGGCGTTAAACCTTCCTGGTTCGCACTCCACCTCAGACAGTTTCTTAGGTTTGTATTTTTGTTTGCCTATTTCTGCTCATTATTCTGCCCGACTCCCTGATTGAATTTTCCACCTGCTTTCATCCATTTGGGTAACGGGTCTAGCTCAGTGCTCACCCCCTCACTTAGTGCTGAGCCCTTCTTCCCCGTAACAGAATTGAATTGAATAATCAAAGGGCCTCCTTTTTGACACAACATACATTTGTTAGCCTACTTTTATCAACTGTCTTAACATATTTTAGTCACATGGTGTGAAAGCGCCACTGCGCAGACCGATAGGTGTATGACATTAAAGTATCGCGAGAGCGGTTCTAGAGCATATTCTAGCCCACACTCTCGCGGTATTTTGGCGTGTGTGTGTGCAGAGAGAGATGTCAGTCAAATAGCGTACAGTAAACGGCAACAGTGCTTAACTAAAACAATCAACGTTTACTTAATTCCTCTACACTTCGGTGGCAAAATTTGGGATAAAACATTCAAGGCTAGATTAAAATGATTCGGGCCTCGAGCCCCGAATGATTAGCAGTAGCGACGCCCCTGGTCATGAGACAGTCAAAAGACATGAGATAGATGTGACCTTGATAGACATGTTCAAGAAACTGGAACCTAAAGCATGTAGTATCACTAGCTTAGCTTGAGGACTCGCAAGCTGCCCACAGGGAGCTGACATGATCCTCTCTGCAGCCAGAAAACATACACGAAGTAAATGTTAAATTAAAACCTGATACTTTACCATGTATATGTTGAAATGAGACGTTTGTGTGTGTGTGTGTCTCAGTACAGGGCACAGGTATTTGTGCATGGACACTACATAAGGAAAAGTACCCGTATATAAAGACAGGGTCTGAAGCTTGTAAATTGTTTCCTACATAAAGATGCTTAAAAATGAAAATATATACATCATGGCAGAAGAAAATATTAAGTACTACACAGTACTTTAAGCAAATGACAAGCAAGGATCTAAGCAGATTCACTTTAACCGAAACTTTACAGAAAGCTCTACAGATTCAGAGGAAAAAATTCAAATTCAAATTCAATATTTCAGTATTTAGTAAGTAATCCTTTGGTGTTGATGGGCAATTACAGTATTTGTACTGTAATCTTATTCTGCTTTACATAAAATCTATGAGAAAGAATTTTTACTTGGTGAATGGTCAAATATCAACAATGATCTGTTGGGTTATTGTGCTGCTGCATAACATTAGTAAGGTTAATACAGACTGCTGCTTAAGAGTTACTGATTACGTTAGCTTACTTAACTAACTAAAGTGTAACTAGCAATACATGACATAATCAAGATAATGATAGATTTATTCACATACACAATAAAATCCTTCAATGCTGCAGGAGGATCATTAACACGGCCCAGAAGATTGTCTGCTGCCCTCTCCTCACTCTGGAAGAACTGTGCACAGCTCCCGCTGTCTCAGTAAAGCACAGAACATAATAAAGGACACCTCACACCCTGGACACCATCTATTTGAACATTTGTCATCAGGTAGACAGTACAGATCATTAAGAACAAGGACAAATAGATTCAGAAACAGCTACTATTCCACAGTAATAACCACACTTAATAGAACTAAAACATAACATGCTGCAAGTAAAACAAGGGATTATACAATTTGACTGATGACAATGTATGGTTGTGTGTTTTTTTCTAACAATATTTTATATGAACACTATTTATTTTTTAGCTATTTTTTATATTCGTTTTTAGTTGTATAATATAAATGATGCACTGATTGGGTAGCATTTTTTAATTTTGTTGTACATGTTACAATGACAATAAAGACATTCTATTCTATTCTATTCTATTCTATTCTATTCTATTCTATTCTATTCTATTCTATTTTAACAAGTAACCTACGAAATAAACCTGCCGAGATTAAGTATAAGGACCTCCATTTTAAGATGAGAATTTGAGACATCCACTGTTATACAACACAGACAATCATGAAGGACCATAAAAAATTCTAGCTGTGTTTTTGTGATATCAATAACCATAAAAATATTAGAATATTTGAGCAAGTGACCAAAATGTTGCAAGTTTTACAAGGTCCAAAGATTGACTCTTGAGGCACTGAGAATTTAGCAATTGATGTTCACCGCAACGTACAACCACTTACCAATACTTAGACCAGAGTCAGATCAAAAGGGGGGACTTGTTAAACAGGAAAGAGACTGATATGGTCCATTTCAGGAACAACTGCTGGCAGATGAAAAAGACAATAAGAAATATATTGTCCTTAGTGAAATTGAAATCGTCTCAAGCATCATAAATTAATAAATAAATGGCTCAACAAGTGGCTCGCCTGGTAGAACATATACCGCATACTATTATTCAGGCAGTCAATCTTAAATTCCAGCTTAGTCCCTTCACAATTCATCCCTGTTTTTACACTGTCTGAAAAAGCAAAAATGGCAAAAAAAATACAATAAAAAAAATCTTTAAAATACAAAAAATGGCTTGCTTCTTGGAATTTAAATAGTCTAGAATCTCAAGATTTTCCTGGGTATCACAGTGGGCACAGTTGTTTCCTCCATAACTGCTCATAGGAGTTTAAATGCATACCTGAAAGCAGAAAAGTGAAACACTTCAACTTTGACACTTCTTATGATGACAAGAAGGATTATACAATAGTAGTGTGTTCAGATAATTAAGAAAAATTTACATCTAATAAATTAAAGGATGTGTTTGTGGTCAGTTTACTTACCTTAAAGGACCTTATTAGATCTTAGCAATGCCACCAGCCTCTAACCTAGTCTGAATTGTCACAAAATTTTTGAAACAAATGCTCAAAGTCTTTCCTGAAACAGGTTTATTAACCTCAGTGTATGGATGGTTACCTTGTCCTTATGCTTCATGTAATCTAGTACCTTTGCCAAAATGTGCAGCAAGTCAGTTGACATAAATTTCACAGAACCAAAAACAATGCTAATTAAAATACTAGCCTAAAAAATAAAAGTTCAGTAGGACAGATTCATCTTTACCTTGCCTTTCTCCATTCATAATAAGAGAGGTCTGAGATGAATGTGAGGACTCTCTGGACGGGTTCACTGACAATTACTTCTTGTTTTTCATATTTTCAACTTTTGTTGAAAAACAAATTGCTGTTCACAATTTTGTAGTCTATAATCAGCATGAACTGCCTTGAGGCATAGCAGGATGTTCCTGCAAAGAAAATACAGGCAGAAAAGAACAAACAGCACACCAGCCAGTACCATCCAATAATGGTCTTAAAAAGTGCTATTTGTGATTCTTCTCTCTCCAGTGGGTGGGATACAACCTCAACTAGCACTAACATAAGAGTGAATTTCATGTAACATTTCCTTATTTGAACTCAGGCTTAAATGGGACTTAAACAATCCATATCTACAAAATATCTGTTTGCAACCATCTCCAAAGTACTTAAATAAACAATGTGGTTCCTTTCAGTGAAGCCTTCAATGAAGTACATACCCCCTCGAAGATTTAACTGACTTGTCAGAGAAATTGCAACTGAACATGTTAAGCTAAATATAGCTAGGTAACACTCATCACAAACAATTCTCAATGTAAAACAACTACCTTAAAGTTAACATTTTGCAAGTGCAACACAAAATTGCAGATAAGACAGTATTCAAAACGTTAAGATAACCCACTTAACCTAGCAAATGTAAGCTGTTTAAATTTCGATTCTGTAAAACCTTGCACCAATTCTTTTTCTAAATCACTGACTTGTTTTTCTAGAAGTTTCACTTTTTCAACACATTCTTTTTTCTTTCTACTGGCATAAGCAATGCATTTTCCCCTGATATATGCTTTAGATGCATCCCACACTGTTGCTAATCTTGAAGTTGCCCCAATATTAACTTCAAAAAACATGTTTTTGTCATCCTGTAATGAATTTACAAAGACCTTATCCTCCAACATAAAAATATGTAGTCTCCACCTCCCTCTTTTCTTATAATCAATCTTCTTTTCAACAGAGTAACTTCTTCGCTGTAGAGAAGTTTTTCCTCATCATTGCTCTCTCTCTCTCTCGACGTGTTCTCAAAAAAGGACAGCTTTCATTCCTCCCATTTTAATTCCTTTGCTCCTTTTCACTTGAGCCAGGACTCTTTCCCTTGTGGTATAATGCAGACAGTTCACCAACACGATCCGGGGATGTTGATCATTGTTATGCTTAGGTCAGAAGCTTGGTGACTGCGATCTCAAACTCCGGTCTGTCAACCCAAAACCCTCTGACAGGATCTTTAGTAAATACTCGTTCATTTTGTAGCCTGCTTCTTTCCCCTCTTTAAGGCAAATTATTTTGATGTTATTCCATCTGCTGCGATTTTCCAAATCCTTGGTTTTATTCCAGAGCTCATCCTCTCTCCTCACCAGTCAGACTTATTTAAGTTCTGTAGTGGTCAAGTTTGGGTTTTGATTACTTGACTCTGGTGTCAGGGAGTTGTTAGCTTCTGGGCTTGTTGTTTTCAGGCATGTTTGAACCCCTCGAAATAGGTTTCTTAGAAGATGTCATCTTGTCGTTTATTGTTTACTTCAAGTAAAAAGCAAATTTTTAATGGAAATGCGAATGCGATATTTGCGAAGCAAATATACTAAATATAATGGTGGGTAGACAAGAAAATTGCAGACAAGACAGTATTCAAAATGTTAATATAACCCTCTTACCCTAATAAATGTAAGCTAATGTTATAACAATTAAAGTGTGAGTGAGTAAAAGACAACTTACATGGAATCATTTTTGATTTTTTCTCTCTCTCTCTCTCTCTCTCTCTCTCTCTCTCTCATATATATATATATATATATATATATATATATATATATATATATATATATATATATATATATATATATATATATACTGATTAAATTTTTGTCTATAAACTTACTGTCTAAAAATGAACTGTGCAAAGATAGACTAAGTACAATCACAAACATAAACACAATATAACCACAAACACCCAAGCAATTGCAGCCTATAAAAATATCCACTGCATATAGCACAGAGTCAACCCATATTTTTAACATCTTGTTTCTGTAGAAATGAAGGTATGTTTCTGCTGTATGGTGAAAGGTTTTATATCACAAATTTAAATAAACATACAGTGAAACCTTGACTTACGAGTGAATCAACTTACGAGTTTTCCGAGATACGAGCCGTCGGTCTGTCGATTTTTTGCTTTAAGATACGAACCGAGGTCTGAGTTATGAGCGAGCAAGCTTACGCCACCCGCCACTTGGTAGCCCAGCGAGCGTTCAGTTCACGTGGTTATCTCTCCAGGTTGTGCGTTGGTGCTGTGTAACGACACTTCCTCACTCATTTTCCAAACATTTTGAAAGGGAGGAAGAAACAAACCTCCTTGGACAGGTTTTTATTGAAACGCCCTGCAAGTGAAAGTGAGGATAGTGAAAATCATTCATACATTATACTGACAACCTGCCTCTTCTGCACAGCAGAAGGCATTTCAGGTGAATTTCCTTCCTTTGAAAATCACTGCTGCTATTGTAAGTGTACAGTGCACCTGAAGGACTCTCAACAAAATTCTCTAGTCTGATGAAACAAATATTGAACTCTTCGGCCTGAATGGCAAGCGGCATGTCTGGAGGAAACCAGGCACCGCTCATCACCTGGCCAATACCATCCCTACAGTGAGGCATGGTGGTAGCAGCATCATGCAATAGGGATGTTTTTCAGCAGCAGGAACTGGGAGACTAGTCAGGATTGAGGGAAAGATGAATGCAGCAATGTACAGAGACATCCTTGATGAAGACCTCAGACTGGGGCGATGATTGATTCATCTTCCGAAAGCACATCGACCCTGAGCACACAGCCAAGATAAAGTAGTGGCTACGGGAGAACTCTGTGAATGTCCTTCAGTGGCCCAGCCAGAGCCCAGACTTGAATCTGATTGAACATCTCCAGAGAGATCTGAAAATGGCTGTGCACTGATGCTCCCCATCCAACCTGATGGAGTTTGAGAGGTCCTGCAAAGAAGAATGGGAGAAACTGCCCAAAAATAGGTGTGCCAAGCTTGTAGTATCATACTCAAAAGACTTGAGCCTGTAGTTGGTGCCAAAGGTACATCAACAAAATATTGAGCAAAGGCTGTGAATACTTATGTACATGTGATTTTTTTTTCTTTTTAATAAATTTGCAAAGATTTCAAACAAACTTCTTTCACATTGTCATAATGGGATATTGTTTGTAGAATTTTGAAGAAAATAATGAATTTAATCCATTTTGGAATAAGGCTGTAACATAACAAATTGTGGAAAATGTGAAGCACTGTGAATTCTTTCCCATATGCACTGTATATATGTTTACAAGATATACTTATTTTGCACAAATAAATAACTACAGAATGTCTTTGGCAGCCCATTTTGCTACTTTATCAGCTAGAGAGTTACTAAGAGCCTTGAGTCTAAGAAAGAGTATCCTTGTTCATGACCCTTGACAATAATGACAGCTAGATGAAAGATCAGAAATCAGTGTTGTATCTAAAATGGGCTTACCATTTGCAACTTTAAAAGAATGTACATGCCAAATTACCAAAATTGTGAGCTACACCAAAATCATATTGTGAATCAGTATAGTTACTATTTGATCTTTAAACAGACAACATGCCCTTGTTAAAGTAACAAATTCCACAGCTTTAGGTTAGAGAAAAGGAATAGAGTGAGCTTTGTGTATAATATTAGGTACAAAACAGACTGAATATCCACACCAGGTGGTATCATCATTGGGTTTAGAACCCAAGCCATCTACAAATATGTGTCCCCCGCCTTCCTGACAGATGTTGTGACAGATCTGTGCACAAAGATGACAAATCTGAAATCTCAGCCAGACACTCAGGCATCAGAAAGAAACAGCCTTTATTTGTCACATACATTACAGCACAGTGAAATTCATTCTTCACATATCCCATCCCTGGAGGTTGGGGTCAGAGCACAGGGTCAGCCATAATACAGCACCCCCAGAACAGAGAGAGTTAAGGGCCTTTGCTCAAGGGTCCAACAGTGGCAACTTGGCGGTGCTGAAGCTTGAACCCCTGATCTTCTGGTCAACAACCCAGAGCCTTAACCACTAGAGCCACCACCAGTTTTTAAAACTAAAGGCACAATGGACCTGTGAGAAGTCAAAACAACAAAATCTAAAAGGAGCCACACAGAAAATATGACCAGTCCTACTTTGATCTTGGTTCTATTGCCTGCGAAGGTCCAGAGGGTGAGGAAGTCCCTCAGTGTCCTTTATACTTAGAAAAGTTGGAATATGTTAGCATGAAATCCTCAAAACTTCAACAGCCCTCACAAAAAAAACATTCTGCATATGCCAACAAAGGGCGATCAAATTTTATTCTAAAACTCAACGCCACAGCCAGCATCCCAGAAAAAAGCAGCATGAGCCTCATTTCTAGCTGCATATCGAATCGTGAATAATCACTAATAAATAATTGCTAAAAATTTCCCTGGCTTAATCTTAAGCTTGAAGTAGTTTTTAAACACAATTTTTCAGTTCTTGACATTTGTATTGCATGTTGTATTGTATTGCATTCCTTTCATAATCTTAAAATAACCATTAGCCTGCCATTTTGACATTTGATTGGCTATCATCAGTTTCCCACTCTGCCATGCACCACCCCAATCTGTATTACAGCTGGTTACATCTGACCATCCATCTCCCTTGCCACCACTGGATTCTTCTTTGTAGAAAAAAAGATGGTGGACTTTGCATTGATTAATGAGGTCTAAACTTGATCACAGTATGCTACCCGTTTCCATTTCCTCTAGTCCTGGCTGCCTAATGGTAGCCTAATTGTAGTGGTCCTGAGGGAAAACAAAGGAAGCGGCGGCCCTGGGGGAAACGAGCCGGCGTCAGGAACAGGCTGAGAGCCCGTGCACACCGCACACCTCTTTCTAGCATCCAGCTCGCCAATGTCCAGTCACTGGAAAACAAGCTCGATGACCTCAGGGCCAGGGTAAAGTTCCAGAGAGACATTTGGGACTGCAATCTCCTCTGCTTCACCGAGACATGGCTAAACCCAGGAGTACCGATCCACGCCATCCAGCTGGCCGAGTTCTTCACTGCAAGGACAGAACACTGGAATCAGGGAAGTCAAGGGGAGGCCGCGTGTGTATAATGGTGAACAGTACCTGGTGCAACAGCATGAGTGTTGTTCCTCTCACACGCTCCTGTACACCCAACCCATTGTCTATCAAATGTTGTCTATTTTACCTTCCTCGGGAGTTTACATCGGTCATAGTCAGCGCCGTTTATATTCCACCACAGGCGGACACGGACACTGCTTTATGTGAGCTGCATGAGGCACTCACACAGCACCAGACACAACACCGGGACGCTGCGAACTTTTATAGCACATCACCTGCCCCACCAGGGGTAAAAGGACACTGGACCACTGTTACACAACAATCAAAGATGGCTACAAGGCACAATCTCGCCCCCGTTTGGGAAATCTGACCATGCTGCCATCTTCCTCATGCCAAAATATAAACAAAGGCTCAAGCAGGAAGTTCCAGCTCAGAGGGAGGTCACACGCTGGATGGACCAATCGGTGGCCACTCTACAGGATGCACTCGATGACGCAGACTGGGACATGTTCTGGCACAGCTCTGATGACATCAATGTGTTTACAGAAGCGGTTGTGGGATTTATAAGGAAACTAGTAGATGATACTGTGCAAAAAATGACCATCAGAACATTTCCCAATCAGAAGCCGTGGGTGGATAAGACCATTCGCAATGCTCTAAGATCTTGCACTGCTGCATATAACGTGGGACTTGCGTCGGGTGACATGGACTCGTACAAGGCTGCGTCATACAACGTTCGGAAAGCGGTGAAGGAGGTGAAGGAGGCAAAGCAGCGCTACGGGAGGAAACTAGAGTCACACCTCCAACAGAGTCACTCTAGGAGCCTGTGGCAGGGACTATGGATGATAACAGTCTATAAAGCACCAACATCCGTTATGATGAATGTGGACATGTCTCTGGCAGATGAGCTGAACAGCTTCAACACTAGCTTCGAGGCTACAGCCAACGATGCTAATGCTAAAGGCTGCAGACAGGAAGAGTATTCCAACACCGCAAACGTGTTCATCATTTTCGAGCATGACGTGAGGAAAGCCTTCAGGAGAGTGAACACCAGGAAAGCAGCAGGACCAGACGGAATCTCAGGTCGAATCCTAAGAGCCTGCGCTGACCAGATAGCACCCGTCTTCACAGATATATTCAATCTCTCTTTAAGCCAGTCAGCAATCCCCACATGCTTCAAAGAGTCCATCATTGTTCCTGTCCTGGTGGTGGTGGCAGCTCAAGTGGTTAAGGCTCTGGGTTGTTGACCAGAAGATCGGGGGTTCTAGCCCCAGCACTGCCAAATTTCCCTTGAGCAAGGCTCTTAACCCTCTCTGCTCCAGGGGTGCTGTATCATGGCTGACCCTGTGCTCTGACCCCAACCTCTAAGGATTGGATGCAAAGAAAGAATTTCACTGTGCTGTAATGTGTATGTGACAAATAAAAACTATTTCTATTTCTACATGTCTCAGCCTCCCTCACCCTCAGCACTGGAGCCCTCCAGGGTAGTGTTCTGAGCCCCCTGTTGTACTCATTGTACACATATGACTGCATGGCCACTACCAACTCCACCACCATCAAGTCTGCTGATGACACCGTTGTGGTTGGACTTATCTTTGACAACATCTGACAACATCAGCTCCGTGCATGCCTTGCTATTTTTTTCCGTGTTTTTCTTTTTTTGTGTGTGTGCTTTTGTGTGTGCATCTGATTATCTATCCTATGGATATGGATTTTCACAAGCCAAAACTCGTTTATTCGAGAAACCAACTTCTTGCTCTGAAAAAGTCCCCCACCGGCATGGTTCCCCATTTAACTGACGAGGTGAGGAGGCGGTATCGCGGCTGCAGAGCCGGAGCTAAGCTAAAAGCTAAGCGGTTAGTGAAGAAGTGGCGATATAAGCCTTCAGTACCTTCTGTAATCATGGGAAACGTGAACTCGCTACCGAACAAGATCGACAAGCTGGCTGCGCTGGTGAAAAATGATAAAATCTACAGAAAGTGCAGTTTATTGTGCTTCTGTGAAACATGGCTAATGTCTAGCATTCTGGATGCTACCGTGGAGCTACCCAGCTTCAGCACAGTCAGGGCGGACAGAGACACTAAAGCCTGCGGGAAGCGGAAAGAAGGAGGACTCACCATTTATGTGAACACGAGGTGGTGTAATCCTGGGCATGTGAGCATAAAAATCTCCAACTGCTGCAGGGACATCAAACTTCTGGCTGTAAGTTTGCGTCCCTATTACTTGCCCAGAGAGTTTGGACACGCCATTGTTCTCATTGTTTACATCTCCCCTCGCGCCAACGCGGAAGTACTGTGTGAAGTCATCCACTCTGCTGTTGCTAGGTTACAAATGCAACATTCTGAGATGATGGTGTTAATCTCTGGGGACTTTAATCATGTTACTCTGGACACAACACTGCCTGCTTTCTCCCAGTATGTGGACTGTAACACCAGGGGAAATAAGACCATCTGCAGGGCTGGGCAGTTAATTTCTACAGGGGGCCTTAATTCTGCTCACTATTAATTTTCTCCCATTCTAAAAAGCAATAAAATATATATTTTGATTAGCTGCTACTGGCAATCAGAAGAATAAGGATATTCTGTAAATATTTATGTAAATTTATGAATTGTTGTGTAGTTCAAAGAGGAAAATAATCCAACAAAAGTAATAAACAGCTTAAAACAAAAAATCATTGCATCACTGTTTCATTTTATTTTTAACTTGTTAATCTTCACTAATACTGGAAAGATGTTTTGCATTATATTAAAGATAAGCAACTGCTCAACTTCATTCAAATCGCAGCTTTCATCCAGAGCCAGTGAAAAATGGTCAAAGTTGACCGCTCTGTTCCTCAGCTGAAGCTCCAGATTTCCCGCGATGTCCTCAACCCTTCTGGTTACAGTGCATTGGGAGAGGGGCACGTTCTCAAATGCTCCCTTTTTCTCTGGGCATATCAGGGCAGCAGAGTCCACCATGCACTCCTTAATAAATTCTGTCAGAAAATGCTTTACTTTTTCCAGCGATTTTGTGAGATGACATAACTTGTCTTGACAGCCACATCTCTGGGTGTGCGAAGTTTTGTAAAAAGTCTTTGTCGGGTTTGCAGCGTGGCTAGCATCTGTCTCCTTTGTGCGCTCTTCATCAGACAATTTCTTGTATTTCTCCTCATGTTTGGTCACGTAGTGGCAATTCAGATTGTAATCTTTGAACACAGCGACCTGTGTACCACAAACTAAGCACATGGCTTTACCTTTGATTTCTGTAAATAAATATTTTGCAGTCCATGTCTTGTTGAAAACTCAGCATTCGGAATCAACTTTTCTTTTTTTAATGGGAGCTGACATTTTTAGGGGTAGCTGACCAGCATTAACATGCCAGCATCACCTGTTGCTGTTCAGACATGCACTCACGTATGCACATCCATAGATAAATAATAAAACACCAGGCTTTTCAAAATAAAAGCAACATAGTTGTATTGCATGCACAGCATAAATACTTGTTCATTTATGTTTGACTGACTTAATGTGGGCCAGACAGGGATGTCCAAAGGGCCGAATGTGTCCTGCAGGCCGTAAAATGCATAGGTCTGATTTACTGTATGCCAACATAAAGGATGCATACAGAGCCACCCCGCTGCCTGCACTTGGAAAAGGAGACCACAACCTTATTCTGCTTCAGCATCACTATAAACAATGAGTGAGAAGACTACCAACAACCACACACTCTTTCAGGAAGTGGTCTCCTGAGGCTGAGCAGATCCTGAGGGACTGCTTCGGGGACACAGACTGGGATGTACTGCAGGGGTCTCACAGTGGGAACATTGAGGATGTTGTTGACTGCAATACTGACTACATCAACTTCTGTATGGACGTTGTTCTAGTAAGAACTATACACTGCTATGCAAACAACAAGCCCTGGATCACAAGTGATATCAAGGGACCTCTGAACTAGAAGAAGAGGGCCTTTAGGGATGGTGATCAGCAGGAGCTTAAGCGTGTGCAGAAGGAACTAAAAGTCCAGCTCAGGGAGGCGAAGGAGCAGTACAGGAGGAAGCTGGAGCAAATGTTGCAAAACAACAGCATGAAAGAAGTGTGGGAAGACAATAACCGGATGCAGTTCGAAGCAGGGTAACACCATGGAAGGAGGTGTGGGAATAGCGAACCAGCTGAACAATTTCTTCAACAGGTTTGACGACTCCAACTCATTCACACCTCAGTACATTGCACTCCCCACCCCCACTTCTGCTTTCAATCTACCCACTGAGAACAACTGTGGCACAGAGGAGGAGAATATCCCTCCACCCATGATCACAGCAGCCCAGGTGTGTGGAGAGCTGAGGAGGCTTCGTCCCAGCAAAGCTGCAGGCCCAGATGGAGTATCTCCATGACTACTGAAGGCCTGCGCAATGGAGCTGGGAGACCCTTTACAGTGCATCTTTAACCTGAGCCTGGAACAGGAGAGGGTACCTTGGTGGTGAAAAACATCCTGCATCATCCCAGTCCCAAAGAAACCATGCCCTGGAGAGCTGAATGACTTCAGGCCAGTCGCCCTGACGTCTCACATAATGAAGACCATGGAGCAGGTGCTACTACACTACATTGGGCCACAGGTCCGCCACGCCCTCGACCCTCTGCAGTTTGCATACCAGGAGAAGGTGGGAGTGGAGGATGCCATTACCTACATGCTTCACAGATCCCTCTCTTACCTCGACAGCTGCAGCGGGGCTGTGAGAATAACATTTTTGAACTTCTCCAGTGCATTCAACACTATCCAGCCGCTGCTCCTCAGAGATAAATTAACAGAGATGGGAGTAAGCTCACACCTGGTGGCGTGGATCACAGACTACCTGACAGGCAGACCTCAGTATGTGAGACTGGGGGATTGCAGGTCTGACACTGTGGTCAGCAGTACGGGAGCATCACAAGGGACTGTGCTGTCTCTGGTTCTGTTCACCATGTACACGTCGGACTTTCAGTATAACTCAGAGTTCTGCTATGTGCAAAAGTTCGCGGACGACACTGCTATCGTTGGCTGTATCAGGAAGGGACAGGAGAAGGAGTACAGAAAACTGATATGGGACTTCATTACATGGTGTGACGTTAATCATCTGCACCTAAACACCACAAAGACAAGGGAGACGGTGGTGGACTTCAGGAGGCCCAGGCCTCAACCTGAGCCTGTGACTATCAATGGTAACTGTGTGGAGGTTGTCAAAACCTACAAATACCTTGGAGTACAGCTGGATGATAAAATGGACTGGACTGCCAACACAGACGCTCTTTGCAGGAAAGGACAGAGCTGGCTTCCTAAGAAGGCTGGCTTCCTTTAACATCTGCAAGAAGCTGCTGCAGATGTTCTATCAGACTGTTGTGGTGAGTGCCCTCTTCTATGTGGCAGTGTGCTGAGGAGGCAGCATCAAGAAGAAGGACGCTTCATGTCTGGACAAGCTGGTGAGGAAGCTGGGCTTGATTGTGGGCTCTGTCATCTCCAGACAGAGAAGCAGCTTCAGTGACAGGTTGCTGTCACTGCCCTGCTCCACTGACAGACTGAGGAGGTCGTTCCTCCCACATGCCATGCGACTCTTTAACTTCATTCAGGGTGGCAAAGGCAGTGCTGACACTACTCTCTGTCCTGGACTGTACAATAAACTACACACTACACACAATACACTCCGGTTTGTACAGAACTCTTCTATCTATCTATCTATCTATCTATCTATCTATCTATCTATCTATCTATCTATCTATCTATCTATCTATCTATCTATCTATCTATCTATCTTATATTTTATTCTTTTATTTTATTCTGTCCTTATTCCTTTTTCAAAACAAGGGTCAAAACAGTTGTGCAAACATTTCACTGCATATCATACAGATTATGTATGTGAATTTGAATTTGCCTTAGAACAGCTTCAGGAGAAGCACATGTCTTTACCAAGCTTTAAGAAGTGTGTACAATCTCATTCACATCAATGAGGTAGACTAATGGAAAACTGCTTTTCACACCACCTGGGGTCACTATGAATATTTAGTAATGCCTTACGGACTAACCAATGTGCCAGCTGTATTCTAAGCCTTTGTGAACAAGAAATTTAAAGACCTACCACTGTGACATAATTAACTACATATAGACCTATATTAACGTACATGCTGTCCTCACATGCCTACTTCAGCATCAACTCTATGTGAAAGTGGAGGAGTGTGAATTTCACAAAAACACCATCACATTTTTGGGATGTGTAATTACACAAGGCGGGTGGATGGACCAAAGCAAAGTAAAAGTGGTGACCGAATGGCCACTAACCACTACTGTAAAGGAATTGCAACCTTTCCTGGGATTCATCAAATTTTATCAATGATTCATCAAAAATTACAGTTCATTGGCCTCCTCTATCACCTCCCTCCTATGGGGAAATCCCAAAAGGATTCTATGGCCTGAAACCTCCAAAGCAAAAACTAAAAACTCGTTTTATCACAGCACCCATTCTTAAGCACCCTGACCCCAATACTTCATTAAAGAAGTCAATGCTTCCAGCTGTGGAATCGGAGCTGTGCTCTCCCAATGCCTTAATGACCCTGGAAAGTCCTCGTTTCATAGGCCCCTTCAGAATTGTCAACCCTGTCACATACGGACTCCAATTTCCGTCTACCTATCACATCTCTCCCACATTCCACATCTTCTTGCTTAAACCAGTGCACCCCCCCAACCAAAAAGCCATTTACATTGAACCTCCTCCCCCACTGGACACTGCTCTCCTGCCTATCTGGTACACGCCCTTCTAGATTCCAGGTGCCGTAGGGGTAAACTTCAGTATTTGGTAGATTGGGAGAGGTACTAGACCCTGAAGGTGTGCTGTGGTAGCTGGCACCAAGATATTGACAGCAGATCCTTTAAGTCTTGTATGTTGTGGGGGGGGGCCTTAATGGATCCGACTTGTTTGTCCAGCACATCCCACAGATGCTCGATTGGATTAAGATCTGGGGAATACCATTTCCATGTAAGGGTGTAAATGCTTAGGTAGGTGGTACATGTCAAATTAATATCCACATGGATGGCAGGACCCAAGGTTTCCCAGCAGAACATTGCCCAAAGCATGACACTGCCTCCACTGGCTTGCCTTCTTCCCATAGTGCATCCTGGTACCATGTGTTCCCCAGGTAAGTGATGCACATGCACCCGGCCATCCACGTGATATTTGAGCAACAGTAGCTCGTCTGTTGGATCTTATCACACGGGCCACCCTTGTCTCCCCAAATCATCTGAAAAAATTAGGACACCCCATGAAAGCCATGAAAGTTTTTTTTTAAAATTGTTAATCATATGGGAATTTGATCTTCATTTTAACAATATTGAAAGATTTAAGTAATATAACTAAGCAAATAAAACCAAAGAAAAGTCTTTTTTAAACAACCTGTAAAATGTAATAAAAAATCCAATATCTTGTGAGGAAAAAGTAAGGATACCCCCACATTTATTTGTACTTAAAATGGATATGGAAGTCTTATGAATGGCCAAGTCAAAGCCCAGATCTAAAGCCTATTGAGATCCTCTGGGGTGATTTGAAATGGACTGTGCATACAAGAAACCCCCAAACATCACACAGCTGAAAGAATTCTGCATTGAGTAGTGGGGGAAACTTTCTTCCAGTCGATGTCAGAAACTGGTAGATGGCTACAAGAAATGTCTCAATGAGGTTATTTTAGCCAATGGGGGAAACACTAGCTATCAGAGCTATTGGGGGTGTCTTAATTTTATCACGATATATATATATATATATATATATATATACACTATATTGCCAAAAGTATTTGCTCACCTGCCTTGACTCGCATATGAACTTAAGTGACATCCCATTCCTAATCCATAGGGTTCAATATGACGTCGGTCCACCCTTTGCAGCTATAACAGCTTCAACTCTTCTGGGAAGGCTGTCCACAAGGTTTAGGAGTGTGTTTATAGGAATTTTTGACCATTCTTCCAGAAGCGCATTTGTGAGGTCACACACTGATGTTGGACGAGAAGGCCTGGCTCTCAGTCTCTGCTCTAATTCATCCCAAAGGTGTTCTATCGGGTTGAGGTCAGGACTCTGTGCAGGCCAGTCAAGTTCATCCACACCAGACTCTGTCATCCATGTCTTTATGGACCTTGCTTTGTGCACTGGTGCACAGTCATGTTGGAAGAGGAAGGGGCCAGCTCCAAACTGTTCCCACAAAGTTGGGAGCATGGTATTGTCCAAAATGTCTTGGTATGCTGAAGCATTCAGAGTTCCTTTCACTGGAACTAAGGGGCCAAGCCCAGCTCCTGAAAAACAACCCCACACCATAATCCCCCCTCCACCAAACTTTACACTTGGCACAATGCAGTCAGACAAGTACCGTTCTCCTGGCAACCGCCAAACCCAGACTCGTCCATCAGATTACCAGATGGAGAAGCACGATTGGTCACTCCAGAGAACGCGTCTCCACTGCTCTAGAGTCCAGTGGCGGCGTGCTTTACACCACTGCATCCGACGCTTTGCATTGCACTTGGTGATGTATGGCTTGGATGCAGCTGCTTGGCCATGGAAACCCATTCCATGAAGCTCTCTGCGCACTGTTCTTGAACTAATCTGAAGGCCACATGAAGTTTGGAGGTCTGTAGCGATTGACTCTGCAGAAAGTTGGCGACCTCTTCGCACTATGCGCCTCAGCATCCGCTGACCCCGCTCCGTCAGTTTACGTGGCCTACCACTTCGTGGCTGAGTTGCTGTCGTTCCCAAACACTTCCACGTTCTTATAATACAGCTGACAGTTGACTGTGGAATATTTAGGAGCGAGGAAATTTCACGACTGGATTTGTTGCACAGGTGGCATCCTATCACAGTTCCACGCTGGAATTCACTGAGCTCCTGAGAGCGACCCATTCTTTCACAAATGTTTGTAAAAACAGTCTGCATGCCTAGGTGCTTGATTTTATACACCTGTGGCCATGGAAGTGATTGGAACACCTGATTCTGATTATTTGGATGGGTGAGCGAATACTTTTGGCAATATAGTGTATATATATATATATATATAGTATTAGGGTTGGCAACTATATCTGACAAAAACCTGGACAAAACCTGCACACTACCTACAACCAGTTTGCCAACAAGCAAAGAAACATGGCCATTAGACCAATTTTTACAGTTTTTTTCTTCCTACCTTAGAAGCTGGTGAGTGCATTGCACATTGCTTGTGCTTGCTTTGGCTCCATGTTGTGTAAACAAATAGGGGGATGACATTAGAGTTTATTTTACCATTCTTACACTAGGCTACACCTAATCTATAGCCATTTATATCACCATTCTTTTTATTTATTTCCCTCTAGCACAGACTACCTTTAACTTTTAAGAAACATTGTGAACAATAAGCCTTATCTTACCTGATTATGTGTTTGTACTTGGCACTTCCCTTTGCTACAGCTATCAGGTATGTATGTATCATGTATGCACTGTATGTATGTAGGTTGACATGCCATTGTATATTCATTTTTAAGAAGGTTGCTGCTAAATATTTTGTCCTTGCTTGTTGATCCAATTTGAAAAACTGGTTGCACAACTGTATGAGGACACTGTGTGAACGAGTGTGTGTGAAAAATGTTGCAACAACAAAAATAGCTGGATATTATAAATCAGAAATATACAAGCTAATTAATGATAAAACACATAAATAGATTTGTCTGCTTGTGAAAGTTTGTCATGATTTGTACAAATAATGTTGACTGATGAAATGTTATTATAAATGAAATCAAGCAAGTTGTTATTATAAATCAAACCAAGCACTTAATCAGAGAAACAAACAAAATCATAAACTAAATTAATTAGTTGTAAATACTTTGGAGCCAATGACTACCTGAAGTCTGTAACCCACAGACATCACTAGATGCCGGGTTTCTTACCTGGTTATGCCAGGACTTTATTTGTTCCTACATGGCAGTCCATGTGCTACTCCTCTTCAATCCAGTGGGTAAAAATTAAAAACCTACACAAAGCATGAGAAGAGTCACAAAATTTGAATATGCATGGCACCTGAACCATCTTTCTCATTCTCTAAGATTAGCAAAGGAACAGCAGCAAAACAGCAGTAGAGACTAATGTAATGTAGGGATGAAGGCCAAAATGGGACTCAAGGCAAGGCACAGGATCTGTGAGTGGTTTTGAAAGAGGACTTGAGATTGTGAAAGGCTAAGTCAAGTGTAATAGGAAGGATTATAGCAGGGAGCAGGAATTAAATGAAGTAAGTCAAATGTCATAAGAGAAAGCATCTTTAAACATACTCTATACATTTTAGCTATATTTTTAGACTCTTAGGAATGTAATGGATATCATGTTACATGCCCTAGTTACACTTTGTAAAATACAAAATGCTAACCATACTCATCCTATTTCATCTCCAACACGTGACTGTTAGTTAAATAATTAATCAAAATAAAGTTAAACAAATAGCATTCCTGCCAGTATCTAAGACTCTGGGAGATTGTTAGCCTTAGGGCATGTACTAGGAATGGAATTGTTCCATTAACCGTTTTAACAATGTTCACTGGGAAAATAAATGTACAGTTCTACTGATCTCAGTCCATAAATATATCTCCATATTACTGTTTTGTTTTAAGTATTAAATATTGTGTAGTGAAATCATTTATCAGGAAGCTCTGAGGAGGGTCCAAAAAAGGGCAAAGAGCAGGCACAACAGACTTATTGGACACAGTGGAAACTACTCAACAGACTTTTATTAAGACTCATGAATATTAATGAGACTATGGAAAGTTTTGGATGTTCAGTTCTGACCTACCTGTGAGATACTTATCTCTGATTGATCAGGTAACCAGATTAAGAATTAATGACCTGTTAATCTAAAAACTAGCAAGCTATATAACCCAGTGTTTTTCCTTCCACCCTCAAACAGAAAAATCAGTATCAGGTAGAGACACATCTGACTAGAGCTACAAACATGCTCCTAAGAATTGGTTTTCTGATATTCCTTGTCTCAGCTTTATCTGCTTTTGAAAGAGAACAGCATGCACCTACAATAAGAAAAACTCGTTTTGCAGCCAACAGTCCAGGTAAGTATTCCATATAGTTTCCAAAATATGTTATACATTTTGTTCAGTTTGCTTACAGAACTACACAGAATCATTTGAATATTTTATTTATATTGTTGAAAAGTGTTTAATTTGTTATTTCATATGATCTAGTGGAAGTGGTCCGCTGCCTGAACAGTGCCCCACAAGTGGGTTGTAGCACATTCTCCTGCCTGGAAAATTGTACGTGTGGCACTGATGGAATGCATGACATCTGCAACATCTTTCTCCATGCAGCAGCAGTTTTTAACACAGAGGTAATCACATTAAAACATGTAAATTATTGAATAAGTTACTACAAATAATACTTTGATTGTTAAATATATGAGAAAAGTAATTTTTAATGACAAATTTATTTGAATGTAGGGTAAGACCTTTGTCAAGGAGAGTATCAAGTGCATTGCCAATGGTATCACCACCAAGATTTTTCAGACCATCCGACGCTGTGGCACCTTCCAGAAAATGATTACTGATGTGCAAGAGGAGTGTTACAAAAAACTGGACATCTGTGGCGTAGCCCGCTCAAACTCTGATGCCATTGGAGAAGTAGTGCAGGTGCCTCGACATTTTCCAAACAGGTAACTCTAATTAAATTAAATTAAATCTCTGATCAGTAATCCTTTAGGATAATAAGACAAGCAAGGCTGTAGCACAAATATTGATTGATTTTAAGCCCTATTATAGTCTGGCATCCCATTTAAATGAATGTTAATATCAAGTTGGCCAGGACAGTTGTAATAACTGAGTTGAAATAAAATTTACAAAGACTTGACCAGAATTTAAGACAATTTTACCAGAATGTAGACTATATGGCTTTTAGCTTACTCCTTTAAATACGAAAGATTGCTGCTTGTATGCACATAAGAACTGCTGGATTCAATATAATACAGTTTGGGGAAATTATGTGATTCACTGCTGGATATTATAGTATATAAAAAAACATGTGCTAGTGTAACTTTACCACATATTGCAGGATTTTGTATAGTAAAAATGAAAATGATTCACAGGCATGATCATCAAAATATGCTCCACATATTCTATAATGATTGGATGGTATAAATACTAAGCTCTTTGCATTATAGGTACTACAGCACACTGCTTCAAAGCCTTTTGGACTGTGACGAGGAGACTGTGGAAGTGGTCCGTTCTGGACTAGTGGCTAGGCTAGACCCTGATATGCTCACCCTCTTTCAGCTGCTGCAAAAGAAGCCCTGTCCCCAGGACTTTGGTCATAGTACTGCTGGTATTGATGGCCTGGAGGGCTTTCGCTGGCCCATGGGAGCACCCATGTTCAAGATCCAACCTGATTTGCATAATAGAGAACCAAATCACCTCTTTGCCAAGAAACGCTCAGTTGAAGATAAGACGCTGAACACCAAGATGCTAACACATTAAAGAAATAATTTAGGGGAACATTTTTTACTTAGCACATATATAGTCAATCAGCCATGACATATATGGTGTCAAAATATTACTTTTTAGTGTTGCATCTCAGCAACAGTAGTAATCAAAGTAATAGAAATCTCTGACTACAGATTAGCATCTTGCATATAGAAGTTCCTAATATCATGCACTTGCTTCAAATAAATGAATAATGTCAAACATACTTGTTTATGTGGTTCCTGGCACTGTATGCCTTTCTAATTTTTATATGCATTTAAATATTCAAATATTGAACTCTGCTTAATTTGTACAAATTATAATATTTATTCAAACAATATTGTCTTCACTGTATTGTGAGCACTTCATCCAGGATGTTATATGGTGGTCTCAAACTATCTGTTGTAGTTTTAGTTACATTATCTTCATCATTTACATATTTACAATTGTGTCAATTATTTCACAAATTTGTCCCAGTCTGTCTTAATGACATACAAGCTAGACATTATTTGGTCTATCACTAATTCCCTACCTCTTCCTACGTCTAATTTAGTTTACCATTATTTATACAAATTCTGTCATACAGCGGCTAAAATATGTATTGAACACCATCAGTTGGAACTGAAACATCTGTTATTAATATGTACTGACAAGGGGCAGGATTGCTTTCTAATTACTGATTGATTTCTTTCCATTGATTTTTGCACCTCCATTTCTTCATGTGTTCAATACTTTTTCTGTGTGTCATTACACATTATTACACATAGCTTAATGTATGGACATCTATGGTTCGATTTCTTCACATGTGTGTATTGAATGGGTTGTTACCAACATCTGGTGAAATTTTCATGTCAATAGCACCTTTAGAAATGTATTTACTAAAAGAAATGGTGACGTGTTCGATACTTATTTTACCCACTGTATCTGCAGTAGCAGATGTAAATGTACCTTTAACACACTGACATATCAAACCGCACATATCATGTCTAAGACACACTTTAAATGAGACAACATAATGATTTGAGATAGCATCCATATGGGGAAGTGACTGTGGAAGCTTTAAGGGTTATTTCAGTGTTAAAGTCAAGGCTGAAAACACATTTGTTTAGTCAAGCCTTTATAAATAGTTTAGTTAAGGTAAAGGAACAGATCTGAAGGGTTCATGGCTATAAAGTGTTTTGGTGAACTGGGACGTTTGGATGTTGTTGCCCCACCCCACTCTTATACCTACACTCAGGTTTGCTGATGGTAGAGTGGTTGGCTGCTTTATTTCCCATGGTGCCCTCATGTCTGCATCACATTCTGGATTTGTTTTGCTGCCATAGTTAGTCTTGCCAGAGTCCCAGTTTGCACTCTGCACACAATGTACATTGTCCTTAACCATTACATGGTCATAATATTATGCCTGTTTGGTGTAGTGCAGTATTATAATGTATAAAAAGTGAACAAGTGCAAACAACTAAATTACCAATGCTACAGTCAGTGCAGATGGAAATATTAACTGTACATTAATTGTACATTAGCAACCACTGCAAAACTCAGTTTGCAGTAGGAAGGTAAGATAAAGGTGCAGGTGCAGTATGGCTGTCAGAGTTGTGTGCATTAATGTGACACATATGAACACAACAAAGGGGGTTTGTTCATTTGTGTTCTAATGTCTAAGTAGGCAGATAAGAGACGATAGTGGGTCCTTCATGTTGTTGATGAGGCCAGTTGCTAATGGAAAGAAACATAATGTTTTTTATGGCATGAGGTTTTTGTCTTGATGGACCGCAGACATCTGCAGCAGGGGAGTGCCTCGAAAAGATTGTGCACCATCATTGTCTTTGGTACGTTGAAATTCTTAAGCTGCCTCAGGAAGTACAAGCACTGGTGTGCATTATGAATTAAACAGCACTTCTAATGTTCTGTTTCCCCCTCTCTCTCTCAGGCTACACATACTACTTGTGAGATACCAGTGTTTACAAACTTTTCTGCTCTTCAGACCTGCCTGATCCATCCTGATGCTTTAATTGTTTAGAATCTTATTACTTGGCGGTAGATAGATAGATATAATAACTGGAATATCAAATAACTGGAGTATCTTCCAATATTGGGCTAATAACATATTTTATTGTAGCAGACATGTGGATGACATTAATTGGGACTGAAAAAAAACCTTTTTTCTTTTAACAAAATGATACATTGATGCTACCCTACAACCTTTTTTCTTTCTTTCTTTCTTTTCTTTTTTTTTTTTTTACAGTTTATTTCTGATGTCTTTGATGTAAATTGTTTCCCTCCCCTGTACAAAGACATTTGTTATAGGCTGATTGGCATTTCTTAATTGTCTGTAGTTGGTGTTTAAGTGTTTGTATGAATGTGCCCTGCAATGGATTGACACCGCTAGTCTTGCATAGCTAGAGCTTCAGACTGATGGCAGATGGTCTGGACTCCATAGCAGCTTTTGGACCACCCTGTCATGGCATCTGACTAACATGTAAAGCAATCAACAACCACAGTTTGTTTTGTACAGTACCATGTTTAGGGGCATTAAAATGTTTTGTAGGGCGAAACCAGCATGGTTTAACATAGCATGTTATTTTAAGAAAATTGTGCAAAGTGATGAGTCTATACTGTAAAATTCACATAATTTGTAAAATCCAGCATTTAGTGGATCCTCATGAGCACTAATTGTCACAGTTGGAAATATGACAACCTGCTTCTTGCATGAGGGAAGTAGGGCAGCTTTCTTTTTAGGCAGATCTTTAAGAAACGCAACAGACCCATCTCCAAGAACTTCGAAACTCTGAAGTGTTTTACATTTTGTGTGCCATATGCATCAGACTTTCAACCACAGGTTTGTGGGTGTGACATCTGAGGCTGAGTCTATGGTGTCCTCCAGGGGCGTTTCTAGGATTCAAAAACATCGGACTCAGCCCCTGAAACATCAGGGGCTAATTAGGGAGGGGGGTAAGCAAGAATAACATGTTTTGTAAGAGCATTTTTATGTAATATTGTATAATAATAAACACAAATGAACACAAACAGTATGCAACTTTAGAAAATTTAATTCAATCTTGTTTCTGACTCCTCCCATAATTTCAGAGTCTTACTACTAAAAAATGAGTTTGTTCAATGTTCATTACATTTTCTCTCTCACACAGGTATGCCATGCAATATTATCTCTTTTACAGCTTGTGTGTGAAGCAGTGCCGTGTAGATCCTTTTTTTATTATTATTACAATAATCTATATTATACTGCACCTCTTATTTCATTCCTCATTTATGCTGGCACTGCTGTATGTATTATTGTTTGTTTATTTATTTTTTACAGCCTCTCTTCTCTTATTGTTCTCTCATCTCCCATCTGTCTTGCTGCTTGTATCTTGTCTACTTCATGCTCTGGGTGATTTTTCTATCCTATTTCTTTGAGGGTGGAGTAATCAGAGAGTATCTCCATGACCAGTGGTGGGCCGTGCATTTCACACCTAGGCCTTCACCGGTGTCCTTCCTGAATTAATCCACCTCTATACCATCATTATGATGCCACAGCAATAGATACTACAACTAACTGTTAAACAGCAAAGTAAAAAAGAAATTAAGCTACAGTATTTCACACCTCACAAGGAATAGTAAATTTTCAATTACAGTCCACCTTGAAAATGCATTTGTAAGGATCGACCAAATCGATTTCTTCTCCTCTGTCAGCCATTGTGAGTTAAAATATATATATTTTATTTAGTTTGTGCAGTTTGCTGCCTCTGACTTCTCCAGTTATCCAATCAAAGGACAGGAATTTGCTGATGTAATCGTATGCCTGCTAGATAGCCGCAGTGACGCCTCGAAATCTCGAAATCTGATTGGTTAATGTAACAATTTCATTGCCACTTATTTTAAGCTACAGGCACCTGCACTATTGATTCTGAAGGCCTTAAGGCAGATTTCTTTCACCCTGGCAACACATGATGTCAGCCACTGGCTGAAATATGATTGGATAAATACTCTTATCATAAATATACACTACTGGAAGCAGCGCAGCCAAGAGAATAGCTATGAAATGTAGAGAATAGACAATTGGGAATAATGTAATACACATTCATGAAAAAAAAATTAAATATATTAAAATGCAAGTCAGTGATTCAGAACACTGCTGTTTAGGCCAGCAGAGAAGGCCTTGCTGGCCCTGACGGCCCACCACTGTCCAATATTTGACTTGAGCAAAACGGTTACCATACTAGTATTTATAGTGCTGAGAATTCCTTTTTCTATTGACACAACAGCCGAATGATGAAGTCTGTTCTGGCCCATTGTTTGCCTAAGCCATGTATGTATTTTAACTTAAATACTGTTGAATAATAGAAAATCATAATGTTCAATCTTAGCACTCTTTAACAGTTTATATTTTATTTAGATTTTTCTTTAGGCTTATTTAATTTAAGGTTTTTGTACATATTGGCTATGGAATAATATTCAAAAGAGTCCAGGGGTTTTCATAATCAAAGACAGTGGACCTCCTTTTTGACACAACATACATTTGTTAGCTTAATTTTATGAAGTTTTCTTAACATTAAAAATTAAAAGTTAGACTATTATCTGAATAATAAGATTGTGTTTTCTGACTTTTTTTATTGCTGTTTTTTAGGGCTGTATAGGTGTGTGTTTTAGTCACGTGGTGTGTGTGTGTATACGCGTGTTCAACTTAAAGCGGCGCTGCGCAGACCGATAGGTGTATAACATTAAAGTATCGCGAGAGCGGTTCTACAACATATTCGAGCGCACACTCTCGCGGTATTGTGTGTGTGTGTGTGTGTGTGTGTACGCGCGCGGAGAGAGATGTCAGTCAAAATCGCGTATAGTAAACGGCAACAGTGCTCAACTAAACTGATCAACATTTACTTAATTCCTCTACACTCCGGCAAAATTCGGGATAAAACATTCTGGGCTAGATTAAAATCATTCGGGGCTCGAGCCCCGAATTATTAGCCCAAGCGACGCCCCTGGTGTCCACCTTGCACCCTACGTTCCTGGAATAGGCTCAAAGCTCCTCATGACCTTGTGTAGGTTAAGTAGTATAGAAAACTAATTCTGCTCTCTTCTAACAAGAACGCTGTCAAAACTGAAAATATTTTAAAAAGGCACAATCCTCTCTTGCTCCTTGGCATATAACATTTTTCTGTGTTGGTTAATTTAAAACAACAACATAGCCAGTCACGTGAGCGGGTGTCTCGAACGAAGCTTCGGACGTCACCGATCACGTGACTAAGGCAAAGCGACGCAAGCATCAGCACACTGCTTTAGTAAACGCCGCTTTGCCCTTTTTCAACACAAGCTCTCAAGCTTTATTATTAAATCGCCAGCAGTTACTTTTAGCTGTCTTTACGGACGCCGTAAACCCTTTTAAAACCATGGCACAGCAACGGGGAGTCAACAGCCTGCAGTTTAATCAAGACCAAAGTGAGTTCAGGTCTATAAGCTTTTCAGTTGCCTTTTCAGTATTAGATGTTTATGTAATAATCTGACATAGTAGATAATCTGGCAAAAATTATAATTTGGTGCAATTTATATTCAAGCTACTGACTTTTTTTCCCTTTTTGTTTTAGGCTAGCTAACTCGGTCATAAGTCAGACTTATTTCAACAAACGCGGCTAATTTCCGTCCATTTTGTTACTACAAACGAAGTTAATCGTAGGCCTCGCTGTGATACTATGCCAAAATATGCTTTTGTACATCCCTACTCCGTTTCTGCTTAGTTTTAAACTGAAGAATTATTGGCCTTGTGTTTCACATTTCGGTATCCTGGATTCAAAATAATAATATAAATACATCACAATATACCAATATTGTAGCAGATTCAGTAACATTGACTACATGTTAAGATGCAGCAGTTAATTGAAAATGAATATTTTTCAAATACAAAACCATCTCTTCTAAGACTAATTATTAAATAAATTAAGAAAAAGGAAGTATATCTACTATGCTGCTTCTCATGCTTTGATAATTGCCAAGGTATTGCTTTTATTTGCAATAATGTTTAATACTTACTGAATAATTTAATTAAACATGTTCAGCTGGAGTAAAAAAAAAAACCAACAACAGTAATTTGGTATGTCATATGTCTGTCAGCCATAACATTCTAAGCAGTGAGAGGTGAAGTGAATAACACTGATGATCTCCTCATCATGGCACCTGTTGGTGGGTGGGATATATTAGGCAGCAAGTGAACATTTTGTCCTCAAAGTTGATGTTAGAAGCAGGAAAGATGGGCAAGCGTAAGGATTTGAGCGAGTTTGACAAGGGCCAAAATGTGATGCCTAGACAACTGGATCAGAGCATCTCCAAAACTGCAGCTCTTGTGGGGTGTTCCCGGTCTGCAGTGATCAGTATCTATCAAAAGTGGTCCAAGGAAGGAACAGTGGTGAACCGGCGACAAGGTCATCGGCGGCCAAGGCTCACTGATGCACGTGGCGAGCGAAGGCTGGCCCATGTGGTCTAGTCCAACAGATGAGCTACTGTTGCTCAAATTGCTGAAGTTGTTAATGCTGGTTCTGATAGAAATATGTCAGAAGACACAGTGCATCATTTGTTGCATATGGGGCTGCATAGCCACAGACCAGTCACGGTGCACATCCTGAACCCTGTGCACCGGCGAAAGCAATGGGAACATGAGCATCAGAACTGGACGATAGAGCAATGGAAGAAGGTGGCCTGGTCTGATGAATCACGTTTTCTTTTACATCACGTGGATGGCTGGGTGCATGTGCGTTGTTTACCTGGGGAACACATGGCACCAGGATGCACTATGGGAAGGAGGCAAGCTGGTGGAGGCAGTGTCATGCTTTGGGCAATGTTTTTCCTGGAAAACCTTGGGTCCTGGCATCCATGTGGGTGTTATATTGACATGTACCACTTACCTAAGCAATGTTGCAGACCATGTACACCCTTTCATTGAAATGGTATTCCCTGACGTGTGTGTATATATATATATATATATATATATATATATATATATATATATATATATATATATATATATATATATATATGTATGTATATATATATATGTTACAATCACATTTGTTACATCATTTCATTTTTTATTCCATTTTCCAATTTCATTTACATTTCATTGTACATGTTCTCTTTTTCGGTGCTAAGTGGCCTGTTTTTTTTGTGTTGTCTTTTTGTACGTACTGTTTTTGCACTGTCTTGTCTTTGCTCTGTTTGCACCTAGTTTGCACATTTTGCACTTTATGTGGCTAAGACAAACTTCTGTCCTAGCTCTGTGTTGTTCTTGTGTTTGAACTCTGTTGTATGTTTATGTAGCACCAGGTCCTGGAGAAACGTTGTTTCATTTCACTATGTACTGCATCAGCTGTATGTGGTTTGAAATGACAATAAAGCTTCTTAAATCCTTGATTGCTGTACTCTCTTTCAGCAGGATAATGTACCATGCCGCAAAGCAAAAATGGTTCAGGAATGGTTTGATGAGCACAAGAACGAGTTTGAGCTGTTGACTTGGCCTCCAAATTCCTCACATCTCAGTCAAATCGAGCATCTGTGGGATTTGCTGGACGGACAAGTCCGATCCGAGGAGGCAGCACCTCACAACTTACACAGGACTTAAAAGATCTGCTGCTAACATCTTGGTGCCAAATACCACAGTACACCATCAGGGATCTAGTGGAGTCCATGCTGTGAAGGGTCAGGGCTGTTTTGGCAGCAAAAAGGGGTCCAACACAATATTAGGCAACTCGGTAACAACAGAAACTCAGTCACGGAGTGGTAGGCCCCATAAAATCACAGAGCGTGGTCAGTGCATGCTGAGGCGCAAAGTGCACAGAAGTCACCAACTTTCTGCATAGTCAATAGCTGCAGACCTCCAAACTTCGTATGGCCTTCAGATTAACTCAAGAACAGTGCGTAGAGAGCTTCATGGAATGGGTTTTATGGCCAAGCAGCTGCATCCACGCCTTACATCACCAAGTGCAATGCAAAGCATGGGATGCAGTGGTGTAAAGCCCGTCGCCACTGGACTCTAGAGCAGTGGAGATGTGTTCTCTGGAGTGACAAATCACACTTCTCTGTCTGGCAATCCGATGGATGAGTCTGGTTTTGGTGGTTGCCAGGAGAATGGTACTTGCTTGACTGCATTGTGCCAAGTGTAAAGTTTGGTGCAGGGGGGATTACGGTGTGGGGTTGTTTTCAGGGGTTGGGCTTGGCCCCTTAGTTCCAGTGAAAGGAACTCTTAATGCTTCACCGCATAACAAGGCATTTTGGACAATTTTATGCTCCCAACAGTTTGGGGATGGCACCTCTCCTGTTCCAACATAACTGCACATCAGTGCAGTGAGTTTGGTGTGGAGGAATTTGACTGGTCTTGACCTAAACCTGATAGAACACCTTTGGGATGAATTTGAGTGGAGACTACAAGCCAGGCCTTCTCGTTCTGACCTCACAAATGTGCTTCTAGAGGAATGGACAAAAATTCCCATAAACACACTCCTAAACCTTGTAGAAAGCCTTACCAGAAGAGATGAAGCTGTTATAGCTGCAAAGGGTGGGCCAATTCCATATTAAACCCTTCAAATTAAGAATGGGATGTCATTAAAGTTCATGTGCATGTAAAGGCAGATGTTCCAAAACTTTTGGCAATATAGTGTTTATATTTTTTTATTTTCTTGCTTTAAATGAGATTTTTACTATGTCAAATGTGCAAATGTGTCAGTTTTTCAAATGTTATTGCTTGGTAGGTTGTTTCTGTTGTGCCATGGAGACTGGAGTTCGAATTTACAATGTGGAACCCCTCATGGAAAAAGGACACCTAGGTGAGGAGCTCTATTATTCACCCTGTGATCTATTTTGTGCTTCTGTTACCTATTTGAGTTTTTACTAATTTTGATGATGATTATTATTAAAGACCATGAACAGGTTGGCAGTATTAGTCATTGTTCCATGCTACATCGTTCAAACCTCTTAGCTGTGGTGGGTGGCGGTGTTAACCCAAAGTTTTCAGAGATATCTGGTATGCTTATCTGCTTTTTCACATCTGTTTACACTGATATACAGTTCTTTTGCTTTTTTATTTTTTTTATGTTTTCATATTTACTGGACATTTGTCTTAACTTAATGCAGTGTTAATCTGGGATGATGCTCGAGAGGTCAGAGATGTCAAGGATAAATTGGTCCTAGAGTTCACATTGACAAAGCCAGTTCTGGCAGTGCGCATGAGACATGACAAGTAAGAACAAATCAAGTCTGAGTATTTTGTATTTCAGTGTACAACAATCTGGATATATGGTTAAAAGTCTTTGTTTGATTTTACAGAATCATCATTGTCTTGAAGAACAGGATCTATGTATATAGTTTCCCAGACAACCCCGTGAAACTCTTTGAATTTGACACTCGAGATAATCCAAAAGGTATTTTTTTTACTTCATGTTTGCATTTAAACCAGTCTCTGAGTGTTGGGTAGTTTTCTAAAACTAAAGCAATCAATGTTAACTTCTCTTAGGTCTTTGTGATGTGTGTCCCAGTTTGGAGAAGCAATTATTGGTTTTCCCTGGACACAAGTGTGGTAGTTTACAGTTGGTGGTAAGTAGCCAAACATTTTGGTCTGTTACTAAATATCTGGACCATATTTCATGAAACATGTATAGCTTCTATGTGTTAGAAGTAGCTATAAAATGTTCTGTTAAAGATAGTAAGCTGAGGGTATTTAAATTTAATAGCTTAATTTCTATTTTCCCATCAAACTTGCAATGAAATAGGCACTAAAGTCTGGTTATGTGACATGTTGCATGCTCACTTGGAGGAATTGCATTTCAAGAACAACTGTTAGACTACTCAAGTCTGATTTAAGACCATGGAAAACAGTGGTCAACAATAGTAGCGGTTACTGCCAATCTACTTATACAGTTCTAGGACATTGTCCTATGGACAGATGAAAACACGCCTGAAAAAAACTACCAGAATCGTGGGAAGAAATAAACATATAAGTGGCACTGGTTCCCTTTTCGATGTAACTACAAGGCTCCCTTTATAGATCTATAGCTCTATTATCTGTTAAAATTCCAAATGCTTTAAAACTGTTTTTTGGCACTCAGTGGTACAATTAAGCAACAATCAGAAGCTTCCCAAGACTTTCAAGGTTTTACCTTACCTGAATCCAAATGAGCATGCATTTTATGCTGAATTCAAAGCCAAAGGCAACCAGATAATAAAAATGACAATTTAACATATTAATTATGTTTATTTTCCAGTCACTTTAGGGACCACAAATAAACAATGCTATATATATAACACTAACTATGTCAACGTCCAGGTATTCATAAACCTGACAAGCTGTCCGGGTGAAAATTCAGATCTGTGTTCAAATTCATCTTTTGATCTCAAACCCATGTTTCTTCAGTGTATAAAAAAAAAAAAACAGACTTCCCATTCTAAAACTTTTTGAGGGAACTGTAGCTATGTTTTACTCCTGTACAAGCAAGTTTGTCTAAATATTTTGCAAATTATTTTGCATGTGGGGAAAAATTATTCCTTTTATATCAAAATATGTTTAACCTGTTCCATGAGGAGCCAGTTCTCAGACTCCCTCTGGTCAGTATATCTATTGGCCATACACACAACTGTAGGTCAATAGCTACTTTTTAGGAATATAAAAATACACTTCATTAAAACTTTGTTTATCTTTTCTTCATAGGACCTTTCAAACACAAAACCTGGCACATCATCTGCACCATTCACTATCAATGCTCATCAGAGTGAAATAGCTTGTTTGGCTTTGAACCAGCCTGGCAGTGTGGTAGCCTCTGCATCACAGAAGGGTACTTTGATCCGTCTCTTTGACACTACTACACGTGATAAACTAGTGGAGCTACGAAGAGGAACTGATCCTGCCACATTATATTGGTGAATGTTTAATAAACAGATTAACAGCAATATGTAGTGTTGCACAACAGACATAAAAAGTCTACACCCCTGTTAAAATGGGTGGTGTTTCTGATGTAAAAAAAACAAAACAGTTTAAGTCAGAAGTTTTCCCACCCTTTTTATATATGAGAAAGTTCGACTTATTGTTGATAATAATAATAATAATAATAATATTATTATTATTATTATTGTTATTGTTATTATTATTATTATTATTATTATAAAATATTATAAATTATTAGAACAGGCTGATATTTAGTTCTTTACGCATGTGACGAGAATCTAATATTCTTCACATGCCTCAGCTATGGAGCAGAGTGTCTAGAAGGAAGTCCTTTTTCCAAAAAAAAAGGTGACCCTTTGAGGGGGACCCAAAGCACACATCTAAATCAACAAAGGAATAGCTTAAACAAAACATCATTGTTTTTGAATGAGCTAGCCACAGCTCAACTAGTACAATAAAAAATCTGTGGGATGATCTGAAGCAGGATGTGCACAGGAAATGCTTTTAGAATTTGATTGATATAGAATGTTTTTGTAAGAAAGAGTGGGGAAAATATTGCCAAGATTTGCAATGATGATAGACTTTTACCCAAAATGACAGAGTTTTTAAAACAGCATTTGATTATATTATACCAAAGAATTTGTTTCAGGGTGCAAACACTTGTGGTAAGCAGAAAAGTAGACAGGTTCTATATCTGTTAGCCAAGAACAGAAGACTAGTGCTGCAGTGGGCATAGGCTCAGCAAAACCGGACAGTTGGAGAGTGAAAAAACTTAGCATGGTCTGTTGAATATCAATTTCTGGAACACAGATGGTGGGGTCAGAATTTGGCACCAACAGCATGAATCCATGGTCCTAAATTGTGTTGTGTTAACTGTCCAGGCTCGTGGACGTGGTGCAATGGTGTGGGGAGTTTTTTTCTTGGTAGACTTTGGGCCGGTTAATACCAAACAATCATCAGTTGAATTCCACAGCCTATTTGAATATTGTTGCTGATCATGTGCATCCATTCAGGGCCACAATTTACCCATCTTCATACTCCTACTTTTTGCATGATAATGCACCATGTCACAAAGCAAAAGTTAAAATCAAAGTTAAAAATCGTTTCATGAGAAGAACAGTTTAGAGCTTTTCAGTGGGCATCCTAGTCAAAGGATCTGGATCCAATAGAATATCTGTTCTGCTCAGCACACTTGCTCTCACTTGTCTCTTGTCTGTTCCTTTTTATCCTTGCTGCTGCTCACTGAAACACAGAACACTTGTGAGAGAAATTCTGCACAGATGTTGGTCCCTTACCACACACTTTTCCTGGCACCGTCCTCCATTCAAAAACCTGCGCTCGACCATGCCCTTGTCTCCACACAGTCAAGTCACCATTGACTAGAATCTCAAAGAAAGATATTTCCAATCTTCTTCTTCTTTTGGCTTTTCCCTTCAGGGGTCGCCACAGCGAATCATCTCTCTCCACCTATCCCTATCTTCTGCATCCTCAACACTTGCACCCACTAGCTTCATATCCTCATTTATTACATCCATATACCTCCTCTTTGGCCTTCCTCTTTTCCTCCTGCCTGGCAGCTCCATGTCCAACACTCTCCTACCAATATAGTCACTCTCCCTCCTCTGGACATGTCCAAACCATCTTAACCTGGCCTCTCTAACGTTGTCCCCCAAACGTCCAACATGAGCCGTCCGTCTGATGTACTCGTTCCTAATCCTGTTCAACCTCATCACTCCCAAAGAGAACCTCAACATCTTCAGCTCTGCTACCTCCAGCTCTGACTCCTGTCTCTGTCTCAGTGATACTGTCTCTAAACCATACAGCATGGTCGGTCTCACCACTGTCCTGTACACCTTCCCCCTGATTCTCGCTGAAATTTTTCTATCACACAGAACTCCTGACACCTTTCTCCACCCATTCCAACCTGCCTGCACTCGCTTCTTTACCTCTTTCCCACACTCTCCATTACTCTGGACTGTTGACCCCAAGTACTTAAACTCCTGTACCTTCTTCACCTCTTCACCCTGTAATCTTACTGTTCCACTTCCCTCCCTGTCATTCACACACATTCAGTCTTACTACGACTGACTTTCATTCCTCTTCTCTCCAACGCAAACCTCCACCTCTCCAGGTTTTCCTCCACCTGCTCCCTGCTCTCACTACAGATCACAATGTCATCTGCAAACATCATTGTCCAAGGAGACTCCTGTCTGACCTCTTCTGACAACTGGTCCATCACCATAGCAAACAGGAAGGGGCTCAGAGCTGATCCCTGATGCAGTCCCACCTCCACTTTGAACTCCTCTGTCTGACCTACAGCACATCTCACCACTGTCCTGCTCCTCTCATACATGTCCTGCACCAATCTGACATACTACTCTGCTACTCCTGACTTCCTCATACAGTACCACAGCTCTTCTCTTGGCACCCTGTCATACGCTTTCTCCAAGTCTACAAACACACAGTACAACTCTCTCTGACCATCCCTATACTTCTCCATCAACATTCTCAGAGCAAAAATTGCATCTGTTGTGCTCTTTCTGGGCATGAAGCCATACTGCTGCTCACAAATTTCCACTACCTTCCACTACTCTTTCCCATAGCTTCATTGTATGGCTCATCAACTTTATCCCCCTATAGTTGCTGCAACTCTGCACGTCACCCTTATTCTTAAAGATCGGCACTAATACACTTCTCCATTCCTCAGGCATCTTCTCACTCTCTAAAACCCTGTTAAACAGACTAGTTAAAAATTCCACTGCCGCCTCTTCTAGACACTTCCAGACCTCCACCGGGATGTTGTCAGGACCAACTGCCTTTCCACTTTTCATCCTCTTCAAAGCCTTCCTGACTTCATCCTTTCTAATCTTATCTACTTTCTGTTCCACAGAGTTCACCCCTTCTACCCCTTTTTTTTCCCCTCTCATTTTCCTCATTCATCAGCTCTTCAAAGTACTCCTTCCATCTCTTCCGTACACTCTCCTCACTTGTGAGCACCTTTCCATCTCTATCCTTAATAACTCTAACTTGCCGCACATCCTTCATCCTTGCACATCCATGTCCCACTTCATCTTGGCTAACCTCTTCCTCTGAATACTTTCCTGAACTTCCTCATTCCACCGCCAAGTTTCCTTATCTTCTTTCCTCCATCCAGATGACACACCCAGCACCTTTCTTCCTGTCTCCCTGATCACTTCTGCTGTAGTTTCCCAGTCATCTGGCAGCACTACCTGACCACCCAGAGCCTGCCTCAACTTCTGTCTAAATTCCTCACAACATTGCTCCTTTTTCAGCTTCCACCACTTGGTTTTCTTCTCCATCTCTATCTTTGACCTCTGCTTACAGACCATCAAATTTATCCTACACACCACCATCCTATGCTGTCTGGCTACACTCTCTCCCACTACCACTTTACAGTCACTAATCTCTTTCAGATTGCCTCTTCTACATAGGATGTAGTCTACCTGTGTGCTCCGACCTCCACTCTTGTAAGTCACTCTATGCTCCTCCCTCTTCTGAAAATAAGTGTTAACCACAGCCATGTCCATCCTCCTAGCAAAGTCCACTACCATCTGTCCTTCAAGGTTCCTTTCCTTAACTCCAAACTTGCCCATCACCTCCTCATCACCTGTATTCCCCTCACCAACATGTCCATTAAAATCTGCTCCTATCACCACCTGTTGGAATACTCTCTATCGCCTCATCTAATTCACTCCAGAATCTCTCTTTCTCCTCTAACTCACAACCTACCTGTGAGGCATAAGCACTAACAACATTCAACATCACCCCTTCAATCTCCAACTTCAGACACCCTGTCTGACACACTCATCACCTCCAGAACATTCCTCACAAACTCCTCCTTCAGGACCACACCTACCCCATTTCTCTTACTATCCACACCATAATAAAACAGCTTGAATCCTGCTCCTATACTATGAGCCTTGCTACCCTTCCACCTGGTCTCCTGTACACACAGCATATCCACCTTCCTTCTCTCCGTTATATCAGCCAGCTCTCTACCTTTCCCTGTCATAGTACCAACATTCAGAGTTCCTATTCTCAGTCCTACACTCTTAACTTTTCCTCTTCTCTCTCTGCCTACGCACTCTCCTCCCTCCTCTAGTTCTTCGACCAACAGTAGCCCAATTTCCACCGGCGCCCTGTAGGTCAACGGCGCCGATGGCGGTCGTTGTTAACCTAGGCCTCGACCGATCCCATATGAAATTTTAGAGTACTGACGATTCGCATGGTTAAATTTGGCAATGTTTTACGCCGGATGCCCTTCCTGACGCAACCCTCTCTATTTATCCGGGCTTGGGACCGGCACAGAAGTCACTGGACTGTGACCCCCATGGCTAGATTAAAGAAAGATATTTCCAATATCTTGTGGAATTGATGGAATGAACAATTGAGGCTGTTTTGATAGCAAAGGCCCTAAATAGGATTGGTTCCTAATAAAGTCCTAAATATTGCCCTTTTAAAAAATTGTAATAACTGCTCCTTTAGATTGCACTTTCTCTTTTTGTTTGAAATCTCTATCTCGGATACTCTGCTTAAGCATGAACTGCATATATGTAATTTACCTAATGCCAGTTGTTTTCTTAAATTTCCAAATCTGATTTTTTTACAGCATCAACTTCAGCCATGACTCGTCCTTCCTGTGTGCTTCTAGTGACAAGGGCACTGTTCACATTTTTGCACTGAAGGATACAAGACTGAATCGGCGCTCTGCGTAAGGCCTATATTGACCCTGTACAAGTGTAAATTTTCTTTAATTACTTACTCAACTGTTAAATTAAAAAAACCATAATACATTAAATTTTGACAGTGGCTTCCATTTCAGTTTGGCTCGGGTGGGAAAAGTCGGACCAGTCATTGGACAGTATGTAGACAGTCAGTGGTCTTTGGCCAGTTTTACTGTGCCAGCTGAATGTGCTTGCATTTGTGCCTTTGGGAAAAACACTTCCAAAAATGTCAACTCTGTTATTGGTGAGTCAATTTTCTAAAGAGAACATTTTATCTCTTAGTGATTAAGCATGAAATTAAATCTCCATGTTTGTTAAAAGGTTTTTTTTTTCATCTCTTTCAGCTATATGTGTTGATGGAACATTCCATAAATATGTCTTCACTTACGATGGAAACTGTAATCGGGAGGCTTTTGATGTGTATCTTGACATCTGTGATGATGATGATTTCTAAGGATGAAGTTGACATTGTGCTAATATTATTAAGCATCAATTTTAAAACTTTATTGGTTTATATAAAAAGGGGAAATGGGCTTAGTGAAGTTAAAGTATATTTGTGAATTAGAATTCCCACCTGTTTTTGTATTATCCCTAGTGTAGCCAGTATGCTATGTTGAGGGGCTTTATTTATTCAAGGGGAATACAATTCAAGTAAAAAAATAAATAGAAATCTTTTATGAAAGAAAAACTTGGTTGCAACCTAGTTGCATAATTGTGCACATTCTTTTATACTGGGGAAGGTAGCAGTTCTTTTGAACTTGTGTTCAAAAGAAATTATCATACACCTGTCATCAAAAATGTGATTTGCTTAAACCCAGATAAAGATCTAAGAAAGTTTCTGTAGAATTTTCATGACTTCTGTTTCTTATTACTGCTGAAGCCATGGTCCATGGAGACCTAACAAAGAACACTGACTATTTAACTATTTCACATTGTTGAAAGGTATCAATCTGGAAAATTCCAAAAGAATTTCCAAAATACAAAATTTTGTTTTAAACACCAATATCAGCAAGTGGACAAAATAGGGCACCACAATGTCCTTACCAAGAACAGGATGCCTGTCCAAGATTGATGAAAGAACAAGAATAAAACTGAAAAATATAACTGTCTGTTACAAGACCTATAGTAACGTTATGATTGCTATGACTTTTCATAGTTTCAATATTTGCATTTAAAAAAAAAAAGAGTTTGAATGTGTAAATGTGTGTTGGATTTGTATATGCACCATACAGGACCAGGCAATAGTCTTTGAGCATTTACAGAAGTTTATTCACAAACACAACAAAAAAAAAATACAGAATGGTAATTAGTACTTATTTACAACATTTGTGCATATCCTCTCCGGTATGAGACCAAAAGCTCTGTTCATTCATGTGCCAGGCTTTGCATTAGCAGATTAGCAGCCAAAAACTACTGTACAAGCCACAAACACTTAAGACGATCTCTGCTTCCTTTCATTGTTTATTTTTATTCATAATTTTTCTATGCACATGTATTTTTTTCTATGCAAAAAAGTTGGCTTCATCTTATCCTGTCATTCAACCTTTACTGAAAGATGAGGCCAACCTTTTTTTTTCAAGAAATAAAATTTTTGATTGGAATATAAGAAGATATCAAGAGAATTCAATTCAATTCAGTTTATTTTGTATAGTGCCTTTTACAATGAACATTGTCTCAAAGCAGCTTTACAAAAGAAGAAAACAGAAAAAGGAGGGGGAAATGAAAAATAATAATAAAAAATAAAAATAACTAATTAACTAGAAATAAGAATAAATTATTAAATTCTATAATTAGACTATTTTATCCCTAATGAGCAAGCCTGTGGCGACGGTGACGGTGGACCTGCACCTTTACCTAAGAAAACTATACATTAAAAGCTTGACTAAACAAATGTGTCTTCAGCCTAGACTTAAACACTTCTTAAATGAGAAGGAAATCTCATTCCACTCGTGCCATAAAACTGATCATATCTATGTTGCTGCCACTTTATCTCTTACCAAATCATGGTACATTATTATTTTATAAAATTTTATTGTTATTATTCAGTACTAGAGTTCCAAAAGAAAATGCCTCATGTCACCAAATGTTGACTCATTCTTTTATTCTACGGACTGGTTACTTTTCAATTTCTAATTTCTAAAATTAATTTTGAAAGTGCTTTCAAGTCTAAAACAATTAATTCTGATACTTGTTCACAAGGTCACAAAGACATCAGGAGGTAACATTGCAAGAACAGCACACAGAAAAGAAGTTTTTATTTTATTTATTTAATTTTTTATAGTTTTTTAAGGGTTAAAGTACTTTTAGCAAGTGGTACTACTTCGGACATCATTTGATACTCAGCTATTCAGATATCTAGGGGAAGTACATTCCACCACCTCAGTGTATACCTTCCTTGTACACTGAGAGATGTTAGGACCAGTCAAGCATCGCTAGAGGATTGGAGAGAGTGTGATGCATTGCAGGGTGTATTAAGTGCTTTGAGGTAAGTGGGTGCTGGTCTATTTTTGGCTTTGTAGACAAGCAATAATTTATTAAATTCCATGCAGACAGCTACAGAAAGACAGTGGAGGAAGTGTGGCTATGGCGTGGTGTGGGACAATGTAGGGAGGTTGAAAACAAATTGTACATCTTCATCATGGATCAATGCTATAACAGTGTGTATGTTGAAACATGAAATATTTGTTAGATTCAAATCTCAAATGTGTTTATATATACACGTTTACTTTCAGTAGATAATTAGTTAATTAACCAACCCCAATTTAATTGTAGAGTACATCCACACATTTATTTTATATTCTCCACAATTAACTTTAGACACTGGTCCAAGTGATTAGTGTTTATTAAAGACAAAATACAATATTTTCAAATAGTACAGATCATATTTTCTTCAGCATGATGCATTAGTTTCACTGTAGATCTGGTTGTCCAAATGTATCCATAGTTTCCATTACAAGTGCCAAGTGATCTAAAAATGAGCTTACTGATACACGAAGACTGCGAGCCTTTACAGCATTCCATTTTCTGAAAATATATTAGAAAGCCTCATGTCACATGCATAATTTCCACATAAGACATTGTTATAAAATTAGGTGGCTTATGTGCATTTACAGATATGTAATAGGAAATGTGCTTAAAAAAATGAACAGGACAAAGTAGATATCTTTATCTTAAACAATTCAAACTACTGTAATGGTATTTTTACTCAAATGTTTGTGTGAAAAGTACTGACATCAAGGAATATTTTAATAATTTGACATTACATATACTTGATAACCCATTGTAAAATGAGTGGGTTATAAATGCTTTGGGGGCTATTTGGTGGTTGTAAAGGTTGAGGGCATCATAAATTTGCCAGGACCAGGAAATCTAGGCACAAAGCAGGATGTTCAGATATGGCCATAAACAGAGCATTCAAAAACGTGACATGCTAATCAGATTTGCAAATCAATAATAAAATAGTCAAAGAAGCATAAAATCAATGTTTTGCAATAATCATGAATTCCTTCATGGAGTCATTCTTCACAACTACTAATCATTACTTGAGCAGTCCAATTAAGTAGTCAACTAGTCATTATTCCATAGTTATAGCAAAAAAAAAAATCATTCAGAACATCAAATTTTAGGCTGATTTATTTGTGCAGCAAATAACACATCAAATGGCAATACAATTAAAAGCCACACAGAGGCTACAAATTAAATTTTTTGCTTTAGTGTTTTTCTTAAGCTAGACTGCTCACTGCAATAAATGTCTAAAATAATAAATCTCTGCATCATATATATTACAAAAAGATCCAAAATTATGAGGTGAGAAGAATAATTGGAAGAAAAACCAATGTCAAGTTATTAGATTTATAAAAATGCTTGTTATATTTCAAAGTGTTAAACTTATATTTTTACTTCAGGTATCTCCAAATATTATTCTTATATTTATATAAGGTATTTATGAGTTAAAGACTATATCCAGGGAAGTGTGAAGGCATTTTGCAATGGGGTGCTAGCATGTTAAACTGAAGAAATGTGTCACATGTTATCAAGAGCTAGGATATCACACCCAAATTACAGTGAAATATTTTTTTCATTTAACAGCGACTGGGGCACAACACAGTTTAATTCTAAAAAAAAAAGAAGCAATGTTCAATAATAAATGGAAAATTGTAATATTGACAAAACACTGTCTCATAAGAAGAATGCTATCTCTTACATACAAAGTCAAACACCTCAACTTTAGAGAGTGATTAGCCTATTTTACTTGTTAATTATTTTAACCAGTTCCCTTTGCCCTTGGGCACAGCTTTCAGCAATTTTCAGTGCAATCCAGCAACACTCAATGCAAAAAGAAAAAAATGTAACATTGATATTCAACATATTTAAGATCTATAGGTTTAATGTCTCAGTTTCTCTGTAAAATAATAAAAAAATAAAACCTGAATTATGAGTTAAATCTATCTAAAATGTGGATTTTGCATTAAACACTTACACAGATAGTGCATTTGCTGATGCACTCAGACTTTTTATGGTTCCACCTGTCCGTGGTTCATGATCAGGGGACAAGGACTGGAGTGCAATGGACACCTCCCTCTGTGAAGGAAATGGAACTTCTATAGTTCTGACATACTGTAAAGGAAAAACAATTCTAAAAATGATTACAGACATCAGGTCTATGTTGTACACAGGGTGGCAGCCTATAATGTGAGAATACTGACCCAGTCCCAGTCCTTATGGTTAATTAAATCCAATTTACATATATTAAGGCTGTTTTATATGTGCATATGTAATCAAATGTATCAATTTTCAATATCAAATATATCTCTGCAAGACTTCAAAAGTAAAGATTTGAAAACTTTAAAGTTGAGATTCATTTAACAACTTCATACACAATGCAAGATCTTCATGCACAGAAAGAGGAGAAGCTAATTGGTTTAAACATTTCCTTCAAAAAATGTAGGACAATGACAATGTAGTATCCCTGTCTATACTGTAAACCAATATTTCCATTTTTCAGTGACCAGTTAATTGGTAACTGTCAGTTACTGTCCCTTGCATGGATTAGCCATCAGCTACATTCTTGAGCTCTCCCAGAACCACCATCCCAGACATAGTAAGATGACCATTAGAGTGGGCATGATTCGGCAAAACGTATATGAATCTGAAGTGCCATACTAAATCACAAACCATAATTATACTGAAAGGATACAATTCGAACTGGTTATCAAAGATGCTATCGCCAACCCAGGACGCCATATTTAAATATATAATCCTCGTAATTGCCGTCTTCCTGGTTGGGTTTCAGAAGCTCCTTCTGCTTCTTCTTCTTCCTCTTACGTTAATAGGCGGCTTTGCTGCATTACCGCCATCAGCAGGATAGGAGTGTTGAGCACCGAACGGAAGTTCTGTGTATATATAACGGAATATATATATATATATATATATATATATATATATATATATATATATATATATAAACTTCCGTTCGGTGCTATATATATATATACAGAGGTTGGACAATCAAACTGAAACGCCTGGTTTTAGACCACAATAATTCATTAGTATGGTATAGGGCCTCCTTTTGTGGCCAATACAGCATCAGTTCATCTTGGGAATGACAGATACAAGTCCTGCACAGTGGCCAGAGGGATTTTGAGGCATTCTTCTTGCAGAATAGTGGCCAGGTCACTACATGATGCTGGTGGAGGAAAACGTTTCCTGACTTGCTCCTCCAAAACACCCCAAAGTGGCTCAATAATATTTAGATCTGGTGACTGTGCAGGCCATGGGAGATGTTCAACTTCACTGTCATGTTCATCAAACCACTCTGTCACCAGTCTTGCTGTGTGTATTGGTGCATTATCATCCTGATACACGGCACCGCCTTCAGGATACAATGTTTGAACCATTGGGTGCACATGGTCCTCCAGAATGGTTCGGTAGTCCTTGGCAGTGACGCGCCCATCTAGCACAAGTATTGGGCCTAGGGAATGCCATGATATTGCAGCCCAAACCATCACTGATCCACCCCCATGGTTCACTCTGGGCATGCAACAGTCTGGGTGGTACGCTTCTTTGGGGCTTCTCCACACTTTCCACTTTCCAACTCTCCCGGATGTGGGAAAGACAGTGAAGGTGGACTCATCAGAGAACAATACATGTTTCACATTGTCCACAGCCCAAGATTTTCGCTGCTGGCACCATTGAAACTGATATTTGGCATTGGCATGAGTGACCAAAGGTTTGGCTATAGCAGCCCGGCGATGTACATTGACCCTGTGGAGCTCCCAACGGACAGTTTTGGTGGAAACAGGAGAGTTGAGGTGCACATTTAATTCTGCAGTGAGTTGGGCAGCTGTGGTTTTATGTTTTTTGGATACAATCCGGGTTAGCACCCGGATATCCCTTTCAGACAGCTTCCTCTTGCGTCCACAGTTACTCCTGTTGGATGTGGTTCATCCTTCTTGGTGGTATGCTGACATTACCCTGGATACCGTGGCTCTTGATACATCACAAAGACTTGCTGTCTTAGTCACAGATGGGCCAGTGAGACGTGCACCAACAATTTGTCCTCTTTTGAACTCTGATATGTCACACATAATGTTGTGTGCATTGCAATATTTTAAGCAAAACTGTGCTATTACTCTGCTAATTAAACCTTCACACTCTGCTCTTACTTGTGGAATGTGCAATCAATGAAGATTGGCCACCAGGCTGGTCAAATTTAGCCATGAAACCTCCAACACTAAATTGGCCAGTGTTTCAGTTTCAGTATTTTATATATATATATATATATATACATATATATATATATATATATATATATAAATATATATATATATATATATATAAATATATATAAATATATATATATATATATATGTATATGTGTGTGTGTGTATATATGTATATGTGTGTGTGTGTGTGTATATATATATATATATATATATACACATATATATATATATATACACACATATACAGTGAGGGAAAAAATTATTTGATCCCCTGCTGATTTTGTACGTTTGCCCACTGACAAAGAAATGATCAGTCTGTAATTTTAATGGTAGGTGTATTTGAACAGTGAGAGGCAGAATAACAACAAAAAAATCATCCAGAAAAACGCATTTCAGAAAAGTTATACATTGATTTGCATTTTAATGAGTGAAATAAGTATTTGATCCCCTATCAATCAGAAAGATTTCTGGCTCCCAGGTGTCTTTTATACAGGTAATGAGCTGAGATTACAGTAGGAGCACTCTGGGGGAGTGCTCTTAATCTCAGCTCGTTACCTGTATGAAAGACACCTGTCCACAGAAGGAAGCAATCAATCAGATTCCAAACTCTCCATCATGGCCAAGACCAAAGAGCTGTCCATGGTTGTCAGGGACAAGCTTGGAGACCTACACAAGGCTGGAATGAGCTACAGAGCAGCTTGGTGAGAAGGTGACAACAGTTGGTGCGATTATTCCCAAATGGAAGAAACACAAAAGGACTGTCAATCTTCCTCGGTCTGGGGCTCCATGCAAGATCTCACCTCATGGAGTTTCAATGATCATGAGAACGGCGAGGAATCAGCCCAGAATTACACTGGAAGATTTTGTCAATGATCTCAATGCAGCTGGGACCATAATCACCAAGAAAACAATTGGTAACACACTATGCCGTGAAAGACTGAAATCCAGTAGCGCCCGCAAGGTCCCCCTGCTAAAGAAAGCACATGTACAGGCTCATCTGAAGTTTGCCAGTGAACATCTGAATGATTCAGAGGTCATGTGGTCAAATGAGACCAAAATCCAGCTCTTTGGCATCAACTCAACTTGCTGTGTTTGGAGGAGGAGGAATGCTGCCTATGACTCCAAGAAGACCATCCCCACCGTCAAACATGGAGGTGGAAACATTATGCTTTGGGATGTTTTCTGCTAAGGGGACAGGACAACTGCACCGCATCAAAGGGACGATGGACAGAGCCATGTACCGTCAAATCTTGAGTGAGAACCTCCTTCCCTCAGCCAGGGCATTGAAAATGGGTCGTAGATGCAAAGAGGAGTGGGCCCAAATTCCTTGAGATGTGAGATGTGTGCAAACCTGGTGGCCAACTACAAGAAATGTCTGACGTCTGTGATTGCCAACAAGGGTTTGCCACCAAGTACTAAGTAATGTTTTGCAAAGGGGTCAAATACTTATTTCACTCAATAAAATTCAAATCAATGTATAACTTTTTTGAAATGTATTTTTCTGGATTTTTTTGTTGTTATTCTGTCTCTCACTGTTCAGATAAACCTACCATTAAAATTACAGACTGATCATTTCTTTGTCAGTGGGCAAACGTACAAAATCAGCAGGGGATCAAAATTTTTTCCCTCACTGTATATATTGGATGATTTTTCGGATCAGCAAAAAAAGGGGGGAGGAGATTTGCTCTCCATTTATTACAAGAATGTTACAGCAAGGAACTTTTGGTTTTAACAAAAATAACCTAGTGCTCGAACATGTCATATGTGGAATTCCATCTTGTTGTGACATCGTGTATGAGCTTGTGGGATGGTAGCTGTAGCATTTCTTGCTTTGTCTTAAGCACATGAGCTGCTGTTGTATTTCTGTGGAAGAAGGAAACCACCTTCCTGATCCTCCCAAGGAGGCGATCCATCTGGTTCACTGAAATTCCCCTTTGGCATGCTAAATTTACCACATGTGCAAAGCAAGATATCTGTGGCCCCAGTCCAGCATTCACTTGGTTTCTAGCATTATCTGTGGTGACTGGGATATTTCTACATGCATTGTGTCTCTTTAACTTCCACACTGCTACTGCTTCTATCAGTACCTGTGCTAGATGTGCTTATCTTCTTTTTCTTCTTTCGGCTTTTCCCTTCAGGGGTCGCCATCATCTCTCTTCACCTATCACCTATCTTCAGAATGCTCAACACTTGCACCCACTAGCTTCATATCCTAATTTATTACATCAATATACCTTCTCTTTGGCCTTCCTCTTCCTGCCTGGCTGCTCCATGTCCAACATTTTCCTACCAATATACTCACTCTCCCTCCTCAGAACATGTTCAAACCATCTTAATCTGGCCTCTCTAACTTTGTCCCCCAAACGTCCAACATGACCTGTCCCTCTAATGTACTCGTTTCTAATCCTGTCCAACCTGGTCACAAAGTGAACCTCAACATTTTCAGCTCTGCTACCTCCAGCTCTGACTTCTGTCTCTTCCTCAGTGACACTGCCTCTAAACCATACAGCATGGCCGGTCTCACCACTGTACAGCACACCTCACCACTGTCCTGCTCCTCTCATACATGTCCTGCACCAATCTGACATACTTCTCTGCTACTCCTGACTTCCTCATACAGTACCACAGCTCTTTTCTTGGCACCCTGTCATACGCTTTCTCCAAGTCTACAAACACACAGTGCAGCTCTCTCTGACCATCCCTATACTGCTCCATCAAAATTCTCAGAGCAAAAATTGCATCTGTTGTGCTCTTTCTGGGCATGAAGCCATACTGCTGCTCACAAATTTCCACTACCATCCTTAACCTAGCTTCCACTACTCTTTCCCATAGCTTCATTGTATGGCTCATCAACTTTATCCCCCTATAGTTGCTGCAACTCTGCAACTCACCCTTATTCTTAAAGATCGGCACTAATACACTTCTTCTCCATTCCTCAGGCATCTTCTCACTCTCTAAAACCCTGTTAAACAAACTAGTTAAAAATTCCACTGCTGCCTCTCCTAGATACTTCCAGACCTCCACTGGGATGTTGTCAGGACCAACTGCCTTTCCACTTTTCATCCTCTTCAAAGCCTTCCTGACTTCATCATTTCTAAGGACGTATCTACTTTCTGTTCCACAGAGTTCACCCCTTCTATTCTTTTTTCCCTCTCATTTTCCTCATTCATCAACTCTTCAAAGTACTCCTTCCATCTCCTCTGTAAACTCTCCTCACTTGTGCGCACCTTTCCATCTCTATCCTTAATAACTCTAACTTGCTGCACATCCTTCCAATCTCGATCCCTCTGCCTAGCTAACCTGTACAAGTCCTTCTCTCCTTCTCTAGTGTATTACTTAGTGTACAACTCATCTTATGCCTTCTGCTTGGCCTTAGACACCTCCCTCTCCACTCTGTGCTGTAACTCCTTGTATTCCTGTCTATTTTTTTCGGGCCTGTCCATGTTCCACTTCTTCTTCTTCACTCTTCCTCTGAATACCAGTGTTGTATAAAGTACCCAAAAGGCATATTTGAGTAAAAGTGCAGGTATTTTGTTAGAAAATGACTCAAGTAAAAGTTAAAGTCAACCATTATAATTCTACTTGAGTAAAAGTCTTAAGTATCTTAAATAAACTGTACTTAAGTATCAAAAGTAGTGTTTTCATGGATGTATTCAAGTATAGAAAGTAAAAGTAGAAGTAAATTTTTTTTTTTAAATAAAAGCAAGACTATAATAATTTGGAGAACTATGAATTTTATTCTGTATTGCTTTCTTTCTTAAACTTATCAATAAGTGCACCACCAAAAAAATAAGACTTGCATAAAAGAAAGAAGAGGCCTTTAGAACTGTATTGTAATGAAGTGTACAGTATCAGTGTATCAGTATCACATACACGTGCAGTTACTCACACATTACGTTCATGAACAGAGGGGCCTCTCCAAACTCTCCAAAAATACTTAAGTACTGTAACGAAGCCATTTTACTTCATTACTTTACACCACTACTGAATACTATCCTGCACTTCCTTATTCCACCACCAAGTATCCTTATCTTCTTTCCTCCTTCCAGATGACACACATAGCACTTTTCTTCCTGTTTCCCTGATCACTTCTGCTGTAGTTTCCCAGTCATCTGGTGGCACTACCTGACCACCCAGAGCCTGCCTCAACCTTTGTCTAAATTCCTCACAACATTCCTACTTTTTCAGCTTCCATCACTTGGTTTTCTTCTCCATCTCTATATTTGACCTCTTCTTCTTACAGACCATCAAAGTCATCCTAAACACCACCATCCTGGCTACACTCTCTCCATCATACACTATATTGCCAAAAGTATTCGCTCACCCATCCAAATAATCAGAATCAGGTGTTCCAATCACTTCCATGGCCACAGGTGTATAAAATCAAGCACCTAGGCATGCAGACTGTTTTTACAAACATTTGTGAAAGAATGGGTCGCTCTCAGGAGCTCAGTGAATTCCAGCGTGGAACTGTGATAGGATGCCACCTGTGCAACAAATCCAGTCGTGAAATTTCCTCGCTCCTAAATATTCCACAGTCAACTGTCAGCTGTATTATAAGAACGTGGAAGTGTTTGGGAACGACAGCAACTCAGAAACGAAGTGGTAGGCCACGTAAACTAACGGAGCGGGGTCAGCGGATGCTGAGGCGCATAGTGCGAAGAGGTCGCCAACTTTCTGCAGAGTCAATCGCTACAGACCTCCAAACTTCATGTGGCCTACAGATTAGCTCAAGAACAGTGCGCAGAAAGCTTCATGGAATGGGTTTCCATGGCCGAGCAGCTGCATCCAAGCCATACATCACCAAGTGCAATGCAAAGCATCGGATGCAGTGGTGTAAAGCACGCCGCCACTGGACTCTAGAGCAGTGGAGACGCGTTCTCTGGAGTGACGAATCGCGCTTCTCCATCTGGCAATCTGATGGACGAGTCTGGGTTTGGCGGTTGCCAGGAGAACGGTACTTGTCTGACTGCATTGTGCCAAGTGTAAAGTTTGGTGGAGGGGGGATTATGGTGTGGGGTTGTTTTTCAGGAGCTGGGCTTGGCCCCTTAGTTCCAGTGAAAGGAACTCTGAATGCTTCAGCATACCAAGACATTTTGGACAATTCCATGCTCCCAACTTTGTGGGAACAGTTTGGAGCTGGCCCCTTCCTCTTCCAACATGACTGTGCACCAGTGCACAAAGCAAGGTCCATAAAGACATGGATGACAGAGTCTGGTGTGGATGAACTTGACTGGCCTGCACAGAGTCCTGACCTCAACCCGATAGAACACCTTTGGGATGAATTAGAGCGGAGACTGAGAGCCAGGCCTTCTCATCCAACATCAGTGTGTGACCTCACAAATGCGCTTCTGGAAGAATAGTCAAAAATTCCCATAAACACACTCCTAATCCTTGTGGACAGCCTTCCCAGTAGAGTTGAAGCTGTTATAGCTGCAAAGGATGGACCGACGTCATATTGAACCCTATGGATTAGGAATGGGATGTCACTTAAGTTCATATGCAAGTCAAGGCAGGTGAGCGAATACTTTTGGCAATATAGTGTATCAGCCAACTCTCTACCTTTCCCTGTCATAGTACCAACATTCAGAGTTCCTATTCTCAGTCCTACACTTACATTTCCTCTTCTCTCTCTGTCTACACACTCTCCTCCCTCCTCTACTTCTTTGACCAACAGTAGCCCAATTTCCACCAGCACCCTGCAGGTCAATATACAGCTCTGGAAAAAAATAAGAGACCACTGCCCAATTTCCAGATTTGAACCCTGGAATGTCATCAAGAGGAAGATGGATGGTCACAAACCATCAAGCAAATCTGAGATGTTTGCTTTTTTCAAAAAGAGTGGTATAAAGTTACCCAACAGCATTGTGAAAAACTGGTGGAGAGAATGCCAAAACACATGCAAATCTGGGTTATTCCACCAAATACTGATTTCTTAATGTTATTTAGCCAAAGCATTAACACAATTTATTTACTAATTATTTGCATACAGACCACTGCAGACCGGGAACATTCCACAAGAGCTGCAGTTTTGGAGATGCTCTGATCAAGTTGTGTAGTCATCACAATTTGTTACTTGTCAAATCGCTCAAATCCTTACACTTTTTTCCCCTGCTTCTAACACATCAATTTGAGGACTTTTGTTCACTTGCTGCGTAATATATCCCGGCCACTAACAGGTGCCATGATGAGGAGATAATCAGTGTTATTCACTTCAGATGTCAGTACTCAGTCAGTACAGTAATGTTAAGGCTGATCGGTGTATGCCAGCCCTGACATAATGATACTGAATAGGGAATCATTTCTAGCTTTCATTGTCAATGTATTAACTGGAGTAAAAGAACAACTAGGAGGTCAGATATTATGAAAAGCGAGGATTTACATGAGTACATGACGAAGAGAAGAAAAGAAGGAAAGAAGAAAGGAAAAAAGAGGAAGAAATGTAGTTTCTATTATAAAGTTAGTTCAAATGGAACCCCATTTTCTCATAGAGGAAACCCATGTGTCTAATATATCAAGCAATGATAAGATTTGTGATTGATTTTGGATGTTTTGTTTATGGTTCAGCTGCTAAAATGAGACCTGGAAAATGAGATGTTTTGCAAGCACATGTGCCTAGGCCTGTTCCTGCTATGTTTATTTAAATGGGTGAAATGCCCCTAAGCTTGAAGCATATAAAGGTGGGGTTGCAGTACTGGGCAAGTTAAGTGGCTTCAAGTTCAGAGCCCTAGAAAAATGTCTTTTGCAAGGTACATGGGATTTTGGTAGCAAGGACAAAAAAAGACCATAGCAACATAGCAAATCAGATGAGCTGGTTACGCATTCCTTTTTGGTCGATACAAGAAGTAGGCATTGATTTTACCCTTTTACAAGTGAAAGACAACAAGGCAATGAATTCAAATGTAGAGCAATATCTCAACATGATGCTTATGTGGGGACGAAGAAAGAGCTGGATTTGGGATGTATGTACCACAATGTGGAATTAAGTTCAGCCACCACAGATGGAGTCTCTGTTTTTACAGTCGAACTGTTAGGAATCCTTTGAGCATACCACAGGGCAGAGGACACAAGGCCAGACAAAGTTCCCATCTGCTCTGATTCAGCAGCTGCTTTGATGGCCTTAAGAGGGAGGAAGTCTAAACTGCTAGAAACACAGAAGAAGAAGACAACGATGAAGACAACGATGAAGACAACGAAGAAGAAGGAGTATTTGCCTCAGAAGTAATACGAGCTAGTTAACCTTGTTGGGAGAAGGAGAGGAAAGAAATAAAAAGCTTTGGGTGGATAGCAGAACAGAACTAGGAATAGCTCAACCAAAAATTAGTCTAATAGTACCATTGCCAACCATACACCCATGGATACTCCCAGACACCATAGTTGACTTTATGTTAGTGGAGAGGAAAAATAATGATAAACAGTTTTACTTTGACTCAAATAACATACAAATATATATAGACTGTTATCACAAGTACATTCAAATCTACATAGGTGCATCAAAGAATACAGTTAACAAGATAGGGCTGGCATTTTATATTCCAGAATTGCAGAGGGGAAAAGAATTACTGATGGTCTATCATCCTAGACCCAAACGTAGACAATAGACAATAGAGCATGTCATATTACACTGTCAGGTTTATGAAGAAGAAGGAAGGGAGCTAATATGAAACTTAGAAACATTAAAATGATCTAATAGATATTTTAAGGAATATCCCAAAACATGAGAACGTGTAGCTCTTTGTACAATTTCTCATAGAAACCAAAGTAATTAAAATAATATATGAATATATTTATTTTATTTATTTATTTTTAACAAAATCCTGAGCCAACAACCACCAATAAAACCAATAAAAAAGAAGAAGCACTGAATTAGGTTTCCTTTATAAAGCAGGGCATTGGATATAGAATAGTTGAGATGAATAAGGAGCTAGAGGCAGTGGTGATAGAGCTCTGGGATGGGTCCCGGACTATTGTAATAATTAACTTCTACAGTGTGAAAGACTAAATAGGGATAAGATGGAAAGTATTAACGGGAATGGAAACCACAAAAAGGTGTGGTGTGGGGATTTTAATGCACACAGTATATTATGGGGAAGTACAACCACAGATTATAATGGCTCAATTGTTGAGGACATGTTTGACTGGGGAAGGCTAGTGTGTATGCATGATGGAATGTAATGCAATGTTAGACCTGACACTAGTATCTGAAGGCCTAGCTGGAAAGTGTGATTGGAAAGTCTTGAACCAAAATACAATAGGCAGTGATCGTTTTCCTATCAGTATCGAAATTGGAGTAAACATGGCAAAAACAGCGGTAGAAGGAATGCCAAGATGGAAGTTTAAAGCAGCCAACTGGGTCAAATATAAAGAAACAAGTGAAAGCAAAATGTCTGAAATAAAGAATAATGTGGATGGGGTAGAAACACTTAATCGTAAGATTAGTAAAGTACTTAGAAATGAAGCGGATGAAGTTATAGGTAAGAAGAGGGCAGGTAGTAGGAAGAAAGGTGTCCCATGGTGGAATGAGGAGTGTAAAAAGGCAATAAATAATAAAAAGGGAGCATTTAAGAGAGTTAGAAAAACATTTAACTATAATGATTTTATTGTTTATAAAAGAGCACAGGCCATAGTAAGAAAAGTAATTCGTACAGCTAAGAGAACATATTGGAGTTCTATAATAATATCGGTGCGGACGTTGAAGTTAACGAGTTTTGGAGAATGATAAGAAGGATAGGTGGGAAGCAAAGAAATAACACTATTCCTGTTTTAGTTTGGAAAGACAGACTTGTAACATCCGACAGTGAAAAGGCAAAACTGGTAGCAGAAACGTGCTAGAGTACACAGCAGTGGTGGGCCGTCAGGGCCAGCAAGGCCCTCTCTGCTGGCCTAAACAGCAGTGATCTGAATCACTGACTTGCATGTTAATATATTTAATATAATTTTCCATGAATGTGTATTAAATTATTCCCAATAGTCTATCCTCTACATTTCATAGCTTTTCTCTTGGTTGTGCTGCTTCCAGTAATGTATATTTATGATAAGAGTATTTATCCAATCATATTTCAGCTAGTGGCTGACATCTTGTGTTGCCCGGCCTTAAGGCCTTCAGAATCAATAGTGCAGACGCCTATAGCTTAAAATAAGTGGCAATGAAACTGTTCCATTAACCAGTCAGATTTCGAGTTGGTGTCACTGGAGCCATCTAGCAGGCATATGATTACGTCAGCAATTTCTCGTCCTTTGATTGGATAATTGGAGTAGTCAGAGGTGGTGAACCGCACAAACTAAATAAAATATATATATTTTAACTCACAATGGCTGACAGAGGAGAAGAAATCAATTTGGTCGCAGACATCCTTACAAATGTATTTTCAAGGCGGACCTTTCAAGAAAATCCTTTTGACTCTTTAAAATAGTTGGTAAGCTTTTTCAAGGACCATTTATGCTTTTGGGTTTTCTTTTTTTTCTGGGTTTTCAGTTTGCCTTCATTCCAGATCCCCAGGGTGGGCTGTGTTTTTTTTTTTTTTTTGCTGCAGTGAAAGGAAACTTGTGAGACTGAATTGTGTTAATTTGTTTTTTGCTATATGTAATGTAATTTTATTCATATTTGCTACAAGAGCCTGTGACACAACGCACTGTTATACAGTGTTTCTATATTCGCTGCATCTCATTTCGGATGCTGTGTCCTCCGGAGATTGCAGTTTGCTGTATATGGCATCAAGAATGTCTTTTTTGAGAAAAGTAACCGTAATAAAATTCACTATTCCTTCTGAGGTGTGAAATACTGTCGCCTAATTTCTTTTATACTTTGCTATTTAACGGTTGATTAGTATCTATTGCCGTGGCATCATAATGATGCTATAGAGGTAGATTAATTCAAGAAGGACACCAGTGAAGGCCTAGGTGTGAAATGCACGGCCCACCACTGGTACACGGTAATGAAAACATATCTGAAGTAATGAAGAGGTCAAAAACTGGCTGAGAAATATTACCCTCAAATATTGGAGAAAAGGGAACTTTTGGGATGTACTTTAGATGCAGAGTTTAGTATGTTAGAATTGAAAAAAGCATTGATTGGAGTCAAGCAAACCTCCCCAGGGAAAGATGAGATTTGTTATGAGATGATTAAACACCTCTCAGAAAAATCCTTAAACATCATTCTGAGTCTCTTTTACAAGGTGTGGGAGTTAGGGAAGCTAAAGGCCTATGACATTAAAAGGAAGGATGTTTAACTGGATCAAGAAATTTTTGTTTGAAAGAACTATACAAGTAAGCGTAGGATCTCCATTCTCTTGGACTTATACAGTGGATAATGGAACGCAGCAAGGAAGTGTCAGCAGCCCTGTCTTGTTCAATTTAATGATTAATGACAATCATTTAATAGGAATATATTTAATAGGCATAGAAATAGGAAGATCGCTATATGCAGATGATGGAGCACTGTGGAAAAGGGGGTGGAATGTAAGGCATGTGGAGAACTGTGTGCAGACTGCTGTCAGCAAGGTAGAAAACTGGGCTAATGAATGGGGTTTCCGTTTTTCAGTGACAAAAACCCAGGTGATCTGTTTCACAAAAAGCAGAACAAACCCAACATTGAACATTAAAATTTACAGAGAAAAGTTGGAACAAGTGCCAGCAGTCAGATTTCTGGGAATGTGGATGGACTCAAAACTGAATTTTAGAGTGCATATTCAGAAACTAGTAGACAAATGTAAGAAAGCAATAAATGTCCTGAGATGTTTGGCAGGAGTGGAATGGGGGGCATACCAGTTGTCACTTAAAAGAATTTACTGTGCACTGATAAGAGCAGCCATATACTACGGGAGTATGGTGTACAGTTCAGCAGCCAAAACACATCTTACAAAGGTGGAGGCAATACAATTGCAAGCACTCAGAATATGCTGCGGAGCAATAAGCTCTTCTGCTATAAATCTGATACAGTTTGAAATGGGGGAAATGCCTCTAGAAATTAGAAGGTTAAAGCTAAGATTGAGGTACTGGATGAAACTAAAAGGACACATGGACAGCCATCCAGTTAACAAAGTGGTGAAAGACTGCTGGGAATATGAATATAAAAGATTACTAAGCTTCAGGTGGAATATTAATAAGGAGGCACAGAGTATGGTTCTGAGTAGTATAGATATTGCCCCTTCAGTGACTTTGTCAGCAGTACCTCCCTGGCTCTTCCCTATGCCACTAGCAGACACTTAGCTACAAGATGACAAACAGAACAAGAAACAGAACACAATAAAAAAGTTTAGCAGTGCAACAGTATATAGACCATACATATTTGCTGTGCAAATATATACAGATAGCTCTAAGGATCCACACACAAGACATACAGCAGCATCAGTTTTTATTCCACAATTTGGAGTCAGACTATCAAAAAGAATCTCTGACCATATTTCACTCTTTTTATCTGAGCTTATAGCAATATCTCTAGCACTTCAGTGGATAGAAGCAGCAAAAGCAGTCATTTGTACAGACTCACTCTCGGCCTTAAGCAGCTTATCATCTGGAACATCTACAGCAAGACAGGACTTGGTTGATGAAACACTGCAAAGCCTTTTCAGAACAAAACAGTATGGATTACCTTCTTATGGATCCCAGCACATATATATGTGATAGGAAATGAGGAGGCAGACTGACTGGCCAAGCAGGCTCTGAATTACACACATGTGCAGGTACCGTTAAGTAAAAAGGAAGTGAAAGGGATCATAGCAAAAGAAATAGGAAAGAAGTGGCAGAGGGAGTGGGACACCGAAATAAAAAGAAAGACACCTTTACCATATCCAGAATAATGCTGGACCAGAAAGAAAGAAATTAGGAATCAGGAAAGAGGATACTATAATTTCAAGAATGTGCATTGGACACTGCTGGTTAAATATGAGTATGTACAGAATAGGGAAACATGAAACAGGGAAGTGTTATAAATGTGGACATGAAGAAACAGTTGAGCAGTACTCATTAAATGTGTGGCATATGATAGAGCAAGGTTTCATCTAACGCATGCATTAAGGGCATTGGGAATAGACACTGTGTCACTACAGGTTTGGAAACGGCCCAAAGCAGTCCAGAATCTTTCAACTAGTAATAAATTATTTAAAAGAAATAAGATTTAAAGAATCTAGGATACAGTACTACAGTCATATGGATTAACTTTAATTATTATTATTTTTCTTTTGCTTATGTGTCATTCTATGCTCCATACTCCAATCCAGTAGGTGGCGGAAATGCACCCTTTAAGTTGGTCTGCCCACCGCCAATAAACACAAGAAGAAGAGGAGGAGGCGGGGTTAGGTTTCCACAGGGAGAAGAGTACACGTGAGCTTCCGGATTAGTAAGTGCATTTTATTATCTCAGTGTTTCTTGTCATCATACCCTTTATCATAACTAATATTTATATCCGGCCTTCTCTTGTTTGGTAAATGTAGTATTAGCGTATGTTAGCCACTGTTGACTCAGCACATTTACATACACCTAGGCTAAAGATATTCAGTCTAATTAGGCATGATGTTATGAATGCTTATATGTAAACTTGGTTCCGATTGTGTGTGTGTGTGTGTGTGTGTGTGTGTGTCCGGACGGTTTAGAGAGGAATGCAAGTTGTTGGATTAATGTTGTGTGTTTACATATGCAAAAAGCTAAGTACAACGAAGTGGCTAAAAAGATATTGAAGCTCTCCAGCTTGTTGATTAAAATATAACACTAGACAAATGATACTTCACATATAGAATTTTTTTTAACAATTTAGCAATCTATTAGACAAAAATTTATTTTGTTTTCACTATATTTATTTAATTCACTATATCAGAATTCAGTGAGTCAAATGGTTACATACACCATGTCGACTATTTTTTAGCCTGAAAAATCTGAATTGATGTTCCATAATTAGGACTTAATTTCGTGGTTCTTTCTTAGTTCCTTAGTATGGAATTTCAAAACAGCGGAAGGTATGAGGAACATATATGCAAGCAATTACAGTATATGCAAATATAACAGGAACTTTGGACCAAAAGATTCACTTGAACCACAGGACAGCTATAAAGGAAGTGATGAAGGAGTGTAAGGCATCAGGTACCACATATGAACGTTTGCATCCCACATCACTAGAGTTCTGGAGTTAATTCCAAGTGTTGAATTTTGTGTTCATGGGAACTCTCATTATGTAGTACAAAGAGGAATCAATGCAAGTGAAGTGGCAATCAAGTGGCTGAAAAAATCAGAAAGATAGAAGAAATTTTAGGAGTGACCATTTGAAAAATTTGGTACATAAGGAGAGCAGTGGTAAGCTCTACAGCAACAAAAAGCCTAAAGGAACACATAAGATAACTAAAGTTTGATATGTTCTCTTCTTGGTAAAAGAAGGGTTTTCCCAACATCTAGCCAAGTCAAGAACACACTAATAGGAAATGGGCTTGTCATTATCAAAGTCTACAATCAAGAGACAACATTATAATTGTAAATTTAAATACACTGACAGCACATTATTGTGAGATCAAAGGAAAAAGGTATGAAACTTAAAACAGCAAACTACCTGCCCACATTTTAAACACAGTCCCTTGCAATGAATAGCTAAACTAGTCAGGAAGGACCTAAAATAAACTTGGGATTAACAACCATTATGACTTGCCTTACCAGGCCTTTAATATTCAAAAATGAGTGAATTCTGCCATCATGAACTGCTGTCATAAAAACTTTGAAAACTTTAAAAACTTAATCTAAATTTCACTGAGTCCTCTTGAGGTATTGTGTGCTTTGTCAGATTTTGCTAATTCCCTGCACAGTTCCTCAGTAAGGAAAGTAGAAAAAAATAGATGGTCTATATCAATGACAAATAAAGTGGTTAAATATTAGTTTGTCTAGTTGCCTTCGTTTATGAAGTCAATAAAACTCACAGTTTGAGGGCATTTGTTTAAGCTAATTGGTGCACATCAATGTGAAATTACAATTATTTTATTTATTTATTTTATGCTTGGAATGTGGCTGTATTCAGAATCACATTCAATCTCATGTTCAATCTTTAATTGTTGAAGGGTATCAATCAGGAGAGGGAATATGAGTTTGTACCATAGAACACCAGAAAGACAACAATCAACAAACAGAGAAATTGATAACAGGACAAGACAAAAAACTTACCAGGGAGGCTGCCAGGAGACCTGCAGCAACATTATTAGGGGCAGTGGTGGCTCAAGTGGTTAAGGCTCTGGGTCGTTGACCGGAAGATCGGGGGTTCAAGCCCCAGCACCACCAAGTTGCCACTGTTGGGCCCTTGAGCACGGCCCTTAACCCTCTCTGCTCCAGGGGCGCCGTATCATGGCTGACCCTGCGCTCTGACCCCAACCTCCAAGCATGGGATATGCGAAGAAAGAATTTCACTGTGCTGTAATGTGTATGTGACAAAGGCTGTTTCATTTTCATTTCATTTCATTTCATTTCATTTCATTCATTTCATTCGTTTAATTTCATTTCATTTCATTATATAAGCTGCAGATATATCTGAGAAGTACTAAATGCTCTCTGCCTGTGACAATAATCTCTTATATTCTTCACAATCCCGGGCTGTGGGGTAGGGTGGCTAGATGAAAGCCTTTTCTAACAAAAAACATGCAAGCTCAAATAAATTACAGCACGGGACAAAATAGTTGGGATGCCCTTAGAATTTGATAGATTGTTTGGTAGATTGTTTTTCAAGAATATGTGGGGGAAAATATTACCAACTCAAGATGTGCTATGCTGATGGACCCAAAAAGGTTGAGTGGTGTAATAAAAAGGAATGTCAACAGTGTTAGTTTAGGGGTGTACTCACATATGCAGTTAGGCTTTTTTTCCTTAAAGAAGTTTCTGATTGTATTTCACTTATGTTTCTCTCCCTAGACAGTGAAAAAAAATGACACGCTGGGCGAAAAATGTCCATAAACACAAATCAATGAATGCTGCATCATGGAGACAACTAAGTGCAGGCATAGCAGGTAGACCGAACTCTTCAGGAAGCTTTTCGCAAGATGATGCATCACACCCTGATAGAAAAAGAGCTAACAAAAACAGAGATGATGTGAATGGGTTCATGGAATATATGGAACACAAAAGGCAACCATTACCTAATGGACGACGAGGAATGGCTGCAGAGGAGAAGGACGTAAGAGACGTACTAGCCATTGCTCTAAAAAAAAACAAAAGAAGAGAAAATCGGAGGATAAAGAGACAGAATGCTACAAAGAGCAACATGGTGTGTAGCATAAGGAATTTATGTTGATTGAAAGTTGGGCTGGGTTGTATAATTACCATTATTACCATTACCATTTCTTATATATATTCTATATTTTATACATATTCTGTATACACATATACCCTACCTTACTTTATTTATATTTATATTTTTATTTTATTTTTTATTATGTCCTATTTTTATTTACCTACTGTGAATTGTAGTTTTTTTATATTTTATAATTGTAGTTTTTCTGTATTTTACATTTTATACTTTCTGTGCTTTTTCCTTTTCAAGGGTCAAAGCAAATAGTCGTGTAAGCATTTCACTGCATATCATACTGTGTACGATTATGTATGTGACAAATAAAATTTGAATTTGATTTGATTTATATAAGATACTAATAGTAAAAATATTGTGGTATGTATTTGCAGCTTTTCTTTTAAATGGTTTTCAACTATAGAAATGTCTTGGCATGTCATGTATGATTTTTTTTTTTTTTTTTTGTTATATTGCCAAACCCTATTTGTGAGGTAACAATACATTTGCATTTTTCCTCCTATATGCAGGTGTGCTTTAACTGTAGGAAGCCTGGACATGGATTGGCTGACTGCCCAAAAGCTGATGATGAGGAAATGGGTAGAGGGATCTGCTTTCGCTGTGGCTCTACAGAACATGACATCCAGAGGTGCAGAGCTAAAATAGACCCTGCTATGGGTAAGAATGTAGTGTTTTTTTTTAAATAGTATTATAGACAAGTGACAAATTATTGGTGCTTTACCAATAGTTAAAATTTTTGGTTTTTATGTAATATTTGAGAGGCTTTAAACCAGCAAAGTAATGCAAAGGCTAGTTCTAAAAAATATACAAATTCTAAGTGTCCTAATTGTCCCTAAGTGTCCTAATAACTAACACCTCCCTCTGTCATGATTTTTTCTTAACACTGTGAACATTATACTCTTGTCGGAGGAGAATGCTGTTTTCAGGTTTCACCTGTCAAAGATATCATATATTGAATTGTTTATCATGATTTGCATACAGTTAAATGTATTTTTAAGTAATTTGTCAAAAAGTAGTGTGATCATTTATTATTTATCTGATTAAGGGTTTTTATTTCCTCTGGAAAAACTTTCAATGCACTGTGTACTAAATTAAATTTTGGATTTTTGCAGGTGATTATCCTTATGCCAAATGCTTCATTTGTGGAAAGACTGGTCACCTGTCCAAATCTTGCCCAGATAATCCAAAAGGCCTTTATGCTGCAGGTGAGTTTTGAAGCATTTGGCTGAAACGGAGCAAAGCCAAGGGAAGTAAGTTATTCCAAGCCTGCCTCCAGTTTCCTCTTTATTTTTGGTGCCCGAAACCTGGTAAAGAGAAATCTGGAGGCAGGTTTGGAATAAGTCAGTGTGTGATCCTTCCTTCTTACTTCCCTTGGCTTTGCCCTCCATTCACAAACCGCTGTTCTACCATGCTCCCACTTCCGCATGTCATATGCTTTTCATCTGTACTGTGATACAGCAGCCAACAAAATTTGGTTGTAAAACATTTCTATTTGTTTTTCAGTATTCTTTTAGGGTAAGACTCTTTGGGGCCAATTTTTTTCCACCCTTCCTTCCAAAAATTCTCAGGATCTATTAGAATGTGATAACATCCATGCTACTATAAGCCTCAATATAAATTAACAATAGCACATTTTGCCATGTGGATTAGGGTGACTATAGGTTGTTGTTGTTGTTGTTGTTGTTGTTGTTGTTTTTTTTTTTTTGCTTGTTTTTTTAACAATGAGAAAGGCCTTCCATAGAGTGACCATACACCATAGTCAACATATGATGAATAAAAGTGATAAGGAAAATGAACAGTATTTGCCAGATATCCCTGAAATATCATCTTGAATATTCCTTTAAAGGAGAAGTTCACTTCTAGAATAAAAATCTACAAATAATTTTCTTACCCCCTTGTCATCCAATCCTTGTCATGTCTTTCTTCAGTCGTAAAGAAATGTTTTTTTGAGGAAAACATTTCAGGATTTTTCTCCATATAGTGGACTTTAATGGTGTCTCCGAGTTTGAATTTCCAAAATGCAGTTTAAATGCAGCTTCAAAGATCTCTAAATGATCCTAGCCGAGGAAGTAGGGTCTTATCTAGTAAAGCGGTTGCTCATTTTCTTATAAAAAATTAAAGATTGTATACTTTTTAACCACATAAGCTCGTCTAGCACTGGCTCTGGGAAGCATGTCCTCGACACTGCGTACTACATAATCACGTCGAAAGGTCACGTGTGGCGTAGGTGGAACTACAGACCCAGTATTTACAAAGCGAACGTGCAAAGACAAAGGAAGTGTAAATAAGTCACATGCACTTTACTAACAAAAAGATAGAAGAAGAATTTCTGGGTGTGTTGATATCCAGATGCAGAGTGAGCAAGCACAGCTTCAATCGCTCAGGATTTTTAAAGGAAATTTTTTGAGCAATCACGTTATTTCCAAGCGGACGTTTTAGGTTTAAAACAATTTCTACATCCAGGGTACACACACAAACAGACCATTTTAAACAAAAAACTGACACAAAGTCATGCAAGTTTGTGTCATTCCACACACAACAACTTCGGAGCTAAGTTAACAGGGCTAAGTAGACGTTTTTAATATGCATATTAATTTTTTATTTATTTATTTTTTTGACTCAGGTGGCTGTTGTCGAATTTGTGGCTCGGTAGAACACTTTCAGAAGGACTGCCCTGACCATCAAACTGCATGTGAGTTAGTCATCTCTCAAATATATTTGGAAATTATGCAACAGAAAACACAAACTTGATGTTGATAGTAGGTTAGTCTAGTTTTAGGGTTCATTCACATATGTAGTGGTAAGTCAGTTGGAATTAATCTCTGCACTTATTAGACCACTATAATGTGGTGCTCTCAGGCCACCTCCAAGCAAGCTCAAGTATTAGTCAATTACAGTGAGAGAGATTTGTCCCTGCAACAACTGAACTACAGGAACTGAGAGAGGAAGGGGGAGGTGGGTTCACACTACAAATACACACAAATGTCTGTCCAGGCTCAACACACTAGGACAGAGGGTACACTCAGAGAAGAAATTGCGTGTGGGACTTCGCTGAGATGGAAATGAGGCCCAAAAAAAAAAAAAAAATTAAATATTTAATGACACTTTTAGACTTGCTAGCTTTTACAATCTTTGCTTAGGAATGTAACAGAGCACTAAATGTCAAAAGAACTTATTTTTCCCTTTAAACAATGTCAGATGAGCTTGCCACTTCATTGAGCTAATTCAGAGCAATTGCTTTCTGTCACAGTAAATAGTTAATTGTTCTTATTTTTTAGTTTAGCATTATGAAATTAAAGCTGAGTGTATATGTGATGAAAAACTTTCACTTTTTGCTTAAAGAAGAAAAAAGATTAAATAGGTCTGCAAAGAAGTTTCAAATCTAACAACTAACAGATAATTTTCATGTTAATTATAATTGGACAGTGAATTATACCTTCTACTGTATTAGAACACTTCTTTTCATGTTGTATATTATTTCATTTAAATTTTTACCATTAATATTAGGCAATCTGGTAGTTGGAGTAATAAGTGTATATTTCTTAGAGATTTTTTGTGTCAGCGTAATATGTAGTGCATTGCCAAAAGTTGGAGGAAACCAATTATGATCTATAGCCTCTGCAGTTACATGTTAATTTTATATAAACAAATGGCAGTGTTTATATTGTCATAAGTAAAGATGAATTGGAAAAAACTGAAAACAGAATAAAAGCGATTATTAGTACCAGTGATCAAAATGGTAAAGATAATCTTCAACTGATACTTCAATCTAATTACAACAGCTCTGTACAGACAACATACCTGTTTTATTTGCCTCACACATCTGGGTTAGATTAAAGCATCTGCTAAACCCTACAGTGAATGGTGTGTCTAAAATGCAGAGGTTTTTTACAGGGAAATGTAATTTTCACATTTCAGTTTAAAGTTTATTGTTATATTGTACTATATAGCCAAATACACATAGACACCTATCACACCCATATATGTATTCAACCAAAACCATGGGCAGTATCATCAAGTTGGAAACCCCTTTGCTATTTGTAACAGACTCCAGTCTTCTGGGAATGGTGGGACATCCATGTACTTTTGGCTACATAGTGTATATTATTAACTTGATGTAAACAAAGTTGAATGTATTTTAAATGTTCTCTGTCTTGTAGCAAAAGCCATCACAGTTGGTCGCCTGTCCAACAAAATCAGTGCTGATCATGAGGACATCAGTGTTCCCGTGACACAAGTGTCACTAAAGAGAGCCAAGGTTGTGGTGTACTAAGCACAGTCAGTCAAGTCTCTTTTGTTTTTGTTGTGAGTAGATATTTTAAGTATAATGTACTTACTATCCACTTTAATAAGATACATGTACCTCTGCACATTCATGAAGTTATCTAGTCAGCCAATTGTGTAGTGGGAGCAGCAGTGTTGAATGTAATAGAAAATTAGGAGCTGAGCAGTTTCTGAATTACACAAATCATTCTAATATTTGTTGTTTACATTAACTGACACTCTTGATTTGTATCTGCATGATGTAATGCACTGCACAGCTATTATGTAATTGGCAGTTTGGATCATTGAATGCATGCTCGAGTGAAAAGGTCTTACTATTAAAGTGGTCATGGACTTTGACACATTATAGATATTAATGCCCATAAATCTCATCTCTCTCCCTCTTCCACCCCCACACTCTCCACAGCTGTGCCTTTTCTTTCACTCACCCATTGTTCACTTCTAAAGCTAAAGTGTCAGCTTGTTAAAGCTTCATTAAATCTATGATCCTTTGTATAATTCCTGGACCTATGAATGATTCAGAACAATTTAATAAAACATCGGTCTCAAAATAAGTAAGCATTTTATCTGATTTTTTTTTTAATCTGATTTTGTAATAAGATTTGTTTCTAGAATATGTCTACACGTTTGGAATACTGTTGACCTTCAAATAGAGCTCTGTCCTCATTGTTGATAAGGGTTAGCAAGTACATGCATTAACAGTAAAAGAGAGAGTTTTTCTAGCATATGGCCTTTTCCATTTTTACTGCTGCTATGGCCCTATATGTCTCTGTGCTGCAGTTAATTGTACCCTGTATGTTTATACTTTTTATAAACATTACTAGTTTATAAAAGTTTTGGGTAACCCAGAAAATAAAATGAAGAATGAGAATTAAAATAAGAATTTTGTCCTTCAAATTTTGCTTTAGTCAAAAAATCCTCCCTTTTGTAGCAAATTTTAGCTTTGCAAGCAGTTGCCATTCTAGCGGTCAGTTTGTTGAGGTAATCTGAGGAAATTTCACCCAATGCTTCTTGAATCACAAATTGGATTGGCTTAATAGGCAAATTTTACAAACCATATGGTCAGCAGTATGGTACGTGTTAAAATAGCATGCACATGAAGCAAGCACCAAAGGTGTTTTATCAAAACATTGCGAGAGCATCACAGTGTCATCATGCTGTCCTCCTATAATACATCCTGGTGCCATCTCTTAAAACTGGTCATGACTGCATGATGTTCAGTATGTTGTAGTCCCACTACTCAGGCAAGAGAGATGATCCTATTTGGCCTAATGATGGTGCTATAATGAAGCATTTTACATTTGTTTCATCTCAAATACTGTCAGTCTGCTGAAACTTTTTTCTATGCCTTCCTAGGGCTCCCCATTACAAACCAACTAACAAACAAAAACCCTCAAGAGCCATATAGTTCTGCTCACTTTTTTGTGCTAATTTGCATAGTGTGAACATCCATAATAATAATAACAATATTACAGCCACAACATTTAAATCAATGTAAATTTATCACTGCAAATGACAATTCTATGAAAACATACAATAGCACTACTAGTGTATCATACTGTACTATGGTGTGATTGATGTTATTGTGCAAAATAATTTTTAGTTACATTTTATTGGTACAGCGCATTGTCATAATGAATGCTGCCACACTGGGCCTTAAATTGGGATTAATTCAAACCTCAGTTAGTTTAAGAAAAATGAGAAAAATACTTTGATGTTTACGTAGATTGTATATCTCGAAGGCAGTGGTGGACCATCAGGGAATCACTGACTTGCATGTTAATATATTTTTCCATGAATGTGTACTAAATTATTCCCAATAGTCTATTCTCTACATTTCATAGCTTTTCTCTTTGTTGCGCTGCTTCCCTTCCAGTAGTGTATATGTATGATAAGATTATTTATCCAATCATATTTCACACTGACAGAGGAGAAGAAATCGATTTGGTCGCGGACATCCTTGCAAATGCATTTTCAAGGCGGACTTTTCAATAAAATCCTTTTGATTCTTCAAAATAGTTGGTTCAAGAACCATTTATGCTTTTGGATTTTCTTTGCCTTCATTCCAGATCCCCGGGGTGGACTGTGTTTTTTTTTTTTTGCGCTGCAGTGAAAGGAGACTTGAAACTGAATTGTGTTAATTTGTTTTTTTGCTATATGTAATGTAAGTTTATTCATGTTCGCTACAAGAGCCTGTGACACAACGCACCGTTATACAGTGTTTCTATATTCACTGCGTCTCATTTCGGATGCTGCGTCCTCCGGAGTTTGCAGTTTGCTGCATACGTCATCAAGAATGTCTTTTTTGTGAAAAGTAACCGTAATACTGCAAACGGCAATCTCCGGAGTATCTATTGCCGTGGCATCATAATGATGGTATAGAGGTAGATTAATTCAGGAAGGACACCAGTGAAGGCCTAGGTGTGAAATGCACTGCCTGCTACTGCTCAAAGGCAAATGTTCATATGAATGCTAGGACCGATGTTTACCCAGCAGAACATGGCGCAGAGCATCACACGCGCTGGCGTGCGGGGGAGGTACATGTCATGGGACTATTCGCACTTCCGTTTATGCGCAGATACCTGCATGGGATGCCGTTAGGTAAACAAAATTGAAAAAGCACAGTAACCGAATGAACTATCTGATGCAAGTTATCGCTGTTTTTTTTTTTTGTTTTTTTTAACGGAATTGCATCTCTAACAGGAATTTTGTCAAGAATTCTGTTTGAAGAAGTGCGTGGTAAGTAAGATACTGTGGTACTGTACCACTGTGGTAATTTTCCGACAGTCACTGGGAAGTGAGTATGAGGAAAATAGAATCTCAGAGTCTCGCCTCGCCATACAGTCAAACTTAAAGCGAAAATTATGAAAACTAAAATGTACAATGATGAAATCAATACCCAATCTACACTGTGTGCAACAATTCACAGACAGTTTTTATGATATTAAATACTCGCTTCAGTTCATGACAGGTTCTATGCCTTGAGTAAGTTTCAAAATAAAAGTCTACGCCACCATGCTGCATAAGAGAAGCTCTCCTAGACGTCTTTTTTAGACCACATGCCCGTCTTCAGTACGACTCCAGTGGATCTTGTCACTGATGTCATGCCTTTTGAACTTTTAAAAAGCTTGTTCAATCTATCAGCTCTTGGTGTGTGTACATATTAAACACAGCCTACTGAAATATTGTTAAAAATAATGATTTTTTTAATTCACTGATTCAATTTTGCATCCTCTGTGTCTTACATCTTGCTCCAAGGTAAACTTTTTATTCATTTATAGAGCCAGGAGCAGCTCTGTATCTTGTCTTTCATGAATTACAACTATTTGAGTAAATCAGCAAAGCCATCTACAGTACTGTAAACAAACACCAACTTTGTCAAAAGACATCATTTAAATTGTGGTGGCTGGAGCTGGAGCTGAATCAGAAATAAATGTTACACATTATATTCAAAATTATTCCTTGTTTTTGTAAGCAAAAACCTGAATAGCAGGGAGCAATGCACAAGTTAAGTGAGGATATATATACTATTGGGAATTGTTAGAATAGATGAAATTAATTAACGTGTGGTGGCCAATTTAAATTGTTGATAATCACCCTCTCCTGAGTAGAGTCACAAGTTTTTGGAAGATGGCTAAAAGAAAATCATAGGATATATACACTATATTGCCAATAGTATTCGCTCACCTGCCTTGACTCGCATATGAACTTAAGTGACATCCCATTCCTAATACATAGGGTTCAATATGACGTCGGTCCACCCTTTGCAGCTATAACAGCTTCAACTCTTCTGGGAAGGCTGTCCACAAGGTTTAGGAGTGTGTTTATGGGAATTTTTGACCATTCTTCCAGAAGCGCATTTGTGAGGTCACACACTGATGTTGGACGAGAAGGCCTGGCTCTCAGTCTCCGCTCTAATTCATCCCAAAGGTGTTCTATCGGGTTGAGGTCAGGACTTTGTGCAGGCCAGTCAAGTTCATCCACACCAGACTCTGTCATCCATGTCTTTATGGACCTTGCTTTGTGCACTGGTGCACAGTCATGTTGGAAGAGGAAGGGGCCAGCTCCAAACTGTTCCCACAAAGTTGGGAGCATGGAATTGTCCAAAATGTCTTGGTATGCTGAAGCATTCAGAGTTCCTTTCACTGGAAATAAGGGGCCAAGCCCAGCTCCTGAAAAACAACCCCACACCATAATCCCCCCTCCACCAAACTTTACACTTGGCACAATGCAGTCAGACAAGTACCGTTCTCCTGGCAACCGCCAAACCCAGACTCGTCCATCAGATTGCCAGATGGAGAAGCGCGATTCGTCACTCCAGAGAACGCGTCTCCACTGCTCTAGAGTCCAGTGGCGGCGTGCTTTACACCACTGCATCCGACGCTTTGCATTGCACTTGGTGATGTATGGCTTGGATGCAGCTGCTCGGCCATGGAAACCCATTCCATGAAGCTCTCTGCGCAAGTTTGGAGGTCTGTAGCGATTGACTCTGCAGAAAGTTGGCGACCTCTTTGCACTATGCACCTCAGCATCCGCTGACCCCGCTCCGTCAGTTTATGTGGCCTACCACTTCGTGGCTGAGTTGCTGTCGTTCCCAAACACTTCCACGTTCTTATAATACAGCTGACAGTTGACTGTGGAATATTTAGGAGCGAGGAAATTTCACGACTGGATTTGTTGCACAGGTGGCATCCTATCACAGTTCCATGCTGGAATTCACTGAGCTCCTGAGAGCGACCCATTCTTTCACAAATGTTTGTAAAAACAGTCTGCATGCCTAGGTGCTTGATTTTATACACCTGTGGCCATGGAAGTGATTGGAACACCTGATTCTGATTATTTGGATGGGTGAGCGAATACTTTTGGCAATATAGTGTATGTTTTGTATGATGTGGGGATCAGAATGAAGATGATAATTTCATCGTACACCTTATTTTCCAAGATATGTGCTTGTTTTTGTTTGAAAGAACACTAATAATTTAATAATTCAAAATGTAATTGAAGTATAGACTTTCAGCTTTAATTCAGGTGGTTCAATAAAAATATTTAATTAGTTGTTTAAGAATTACTGCCAGTTTTACATAGTCCCTCCGTTTTTACACTTCTAAAATTAATTATTATTTAGTAATAATTACTTTTAGAAGTAATCAGACAATTGACTGATCAGCAGTTTCTTGGCTAGGTGTGGCCTGATTGCTCACTATTTCATGATGGATTGATGAGATAAAAGGTCTGGAGCTGATTCCATATATTGAATCTGCATTTGATAGCTGTTCATAGGAATAGTCAGTATTTGGTACATAGAGGTATCCATGCATATAAAAGAGGCCATTATTAGGCTGAAAATTCAAAACATCTGTAAGACACTTTAGGAGTGTCCAAATCACAGACAATTAAAGTGGATGATTACAAAATTCTTTCCTGGGTGAAGAAAGCCCCCTTCACAACATCTAGCCCAAAAAGTTAATGCAGTAGAGGAGGTGAGTCGATTCAGCAGGTAACACCTAATGATTCTTACCTATGCATTATTACGGCCAGTCTACTTATTTGTGCCCCTTTGTGCTTTCATTTTTTTATGCCTGGTGTGAGAGAGAGAGAGAGAGATCGATCAGATGGCAGAGTGTGTGAGACAAACGCACATCGAAAACCGTAAACTTTAATTAAACCTGAAAGACTACAGTTCACTTACATCTTGATTGCTTTATTTGAAATCCATTGTGGTGGTACAGAGACAAAAATATGAAAATTGCATCCCTTTCCAACTACTCATAAACCCAACTGTACAAAGACCAATCAGGAGACCTTAGATAAACATTTTTATAAAGTTTTGTGATGATAGCTGTGTGAAATACCGACTGAAAGCTAATTGGCTGAAGGTGACCATGTTTTTGGAGTAAATAAATACTAATTATAATTCAGCTACATATTCGTTTCAAAAGGACATTTTGTTCCTGAGAATCAGCAAAATGAGCTCTGTTGTCAGTTACTTACTATGCTCCAACTGTTGCAGATGTCCTCAGTTACTTTGTACTGAACATGTCTTTTACAAATGCATGTCACCAATCATGAATTATAGCTCTTTGAGTAATGCAGTTCTGCCTCCTTTCAATTGATTGAGTAATGGCAGTCATAATTTCCTTGCAAATGACAACAACTATTGAGTAGTTTGCCAACAAACTTGTCAAGATGAGCCTAAAATAAGAGAAATAAACTGTTTGAAAGAGCAGACAATGTTTCTTTTGATACATAGTTTATGTCTGCATTCCAAAAGTAAAGAAGCCAATCACAATGTAAGCCTGGAGTAGATGTGAGAATTGTGTCAAAAAAACTTAAATTAGCATGACACAGTATAAGCTGCTAATGGCTACACAATTAATTTTTTGTGTATAATAGAAAGATGAGGGAAGTGGAAATGGACTTCTACAACAGCAATAGAAAAGCATAAGTCCAGTTTACCTAGGATCTGGATATGACATCGATGTGGACAACATTTATCCCAGGCATGTTGGAACATCTTGTAGGACTGCTTGACTAATAAAAATGTTTTATTAGTTCTTAAAAATTAAAATCCTGAAATTTGCTCTTGAATAGGAAATTGACAGCCATCATTCATATAGTAAAGCTCTCATAAACATGAAAGTTAAATCACACATATAAGTGAATGGTATCAGGAATCTTGTTTGCAGAGAACATCCTGACAACAACAGATTGCTTTTAAAAACAAAACAAAACAAAACAAAACTTTGCTTCCTGGAGCAAAGTGTCCTCCTGTTATTATGTTGGCTTGAAAAAGCCAACATACTGTTTTTCTTCTTAGGATTTTTCATTAGGATTAGTAATTTTTTCAGACAATTAATTATCAATAGTAACTCCTCCTACAGCTTTTGAGCTACATGTACCAGACTTGGCATGTTTGTTGGGCCTGGTCTGAAGTTTGTTGCTATTACTTTTCTAAGCAATCAGAAATTCCGGTATTCCCGGTACGAAAGCTCAAAGTGGCCTTTTTCCAGATAGAATTCCATTCAAAATTTTGGAGGTTTATAACTCGGCCGGCTTTCGAGATATTGACGCCAAACTCCAGCCAGCTCCTTCAGAATCTTGGGCTGGATGAAGCCGTAAATTTTAGAACCGATCGGACTTTTGGTTTTCCCGTAGAGCCACACCCCAAAATTAGCAAAATGACAAAGCTACTGCAACATACACATGTGACATTTCAAAACACTCAGCACACTGAGGGGAACTTTGTGAGATGTGTTCTGATGACGTCACATGCATGTGAACCCCAAAAATAAACGGAATCACAAAATTACTGCAACATACACGTGACATATCAAAACACTCAGTGAAGGGAACTTCGTGACGTGTGTTCTGGTGACATATCCACCCGACTCCAAATGTATTGGCACCCTATCTCTCCACTCGCCTCCAGACGGATCAGGACCCTATCTGTCTGCTCTCCACCAAATGTATTGCCACCGAATCTCCCCACTCTCGACTACTTTCTTCGTCAAGCCAACATCAAAGTTTGTTGCGACGAACTTTAAAAATCTAGTTTTAATTTGCATTTTTGTTATAATGTTATAAGAGGAAAAAAGACAAAGTAGTGATTTTATTTGTAACATTACTGCTGCATGTTTACATGGAAATAAATTTACATGGATTTACTCATAGTATATCTTCGGCAAAAAGGTAAAATGCTATGTCTCAAAGGATTGTGTCCTTTTCAGATGTCAAGTGGAGAAGAGTCAATCATTTCTAGCTATTACTTAGATGAGAAGGCTTTCCATCTCTGTTGTGAGCTTTTCCTACAGCACTCAGATGTCATCAGAGATGGATGGAGTTGGGCAGTGGTCAAGGTGTTGTAAAGTTCCCTTTTTAAGATTGGAATTTTAAAGCATTCATGGAAAACCTGCAAAATGTAAGATATTGTCCAATTTGTATGGTCAGTATAACCCTTCTCTTTCTCCTATTTAGGGTGGTGAAGAAGGTTACATAAAAAAGACTGCTATAATACCTGGAAGATTTTGTTCTTTGCTTAACCACAACACTGATGATGGGATGAATGCTCTGACCGGAGCAGATGAGGTAAAACAGATGTCAAAAATGTTTGGATAATGATATGGATAAAAGTAAATGGAGTACACTCCATAAATACACAAATTAACACTTGCCACAAAGTCTGAAGCATGCTATTATCTAGAATGTCTTCCTATGATTTTTCCTTTACTGGACCTAATCGGTCAAGCCCAAACATCACACTTGCTGTTATAAGCACACTCTTTAAGCTTTATGTTACATGATCATAGTATAATAATAAACTAGCGATTATAGACATGATACGTATAAGACAGGAAATATCATGCTAGTAGTGGCATCTGGGAACATAGAGACTAGAGGATTCATGACTGCACTTAATATATTTGAAGTACATTTTTGGTTCAAATACTTTATGCAAAAGGAAAATTTCCATTGCCATCTTGGCTATTTTGTTAATAATAACAAAAAAAATAGAAAAAAAATAAAAAGAATGAAATATCTGTTCTGCTCTGATCTGTTTCTCTTTCTCTATCTAGTTGGATAATGAGGCAGCTGGGGCTTATAAAGAATGTGAAAGCCAAGTTTTAATGCACTATGAATACCATGTTTTATACTCCTTCAGTCATCAGGTGCCTACACTCTACTTCAGAACGTGTACATTAGGTATGTTCTTGCCTCATGCATGGGGAAGCCCCATAGGATTTTTACAGTTGTCTGATTAGCTTTTTTTTTTTTTTTTGCTCTGTGTTCCCCCATTGTACAGATGGACAGCCCTTGTCCCTTGATGAGGTTTGGAACAATATTCACCCAAACTACAGACAAAGACTACTACAAGGACCTTGGGATACACTAACTCAACAGGTGATAATCATTATTTAATATCATTGTATTAACTGTGTTGAGATTCCAGGTCTTCTGGGCCTAGGTTTTTCATAAAAGAACATATACAGAACATGGAAAGTATATTATGAACAAAATATAAAGAACATATTTCCTCTTTATGAAGGTCTGAGTACAAAATTAAAAATAAAAATAAAAACCTGAGGCTAAAAATCATGTTGAATCCCAATGCATATGGCTGATTAGTAGATCTATAAACAAACAGTTTGCTTTAGATCCTTTCAGTTAAAGCCAACAACACACAATTCATATTATTATTATTAGAGTATCCATAGCCTCAGGAGACTGAAAGTGCATTTCCTGAAAAAAAAAAAAAATGCAGTAGGTTTGCACAGCTGAATGTGTTGCTACAGAGCATTCTTAAGTAGCTGGGATTAAGACAAAAGTTGTCATCCAGTTCAGTTAGTTTAAATGAATGCAGCTCCTTTGAGAGCACCGAAGAGAGTTTATTTTAATTTTTTTTTTCCCCCAAGAACGATACATCCGTTCAAGCTAAAACTTTTAAAAGCAATAAGGTGAATCCAAACCACCAACCAGCCTCCCACACCAAACATGCCTTCAATTGTTAACCCCAAAAATTTACCTTTTGGACCATTTAACCATTTTTGATAATTTGCTTCTTAAACAAAACTTACTTTTGAGAACTTTTCATAAAAAAGAAGAAGGAAAATGGAGTGGGTTTATTGAAATAATTATGGTTCATGATTGGTCATATGGATTTGAACAAAACTAGAAGTACATGTTTTTACAAGGTGTTATGTTTTGTCCTTATCTTATGATTTTGCATCTGATTCATTGGGTTCTCCAAGTCAAAAAGCCTTAAGAAGTATTTTGCTCTGCCTCATAAAACATGATACAGTGTATTCAGGTCTGCAGACCCCTATATTTTTTCACATTTTGTTATGTACTAGCCTTATACCAAATATCTTTAGATATTTTTCCTGCATCAATCTATATTAGTTATGTTGTCTAACTAATCTGCGTTGTTAATTTTATCAGTGTTTCCTGTTTTCTGTTTCTTTTTACAAACTGTAAATTTGTAAGTGCATAATTAGAGTAAGCAGAAGAAAAATCTAGCAAGCAAACAATTTGCGTGCTGCTTGACACTTTGACACAGTCTCCTTATTCTGAGAAATGTCATTTTAAGTTTTACAAAAGTGTTTTGGAATAGTGGTATTCAGAAATACAGAACGGTTAACTATTAATACTGTTAGTAACAGCATTAACAGACATCTGATTTTTTAGCACAGAAGAAGATGTAGTGAATTTCATCAGGTAATTCAGAAGCCCAGCCACAGTATGGAATGGGTCTTGAAGTATTGAGTTTAAAATGCCTCATAAGTATACAATTAAATTTTAAACTCTTTGCCAAAAATGTCAGAATTATAGAAATAATTTGATAAAAATTAAACCAAAGGCTCTTAAACCCCATTTGTATGTACTATTACTACTATCCCCACAACCTACACTAGTAATAGCCTACACATATTATATATTTAATCATTTTAATGAGTAAAGTCCAGAAACAAAAACTGAAATTAAATGTTTTCTTTTTGTTATTAAGAATGCTGAGATTGCATATTAAAAATCTAACATTAACATTATATTCTGTGTGTGTGTGTGTGTGTGCACATGCATGCAGGAACACCCTTTACTAGGCCAGCCCTTCTTTATGCTCCATCCTTGTCACACTGAAGAGTTCATGAGACCACTTTTGAAAATGGCACATGCCAAAAAAAGGTAATATTTTTCGATACTGTCTGTGTTGAATGTGAAAACTCATCTGAAATTATCCTTGCAAATCTGCAGATGGAATGTGAAACACACATACAACACTTCACATTGCATATTTATGTCTATTTATTAGTCTAATTGGGGAAAGCCATATTCTCAAACTATACTGAGGTATTAGTAACTGAAGACAGGTATTTGTTATGCCTTCTTAATCCATGTGTCACTGTGGTGGAACCAGCTCAAGTCCTCTGGCATGTGAGTGCCCAGGTACTATAAATGGCTTACTCTCTTGTGGCTTACTCGCTGATAAATTACTGATCACCTTTAATACAATTAAGCCTTTATTAAAAAGAATTTGCTGGGTATACAGTAATTAGTATCAGAATTATTTTATTTGAATAGTTTTAACAGTAATTGCAGTATGTTTGTTCTGTGGATTTAAAAGATGGACCAAAAGTCATACATCTGTTTTGTAGATAGATAAGTGGATCTCTTTTCACCTTCCATTCACAAGGTGTGTGGTAGAATCTTTGACCGACTGCTTTGCTGGTTTCACTCACCCAAAATTGGCTTTATTGGCAACTTTAACTCTCACAATACTGAGTTTAGCCTCCATCTTACACCTGTGACCATATGTCTTTATTATTGCTTACATGAGCAATAGTTGTATTTTAAGTTGCATTTTTTGTGTCCCCATCTTTGCAACAGACATCATCATTCACAGTCCAGATGTGTCATGCTGTATCCAAAATCACTTACTAATTTACTATTCGCTATAGTATTTTTTGACCTATGTTTGGCATGCATGCTTGATGGTGGATAATTCTACAGGGGTTGGACAATGAAACTGTAACACTAGCCAATATAGTGTTAGCCAGTATAGTGTTAGACAGAGTGTGAATGTGGAGTTCTCCTGATCAGTAATAGATTCATTAACAAAAAGCTCTTTAGATGTAAAAGATCTTATATTTAACAGTCCTAGATTCAGATCAAAGCTGTGCATTCAGTACAGTCTAATTTTATGTTAGTAGGTAAGTAAAACAATCGTTGAGTATTTGTAGATTTTTGTTTAGCTTCGTGAACAGATACAGTCTCAATATTGTGAACCCTGGGTGATGACTCATAGCAGCTATGAGTTTACCCTGCTTGTCTGCTCCCTTGCCTCGGCTCTGGATTGTCACTGATTAATTTGGCCTGTTCTGCACATGTGCTGATGAGAATGAGAAAGAACAGAAACATGCAAGAATGAGAAAGAACAGAAAGAGAATGTATGAATCAAATGTATGTTCTGGGCAAAATTACATAGAGAACTGTGACTAACATCTGGGTCAGATTGGTTTTAGATATAAACCAAACTGACATAAAATCATTTCTCAAAGCATCAAACCTTGCAGTCTTGTTCCAGCAATAGTACAACTTGTGACTAGGAAAATTGGCATAAGTTCTTAAAATCTTAAACATTTTGTTTATCCTATTCAATTAAAACAGTTTGTGCAGTATTTCTTTACCTCATCAGTAAAACTGCCAATAGTATGTACCTTCAAAAGCTCAGGAAGGACTTCAGTTTCCCAAGAGTAATAGACTAGTCCCAATTAGCCACAGTATATACTATATATAGTCTATACTATAACCAAAGTGGACCTTGCAAAGTCAAAGAAGCTTTATTGTCACTTCAACCATATATAGCTGATGCAGTACACAGTTAAATGAAACAACGTTCCTCCTAGACCAAAGGTGCTACACACAACAAAGACAAAGTACAGGTGACGCAGACATACATAGAGCTAAACACAGAGATAAAGATAAAGCTATACTTAAGGTGCAATCTTTAGAAACTAGACATACAACAGAAGTGCACAGGATGACAAAACAAGACAGTGCAGACAAACAGAACATATAACGCAGACTCTGTGCAAAAGAATAGTGTTGACTAGTGCAAACATTAAAGTTACATGTAAACACGATCAGTGTAAAGTGTAATGTAAAGTGACACGTGTGCAAACAGGACAATTTTGTGTGTGTGTCTGTGTCCAGCACAGTACAGTTCTCTGTGGAGAGCAGTTTTCAGTTGTGTGTGTGTGTCCATGTCCAGCACAGGGTACACAGGTGTAATTTTTATAATCTGAGACATACTAATATCAATCTTTTAAAGCTCAAATTTCATTTCTTCTCAAAAGGCTCAAAAAAGGCTGAACCCCTTACATTCAAATGACAAACCTTACATGCTGTTTGAATAGTGGTCATATATTAAATTAAAAAATATTGAAATACCCTGTGCAATAGTAAAAAAAAAACTACGTCTTACAATGTATGCTGTGTACAGTCCAGCAAAAGAAGGTTTATTTAAAGTGATTGGTGTGGTGGAAACATGTCATTATTTTGATAACTGTTATTTGTTTTCAAATGCCAAACAAAATATGAAGCTGTTACTTTTTCTTCTGATATTCTTGAACCACATGTTCTACCCTTTGTCACCCTTTTGTTGTTGCTAACAGCACTTTTTGTAGGCAAAGGTTATTATCTTTGGGACCTTGCCTACTACCACATGCCTCTGTGGTCAGGGAATAAGTTTTCTTTAAATGTTGTCATTGTCTATTGCAAGTTGATCGGCTGGGGACTTGTTGAGCATTGAACATGGAAATGAATATGTGAGGTCCACATATCTAGTCACATTATTAGTTACAATAGCTCAACTTGAAACTGTAATGCACTCTCTAGAAATGAGAACTATAACTATAAAGAGTTATATAACATGAGGTGTAAAAAGAAAACCCAGCCCAGATCATCTACATTGTAGAATTGCTCTTACGTCCTCATGACAGTTGTCAGACCAACAGTGTTTTTTGGTCTTCACATTCCTAGAACAGAGTCTTAATATTCCTAGTTTGTCAGATGAAAATAAACATCAACTTACCTTAAGATAAAAGGAAAGCTATCATTACAATGAAAAGGGGAAACAGCTGGTCCCAGATGGTGTACCAACTGGCATATGCTATATGGCAAAAATTATGTTAACACCTGAACAAAGTTGGTACATCAAAGTTTATGCCATTCGTTCTTGTTGGACATTAGTGATCACCCTCTTGTGATCTTCTGGCTGAATGACCACAAATCCCCACAGCCACAGTCAAAAATGTAGGGGAAAGCTTTCTCAGAGGAGTGGAAGCTAACAGCATAGGGCTGACCAACTCCATATATAATGGTAAGGTGTATGAACAAAAGTAACTACATTCAATTTTGGGGCTTGATGCTTTTCTTCACCCAGTTTCTTTTAAAAAGATACTAAAGTCTATTCATTTACTAAAATACTGTGACATGAAATACAGACTATGTTTAGTGAGAGACCTGCATTCTGTAACAAATCAAATCAAATCAAATCACTTTTATTGTCACATCACCATCAGCACCTGTGCCGTGGTGAGTGAAAAACTTGGGAGCGTGTTCCAACCATTGGAATACAATTAACACATTAGCAGATAACACTATACACAATATACACGTTAGACAAATTACAGTAGACTTTTATACAGTATATACACTATATAAGATAGTAATATACAAATATATAAACATAATACACATAATCTACAAATGTATATGTGCACAAATTTGTGGTGGTAGTGAGTTGAGTGCATGGTGAATGGTATGTTATGGACAAGGTGATGTACTGTATAAGTGTCAGTTCTGAGTGTTCAGCAGCCTAATAGTCTGGGGGAAAAGCTGTCCTTCAGTCGGCTTGTGCGTGAATGGATACTGTGCAACCATCTGCCTGAGGGCAGCAGAGAGAACAGTCCATGGCTTGGGTGGCTGGGGTCGCTAATGATCCTCTGGGCTTTCCTCATACACTTCCTGGTGTAGATGTCCTGGAGGGAGGGAAGCTCACCTCCTACAGTGTAGCGGGCAGTTCGCACAACCCTTTGTAAATCCTTGGGATTGCTGCTGGTACAGTTTACATACCAAGCAGTGATGCATCCAGTCAAGATGCTTTCCACAGTGCAGGTGTAGAATGAGTGGAGGATGTGGGGACTCATTCCAAATTTCCTCAGGCACCTGAGGAAAAAGAGGCATTGTTGTGCCTTCTTCAACACTGCATCTGTGTGAGCTAACCATGTGAGGTCCTCAGTGATATGGACTCCTAGAAACTTAAAGCTGCTGACTCGCTCCACAGGTGTCCAATTGATGATGATGGGAGTGTGTTCTTTTCTGTCTCCTGAAATCCACGACTAGCTCCTTGGTTTTGTTGATGTTGAGTGAGAGGTGGATTTCCTGGCACCAACGTGTCAGAGCATTCACCTCTTCTCTGCAGGCCGTCTCATTGTTGTCAGTGATCAGGCCTACCACAGTCGTGTCATCGGCAAATTTGACGATGACATTGGAGCTGTGTGTGGCTGTACAATCGTGTGTGTACAGTGAGTACAGGAGTGAGCTGAGAACACAACCCTGAGGAGCACCAGTGTTGAGGACCAGCGGAGATGAGGTAATGTTACCCATTCTAACCACCTGACGTCTGCCTGACAGGAAGTCCAGGATCCAGCTGCACAGAGATCTGTTTAGGCCCAGAGTCTGGAGTTTCACAACAAGCTTAGCAGGCACTATGGTGTTGAATGCTGAGCTGTAGTCCACAAATAGCATTCTCTGTTCTTACTGTCCAGGTGGGAGAGAGCAGCGTGTAGAGTGAAATGGCATCGTCAGTGGAGCGGTTGCTCCTATATGCGAACTGCAGAGGGTCGAATAATGCAGGCAATACAGAGCAGATGTAGTTTTTGATCAGCTTCTCAAAACACTTGCTGAAAATGGGCAACAGGACACCAGTCATTTAACCATGTGGTTTTAGCTGTCTTTGGTATTGGCACGATGGTTGATGTTTTAAAGCGTGAGGGAACCACAGACAGAGAGAGAGATTAAAAATGTCAGTGAAAACTCCCGCTAGCTGGTGTGCACATGCTTTAAGTACACGGCCTGGAATGCCACCCAGACCCGCAGCCTTTCGGATGTTCACCTGGCTGAAAGATTGTGTTACATCCGCTACAGAGACGGAGAGTGTACTAACCTCTTCTATGTCGGCTGCGGGAGCTCTCTCTGTGCGAGCGATGTTATGAGCTTCAAAACGAGTCTAGAACTCGTTGAGCTCGTTCGGAAGAGAGGTGGCAATATTCACAGCGGTGATTTTGTTTCGTACGGAAGCCCAGAGAGGCCATGTGATATTTTTTTTGCTTTTGTTTTCTCGTGATCACGACTTAATTTTCTCGTGATCTCGAGATAACAAAAGTTGTTTTCTCGTGATCACAACATAATCAGAACCGCGGTGAAGTTAGTTTGATATTCGGACATTAGACAGGCATTCGGAAGTGCTAGTTTAGGGACCGTCGACAAATTTCTGTATGACTGAAATGTGCTACTTGTTATTTAACTGACTACGTTCCCCAGTTATTCTAATTTCTTCTTAAATATACATATGGCATGCGGCATTGCAAACAGCATTTGTTTATTTATAAATAAAAATTAATTGATAGTATTAATTATGTATCATGTGAATTAATTTGCATTATCATTAATTTATTAATTTCAATAGCTTCTAGGTCATGTGACCCTGTGACCCAAATCTAGTACCAAAATGATCTACTTGAACACCTCCACAGGGTACACCTCTTTATTATTCCAAAAATGTCTTCTTTTATTTTTATTTAAAAAAAACAGTATTTCTTTAATAGCTTCTAGGTCATGTGACCCTGTGACCCAAATCTAGTACTAAAATAATGGATAATGATTGGTCTGACCAACTTTGAAACGTCCTGAGGGTGGGTGCCTCCCATTTAATTTTCTGCCTATAAGCTGGCAGGAGCAGAACGGATGAGTGGTCTGATTTGCCAAACGCTGGGCGGGGAGGGATTTGTAGGCATCCCGGAAGGGAGAGTAACAGTGATCCAAAACACGATCTCCACGAGCGTTTATGGTGATGTGTTGAAAATATTTTCCTGAAGTTGGCATTATTAAAGTCCCCTGTTACAATGAACGCTGCCTCTGGGTGTGCGATTTCCTGCTCGCCTATGTTCTCGTACAGTTCCTTAAGTGCCTGTTCTGTGTTGGCCTGAGGGGGGATGTAAACAGCTGTGATTATGACCGCTGTAAATTCCCCCGGTAGCCAGTATGGTCAGCACAGCAAAGTGAGGTATTCCAGATCAGGTGAGCAAAGGGATCTAACAGAGTGTATGTTCCTCTCATCGCACCACGAGTTGTTAATAAAGAAACAAACACCTCATCCTTTGCTTTTCCCTGTGAGCTCTTTCGTTCTGTCCGCGCGGTGCACAGAGAATCTCGAGAGTTCAATGGCTGAATCAGGAATCCCCACAGATAACCAGGTTTCTGTGAGGCAGATAATGCAGCAGTCCCTTGTTTCTCGTTGGTAGGAGATACGCGCCCGTAGTTCTCAGAGTTTATTGTCCAGTGACTGAACGTTAGCCAGCAGAATGGTGGGGAGCGGAGGTCGAAAAGCACGGCATCTCAGTCTAACGAGGAAACCAGCTCTCTTCCCTCTTTTCCGGTTGCGTTTCTGTCGTCGCGGTCGTGTGACCCAGACAAAGGGCTCTGCTGCCATGTTTGTAAACAACGGCATTAAGGAAATCAAAGTCTGGTTATCGATGTGCGACGAAGGAGCCAATTTCTAAAAGTGTGTGTCTATCATAGACAATAAGAGTGTAAACATCCAGCATGAAAAACAACATATATTAATCAATAAAACACACAAAAAACACGAAAAACTACAAAGTTTAGTAGGAGCTCGCAACACGGCAGCCATACTCGGCGCCATCAAATCAATGAAACATTTTTCATAATTTGAGGCAATGCGTCAAAATCGGTTAAATTAGACAACATCTTAGGGGCATGTCATTCTGTGTAATCACCTGACATGACTGTCACTGGTAGGATGCCTCAATCTGAAATATCAACTTGCTAGTTAGATATCACAAAATTAGATCAGTTAAATTAAAATTGAAAGTTAAATTATAATCAGATTTTAAAATTGCCCGAGTCAGATCCTATTAAAAGAAAACATGTTAACATTCTGTTTCTTTAGGTAGCTTGTTTATCTAGCTTGCTAACCTCAATGTTAGGTAAAGTTAATTGCTATGCTTGGTAATGTTAACTAGATATCATTCTGAGGCATATTATAATGTTTGTGGACTATTGTTTAGAAATATTTTTTTCTATAAAATCAGCACTATAAATGTACGCCACCAACAGAATGAACAACAAGTAAAAAAGAACACCATAATCCTATTCAGATGGGCAACTTTTTGTATCCAGGCTAGATGAATGAGAGTAAGAATAGCAGCAAATTATTTCCTAAGAAATATGTTATTATTAATTAATAATGCTGTACTTTGAGCTTGCATTGTTCAATACATTCGTTACATCTTAAGATGTTGCATTTGGCACCATGTGAACACCCAACATGAAGAAAGGGAGTGTCTGTGACTGAGGGTGGGTGAGAGGCTACATTGTCTGACCAGCCACATATATTCTGGCTCAACAGTTCTCATGTTCACATATATGTTCACTTTGACTCTGGGGATTTGTGCCCATTGGATGAGATGCTCTTATAATGCTGAATATTTCTTCATACTCTGAAGTTTGAAGTCTAGAATCACAGTTATTACACATCATTTCAGGAGAATTTTCCATTGTTTTTCTGGTGTATTGTAAGGACTACTTCACAATCACAACAGGTTACTAAGGTAGTGTATATTTTTCATATTTCATGCTTTTGTGTTGTTACAGGAAAGTAAACTACATTGCCACATGGCTGAGTGTGGTAGGACCTTTGGTGGGATTGGATGTGCCTCTTAGCTACCACACAGCATTGACTGCTCCTGACTGAATGATTAACATCACTCTCATCTTTTAGAGCTTAAAAACCAGTACGCTTCATTAAACCTCTCCTTGCCTCTCATCTACTGCACATATGGTGAAGAACAGGAAAACAAGACATGATCAAAGTTACTACAAGTTTCCTGTGACTCCTATGATTGATTCAAACCTTGTGTCAAAGAATTTACTACAAATACTGACTAATCTGAACTTGAACTTGCCTTTTTATCTTTTGTACCTTTTTGTTTTTTTCTTTTCATTTTTCTGTTTTCTTTAAAGTGACATGTTAAAAAAAAAAAAAATTGACCTATGTTTGGTATGCATGTTTGATTTTGGATAATTCTACAGGGGTTGGACAATGAAACTGTAACACTAGCCAATATAGTGTTAGCCAGTATAGTGTTAGACAGAGTGTGAATGTGGAGTTCTCCTGATCAGTAATAGATTCATTAACAAAAAGCTCTTCAGATGTAAAAGATCTTATATTTAACAGTCCTAGTTTCAGCTGTGCTGAAAGCTGTGCATTCAGTACAGTCTAATTTTATGTTAGTAGGTAAGTAAAACAATCGTTGAGTATTTGTAGATTTTTGTTTAGCTTCGTGAACAGATACAGTCTCAATATTGTGAACCCTGGGTGATGACTCATAGCAGCTATGAGTTTACCCTGCTTGTCTGCTCCCTTGCCTCGGCTCTGGATTGTCACTGATTAATTTGGCCTGTTCTGCACATGTGCTGATGAGAATGAGAAAGAACAGAAACATGCAAGAATGAGAAAGAACAGAAAGAGAATGTTTGAACCAAATGTATGTTCTGGGCAAAATTACATAGAGAACTGTGACTAACATCTGGGTCAAATTGGTTTTAGATATAAACCAAACTGACATAAAATCACTTCTCAAAGCAACAAACCTTGCAGTCTTGTTCCAGCAATAGTACAACTTGTGACTACCAAAATTACAGGAAAAGGAAAAATTGGCATAAGTTCTTAAAATCTTAAACATTTTGTTTATCCTATTCGATTAAAGCAGTTTGTGCAGTGTTTCTTTACCTCATCAGTAAAACTGCCAATAGTATATACCTTCAAAAGCTCAGGAAGGACTTCCCAAGAGTAATAGACTAATCCCAATTAGCCACAGTAGATACCTTGATGGGATCAATTGTAACACATGATTTCAGTCTACACTATAACCAAAGTGTACCTTTCTTCCTCCTTACCAAGACCTTTGGAGAGTTATAGGAAGTACCATTCTTCTTGATAACCTGACTCTGCAGCAATTGGCATATTTGGCTCTAACCAGCATTATAAACGGAAAGATGGAAACATCTTTCATAGGTACACAGGTATAATTTTTATAATCTGAGACATACTAATATCAATCTTTTAAAGCTCAAATTTCATTTCTTCTCATAAAAGCTCAAAAATCTGATAACAGCTGGAGCTAGCTTGGGGACATGCCATAGCTGGTTCTGCATTAAAACCACACCAGCATCATTAACACAGAGGGAAATATGTCTACCCTTCATAGATGCATAGGTGCAAGTCTTCAAAGATTGAGAAGACCTACTAATACATATCCTGCAAAGCTTCAAATTCTTTTGTTCTCTCTCAGAACAAAGGCTCTGAAATCTGATTTAAAAAGCACTCAAGCTGGCTTGGGGAAATGCTATAGCTGGTACTGCATTAAAACCACACACTAGCACTACCCCACTACAAGTGGGTAAGCATGATACTTGCGGGAGGTGCTGGTGGTATAAAGAGAGGCACTAGTCATGTCTAATTTAACTGCTTAAATTTAAGCCTTAATAAGTACCTTTCCATTTTTAGAGGGTCAGGTCACCATAAGCATGTTTAAATTGCTGAGGGCTTAACCTACAGGGTTCTAGCTGACACTTATGAGCTGAATGGGGAAAGGATTGGCCATTACTTTAGCATAACAACCAGGCAGAAACATAGTTCACTTAACCCTAATTCTGGCAATCTTCAATTTATTTCCTTACACGTATTGACAGTTGCCTGAAGAAATTTAGTAGTAGAGGCCATAGCTTTACTGTCTAAGCTGGATAGCTAGCATAGGACATGATGCTGTCAGTAAGGTAGGGTCTATTATTTGTGTTTGTATCAATATTTGTTTTGTTCTGCCACCATTCCCTTGAAATATTAGAAGAAAAAAAACTAAAAACAAAAAGAAAAATATATTTAGGTTGCAGTTGACAATGATGATTTACTTAACTTTAAAGTTTTGAGCCCTACTGAGGTCATAATGTGCTCTTTAACAAATTTAAGGCGTAAGAAAAATAAGGACACTGGTCATTCTTGGTTCAGAGATGGAGGAGTCTTTTACTTCATTATCACAGTCTCAAATAGAAGTACTCATAGAAGTACCTTGGGTTCAGTGATGTTAGACTGAACCCCTTACATTCAAATGACAAACCTTACATGCTGTTTGAATAGTGGTCATATATTAAATTCAAAAATATTGAAATACCCTGTGCAATAGTAAAAAAAAAACTACGTCTTACAATGTATGCTGTGTACAGTCCAGCAAAAGAAGGTTTATTTAAAGTGATTGGTGTGGTGGAAACATGTCATTATTTTGATAACTGTTATTTGTTTTCAAATGCCAAACAAAATATGAAGCTGTTACTTTTTCTTCTGATATTCTTGAACCACATGTTCTACCCTTTGCCTCCCTTTTGTTGTTGCTAACAGCACTTTTTGTAGGCAAAGGTTATTATCTTTGGGACCTTGCCTACTACCACATGCCTCTGTGGTCAGGGAATGAGTTTTCTTTAAATGTTGTCGTTGTTGAAATGCACGCTCTTGAAAAGAGAACTATAACTATAAAAATACTATAAAACTTCCTAAAAAATATGTTTAATAAGTGTAAAGTTTGACTGCTGTTTACCGGAATATTTGAAGTTGTTACATTAGTAACCTGTTTACATGATGGATTTTAATTGCCACGATGGACTAGCCAAATATATATATTGATCTGGTTACTTAAGTAGCAGAGGGAGTTGTTATTAGTTTCAGCTGCTTTGGTGTTGAAATGAAATTAAAATGACCTCCAGCAGGCCACTGCTGTGAATGTCTCTGACCACACAATCAGAAACAGACTTCATGGGGATGGCCTGAGGGCCCAACGTCCTCTAGTGGGCCCTGTGCTCACTGCCCAGCACTGTGGAGCTCAATTGGTTTTTGCCATTGAGCATTAGAATTGGCATGTCCACCACTGGCACCCTGTGCTTTTCACAGATGAGAGCAGGTTCACCCTGAGCATATGTGACACATGTGAAAGGGTCTGAAAAAGCCGTGGAGAATGTTATGCTGCCTGTAACATCGTTCAGCATGACCGATTTGGTATTGGGTCAGTGATGGTCTGGGGAGGCATATCCATGGAGGGACTCACAGACCTGTACAGGCTAGACAATGGCACCTTGACTGCCATTAGGTATTGGGATGAAATCCTTAGAGCCATTGTCAGACCTTACCATTAAATGGCCCCATGCTCCTCGCCTGGCCTAAATCCAAAAGGACACTTCTTGGACCATTATGTTTTGGTCCATCTGACGCCACCAGGTTTCACCTCAGACTGTCCAGGAGCTCAGTGATGCCCTGGTCCAGATCTGGGAGGAAATACCCCAGGACACCATCCGTCGTCTCATTAGGAGCATGTTAATGTTGTCGATGTTGTCAGACATGCATACAAGCACGTGGGGTCCATACAAACTACTGCGTTCCATTTTGAGTTGCTGCAATGAAATTTCAGCAAAATGGTCTAGCTTGCTGCATCATTTTTTCTCTTTTATTTTCGGGTTGTCTTTGAACTCAGCCATCTGTAGGTTGATAATTATTATTTCCATCAAACTATGTGGCATCCTTTTGTTCCTAACACATTACCCAGTACATATCTGTATAGATATCCAGCATTATATTTTTCCTCATTGAGATCTGATGTGTTTTCAAAGTATATATATCTGCCATATCTTTATGAGCACTGACAGGTGAAGTGAGTACCACTGATTATCATGGCACCTGTTAGTGGGTGGGATATATTAGACAGCAAGTGAACATTTTGTCCTTTTTGTCATTTTGATCTGAGTGAGTTTGGCGAAGGGCCAAATTGTGATGGCTAGATGACTGGATCAGTTTTGGATCTCCAAAACTGCATCTATCTAGCAAAAGTGGTCCAATAAAGGAACAGTGGTGAACCACTGTTCACCACCATTGCTTACAAGGGGAACACATAGCAATCCAGTCGAGCATCTGTGGGATGTGCTGAACAAACAAGTTCGATCCATGGAGGCCCTGCCTCACAACTTAGAGGACTTAAAGGATCTGCTGCTAAAGGATCTTGGTGCCAGCTACCATAGCACACCTTCAGGGATCTAGTGTAGTCCATGTCTAGATGGGTCAGGGCTGTTTTGGCAGCAAAAGGGGGACCAACACAATATTAGGCAGGTGGTAATAATGTTATGGCTGATCGGTGTACATATATACTTGCAGTCTAACTTGCTCCTCACATGACTACCACCTTGCTGCTGAAAGGACAGTGGTACTTTAGCACCCTTATTGAGGAATGCTGGAGTACATGGCTGCAAGATAAGGCAGCAAAAACACTCAAGTCCTCACGGTAAAGACACCTCACCCTCAGTGAGAAGCAGGGAGAGTATCATGCAGCACACACAGGGTGGTGAAATTATTTGTGTTTCTAATGAGCTGTTAAATTTTTCGCTGTGTTTTTAGTACCCACTGAAAGTGACCTTTGGCTCCAATCCAGCATCAATTATTACACCTGAACACTTTATAAACTTGCACAAAGTCAGGGATTTTGTGAGGTAAGATCCAGGTGTATGATCAACCAATTAATTAAACTTTCAGTCAACTGCCACAGACCTCCATTCTGTTCTGTCCTCATTTTTTGTCTCCCTCCTTTTATCTTTTCTGCAAACAGCAAAACTACAACTGCATCTGAACAATCATTTCCCCTGTCTATGCCCTTACCTTACTAATTATCTCACTACAGTGGCACCTGTTAAGAGGTGCGATATTTCAGGCAAAAATGGGGAAAATGGGCAAGCATAATTAGGAGCATCTTTGACAAGAGCCTAATTCAAAGTAAGATGGATGTCCCTTGTATGCAGTGGTTTATTGCCTACTACGTGCTTCAGGGAAGGACAACTGGTGAACCAGAAACTGTTGATGTAGCTTACAGCAGGTTCTGGTCACCGAATTGCTAAATATCTGTGTTGTGAAAACACTGACATCTCTTATCAACAAGGTGCTTCTATCTACAGAGACTGCTGCTCATTGGATGTTTTTTAATGGCACCATTTTGATTAAACTCTAGAGACTGTGTATATGAAAATCCCAGGATATCAGCAATTATATTTATTGAAAATCCCATTCTGGTAGTCGTAAATATACGGAAGCCCAGAGAGGCCATGTGATATTATTTTTTTTGCTTTTGTTTTCTCGTGATCACGACTTAATTTTCTCGTGATCTCAAGATAACAAAAGTTGTTTTCTCGTGATCCCGACATAATCAGAACTGCGGTGAAGTTAGTTTGATATTCGGACATTAGACAGACATTCGGAAGCGGTAGTTTAGGGACCGTCGACAAATTTCTGTACGACTGAAATGTGCTACTTGTTACTTAACTACGTTCCCCAGTTATTCTAATTTCTTCTTAAAAATACATATGGCATGCGGCATTGCAAACAGCATTTGTTTATTTATAAATAAAAATTGAATTAATTTATAGTATTAATTATGTATCATGTGAATTAATTTGCTATTATTAATTTATTTTTTAATAAAAAAAAAAACAACTATTTCTTCAATAGCTTCTAGGTCATGTGACCCTGTGACCCAAATCTAGTACCAAAATGATCTACTTGAACACCTTCACAGCTCTCTGTATCCCAAAAAATCTCTTCTTTTATTTTAATTTTTAAAAAACACTATTTCTTCAATAGCTTCTAGGTCATGTGACCCTGTGACCCCAAACTAGTACTAAAATGATCTCCTTGGACACCTCCACAGGTACACCTCTTTGTTATTCCAAAAATGTCTTCTTTTATTTTTATTTAAAAAAAAAAAAACTATTTCTTTAATAGCTTCTAGGTCATGTGACCCTGTGACCCAAATCTAGTACCAAAATGATCTAATTGGACACCTCCACAAGGTACACCTCTTTGTATCCCAAAGAATCTCTTCTTTTATTTTTATTTTAATTTTTAAAAAAAAAAACTATTTCTTTAATAGCTTGTACGTCATGTGACCCTGTGACCCCAAACTAGTACTAAAATAATGGATAATGCTTTTAAATAGCTTTTGTGGTACTTTGATATCATACGCCAATTGCAGCATTAATTTATGTTGATCGATTTCAATGTACATGAAACACGATTGCCGCCTACTGGTCTCGTCTTTTCTGCGCGAGAGCGTCACTCGCAATGCCGCACAATGCCGCGAGTCGTTGCGGGATTCCTGTCCCTCTGATGCGCATTCTTAAATGCCACATCTGTATATATGTATGTGTGTGTGTGTGTGTGTAATATAAGTATATATATATGAAATATTTCAAATTATCTCAACAGGTCCAGTGTGGCACTTTGCAGCTTCAAACAGCCAGAAAAAAAATATGGAAATGATGCTTGTGTGTTTAAGAAGACTATTGTGTAATAACAATAAAAAACGGTGTGTAATCGTGATAAAAATGAATTGTTTGTTTATATAAGAAAGGAGTTAAACAAATGAAGAAAATAAACAAATGAATAAAAATCAATGAAGACATTTTTTGGGATAAGAGATGTACCTTGTGGAGGTGTCCAAGTAGATTATTTTAGTACTAGTTTTGGGTCACAGGGTCACATGACCTAGAAGCTATTGAAGAAATAGTTTTTTTTTTTTAATTAAAAAATAAATTAATAATAGCAAATTAATTCACATGATACATAATTAATACTATCAATTAATTCAATTTTTATTTATAAATAAACAAATGCTCTTTGCAATGCTGCATGCCATATGTATATTTAAGAAGAAATTAGAATAACTGGGGAACGTAGTTAAGTAACAAGTACCACGTTTCAGTCGTGCAGAAATTTGTCGAAATTCCGAAATTCCTACCGCTTCCGAATGTCTGTCTAATGTCCGAATATCAAACTTCACCGCGGTTCTGATTATGTCGGGATCACGAGAAAACGACTTTTGTTATCTCGAGATCACGAGAAAATTAAGTCGTGATGACGAGAAAACAAAAGCAAAAAAAATAATATCACATGGCCTCTCTGGGCTTCCGTATAAATATGACCTGAAGCTCCCATTTTGCATTATTTTATGCACTGGAGTGCTCGCAAATAATTGGCAGATTTGATCATTGCATCAAAGAGTAGCTGTAAAGCATTATATGACCATTTACAGAGTAAAAGAGGCTCCCCGAGATTTGACAAAAAAAGGACAAGGAATGCATTAAATCTCACATAGCACTGGTTATTATTTGTCCTAACTGTATGTACAAAACAATACAAACTGCAAAACATTTGATTACTGTTTAAATGAAACAGTGGATGTGACTAGGATTCAAACACATTTACCTTTTCTGCTTGATACTTGCAGCTACAAAGAAGCTGTGCATGCCCTTTAAACTTAATTTCTTAATTCTCACAGCAGTTTAGAGGCTAAAGCTAATATCATAGATGACTTATAATAGTATATTTGGTTAGGGCTGAGATCCCATCTGGGACATTTTGTATTAAAGGCTGGAGGCTAAAGAAGGATGGCAGAATTTATTTTTTCTTTCTACACATATTCTTTTTTCACACTCACCATGAAACAAACTTTTAATCAATATTCAATTCCCGGAAACAACACTGATTATTTCTTCACTTCTAAGTTTCAGATGAGTAGATTTTGGTTTTGTAATAATATTTACTGTGTGTGATAGAGCTGAACAAGAGCACATTTACCAGAACAGTGAGAGGCACATGAACATCTTCATAAAATTCCACACATTCCACATTAGCAATTAGGTATAAACATTAATGAATCACTTTCTTTTTTTTTCTTTTTACCATGGTAGCAGGGGAACATGCATTTTATATGAACTTGCACAAATATTGTGCTAAAGAGGACAGTCAATCTAAAAACAACTGACAAGTTACAAATGTGCTGGTGTGGAGACTTTTTTTATTTAGACTGCAGCTACTGTGAAAATAAAATGGTGACAGCCATGATGATACAGCAACAGGCCACATAAGGACTTTTCCGTTCACCTAAAACATAATGGAAGAAAACAAATATAATACACAGTTTAATCCCAATTCTTAAGTATTATAGGCTATGTTCTCTGTATGTCATGCAGCAAAAAACATACCTATTCTTGCACATTTCCAGAATATCCCAAGAAACCTGTTGAAAATTTTTTTTTTGATTAATTTGTTAGAGCATGAAACAAACAAATGCTGCACAGTGACTGTGCACACACCTGAGTAAAAGTACCTGTTTCAAAAGGCAAAATATTTTCTGCCAGACAGATAATGGACGGAATTGAGAATGCTTATAGTACGATTGATAATAACCTTGAAGTAAAGACTTCAGATACATACCCTGTTTTGTTCTTATCAAGCAGACTTGGTGCTAGGGCTCTTATGTATGCACATGTGCAGATAAGCAGCAAGATAACAGTGAGTAAACTCTGGAAATTGAATATGGCAGACTGCAAAAAATAAGAGAAACAGATTATATGGAAATTATATGTTTAAAATAGAGAAAACTTTATTTCTCATGAAACAGTAGGCAAGCAATATTTGTTATTAACACAAATGAATAAATGTAATTTGTGGCAATCTATCTGGCAATCTATCTAGTTTTTATTCTATAAGATATTAATTTGTTCTTATTCTATCTGAAGATTATTTTGCTTCTTTCTAGTAAGAAATGTTAATGTTAAATGATCAAGAAAAAAATAGGGAACCATTAATAGTGAATGAATGTAATTTCTTTCAAAAGTGTATGTATATGCATATATATATATATATATACACACACACCGTATGCGTATGTATGTGGATACCATCACCCTAAAAACTGTGTTGGGAGTAAATATAGCACAATTTTGTCCCCCTGATCATTTAACAAACCTGCTAGGTTTTGAGACAATACTTCAATGTTGACCCTGTCCAGTGTCCAAATTGACCCCATCCCCCATGCAGCCTCAACTCAATCAGCTGTTTAGGTAAATTAGGCTCTATAACCAATTGGCTGTATACAAATGCCAACATGTTTTTGAGTTTTTGAGTTGTTGAGTTTTATTGAGGTTCAGGCTCTGCTGAATATTTTAACAATATTTTTGTCAAAATTGTAGGACTACTTTGCAAGAGTAATATCATGCAATTTTTTTTTTCAGAAGATTAGGTAAGAAATCCAGGGAAGGCAATTTGTTGTTGATTTGGGCCAAATTATAAAATGCTGCACTACAGTGCCACCATCAGGCCAAGGCTTGTGCTCTTAAATTTACTCTGTAGTGGGGGCAATTCTGCATCACTTGAGAAAGTTTCTCTACTACAATCCCCAGCACAGACGTTCCAATTCCAATAGTGTTAAAAGCACATTGTGCTTGGATGCCTAAAAAACAACAAAACATACAATATATAAAATATTAATCCATTTTTCCACTGCACCAAAAGTGCTTTGTATGTCACCATCTTACAAGAGAACACGGATGTAAACACAATGCCATTATCTGTATCTGTAAAATAAACAGTAAAGTTCAACTATTGTCCAATAAGCTTATTGTAAAACTGGCTAAGTGCAAAATAGTTTCCCAGCACACTAATGAGTGTTGCACAGTGTAATTGTTTTTGGTTCAACTAACTTAAATTATAATAATAAAAATTTTTTTTTTACATAGAACATTTCAAAAGGCTTCTGAGATACATGGCATAAAACAAAGTACATAAACATGCATCAATTAATAAAATATAATTCAAAATAACAATAATAGTAATGATTTTGCTTCACTTAACATGAAGCATTAAAGCATAACAGCATTTTATTTACTTATTTGTGTAGACTGGATAATTACCATGTATTGACGTTTACTGGTTCAAATTTATTATTTGCAGTCTACAGTTTGTTTAGTCCTCTGACCAAAAATGTATTTATCCTTACACACCAATCAGCCATTACATTATGACCACTGACAGGTGAAGTGAATAATACTGATGATCTCTTCATCATGGCACCTGTTAGTGGGTGGGATATATTAGGCAGCAAGTAAACATTTTGTCCTCAATGTTGATGTGTTAGAAGCAGGGAAAATGGGCAAGTGTAAGGATTTGACAAAGAGATTTTGACAAGAGTTTGACAAGGGCCAAATTGTGATGGCTAGACGACCGATCAGAGCATCTCCAAAACAGCAGCTCTTGTGGGGTGTTCCCGGTCTGCAGTGGTCAGTATCTATCAAAAGTGGTCCAAGGAAGGAACAGTGGTGAACCGGCGATAGGGTCATGGGTGGCCAAGGCTCATTGATGCACGTGGGGAGCGAAGGCTGGCCCATGTGGTCCGATCCAACAGACGAGCTACTGTTGCTCAAATTGCTGAAGAACTTAATGCTGGTTCTGATAGAAAGGTGTCAGAATACAGAATAAAAGTCTGTTGTGTATAGGGCTGCATAGCTGCAGACCAGTCAGGGTGCCCATACTGACCCATGTGCACTGCAGAAAGTGCCACTTTCGACACTTACCCGGGGAACACAAGGCATCAGGATGCACTATGGGAAGAAAGCAAGCCGGCGGAGGCAGTGTCATGCTTTGGACAACGTTCTGCTGGGAATCTTTGACACGTACCATCTACCTAAGCATTGTTACAGACCATGTACACCCTTTCATGGAAATGGTATTCTCTGATAGCTGTGGCCTCTTTCAGCAGGATAATGCAGTGTGTCACAAAGCAAAAATGGTTCAGGAATGGTTTGATGAGCACAACAATGAGTTTGCGCTGTTGACTTGGACTCCACATTCCCAAGATCTCAATCCAATCGAGCATCTGTGGGATGTGCTGGACAAACAAGTCCGGTCCATGGAGGCCCCACCTCGCAACTTAGAGGACTTAAAGGATCTGCTGCTAACATCTTGGTGGCCAGATACCACAGTACGCCTTCAGGACTCCAATCGAGTCCATGCCTCGAAGGGTCAGAACTGTTTTGGCAGCAAAAGGGGGACCAACACAATATTAGACAGGTGGACATAATGTTATGTCTGATTGGTGGTTATTAGTATTAATTGTAGGTAACTACAGGCTGCAAATAGCTGTGAAATCATTTCACACTTTGGAATACATGGGGGTCATCACCCAATCATATGTACAAAATTGTCAAAAACATTTGTAAACAATATGGTGGCCATACATCAATCAGTTCTCAATCAGTGCCTCAGACAGTTGGAACTCATGAGTGCTTACATGAATTCCCACTAAACAAGTCATTTACCAGACAATATTCTGAGGTCATGTGCAAATGGTTGTCATACAAAGGGTTTAAGCTATGGTCAGTTCGCTGTTTCTCAGGAACAATATATCTAATCAAGCTAAAAATTGGTATGGTGTATCTATGTGTTAAGATTTAACTAAATTAGTTCATTAGTACCTTATTACATAAAAAAACATGGCTGTCATTGGACAATTAATATTCAGCAAACAATTGACACGGTTAACAGGGTGATGAGATATCAACACAAAACTTCTAGCAGCACCCACTTCTAAATGATGCAATATCACTCAAATTGATAACGTTCATGTTTGTGATCTGGCAAGGCAAGCCAAAAACAAGGATCTGAGGATATCTGCAGAGTTTGGGGCATGGTCATTGAAAGTGAGAGGAGTTAGGCTAATTTTGCTGTTTCTCAAACACCAAAAGTCCCTTTGAGCTGAAATCTAGTGGGCTGTATCATTCTACTTAGGGATGCCACAATACTCAATATAATATTGAACCGTTCGGTACGACCTCCACGGTTCAATACGCGTATGTGAACCGCGGTTTTTCGGTTTTCCCTTCCCATGTGTTTTATTATTCTCTGAACCGCCTGTTTGTGTTTGCCTGTACTGCATGTCTACGCGCTGATAGACACGCCTCCCCACGAGTAAATATCCAATCAGTGAGCGCTAAAGTTAGGGGCGGTAACCATGCTAGCGATGCTGGCATGGAAATACTTCCAACATGACTGCACATCTACAGCTCCATTACCCAGAGATATCACTGTTGTGGAAGCAGGATGGCAGAGCAGGTAACACAGGTACCCAAAAAAACAGTCCCCTATCTAATTCCTTCCAGCATTCATACACAACTGATTCCGAGAGACACAAAAATAATTATAATATAATAACCCCTAAGGATTTGCATTTCGTTTTCTGTGATCGGTGATGTGGGCTTTCGGCAACTTATAAAAGTGCTCGAACCGCGTTACACACTACCGACACGTCCTTTTTTTCCCGACCTCTACGAAAAAAACGCGCAAAAAAATCGAAAACTTTGGCTAAAGCACAAAGCCTTGCTCTAATAACAGATAGTTGGACCTCGCGGGTAAAAGTTATCTCACCCTTACTGTTCATTACATAGCGGATTGGGAAAAAAGAGCGCCGTACCCCAAACCCGTCCCCTGTAATAAAGTCATACTATTTTCAGTACACTATGAATGTGTACAAGTTGATTTTTGCATTTAAGTAAAATAAAGAGAATTGCAACTACAACCAGTTTTTTTCTTCTTAACATACTTACTGTTCCTGTCACCTAAGCAAAGAATAATGGAAAAAAAACTTGCCAAGCCAACCGAACCGAACCGAACACCGTGGTTAAAAACCGAGATACGTATTGAACCGTGGGTTAACTGTATTGTTGCATCCCCAATACTACTAATCTGTAACTGAATTATTAATTAATCATTTAAAAATGGAAAATTTACTTTACTTTTTATAATACACACACAGCCATACCCTTGGCTAATACTGAACCAGTCTGCAGATTGTACCATTTAGCTCCACCCGTTTTTATTTGTTGCTAATTTGCATAACATGAAAAACATAATTTTAGGAAATAAATCTTCCTGAGATTTATAATCAGTATGGTCTGTGAATAGGTTTTGATTGTTGTCCTCAGCCAATCCGTTTAAACGGCCATCTGATGGGATTACAAACGCTACTCATGATTATGTCGCAATACATAGAAATCTGTATTACCGAACAAGTATATGAAAGTTCAGTTTTCTTACTGTCTTTTAACACCTTAACTAATCTACAATTCTTCACGACTGGCCATCGCTGAAGATCGCTGGGTGGGACTGCACCTTAATATTAAAAGCACATATTGAACCAATGTTCAATTTTTGTCAACTTTGTAGCGTCGCTAGAGAAGCCCACAGGTAATGGTTAAGAATCAATGTTGCTCATGAAGGAACGGTCTCTGGTCACTACAAGTCACTGTATGTGTGAATGTAGCATAAGGGTCTGCAAAAAGTTTTGTCTACATTTACTACTTAATTATGTAGAACTTTAAACTGCTTAAAAACAGATTGCTACATAGAACATAAAATTGCTTTGGTTGTGTGTTTTCTCTCGGTTTACATTGTTCGGCACTACTGCCGCAAAGTCTGGAAAACACGCGCAGCTAAATTTTTACTTTCGGATAGTTAACTGTGTTTAGCTTCACCACGGCGACGGAGCACTGATTAACTTGATTTTTCCTGTGATTGCTTATCCCATCATTCGTTTCATAGTCCTACCACAAACTGAACTTCCATAAACGGGACTTTATACGGTCACCAAAACAGCATACTCTAGCTTCTAACTACGAGATAAAGAATTCAGTAGGATACATTTCATTTAACGTACAATTCATCAGCCAAAGGTATTCAGGACTTAAGTGTTAATAATGACAAATGTACTGTACTGGTCATCTATTTAGCCACACTGAGCTGACAGACTAGAATTTAAAACAGCTCGAAATCAAAGTTAACGGTCACTAGTTACGTTGTTAAGTCTATTTTGTCATTAGCTATGTTAAAGGAACTTTAAACTGATTTAAATTCATTTTGTAAGAACTGTAAAGGAAGCCATATTCTCCCTACTAACACTTCAGGTAGAAAGAAACAACGAAAATCTTACCATTTTGATAGCGTTACCCAGCCACCTCACACTTCCTGTGTATGGAGGAAATGGCGAAACTACAGGTGCCCGTCGGGCGCATACAAAATTCTCAAAAATACGACGTAAGTGTAGCTACTTAACCAGTTAACTTTCACACATATATTTGATCCATATATAATCCAGTAATAATCACAATCACTTTGCCATCGAACCATTTGGCAGGTAAGTCATTACTGTTTATATTTTACATGGAAATTCTTTTATCTAAATCTTATTTGAGCAAACAGTGCAATCCGAATCGTTCCCAAGCCAAATTGTTTCTGATTCGCAAGTAGTGTGTCCGCATTTCCTGACAATTATTTTTATGCAGTAGCTTCCCAATATGCAGAAAGATGTATCATTTAGTTGAACATTTAAACATATTATTACGCCATTAACGTGTAATATGCGGTAGCAACTTATAAAACGCACCCTTAACTTGAAATTCCTTCTCGTCAATTTGTAGTTTTCTAAACCAGATCATTCCCCTATAAAAACTATAGTTCGACTATAAAGAAACTACACCGCGGTCCCTTGACTTCAACGTCACCGTCACTAAACCCAAAACTCTTTCCTATAGGCGGTAATTACATTAAAAATCATTTTAAAAACTCGAGTCATTTGATTCCGTTTACCTAAAAATTTAATTAAGTGATACGTTGACTGACCCTTTCCGTAAATTCTAACATTACGCCGCATCAGTGTCTGTTTAGACATTATCAAAGTCCTTGTTTCATTCACTGCATTCATTTAAAATCGCCAGGTTTTCAAGAGATAAGTGTTAGTATAATGATTTATTAAAATTGGCATGTCCAATCCACAAAGAGAAAGGGGTTTATTCAAGAAAGACATTTTTCAGTACAGGCTTTTTGAGAAAGTGATGATTGAGTATAGGAATGTAAGTTAAAAATAAACTGTACATATGTGTATGAAGTAATTTTCAGTGGTACAATAATTTTAAAATATGGCCATCAGACATTTTACACATTTATGTGTAGTGGATTAACACAACACTTTTCAAACTCACATCTGCTCTCTTTCTCTTCTTATACCTTATTAATGCACCTAATTTACTAATGAAATAACATCATTGAGTCAGAAGATCCTAGTTTGTTCAGGATCAGTAGGTTTGCCACTATTGTTTGACTCAAAGTAAGGGGCAGCTTCATTTAATACGTCGAGCCAATGAACTGTTCTTTCACAGCGTGAACTCTTTTAAATTGTGGTTTTGCTTCATGCTCAGATATAAAACTCTCAGAGTCTTTAAAATTGAGAGTTCATCCAATCTGCAAAATATGCCCTAACCACTTCTGCTCTCTGGACCTGTATGGTTAAACAACTGCACTTGACTGTAATATGGTGTACATTGATAGAAAGGAAATTATTAATAATTACACTACCCAGTGTCACTCAGATGAGGATGGGTTCTCTTTTGAGTTTGGTTCCTTTCAAGGTTTCTTCCTAATATCATTTTGAAGAGACTTTTTCTTGCAACCATTACCTCTGGCTTGCTCATTAGGGATAAATAAAAACTTAAATATAAAATTGCATCATTAATTTTCTACATTTTTATATTCCTCTACAGCTGCTTTGCAATAATGTCTATTGTTAAGTGCTATACAAATAAAACTGAATTGTTCTGAATAATGAAATCTGCCTTTAGTCAAATCCAGGACTCATTTAAAATGAGCCATGCCCATCTAATCCAGGAGCTCATCAATGAGCCAGGTTGTACAGGCATAAATTTTTGAAACTACATTCACCTTGTGCAAGTCTGTGTAAAATTATTGACTGTACCATTGGCTGTGTATCTAAAGATTACACAGAATGGTGCTTTAAACAAAAAGCATACTGTGAGAAGAGGGTCTCAAAAAGCATACTGTGAGTAGAGGGTCTCAAAAAACATACTGTGGGTAAAACATCTACCTCCTGTTGCAAATTCCTGTAGCTGGGTACCCCTGTAGTAAAGTCGGGACGGTCATGCAAATGGGCCTGACGCAAATTCTCTTGTGTTATGACTTTGCTGATTGAAGGTCTCTCCTCCAATTTACCGTTCTAGATGTTGTGAATTTTCTGTCATCACAAGGCTTCCTGCCTGTACATTAATTTGAATGAGGAGAACATAGTAGAGGCTTGTGGGATCTCTGGTACTGCAAATAACAGTGGTTCAAGCCACTTACGGTCTTGTTAAACCGTATTACCAACCAAACTGTTTGCAGGTAAACACTAGTGTGAATCTATTTAAACCCTCATTCATACAGTTTGTGAAGAGAACATGACATAAGAGAAGTTCCCTGCTCAGTTTTTCAGGATTTTCACTGAATATATCTTAGAAGAGTGCAAGTGTTTTTCCTGCAAGTGGTTTCCAGCATTTTGTCACTCTCAAACCCAGACATACACAAACCCAGATTTTACTGCATTTCTCCTAAAAGACAAGCAACCTTGTGCAAATAACACACAAGTTCAAACATCACACATAACGGGCTAGTTCAAGCTGTGTTCTATCCATCCACAGCTGACACAAAGACAATGACTCTAAATACTGCCAATACAACAGATTGGACAAGTCAAACACCACCTTACCCATTTGAGCATGCATTTTGCCTCCTGAAGAGGGGACTGAATGGAGGACCCCCACAAAATGAAAGAAGCATGGAAAAGTATGCAACACTTTGCTGATGTCTCTAGGTTGCTGCTTGATGCAGTTATTGCAAGCAAAGGATATTCAACTAATTAAGGGTTTACTTTAATTTATTTTAAGACTAATTTCCTTTAGTTTACTTTAAAATTGTGCAGTAATTATATCAAATAAAAAATATATAAAATTTTCTTTGTATCAATGTGCTACATTCAAATTTGTTTAATATATGTTTGTTTGTTTAAATATCAGTATATGAAAACTGAAATTATGATTTAATCTCAAATTCAGATACCAAAGAAAGAAAAGAACAACTCAAGCTTCAAAAGCTCGGATATGTGAAGAAAAGAATGCCACTGTACTGTAATGTAACGTGTGGCAATAATAAAGCCGCCTTCTTCTTCTTCTTCTTCTTCTTCTTCTTTTTCTTCTTCTTTTAGTTTAAAGTGACTGCATTTGTCATGAAGGTCAGTGTACGTGAAATATCTATAGCATCTAAACCTGAGTGCACATTCTACTTCAAGTTACAATGGGACAAAGACCTGGGAGCTGGTTTTGTTGTTGTTCTCTGTGATGGTGTCTCTGCATGGAGTGGTGAAGGTATATTGTTTTACTGAATATCATATATTTCCTAAACATAATATCATTCCTCACATTAAACACGTACATCTGTAATTTTGTGTTCTGTCATTAGTATCAGAGGAGGATGTCAGCAGGGAGGCCCAGGAGATGGAGATACCAAGAGAGAAGTATGTTAGTGACCTGCAGCTGATACTGACTGGAGATGTACAGGCAGACCAGAGCTACAGCTTTCATCTGGCCCCTGAGCAATCTGGAAGCCATATCTTGCAGCTATCTTATGAGAAAATTCAGAGTAACATGTCGGTGAGTGGCATGCTATGGTTTGCTGGTATCATTCTCCTTTAACTCTCTTGGGATAAGAGTTGAATTTGTATTGTTGATTTTTTTTTTCTGTTTCACTGTTTTATTGTTCTGTTTTGGACTAATTGACAAATTGCAAGAAGAGCAGAAGTTCTGCAGTCCCTTGAACTTTTTGTGCCAAAAAGCTACACAAAATAGCATATAACTGAAGTGGAAATCTATACAGTTTACAAAGTTATTTACAAAAATATTGTATTGTGCAATATTATTTCATAATCTCTACCCATTATTACAATGCCAAAATATGCAGTGGTGTATATTATACTATATTATTAGACCTGTCTACCATTATGGACCAACATGTGTCAAAAGAGCAGTCTTTTTCTTCCTAATAAAATAGGTGATGTGCCAGTGGACACTGAATCTGGAATAATTTGCACCAGTGAATTTAATGAAAATATCTTTTCAATTTAATGTCATATTGAATAATTTTTGAAGATTAATATATACATTATCACTTGGTAATTATTTTTACTCATCATAATCATTCACTATTTTGGTATTTATTTGACCTATGTTTGGTAATGTTTAAAGCCCATTTAATAAAGCTTACAGTAAAATGGCTAGGACAACTTCTTTGTAGCTGTTGCAATTCTGAAATGATTTTACAAATCTATACATGAAGGTACTTTTATAGCTTAATTTAAAATCATAAAAATCCCATCTATCAAATGTTACACAAATTGTTTTGTGAAATCGAAATAAGTTCATCTCTTTCATTTAAATTCATAATATTTACATAATATATAAAATAAGAGTAAAATGTGAGTTAGACATTGGAGAGACTTATTTTACAACTGTAACCTTGTCTTTATTATTAATATTTTAAGTTGCATTTCCCTACACTCTGTCTGTAAAAGAACAGCATTGTGTTTTTCTGCTGAGAAAAATATATAAAAATATTATATATTTATTATTTATTATTATTAATAAATATAAATATTATTATTATAAATATTATTAATAATATTATATTATTAATATTATATTATTAATAAATAGTATTATTATTATATATTTATTATATATTATATATATATTCTTCTTTCTTTCTTTCTTTCTTTCTTTCTTTCTTTCTTTCTTTCTTTCTTTCTTTCTTTCTTTCTTTCTTTCTTTCTTTCTTTCTAATTTATATCTCAGTTCAGGTTTGGCATGGTGGAACTGCTACCTGTGCCAGAGCCTACTAAAGTCATAAAGGAACTAATTTCTTATAGCTTAGAGTGCAGTGCTCACCTGGAAGCTGTGAAACACAAAATACAACAGGAGAACCAGAGACTGAGGAATAAGCAGGAGCATATCACTGCAAAGTAAATAATAACTTGTTTATTTCTCTTTTTGATACCAGATTTACTCTATCCTAAAAGTGTTATACCTATAATCTGCTTCTCATGTATACAGTCCTCTCTGAAAGTACTGGAACTGCATGACCATTTATTTTGTTTTTGCTTCTTACTGAAGACATGTGGTTGAGATCAAAAGACGAATTTTAGATATTTTAGATAGCTGATTAAAATTGTAGCTTTGATATTCTAATATTTACATTTAGATGTGTTAAAGAACTTGGCAACTTTTAAAATTGTAAATTGTGATTAAAATGTGATTGACAAGTATTTGGTTGCCCAGGTGTGTCCTGTTAGAGTGATTATTTAAACAGTTGATCTATCTGAATGTCTACTTTTGATTTGGTTTTTACCTGTGAAAACTGTATTAATTGTTAAAAAGGATGAATCAGCAGAAGTTATCACAATCCATCATTCAAAGTTGTCACAACTATAAATATAAAAAAAAGATTTCATAGCACTCATCAGCTATAAGAAATGGAATGTCTAATGGAATTATTTATTATATTTGCAAAGATATAAAATTCTAGAACCAAGATAATCCTCTACCAAAGTGAAGGGGAAACAAAGTGTGGAGAAAGAAATTTGCTGACGAGCCAGAACATACAAGCTCCATTGATGGAAGTATGGTAGTGTCATGGCTTGGGTTTACATACATGCTTCTGAAACATGCTCTAGCATGTAGCACCAGATTGAATTTAGAAGTCTAAAGATTCATTCTGCCTGCCAATTTTCAAAGAAATACACCTAAGTGAAACTAATGCAACGCCTCAAAGCAGACTGCCAACACAACAGAAGAGCTGAAAATTGGAAGTTAATCACCAGACTTTAACCCCAATGAGCATGCATTTCACCTATTAAAGTGGGAGAACCTTCAAAACAAACAAACTGAAAGAAGCAGTACAAGGTTGGAGAAGTAGTACAAAAGTCACTCAGTTGCTGACTTGATGCTGTTATTGCAAGCAAGGGATATGTAGCCAAATATTAAGTGTTATTTACTTTAATCATCTTCTGTCATTAGATCTAAATGTCAGCAAATGAAAGCATCTGATGTAAATGCAAATGTAAATCCTATCCATTATCTCATATTAAACTTTAGGTTTAAAAACCCACGTGTCTTTACTAACAAAAACATTACACTTGGCCTTTATGTCCCAATACTTTAGGAGGGCACTGTACCTGTCTGTTATAAACAAAATGTAAACTTTTTTTTATTATGCACCAATCCTTTTAATATATTTAAAATTAACACAGCTTGCATTCTGTCCTAATTCTTGTCACAAATTCTATCTTTGTTTGTTTTTAAAGATGCCTATTAAGTGCCACCTTAACTACAAAATCCTAATTATGACCATTTAAGCCCTAAACTCTAGCTCTGGCAGGCTTACTGTTAAATCCGAGGGAAGATGATTTTTTTTATATTACCTCTTACTGAGAATGAGGATGTGAGTTATAGATGTTCTATACATAGCATATTTATAGTTTTATTTTCTGTTTTGTTTTTCTTAGAATATATCTTTGTATATCTTATCTTAGAATATAATGAGTAGGTTTTTTGTTTTTGTTTGTTTGTTTATTGTGCATATGAATTTGACTGTCATTCACATCTCCTTTTCTCTAGAATGGAGAAATATATCAAAGAGAAGGAGATATTAGAAAGAGAGCTGTACAACCGCTTTGTTCTGATCCTTAATGGGAAGAAGGCCAAGATCCGCACTTTACAGGAGAGGATAAAACAGCTAGAGAATACTATACAAGAAGAAAAGCACAGGTAAAAAGCCCCCTGGATGACCTACAGTATTCTTTTACAGTAGCAAATTAATGTGTATCAATTTATGAATTTTTATTACTTTATTACACAGGATTTACTAGACATGTTTACCCCTTAGAGCTACTGATATATCATCTCTACCTATTATTTTTGGCTGTATTTCAGAAAATAATAAAAAAAAATAAAACAAATCATACAAAAAAAATAAAACAAGTCATATCTAAATTTTGAATATGATCTAGACATTCCACTTAAGCAATTGGAGAATTCTAAATCTTCCATCCAAGAACTCAAATCCCTAAAGACTAAGCACCCCATAATTACCAGCATCCTAGTTAAAGTGGATTCCTTACAGAAAGAAAATCTTAGCATCTGTCTCTGCTGGATACAGAGTCATATGGCAGTGAACAAGCAGACATTGCTGCTAAGGAAGCCCTCAAAATGGGAATCACAGATTGTAAAATCCCACCATTAAACCTCAAACCAATAATAAACTCGTACATCTCCAAAAAGTGGCAGAATGGGACCAGTGCATTCATAACAAACTACTCAAAATCAGCCCTACAATAAATAAAAGACAATCCCTCAACTTATCCTCTGAAACCAGATACGATCAGATCATATACACAAGATTTGTTTTGGACACTCAAGACTTACACATGCTTTCCTACTCAGTGGTGATGAGCCCCCAGTGTGTGATCTCTGTAAAACAAGAATGAGCGTTAAACATATATTAATCTTCCAAAATGTCTTACCAAGGAAGATCCTGGAGTTCTTATTGAGTATTGAAGTGCTACTGTTGACACAATTGAAATAATGTTCTATTGTTGTCATACTATAAGAACTACTAAAATATTCCACTTTACCTACCTTGATCCTGCCATGATTATAGCCATTGATTCTGGTATGGCATTTAAACAGTGGCAGGCCATGCATTTCACACCTAGGCCTTCACTGGTGTCTTTCCTGAATTAATCCACCTCTATACCATCATTATGACGCCACGGCAATAGATACTAATCAACTGTTAAATAGCAAAGTATAAAAAATAAATTAGTCTACAGTATTTCACACCTCACAAGGAATAGTCAATTTTATTCAAAAAAGACATTCTTGATGACGTATGCAGCAAACTGCAATCTCCGGAGGACGCAGTATCCAAAATGAGACGCGACGAATATAGAAACACTGTATAACGGTGCGTTGTCATAGGCTCTTGTAGCGAACATGAATAAAATTACATTACATATAGCAAAAAAACAAATTAACACAATTCAGTCTCAAGTCTCCTTTCACTGCAGCGCAAAAAAAACAAAAAAAAAACAAACAAACAAAAAAAAACCCACAGTCCACCCCGGGGATCTGGAATGAAGTCAAATTGTTTGTTTTGTGCAAAAGAAAATCCAAAATCATAAATGGTTCTTGAACCAACTATTTTGAAGAATCAAAAGGATTTTATTGAAAAGTCCACCTTGAAAATGCATTTGAAAGGATGTCTACGACCAAATCGATTTCTTCTCCTCTGTCAGCCATTGTGAGTTAAAATATATATATAAATATATATATTTAAGCTATAGGCGTCTGCACTATTGATTCTGAAGGCCTTAAGGCCTGGCAACACATGATGTCAGCCACTGGCTGAAATATGATTGGATAAATACTCTTATCATAATTATACACTACTGGAAGCAGCGCAACCAAGAGAAAAGCTATGAAATGTAGAGAATAGACTATTGGGAACAATTTAATACACATTCATGGAAAAATATATTAACATGCAAGTCAGTGATTCAGATCATTGCTGTTTAGGCCAGCAGAGAAGGCCTTGCTGGCCCTGATGGTCCACCACTGCATTTAAATACCAATAAACAAACAAACCAAGATCTTTTACTGCTGCGCATGATGAAACAAAGATCATCCAGAGCTATCCATTAATATGTAATCAGAAAGCTTACTTCTGGCTGCATGTAGTCCTCATTCAAGCACCTCTGTATTGTCAGAATTAAGTAGGAGGAAGTTAATAAGCATCCACATCTACAACCTTTTCTCGGATCTTACAGATAAAGGGGAGGATTAATATTGACCTATAGTTGGACAGCTGACAGGGGCTGAGGTCAAGTTTTTTATTTAGGGGGTTTATATAACTGCTTGTTTAAAAGATTTTGATACATAGCCAGTGCTAAATGCTGAGAAGTCTCCAACAATTAATGCTTGTCTAGAAAAACAAGTTGGTTTGAAATCAAATTTGAAAATTCACAGAGGAATTCAGAATCCTGGGGGTGGTCTATAAATAATTAATAGTGGAAACAATTCTGAATGCTTTATGTGGCTACATATGTTTGTTTTAAAAAGTTTCAAACATGTTGAATTTATGTCTAGGTTTTTGTGTGATACCTATTAGGATAATCATAAATAACTGTGACACCTCCCCTGCCAATTAGGAGAGGCTGATGTACAGTACATTACACTTTTGATAAGTAACAAAAGTCCTTTAGAGGTAAGAGCATTCCTAGCTTCAGATCAGAGGTGCTGGCCTCGCATTCACACTGATAAAATTTTATGCTAATCCAGTTACTAAAACAAAATTTCGGAGTGCCTCCACATTTTTGTTTAGCTCAGTGAACATGCCATGCTGCATTGGGTTGGGACCAGAGCATATTACTCCATTGGACACCGCCTTCCATTTTATTAATTGCACTTTTTGACTATATATTGTATATTCAAAATGTATACATTTCTGTAAAGCTGATTTCTAACAAGTTAAAAGTGCTATGCATATATAACTGAATTAAATTTGTGTTTCCAGAGAGTAGGTGTTCTATTTTTCTTAATTCAACTGAATCATTGCAGTTTATTGCTTCAGACTCTAGGAGGTGGTGGTGTTTATCTCTTAATTTCTACGGCAGATGCACTGGCTGTGAAAGGCATTCCCACTCTCACACACACACAAAGACAAAAGAATATTGCTTTGGTGCACACACTCTACTCTGCAGAATTTCTTTTTCTTTGGGTCCCTCTTTGCTTCCTTCAAGAGCAACAAATCTTTCTAGTAATACTGTATATAAGAGATACATTTAGGTCCATGATTATTTTACATATATATGATATATAATGAAAAAAATCATAGTTATTTTAGCTGTTTTCCACAAGGTATTCTAGTTGAAATTAAATAATGAATGAGCTTAAGGGGTATGTATATGAAAATTGGGCAAATCTTCTAGGAATTAAAATAATTTTTTATATGAGGCTCCCCTCCTTTATGAACATGAATATAAATATATTGCTGAATATAAATATGTTGCTTGATGCTTCTTTACTGCTGAAAATATGGCCATTTCCTTACATTTCCTGATGGAGCATAGTAATTTATTAGTAGACATTAGCTCATAATCAGCCAGAAAAAGCGTAGCAACATTCAACAAATAATAGGCATTTACATTTACTAATGCTTAATTTGTATTATGTAATTATTTGTAAAATGTATTATGTAAGAGGACTGGAAAATTTAAATACTGTTTTATGCAGCTCTATAAAGTACAAAATCCAGAGAGACTTACAGAAATGCTTCGTAGTCTCTATCAAAAACATGAATAATGTTAACTTTTAATATGTTTTTTATAGCACAGTGATAAAAATGTTCTATCCAAAAGGACAATAGGTAATATTATTGTGGCTCTTAAATTGTCGATCTGGTGATATGGTATTTTGAAGAGTGCATTAATGTACACTCTCTATGATGTATTTTTTTTCTCCTCCCAGCTGGAAGAAAGGGGAAAGCTGTCATAGAGAAAAACATCATGCAGATGAGAAAATTGAAAACAGTGACTATGGAAACACCACAGATGAGGAAGAGGAACCGAAAACTCAGAATTTCAAACCAAGGAATCAAGGTTGAGTAGCAATATAATATATGAACATTTGTATGTGCAAGATCTACCCAAGGCTTTCTTCATTTTACTTCATGCAGTGGTTTAAAGATGTCATGCCTGGCTCCCACTAGCACTCCACACAACTGCAAACCGTTCTATAGCCTTTAAAATTTCTACTGACTCCACAAACATGTAATACACTCTATGAAAGCACACATTTGTAAAGAATGTCTTTTATTTTGGTACTGAGCTTCAGTTTATTTCATCAGAGATATTTTCATGACCAGCACTGAAAGGCTAACAATGTTCTTGGAGGCAGACATTACACATAATAAAACAAATGAAATGTGGAAAAAGGGTTGACTTAGTGAAGCTATTTCTTGCAAGCATAACTATAAAAAATAATTGTGTGGTTGCTATTGTCTGTTTCCTATATGGAACTATGTTGTACTACAGTGAGGGAAAAAAATTATTTGATCCCCTGTTGATTTTGTACGTTTGCCCACTGACAAAGAAATGATCAGTCTGTAATTTTAATGGTAGGTTTATCTGAACAGTGAGAGACAGAATAACAACAAAAAAAACAGAAAAACACATTTCAAAAAAGTTATACATTGATTTGCATTTTATTAAGTGAAATAAGTATTTGACCCCTTTGCAAAACATGACTTAGTACTTGGTGGCAAACCCTTGTTGACAATCAAAGACGTCAGACATTTCTTGTAGTTGGCCACCAGGTTTGCACACATCTCGCATCTCAAGGAATTTGGGCCCACTCCTCTTTGCAGATCCTCTCCAAGTCATTAAGGTTTTGTGGCTGACCCTTCAGCTCCCTCCACAGATTTTCTATGGGATTAAGGTCTGGAGACTGGCTAGGCCACTACAGGACCTTAATGTGTTTCTTGTTGAACCACTCCTTTGTTGCCTTGGCCGTGTGTTTTGGGTCATTGTCAGGCTGGAATATCCATCCACGACCCATTTTCAATGCCCAGGCTGAGGGAAGGAGGTTCTCATCCAAGATTTAACGGTAAATGGCCCCATCAATGGTCTCTTTGATGCGGTACAGTTGTCCTGTCACCTGGGGATGGTGTACTTGGGGTCATAGGCAGCATTCCTCCTCCTCCAAACACGGCAAGTTGAGTTGATGCTAAAGAGCTGGATTTTGGTCTCATTTGACCACAACACTTTCACCCAGTTCTCCTCTGAATCATTCAGATATTCACTGGCAAACTTCAGATGAGCCCGTACATGGTGCTTTCTTTAGCAGGGGGACCTTGCGGGCGCTACTGGATTTCAGTCTTTCACAGCATAGTGTGTTACCAATTGTTTTCTTGGTGACTGTGGTCCCAGCTGCCTTGAGATCATTGACAAAATCCTCCAGTGTAATTCTGGGCTGATTCCTTGCCGTTCTCATGATCATTGAGACTCCATGAGGTGAGATCTTGCATGGAGCCCCAGACCGAGGAAGATTGACAGTCCTTTTGTGTTTCTTCCATTTGGGAATAATCGCACCAACCATCGCAGTCCAGCCTTGTGTAGGTCTACAATCTTGTCCCTGACATCCATGGACAGCTCTTTGGTCTTGGCCATGATGGAGAGTTTGGAATCTGATTGATTGCTTCCTTCTGTGGACAGGTGTCTTTCACACAGGTAACGAGCTGAGATTAAGAGCACTCCCTGAGAGTGATCTCAGCTCCTTACCTGTATAAAAGACACCTGGGAGCCAGAAATCTTTCTGATTGATAGGGGATCAAATACTTATTTCACTCATTAAAATACAAATCAATGTAGAACTTTTCTGAAATGCATTTTTCTGGATTTTTTTGTTGTTATTCTGCCTCTCACTGTTCAAATACACCTACCATTAAAATTACAGACTGATCATTTCTTTGTCAGTGGGCAAACGTACAAAATCAGCAGGGGATCAAATAATTTTTTCCCTCACTGTACTTAGGTTCGGTAACTATGAACTTGTATTGTGATACCTATAATGTTTTGCACTATTGGATAGAAGAATCAGTATATCTGTAAAGTATAAATTTAATACATTTCTTTTTTGAAAGTGCTGGCAAACAACCCAGTGGATGACAGTTTAAATGACATTGCGGATGTGGCCCCAAGCCGAAAACGGCGTCAACGTGGCTTTCCATCCTTGGAATCCCAAACCAAAAAAACAGCTCTGGGAAAGAGAAAAACCTTAAGGTAATATCCTCACACTAGCTACTTAATTTATAAGATGCACCGAATGTTCTGATTGTTATACTGAATACTTTGAATACTTTATTTAAAAAGCATACCTAACACAAAAAATGCAAAGGAATCCTTCCTTTTGGGTAGTGCTAGTTTATACTGCATATTAACATTTTTTTTACATTAAATTACATTTACATAAATTTACACTAATGTTTTAAGTAAATCTCCATCTCTCTAATTCCTTTAAATTGATGGAATAATGGAATTAGACAATCTATTTTAAAAAAAGAAATCTGACATTTAAATGTTTGTCAGGTACACAGCCACACACTGATCCATAATTTTTTCAATTGATGTTGAAAAAACAAGCATTATTATGTTTTCTGTTGTACATTATCAAGTAAAATGCCAAGGTTAGCCAAGACATTTTGGCATTTGCAGTGCTGTCAGTGAAATAACAGTCACAAAAAAAGTTTATCACTTTATCTCAGTAAACATTTACTTTTGTTTGTACAGTGGATATACACAGACCAGGCATAACATTATAATATTGTGTTGGCCCCCCTTTGCTGTCAAAACAGCCCTGACCCGTCATGCACTGTGTATTCTGACACCTTTCAAATTCAAATTCAAATTTTATTTGTCACATACGAAATCATACACAATACAACATGTAATGAAATGCTTTTTATGACTGCCTACAACTGAAGAAAGAATATAAACTAAAGTGTGTGGACAAGAAAAGTATAGGGATATAGGTTCTTTCTGTCAGAACCAGCATTAACTTCTTCAGCAATTTGAACAACAACAATATCAATGAGCCTTGGCGGCCCATGACCCTGTCGCCGGTTCACCACTGATCCTTCCTTGGACCACTTTTGATAGATTCTGACCACTGCAGACCAGGAATACCCCACAAGAGCTGCAGTTCTGGAGATGCTTGGATCCAGTCGTCTAGCCATCACAATTTGGCCCTTGTCAAACTCGCTGAAATCCTTACGTTTGCCCATTTATCCTGCTTCTAACACATCAACTTTGAGGACAAAATGTTCACTTGATACCATGATGAGGACATAATCAGTGTAATCCCCTTCACCTGTCAGTGGTCATAACTTTATGGCTGATCGGTGTATAGCATAACTCACATTAAGTGAGTTGAGGCTAAAGTGTTGCTGTCATTTATGTTATAAGCATCATAGAAAAGTACAGTGAAATGCTACCAATTTTATCTTCTGGACCACAAATTTTTGGTATGTGTGCCAGGGAAAATAACATGTGATTTGAAGAATTTGTAGGAACAAGGTTTGTGTGCTGCCCACAACCATCTAGGCCTGATTAACTGTTGGTTACACTACAGTTTTAACAAACCTGTCTATACACAATTCCAAACTTTTTGGAAATTTGTGGAATGAAAGCTCACTTGGGAGCTGCCAGTTTCGAGAGTGCCATAGGATGTGACTTTAAACTATTTGAACTATTTATCATGTCCCAAAAACCATTCCTGAATATTTTTTTCAGTGTGAAAGGGCAAATTGTCCTGCTAAAAGGGTCCACTGCCATTAGGAATGACCATGATGTACTTGGTCTGCAATAATGTTTATGTAGGTGTTACATAAACACCGGCCAGAGCACCTCGCTGCCTCCACCATCTGTACCAATAATGCAGCCTTTGTATCATTACCAGCATTAACTTTTTTTAAGCAATTTGTGCTATAGTAGCCCTTCTGCAGGCTCTGACTAGGCAGGCTAGCCTTTGCTCGCCACATGCATCAGTGAGCTTTGGGCAACAGTAACCTGGTTGCTGCTTCACTGGTTGTAATTCTTTGGACCAATTTTGGTAGGTACTAACCACTGCATACCAGGAACAACTCATAAAGCAGGTGTTATGCCTCATATCAGGTGTACACCTGCACATCTGTGCAACTATCTAATCATCCAATCATGTGGCAGCAACACAGTACAAAATGTAATGTAATTATGAAGAATATAATAACAATCTCTAGTGTTTACACAGAATTTTGCAAAAGGATAAATTATAGAGAGAAAAGCACTGAGAGAGAGAGCTGAGCAGCACAGAATCATGTGCTGAAAATAAAATTAAAACAAAATTGCTGAAAAGATAAGGTAATAGTTGCAAAAGTAAAATAAAGATTCTCCTGTTTCTTTGTTCCTTATTCAACCAAGAAAAGTGTCATAGTGCCATTACTTATTGCTACTAATACTTATTGTTAACATTAACTGATTACACCTGAGAACAGCCAGCTGAACAATTAAATTCAAGGAACATTATTCCAGTATTTGACCTGATACTGATCATATTAAGACTTCAGCCAAATGTTAAAACCAACTTCTTAAAAATCCTGATTACAAGTTAAGTCTGTCATTTAGTATTGTAGTCCTCTAATACTGTGACTGTTCTTATTAATTCTAATTATAGGAATAATCTGCATGAAGAAACCAAAGCAGAAATGAGTAAAGTTCCATTTCAGCAGCCTACACAAGTCAGTCCAGATCCTGATGACCTGTTTGATGACATCTAAGTGCCTTTATGTTTGTGACACATTATTCAATAAATGAATTTGTGGGTTAAGATTAAAGCGGGACTTTACATATATAGCTTAGACGGTGAACATCCCAACAGACATTTTAGCATTTGTATTTGTTAAAGACATAATAAAATTGTTTGTATGTATATCTTTATTGAATTCTCACTGTGTGCTCTCCTCTTTTTTCACTATATGTATCAGTTGAGTTGTTGAATTGTAAATCTCAGTAATCTCTACTGTTTTTTGTTACATACCTTAAGCTGCATGATTACTATTTTAAAAGTAGTGCACCACACATGGCTATTAATACACTGATCAGCCATAACGTTATGACCACCTGTCTAATATTGTGTTGGTCCCCATTTTGCTGCCAAAACAGCCCTGACCCATCAAGGCATGGACCCCACTAGATCCCTGAAGGTGTGCTGTGGTATCTGGCACCAAGATGTTAGCAGCAGATCCTTTAAGTCCTGTAAGTTGTGAGGTGAGGCCTCCACACGTACAACACACACGCACCCGGCCATCAATGTGATGTAAAAGAAAATGTGATTCATCAGACCAGGCCACCTTCTTCTATTGCTAGTTTTGATGCTCACATGCCCATTGTTGCTGCTTTCGGTGGTGCACAGGGGTCAGCATGGAAACCCTGACTGGACTGTAGCTATGCAGCCCCATACGCAACAAACTGCAATGCATTGTGTATTCTGACACCTTTCTGTCAGAACCAGCATTAACTTCTTCAGCAATTTGAGCAACAGTAGCTCGTCTGTTGGATCGGATTTTCTCCATTTTTTTTTTTCTAGATTTTTTTCTAAATTCATATACTCTCTTTGCCAACTGACAAAGCTGAATTGCTGCTTTGATATTTGTTTAATATAACCCAAGATTGAATTCTTTTTGCCCTGCATTTATTTATTTATTTTATACAGTCAGCTTTGCTTTTTTTTTGGTTCTCTAAACAGTGTCAAGAATTGTGGAGGGCACTGTATGTACAATTGCCCTGCAGGTGTATTTAATTATGTCCATTTGTCTTTTAAATTAGAATTTGCATAAGAAATGTATACTTGTACCACCCACAGCTGAAGCAATAATAGATTAAAATTGGACTTGTTAAGAATGATTAAACACACTCAAATCTCTTGATAGTGCGAGTGAACATTGTAGAAAAATATGAAAGAAAAAGTCGTACCCAAAGTAGTTTCCAAAGTATTTAAGTGAACAAATATTCTGACTATTTATGATTCTCATATCTTTCCAATTTATCTAAAAATAAATGTATCACTCAGTTTGGTCCAATTCATTAGGTTTTGACGAAAGACAAAGAGAGGTCTCCTTAAAAAAAAGCACATATTGACAGAATGCAGTTTAAGCAATACTACATTTGTGGTGATGTAAGTTGTAAACAGACCTGGTGTAAGTACATGGCAGGCTGTATCTAAAGCAATATTTCTTAGAAGGTACAAATCCTAGAAACTTGAAGGTCTCTACATATGACACTGGGCTCTTGGATATTGTGAGGGGGAGTAGTGTTCATGGATGTCTTCCAAAGTTCACTGTCATTTCCACACTTTGGCACATGTTCAGCTTCAGAATGTTCTGACTGCACCAAAGTACCAGCCACTCCACCTCAACAGCTGGGACCTTACAAGGGCAATATAATAATCCAACCTGAAGGTAACAAAAACATAAACTAGTAAAAAACCATAAACTCCATCATGTAGTGACACATTTATTATCATTCTTAAAAATATTTCTGAGATGACAGAAGGCTGCCCTAGTGGGCCTGAGATTCAAATGAATGACAGGAGTCAATAATCACACCAAGGTATTTTACTGCTGCACATGATGAAACAGATCAGAAAGCTTACTTCTGACTGCATGTGGTCCTATTTGTAAGCACTTCAAGTAACACAGTATGATCAGTGGTGTCAAAGGCTGCACTAAGCTCAAGTAACACCAGCAAGGAGACACAACCCTGATCAGAGGCCAGTAGTAGGTCATATACCACTGTGTCTAGTGCTGTATCAGTACAGCTGATAGGGGTCAAGGACAGGATTTTTGATTAAGGGGTTAGATAGATGCTTGTTTAAATGATTAATGCACATAGTCAGTGCTAAGGGAAGAATTGATATTTTTAAAAGGGGTTCAGGTGTTACTGGTATAATCTGTTTAAAGAAATATGTAGGTAAGGGATCTAGTATGCAAGTTGATTTTTGAAGAAGAATTAGTGAAATTAACAAAAAACATTCTAAACACTGATCTAATATAATAATTTTGTTATCTACAGGATTAGCTATTAGATTGACTGGTTTTAAATTAACATTAGAATTTGTTTCTAATATAATATTTTCACCTTTGCCATTGAAATAATCCATGAAGTCATTGCTGCTACATGTTGATGACTTGTGTTTTTCTACAGTGTTTTAATTCCTAGTTAATTTTGCTGCAGTATTAAACCAAAATCGAAGATTTTGTTATCATTTTTTAGGGTAGACAGATATGCTGACCTAGGAGCAGAGATTTTCTGTATCTCAGGAGGTTTATGTTTCAATGCTATTTGAAACATGTCCGATTCATCTTGATGCCATTTACGTTCTAATTTTTTGGTGGTCTGTTTTAAGGTGCATGTGTGATTACTATACCAGGGTGCTAGTATTTTCTCTCTAATTCTTCTTCTAAGTCAAGCTACATTATTAATGGAACTCTGGGAGACTATTGATAAACCTCTCTGCAGTAGCATACATAAACATAGGTTTAACGCGGTGATGTGGGAAAGTGCACATTTTATGTCAATGAGATGATGGTATGTGATAGTTTCAGATTGTGGAAATTGCTATCAGAATGTTAAAATGAGATCAAGAGTGTGACATCCATTATGAGTGGGTCCTATTTCATTTTGATTAACCCCTACTGAATTTAGGATGAACTCAACTGTTGTTCACTATGATCTAATTTTGTGCTAATCATGTTACTAAAACACATTTTCTGAGTGTTGCTAGACTTTTGTTTAGCTTGGGGAACAGATACAGTCTCAATATTGTGAAACCTGGTGCTGCAATGAGGGATCCACTATATGGTATCTGCTAAAACAATTGTTTTACTTGTAGAATAGTTTATCAAAATGACCAGAGCCTGGTGGTCCATGTTGAGTCTGGAATGCCCCATCCCATTCAGATATCTGTTGAAATATTTGCATGTCCAGAACCCTGCAAGACAGTGGTCTGGTCAGTGATCATGAGCAGTGTGCGGCTAGTTTCCTGTAGTGCTTGAAGGAGTACTACCTTCATCTGTAACTGCTGGCATTATGTCATAAAATGCCAATACTAGTGAGGTCGTGAGCACTTTTTTTAGTTGGCAAAACGTTTGCTCCTGTTCCCATTTCCATGCCATTTTATTCTACAGTAGTTTGTGGACCTCCCAAATGTAAAATCAGACTCTGTCTTCCCACAGGATGTCATACCCCTGACTTAACAAATGTAAAGTTGTCTGATATTTGAACTGATGGCATTCTTAGGCATATGGTTTTTCTCCTTACTTGGCCACTTCTGGCATGTCAAAGAAAAGACACAAGCCAGTGAATTTATAACTCATTAAATAAACAGAAGGAAAAACAGAGGCTCTTGCTTGCATGTGTTTCTAATAAAGCCTCCCCATAGCGTCATCACGTACATTCATACACACTATAGTGGTTTGGTCTAATGCATAATACATTCTAATGCATAATACATTCCCCTACAGAAACTACACTGCTATCACTCTCACTAACCCTAATCTAATCTAATGTATGGATGTGCACCTCTAATGCTGCAATCATCTCTGTCAGAGAGCTAACTAATACAGTATTTTCACAAATAAAAGTATTAATTACTAATGCCAGGAACTAATGACAGGAAGAACGACTAAATATCCTGCACTCAACACATTAAACAATCTGAACAAGCTGAATGTAAAAAAACAATTTAAAATGAACAATTTTACCGAATTTGAGGTGTTTGCTCTCTATGATTATCTGTGCACAGTGCAGATTTGCATCAAAATATCTTCTGTACACATCTTTTAATTGACACTTAATTAACCTTTTCTGTAATTTCTTTCTAGATTTTACCCCCTTCAGGTGCTGTTATGTGGCTAAATATTTCCATCAGCTCAGGCAGGAGTCAAAATAACTTCCACTTCGGCTGCTGACGAATTCTTCTTGAATCTAATTGAGGCCCAAATAAGCTGCCAGTTCTTCTTTTATTTTGGCCAACTCCAGTCAGGAGTTTAACTGAGTATTTGCTACTTCTAGTTGCACAGTGAAGAATGTTTCTCCTCAGGACTCACAGCATGCTTAAAGAAGCAAAATAGAGAATACATGTTCACCTCAAAGACAAAGGATTTAGAAAAACAGCACCTTTCTTATGTGGAAGATGGGTAGATCACCATAATATAAATGGAAGGATAGAATGCAACATACACTATATTATATAGCCAAAAGTATTCGCTCACCCATCCAAATAATCAGAATCAGGTGTTCCAATCACTTCCATGGCCACAGGTGTATAAAATCAAGCACCTAGGCATGCAGACTGTTTTTACAAACATTTGTGAAAGAATGGGTCGCTCTCAGGAGCTCAGTGAATTCCAGCGTGGAACTGTGATAGGATGCCACCTGTGCAACAAATCCAGTTGTGAAATTTCCTCGCTCCTAAATATTCCACAGTCAACTGTCAGCTGTATTATAAGAACGTGGAAGTGTTTGGGAACGACAGCAACTCAGCCATGAAGTGGTAGGCCACGTAAACTGACGGAGCGGGGTCAGCGGATGCTGAGGCGCATAGTGCGAAGAGGTTGCCAACTTTCTGCAGAGTCGATCGCTACAGACCTCCAAACTTCATGTGGCCTTCAGATTAGCTCAAGAACAGTGCGCAGAGAGCTTCATGGAATGGGTTTCCATGGCCGAGCAGCTGCATCCAAGCCATACATCACCAAGTGCAATGCAAAGTGTCGGATGCAGTGGTGTAAAGCACGCCGCCACTGGACTCTAGAGCAGTGGAGACGCGTTCTCTGGAGTGATGAATCGCACTTCTCCATCTGGCAATCTGATGGACGAGTCTGGGTTTGGCGGTTGCCAGGAGAACGGTACTTGTCTGACTGCATTGTGCCAAGTGTAAAGTTTGGTGGAGGGGGGATTATGGTGTGGGGTTGTTTTTCAGGAGCTGGGCTTGGCCCCTTATTTCCAGTGAAAGGAACTCTGAATGCTTCAGCATACCAAGACATTTTGGACAATTCCATGCTCCCAACTTTGTGGGAACAGTTTGGAGCTGGCCCCTTCCTCTTCCAACATGACTGTGCACCAGTGCACAAAGCAAGGTCCATAAAGACATGGATGACAGAGTCTGGTGTGGATGAACTTGACTGGCCTGCACAGAGTCCTGACCTCAACCCGATAGAACACCTTTGGGATGAATTAGAGCGGAGACTGAGAGCCAGGCCTTCTCGTCCAACATCAGTGTGTGACCTCACAAATGCGCTTCTGGAAGAATGGTCAAAAATTCCCATAAACACACTCCTAAACCTTGTGGACAGTCTTCCCAGGAGAGTTGAAGCTGTTATAGCTGCAAAGGGTTCATATTGAACCCTATGGATTAGGAATGGGATGTCACTTAAGTTCATATGCGAGTCAAAGCAGGTGAGCGAATACTTTTGGCAATATAGTGTAGATCGAGGGTGGGGAGATACCAGGTAAGGAGTTGAAAGTTATAATAGAAGCACTTATGTAATAGTTGTTGTCTTTCATGAATTTTGCTACAACATTTTTGTTAATAAACACTGTCATAAAATAGCTATTTTAAATACAGGGCAAGAAAGTTGGTCTACTGTATACAGAAATTAGACCTGTTTAAATGGGATAATTAATGAAATAAAACAAAGACGCTGTGTTCACAGTGAGCTTCTCTTCATTACTAATTCAAATAAAAGTTTCAACTCTTCAACAACTCCCTCAATACAGTGCCCCCTCTAAAGATGACAAGTGACAGTTTTAAACTAATGCCTTATGTCACAAACACTTTGGCGGAATGAAACAAATAAAAAATAAAGACAGTAAATATTGTGACCACATATATTTGGTGGGTTACATTTTTTTTCTTTGTAGTAACTGTCATTTAGATAGATTTAGATACAATATCATAGCAAATATAATTTGTTGATTACACTTGCATCTATCATCCAGTAACTGTAAATGCTCTCACATGCCATTGATTTATACTCTTTAAATAGCTGATCCATCTATTATATTTACATCTGGACTATGAATCCAATGTTTGACAATCCATTGTTCGACAATTTGTACAGATTTTTGCCAGACTCTGGGGGACCAGAATCAAAAACAAAATACTTAGAACTTACTATATATCTGAAAACAAAGTAAATATCAAACTACTTATTGGATTTTTTTTTATTATGATACAAGTCATTTGACAAGGCAAAACATATTTCAATTTTAACATAACAATAGATGGCTCAGTTTATAAAAATAAAAGTTTATAAAAAAGACATCTGTATGTGTAAAATTGTATCTCTGAGAAATGCACCATAAGAATTCTATTACACTACTCACAAAAAGTTAAGGATATTTGGCTTTCGGGTGAAATTTCAGGATGCACCTAAAATGCACTATAACCTTTACAGGTGAACTTAATTTGACCTTCTCTACACTTTTGAATGCAACTTTTGAATGTCCAACTGTTCAGTGTTTCAGTCATTTTTGCATAACTTGCTGTTCTCTAACAAGGTGCTCAACGGCAAAATTCCCAACTGGTGTTTGATCCATGAATTGACCAATAAATTTTCTGGTTCAATTAGAATTGGTATTTAAACAGTCCTCTTCATCATGCTGTTCACACTTTGACATCATGAGACCAAGACGACACCTAACAATTGATCAACAGTACCTCGCCATTGCGAGGCTTCAAAACAGGATGTTCTCAGAGGGACGTGGCCACTGAGCTTAGAGTGTCACAGAGTGTCATCAGCAGTTTGCAACAGAGATACAGAGAGACTGGAAGAGTCACAGAAAGGCATAGAAGTGGACGTCCTTTGGCCACATCCCACGTTGATGACCGCTTCATTGTGAACAGTGCCCTGCGGAACCGGGTGATGAATGCCACTCAACTCCAGGCACATTTAAGGGAGGTTAGAGGCACCCAAGTGTCACATCAGACCATTCGAAACACTTACACTAGGTACAGGTACTAGGTACCACTAGGTACAGGTGTCATCGCCTTGCATGGGCCAGGGAGCATTTTTTTTTTTAATGAAACATTTACACTGGACGACGGACCAGTGGGCCTCAGTGCTGTTCTCTGATGAAAGTCGATTCACGTTGAGCAGAAATGATGGCCGACAACTATGTTGGAGACGTCAAGGAGAGCGCTATGTATCAGCCACTGTTGTGGTGGTGTTACAGTCTGGGCAGGTGTGTCTACTCAATACAGAACTGCCCTACATCTTGTGAATGATACAATGACAAGCCAATACTACCTGAATAACATCATTAATCCAGTCATTGTGCCCCTGCATGAACAACACAGGCCTAATTTCATCTTCATGGACGACAATGCTCCAGCTCTTCGAGGTTGCATCATTAGGGAACGACTGCTGGAGGCTGGGGTACCTCAAATGGAGTGGCCTGCACTTTCTCCAGACCTGAATCCCATAGAAAACCTATGGGATCAGCTGAGTCACCGTGTAGAGTGGAATGCCATGCCTCAGCAGACAATAAGTCGACTCGTGAACAGTATGAGATGTCGTTGTCAAGCTGTAATTGATGGTCAAGGGCACATGACAAATTATTGAGACATTGACATTTTTTGTTGTGGTATACCCAACACTGTTGTTGGCTTTTGTTTTAATAAATTTTTTGAGATGAGGAAATCACCATTGCATGCTTCTAGTTAAATGCCCTACTTTCATTATATAATATCACTGTAGCGTGAACTTTTTACATTTTCCATAAATTTCACCCAAAAGCCAAATATCCTTAACTTTTTGTGAGTAGTGTATATGCTAAAATTGCATTTCTTTTCATTTTGTAAACAGCAGTAAAAATTGGTCCAAGCTAACAAGATTTTAGCCACCTTGCATAACTAAGCTCCACCCAAATGGATTATCAGCTTTTATTTCCTGGTATTTATATGTAGATGTGTTAACTGACATAGAACATAATACATTTTGCATCACCTATAACGTGACTGACAAGTATTTGTTTCTGCCAATGTGTGTCCAAATAGATTGGTTGTTTAAACAATGAATTGCTGTGAACAAATACTTTTGGGGTTAGCTCTCATTTTCATCTGTAAAGACTGTATTATTGAGTTATCTATGGGAGAAATTTTGAATTTTGAAGCCACGAAAAGAAGGAAAATCAGTCAGAGGCATTGCACAAACATCATGCATGGCAAATGAGCAACGACATCAAAAAAAAAGTTAGCCAAAAAAACTTATGACAGCTTATGACAAAATCATTGTGAGAGCTGTAAACAACAGTCAGTGACATCAGCAATATCCTCCACAGGACAGTGGTAAAGGTAACATAATCCATTATTCAAAGAAGACTTTGAAAGTAGAAATATAGAGGCCATACCAGAAGAAGCAAACCAATCATCAACAGTAACAATCAGAAGGCCAGATTGGAGTTAATAGAGAATAGAAAATAGAAAAGAGCCTCAAAAGTAATGGAACTAAGATTAACATATACCAAAGTGATGGAGACCAAAGTCTGGAGGAAAAAAGGATCATCTATGGAACATGGGGAAGGTAGTGTCATGGCTTGGGCTTGCATGTCTGCTTCTTCAACAGGCTAGTCTTTTCTTTATTGATGATCTAATTAAAAGTGGTCGCAGCAGAATGAACTCAGACATTGAAAGCAACACTTTGTTTGCTAATTTACAAAGAAATGCATCCAGATTAATTGGGAGGAACTTTGTCATGCAGCAAGACAATGATCCAAAACACACTGCCAAACATTTTAAAAAGAAAAAGATTTTACCATAAAGTTAGCTACATGGTTATTTCTTGGTTGCACAATTTGTTAGGCATTTTTTTTTACATTGAACTTTTGTAAAATTGCCAGCAGCTTGTTGTATGGTACCAATTTGCTGGTTTCTAGCTAGCTATTGACAGTGCAATAGCAATTTGGTGGTTGATTGTACATGCACTAATTTATTTGTTAGCTGGCAGCTCGTTTTCAATATATGACCTATCTCTTCAGGTGTGGATCACGGCTCAGGGGCTAGTTAATTGTAACTGGTCTTGTACATCTTAATCATAGACACAATTAAGGGAATGGTGTACTGGGTTATTTTAAAGTTTATCAGGGTGGATGACACCATGCCCACATATGGACCTTAATTCAAGATTCAAGATTTAAGAAGCTTTTATTGTCATTTCAACCAAATATAGCTGACACAGTACATAAATGAAACACTGTTTATCTAGGTCCTGGTGCTATATAAACATACAACATAAAGTTTACACACAAAAAAACTACACAGAGCTAGGACAGAAGTTTGTCCTAGCTACATAAAGTGCAAAGTGTGCAACTAGGTGCAAACAGAGCAAAGATAAGACAATAAGTACAAAAAGACAACACAAAAAAAAAACAGGACACTTAGTGACGAAAAAGAGAACGTGCAATGAAATGAAATAATATACAACATTTGAGAACTGTAGAAAAAAAACAGGTAACTAATAACATATATAGAGATAGAACATATGAAAGTTTCCTTACCTTTGTTAACAAAATAATGGTTATCTATATGCCATAGGCCTTTTCCTTTTATCTTTTGATAGCTCCTTGACATATTTCACAGTAAATACACTGTAGAGGTCTACAGTTATCTCTATATGTATACATGGTTTACAATCAATTTAACTTCCCACAGAACTGTTATTTTTTGTCTGTGCATTTGCAATTTCACAGATATTTTGTCTGCTGTCCATGACACCGTTTTCATTTAACTATTATTTACTTACCAACATTTAAGCTAAGTCAAAATTAGCTTTTTTGGAGCTTCGTAATATCTGTATTCTTTCATTGCTATTTTGCAGTAGGCAGTGAAGAAAGACAAGTTGGAACCTCAGGAAGATACACTATGAAATTCAGACAAGTTTTTTCAAATGAATCAAACCTTGTAGCCAACATACAGTGCCTGCTTTCTAATAGCAGTACTTCCACCCGTCTTTCCAAGCAAAACGACCACAGAAGCAATCGTTCAGAGCACATGCCTGTGCTCCCCCACCCCTTTTTTCTGTGATTACTCCAGCAGTGCTGCTTGCTGAGATCCTCAAAAAGGAGTCTTTGTGCAGCTTTATTGTAAACAGTACTGGTACTCATACGCCCTTAAACAGCACATGTTGAGTTTAAACTGCACCAGCACTGGAGAAAGAACATGAAATGTTCCTACTATTCTTCTATTCCTTCTATTTTCTTATTTTCTCTTGAAATGAAAATGTATTTGCTCTATTCTTACACACTTTTCTTATACACAAAATTAATTATTATTGTTAATAATATTGCCATCATTAATAAATATTCAAAGCCTTTTTGTTTGAAGTGTACCAAAGACTCAGGGGTGTTGTATTGTACATGTATGAACTACAGCTAGTTTTCCTGACTTTTTAGTGACTTCCAGGTTTTCAGTCATAGTCCTCCCCTTTTTAATTTCCCTTGAAGGCATAAGGTTGACTGAACAATGCTTGTACTTCCTAACAGTAATAATGATTAACCAAAGGCTTTTTTTTTATGGATGTGAACAAAATATGGCAATGGGATAACAAAAAATAATGTAAAGCAACTGCTGATTAAACCAGTGGCTGAATTCTAAAATGTTACATAAATCTGAGCTGCCTAAGACATTTTTTTTCATCCAACCATATATCATATACATATATGCACATGCTTTTTGTTTGTTTGGTTGGTTGGTTGGTTGTTTTTTAATGCACATATTTAGACCCAAATGATTATTCATCTTTAGACACTGCTTAAAATGAAATGAATTTAACAGAAACCTTTGTAATTATTATTTTGCACATTTCGGCTTTTAAAACATTTGCTTGATTTGCACTCAGCGATATTTGCAATTAAGGTGCGTTTTTCTCTACCTGACCTCCTCTTTGTAGGCTACTCACTTTACTTATCCACATAAAATCGATTGTTTAACTAATAAAATTGGGTATACGTATACGTTCTTGGCTGCACATGCAAACTAAGTGGAATTTAAAGTATGATTTCAGTGGATTTCTGTAGCTTATGCTGCAATCAGGTGCGCATGTAACGTGGTTCCCATGCAACCACCTCGAACCCCTGAATGCTGCTATGTTGCTAACTCAATTAACAAACAGTACTATACATACTGAAATATTCAGTGCAATAGCATAGTGATACACCCGGAAGATGTCTTATACAGTCTTATACTTCTCTTATACTGTTGTACAATAAATGGCAATAAAGCTTCGTATCTCATCTCAATTAAGCTTAGACAATTTAGCATTCACTGCAAAGCACTCAAATTTCTTAATTTAAGTTTAAACACATAATCATAATCGGGATGCCGGCACTCTCCCCCCTCCTGTCACAGCGGCTAGTGCCGACAGGGAAGCGTCTGATTCGACGTCATGAAAACGACTTGTCATCAGCCGTCATGAGTCTGTTTCACTCTGGTGGAGGCAAACGTAAAAAAGGCTGAATGGAAAGTCTGTTATAAGTAGTCCAAGCAATGCGATGTGTGCCTTTTTCAGTCATTACCTTGTGACGTAGGCGAGAGTACAAAGAAAACGCTCCAGAAATTATACGGCAGCACACGCAAGTTCTCTGTTCCACGAGGTAAGATGTATGCCTTCTCACTTTTATTCTTTTGTTTATTCGAAAAAAAATTAATATCATAAGAAGAAATGCATATAGCCAATTTTTAAAGCTAGTGGGGTTTGTCAACTTTTAAACAGGCTGAGAAAAGCTACCAGACGAATCAATTAAGATACGTAAATTCACTGTTTACATTGCTGTGAGGAAAATGTCGTTATGTCGTTTAATTAGTACACATTAATTGAGAACAGCAATTAAATTAGGAGACCTAAAATTGTTGTTGAGCCCATTAACTGGTCGTTCTCAGATGCTAATAGGACTGTAAAAGGCCATTGGAGGGCAAATAGACAAACCACTCACAGAGACTGAGTATGAACTGCAGAACATAAAAATGTGCTCATCGTCTCTGATAGTAATAAAAATGTAAATAAGCGATAAGTAATGCACTGTAGTACTGTTTATATATATATATATATAAATAAATATATATATATATATATATATATATATATATATATATATATATATATATATATATATATAAATTGTGTATTCACAAGGTCGTCCTCTTGTTTAGAAACTGCTTAAAATGAAAAGACAGATCGATGTGGCATATGATATTTAATTTAGACATAGTCAATTTAGTGATATTCAATTTAGACATACTCAGGCTAGAAAGACTGAAGTGTTGACTGCCACAGTGCAGTGGTACTTGTGCCATGCAACCCAAAAGATTTATTAAATGTGTTTTCTAAGTAAATTTATATATATTCACTGAAAGAAGTATTGATTAGACAGCTGGATGTACACAGCATTGAAACAAGCAATTTCTTGCTGTGTGCAGTATTCAGCTATACTGAGAGGTCTTTGTGTGAGCTAAGGTGGTACGAGGGTGACGTTGCAGACTTCTAACTGACATCCAGGATGGGTGGACTCTGGTGTGAACCTAACCCATTTATACAGGAGTAGGGTGGAGGTCCTTTTTCCAACAGAACATTCTTTGTTATTTGTAAAGATCTTCGTTAAAAAAAAATCTATAAATGGATTTTTCATTGAAGTAAATATTGAGGCTTATGCTTTCCTTAGTTAGATATCAGGAAAATGTACATAACAACAATGTACATATCAGGAAACTAAAAACTAAATAAAAAGCTGAAATTGTCAAAATTATATCAAATCTAGAAATGTAAAATGTTCCACAAGTACATTTTGGGTGTGTTTTAGATGTACACACACACACACACAGAGTTATATTAATATATATTTATTTATTTACATTTATGGCATTTGGCAGCCTTATCCAGCGTGAATTACTGATGCACTTTGAAATTTTCCTGGTTTTAAAGGGTATTGGGCATACAAGTTCCATGGCTGAGGAAAGTGTCTGTGGTGTCAGGGTTAGGAAGTTATGATAGGGTCCAATAAACTACAAAGGAAGGGGAGATAGGGTGGAGGTTTTAGTAATTGGGAGAGAGGTATTGACGTTGGGCAGGATAGGGCAGGATAGGGAAGGTGACGTTATGCAGGATAGGGCAGGATAGGGAAGGTGATGGTGTAGTATAGTTATACTTCACCATCACCCTCCCTATTCTGAAAATCAGGTGGTGATGATTTGGAGATGTGGAGTTGGGTACCATTGATAGTGTACAAAAGGGCAGCTGTTGAATGTCAGGGAGAAGGAATGGGAGAAGGCTAGATTACTTGAACTTGTCAGAGGGGAGGTTGAAGTCTCCATGGATAGTGATAGGGGTGCCTCTTGGTAGGCAAAAGACTGAGGATAATCTCAAAAAAGTCTTGAAGAAAGTTTTATAGGGGACCAGGAGAGTGGTAGATGACAATGATGAGACAGAGAGGTCAGTATAACTGCATAGAATTCAAAGGATGAGATGTGGAAATGAGGGAAAAAGGTCTGAAGCAACATCTCTGGTACAAAAGCAAACCTGTACCACCAGCCCTTCCAGATTCTCATGGAGTGTGAGTGAAAGCATAAGCAGAGCAGCCAATGTAGACATGTTCTGTGAAGTAATACAGGTCTCAGTGCCAGAAAGTGGAGAGATTATTGAGAAGCCTAACCTGAGATGAAGTCAGCTTTCTGTATAGCAGTTCAAGAGACCACTAACCACTGCTGTACACCTGCTTGTTATGAGCAGCTATCTATAAATATGCCACCAATCATGTAGTAGCAGCACAATGCATAAAGAGCTTCCAGTCAAGAGCTTCAGTTAATGTTCACATCAAACATCAGAATCGATGATGTTTTCACATCAGGGTCGATGTGATCTCTGTGACTTTAACTGTGGTATGGTTGTTGGTGCCAGATGGGCTAGATTGGGTATTTAAAACACTGCTGATGTCCTGAGATGCATGCTAAGTTGCATGCTGAAACTTTGTTGATAAGCAAGGGACCAGGGCAGAATGACTAGTCTAGCTAGAGCTGACAGGAAGTTTATAAACACTCTTTACTCTTTGCTCACCACAGTTTATAAGAGGCTATAGCCTCTAATTATCCGTGGTGAGCAGAAACACATCTGAAGTTGAGAACAAGTATTTGAGGCTATTGTGGGCACAGAGGCACACAAAATGGACTGGAATAAGACAATGTATTTTTTTTTTCTAATCTTCACCTGTCGGGTCTGGGTGACCCTGTGCCTATGATAGCCTCAGATTCCTGTTCTTGTCTAACAGGAGTAGAACTCGATGTGGTCTTCTGCTGTTTTAGGACATTCACCTCAGGGTTTGATGTTTTGTGCATGTTGAGATGCTTTTCTGCTCACCATGGTTGTAAAGAGTGATAATTTTAGTTACCATATTCTTCCTGGCAGCTCAAACCAATCTGTCTATTTTCCCTGACTTCTCAAATCAACAATAATGTTTCATACTATTCTCTGTAAACTCCATACATAAAAAATCCCAGGTCATCAGCAATTTATGTAATACACAAACCAGCCCAGCTGTTTAATGGAACATTAAGTGAAGCTCTTTAACCTGAATCGTCATGATTTTTTGCATGAAATGCAAAACATTTCATGCAAACAGATACCATAAAACATGAGAGTTTAATAAGCCAAAACAAAGTTTTTTCATTTAAATGTGGTGAATTTATTTTACAAATAAAATTATAACAATGCATTTAACACATATGATGTAATTAGTAATGTCTGGATGTTGTAACAATGGACAGTAAAATGTTGCAATATATGATGTTTTTATTAATGTGTGTATGAAGAAGACCACATTTTAGTAACTCTTGCAAGAATTCTGAATATCTTCTGGAGGACTTGCAAATGTTTTATATAATAAAAGTCATCAGAACTTTTGAACAATACTTACATTTATTTTATCAGTTTCTAAAAGCTTATTTGACCACAAAAAGCTACTGACATTTTGATAGGATATGATTTCTGTACTGAATTTAAAATTTGTTTTATTCACTTGTTTGTATGGGTTTTTTTATTATTATTATTTTTGTAGGTGGTGAATGGTGTTGTTCTTATAATGTAGACAGGGTATTCTGAAATATCTCTGCTGTAGGAAAGGACATATGTTTGTTCTCCCTAATCTTATCATTGGTGGATTCCTGGTATGCCTAATGACTATTTGCAGCCTGGTCTGAGGTGAATGGGTGGGGGCTGCTCTGCAGAGAGAGGACAATTTTGTGCTGCTGACTGCAGAACTACTACCTGGCACACTCTGTTAGTGCGTCAGCAGTCTGAATTGAATGAAGAGAAAAAAGGATCAATCAGTGTTACTGCAGAGAATGAGAGAGAGAGAGAGAGAGAGTCTGTATCCTTCTAACTCAGATGTATTTGTGACAAGATCTGCACATGCAGCTATTAGCTAGGACTGTATATTGTGTAAGATGGTAAGTCTGCTACCCTCTTTAGGCTTTGTTGTGCTGAAGAATGATAGTGCTCTAATAGGGCTGCTGTGCTTAAAAAAGTGTGTCTGGAAAAGTTGTGCTTGTGTTCTGCACTGTGTTGATATGTAAAGTTTGTTTCATTTTTTTCACGTTGTGCTCTGCAGCATTTGGGTGAAGAGTTTAACTGTAGAAAATGTCATTTGGAAGTGATAAGGAGACAGCATGCTCTGCATTACAAGAATAATCGGTGGTTCACCTGGGAATACTGCAGATAGAAATATACTGGATGTTCAGAAGAAAACATCTGTTCTTAGATTATCATAGCACCGAAATGTCAATTTTTGGACATGCAGTGATTGTTATTATGTTGAAACAAGAATTGCTGGAATAACTCTGTGCTATTCTTTCTATTTATAGTGAAATAACGGCACTAATGCAATATATCAAGATGAACACTCTGTTTCTCCTCACCTTCCTGTCTGTGTGCTATGCAGAGAACTTTGACAAGGTTTCTGATTTGGCATCTTACAGGACCATTTACATCTCAGGTAAGTCAAATATTTTGACGTGCACATGGATGCAATCATTCACAATTTCAACCATTTCCAATTTATGTAATATTAATATTTAGCATATTTGACTGACTGTTCACAGACTGTTAGAATATACACTGAACAAAATTATAAATGCAACACTTTTTTGCCCCCATTTTTCATGAGCTGAGCTCAAAGATCTAAGACTTTTTCTATGTACACAAAGATCTATGTACACAAAAGGCCTATTTCTCTCAAATATTGTTCACAAATCTGTCTAAATCTGTGTTAGTGAGCACTTCTCCTTTGCCGAGATAATTCATCCACCTCACAGGTGTGGCATATCAAGATGCTGAGTAGACAGCATGATTATTGCACAGGTGTGCCTTAGGCTGGCCACAATAAAAGGCCACTCTAAAATGTGCAGTTTTATCACACAGCACAATGCCACAGGTGTCACAAGTTTTGAGGGAGTGTGCAATTGGCATGATGACTGCAGGAATGTCCACCAGAGCTGTTGCCCATGAATTGAATGTTCATTTCTCTACCATAAGCCGTTTCCAAAGGCATTTCAGAGAATTTGGCAGTACATCCAACCGGCCTTACAACCACAGACTACGTGTAACCACAACAGCCCAGGACCTCCACATCCAGCATCTTCACCTCCAAGATCGTCTGAGACCAGCCACCCGGACAGCTGCTGCAACAATCGGTTTGCATAACCAAAGAATTTCTGCACAAACTGTCAGAAACCGTCTCAGGGAAGCTCATCTGCATGCTTGTCGTCCTCATCGGGGTCTCGACCTGACTGCATTTCGTCGTCGTAACCAAACTTGAGTGGGCAAATGCCCACATTCGATGGCGTCTGGCACTTTGGAGAGGTGTTCCCTTCACGGATGAATCCCGGTTTTCACTGTACAGGACAGATGGCAGACAGCGTGTATGGCGTCGTGTGGGTGAGTGGTTTGCTGATGTCAACATTGTGGATTGAGTGGCCCATGGTGGCAGTGGGGTTATGGTATGGACAACGAACACAGGTGCATTTTATTGATGGCATTTTGAATGCACAGAGATACCGTGATGAGATCCTGAGGCCCATTGTTGTGCCATTCATCCATGACCATCACCATGTTGCAACATGATAATGCACGGCCCCATGTTGCAAGGATCTGTACACAATTCCTGGAAGCTGAAAACATCCCAGTTCTTGCATGGCCAGCATACTCACCGGACATGTCACCCATTGAGCATGTTTGGGATGCTCGTATACGACAGCGTGTTCCAGTTCCTGCCAATATCCAGCAACTTCTCACAGTCATTGAAGAGGAGTGGACCAACATTCCACAGGCCACAATCAACAACCTGATCAACTCTATGCGAAGGAGATGTGTTGCACTGCATGAGGCAAAAGGTGGTCACACCAGATACTGACTAGTTTTCGGACCCCCCCCCCATTATCTTGGCAAAGGAGAAGTGCTCACTAACACAGATTTAGACAGATTTGTGAACAATATTTGAGAGAAATAGGCCTTTTGTGTACATAGAAAAAGTCTTAGATCTTTGAGTTCAGCTCATGAAAAATGGGGGCAAAAACAAAAGTGTTGCGTTTATAATTTTCTTCAGTGTATTTTAGTAGTTGCCATTTCTTAGGTTTATTAAGTGTTTAAATAATTGCTAAGTGAGAGAGGCACATTGCCTCTCTTGAGATAGCCAGGTTATGTAGAAATAACAGTGGTTTTGCAATGCTTTGCTTCAAAGTCATTCTTGGGTCAGTGCATTAAGTTTCTGTCATCTCAAATCACCATAGAATCATTAAGAATTATTGAACATTTTTAACAATTAAGACAGAACCTTAAAATCAATCTTCTACCTGCTACATTGCTTGGCTAACATGGGGGAAATGCCATAACTTCCATAACCTTAATAAACTCAGCAAAACCTGAGAAATGCAATTTAAGTTGTGATTGGAAGAATCAACAAATATATTTTATGAATGAAATCAGAAAAACAGACCACAGGCAGCATACATTATGTTCTTTATTAAGATTTTTACCAAACCAGGGTTGTCAAACTCAGAGACTGTCCAGGCCACATCAATATATATGTGAGCCTTAAACTGTTGCCACAAAGTTGCAAGTATGCATAGAATGTCTTTAGATACTGTAGCTTAACAAGCCCAAACATTTCTCAGCATGACGTGCATGATGTGAGGTCCATGAAGACATGTTTTGCCAGTGTCAGTGTGGAAGAACTTCAGAGGCCAGCAGAGACACCTGACATCAACTGCACTGCACACTTACACTTTATGTGGCTTGGACAAACTTTCTGTCCTAGCTTTGTGTTGTTCTTGTGTTTGATCTTTATATTTTGTATGTTTATGTAGCACCAGGTCCTGGAGAAACATTGTTTCATTTCACTATGTTCTGCGTTAACCATATGTGGTTGAAATGATAATAAAGCTTCTTGAGTCTTGAATCTGAACACCTTTGGGATAAATGCAAACTTCTGACTGCATGCCAGGCCATCTCATCTGACTTTGGTGCTTGACCCCACTAATGCACTTGTGGCTGAATGGGCAAAGTTAATTATTGCTTTTAATGCTTTTCCAGGTGTATACCATAGTTGCTTTCAGTTGCTGTTTTTGAGGTTTTTGCTTTTCAGTCTTCCCTTCAGAAGGTGAAATGTATTTTCAAGTGGGTTAATTGTAGGCCATTGTATTGCTGCATGATGAAGTTTCTTCCAATTGTATTGGATGTAGTGTTCTGTAAATTTGCAGACAGAATGTCATTGCAGACCTCTGAATTTATTCTGTTGCTACCATCATGAGTTACATTATTAATAAATGTTCATACTGATGATGAGTGGATGCATTTTATGATATGGCCTCCAGATTTCTGCTCTCAAAGTCTTCTTTAAATAATGGATTGCAATACCATAATACATGTCCTGTGGAGGCTGTTGGTGGTGTCACTGACTATTGTTTTGGGGTTTTTTCCCAGCTCTCACAATGTTTTAGCCATCAACTGCTCTTGTTTTCTTTGGCTGACATTGTCTGATGTCTGTGTGACACTTTTTTTATTTGCATAACAATGTTCCAATTCATTGTTATGCAAATAACAACGAACTTACAACAAACTTACAAATTGAAATTTTAAGCATTTGATTAAAGAAACCAGTCCATCTGTGGTTGGATTTAATCCCTAATAATTTGTATAGTTTTAAAGCAATGCATGACAAAAAGGACATGCCCTATTAAGTCCTATTATTTTCTCAGGAAATAACTAGGAGTGTTAGCTCTGCATGCAGTATTGCAGAGTTGCACAGCTTCTGGGTATCCCATTGCATTGCCCACAAAGTGATGCCTTTATGCAGTCCATTCTAATGGGCCTTGATTAATGGAAGGGGGCACAAAGGGGTTGGCTGGCAGATTGCGGCACATTCCTGCCCAATAAAAATGGGCCATTAGTCAGTTTAGTGTCCTATCCTGCCCTGAGTACCTCACCATTGGAATATGGTGAACCACCCAAAATAACATTTCTTGATATTAGACTGCAGACATAAACATACATAAAATGGATATACACTAAATTTGATCTTATATGCTAAGATTATTCAGTATACTTTTATTCTAGAAAGTACTCAGCACGCCATTATTATTTCTTTCTTTTGTTGCATTCCAAGATCAATTTAGTATACAACAAAGTATATTAGAAGTTCTTTCCTGCTCCTTTTTAAGTGATGCTTAAGTAAATTTCTTGACTGGAACACATTCTCCTCAATAATTTGCATATTACGTCTCCTCCAAAAATATTGGAGCAGGCTTTACTACTACAACTACTAAATGTTAAAAAAAAAAAAAAAAAAAAATCAGAACCACACATTCATTAATTATCTCAAGCATTCATTATGACTTTCTGAAGTAGGCTCAGTTAGAAAATGTCTATTACCAATTGTAAAGAATCAGCTGAGAAAAACAGAATTCATTGTAAACGTTATCAAATGTTGACTTTAGACCAAATGGCTCTAATTTTAGTCTAATGTTTGTTTATTATTAATTAATTAATTAATTAATTCTGCCAAAAAGCAAGCCATTTTGAGATTAAGAAAACAGGGATAATCAATGAGACATTGCACAAACATTGGGAACATCCAAAACAACAGTATGAATTGTACTGAAAAAAGAAACCACTGGCCATTAGACAATGAACAGGTCAGCCAAGTAAAATAACAGCAGCTGATGAGAGAAATATTCATACGAATACGAATTCAAGAAATATCAAGACTGTTGAGGCAGAGGCATTACCGGGGGGATGTGTCCCTCTCAGTATCTATGCGTCAGGAACTGCTGGACTGTTCCCTGCCAGGCCTGAGGAGGGTGCTGGCAGGTGAATCCGAGAAGCCTGCTTGTTCGTGTGTCTTTCGAATTGTACCTGTCCTATTGTTCTCTCTCCTGATTGTGTCACCTGTAACCAGTTTACCCTAATGTCTTTCCCTATAAATAGGGATCCTTCTGTGTATGTCCTCGTCCATGATTGTTTAACCTGCGTGTTAACTGTTGCATGTTCTGTGGTTCCTGTCCGTCTATGATCCAGTTTGTATCTAGGTTCCGTCTTTATTATTTTTCCAGTTAACCACGCCATGTCTCGTCTTTCGTCTGTTTCCCCCATGTTGTGTCTTCATTTTTCAATAAAAGCAGCGCTTCACTGGATCCTGTGCCTGGGTCTGCATTTAGCTGCATGTTGGCGTGTGCACGGGCACCACGGACGGTCGGGTTCAATCCCGGCCGTGACACTATGTTGGTTATGGCCCCTTCTGCTAACTCAAAAAAAAAAGTTTATCTAGGTTAAAAATGTATAGTTTTAAACAGACCATAACACAATGGAACTTGCATTTGAACATGCACCCTCCCCCCACAAAAAAACCCTGGAAAAACAGCAGACACAAAAATATTACTTAAAAACTTAGCTTTTCCTATGCTTGCCTAAAAATTATGTGGTCTGGTACTAAAGGGTCCATATTGTTGAACACATCTAGATGTAGAAAACCAGGAAATAAAACTCCTAAACTCTTGTCTTCTATCCATCTTTTTATATCTGACCTAAATGTCTTTGGTGTATACTACAACCAAATGAATTGCCATAAAACAGGTTGTTCAAAAATATAGTATAGTATAGCAGTATAGTACTAAAGTATAGCGCTAAGAATAGGTAAAATGAGAGTAGCCTAGAATAGAATATTCAGCTGGCTTAATGGACATTGGAGGATTTTGAGAATCGAAAATAATTGTTACAATTGAAGAAACTATAGAGAAAGCTTTTCTATCACATATAATATTCTATTTATAAACATTCAGGGTAGTTTGGTTTTTCTGAAATGTAGCAAACATGATTTATACACTTGCATAGACAACATCCACAAGCAATGACTTACAGTTAATTCGGTCAATTACAGTTAATAATAAGGATATGCTGTAAACATCCTTTTTTCCAAGAGTTTTATAGCAGTAATAAACATTTTATATTTAGCTGTTCAGAGAATTTTGGAATATTCTCTTTTCTTTAATTAGTTTTTAACTGTTTTTCTTTTCAAGAACACAACTTTCTTTACAGATGCAATGAATTGCCAATTGTACTGTGATCTTTAAAACTAAAAATGCCCTTTCCTCACATTTTTAAACATGGTAAATGCTTTAGACTAGTTTTCAAAAATTCAAGTATGTATATATGTATATGTATTTATTTGTGTGTATATATATATGTGTGTGTGTGTGTGTGTGTGTGTATATGTGTGTGTGTGTAATATATATATATATATATATATATATATATATATATATATATATATATATTTATATATATATATATATATATATATATATATATATATATATAATATGCTTATATATTTTATTCTTCCTTTTTTTTCTTTTTTTTTTTTCTTCAGAAAATGGACCTGGACTATCTGTTATGACAGAACAAGCCAAAGTGGTGTCTCATCGGGGGGGCAATGTAACACTGCCATGCATGTTTCAAAAGAACCCTGGGCTTGTCCCCAATCCCAGAATGAGGATAAAGTGGACTAAGTTAACATCAGATTATCTAAAAGAGATTGATGTTTTTGTAGCTATGGGTCTCCATAAGAAGAGCTATGGTAGATTTCATGGCCGTGTGGATCTACAGGGTGCCAGTGAGAATGATGCATCACTGGTCATTAATGAGATAACACTGGAGGACTATGGAAGGTACAAATGTGAGGTGATTGATGGTCTGGAGGATGGCACAGTAGTGGTGTCCCTCAATCTTGAAGGTAACATTGTCCCAATTTTTTAAAAAATCATTTAACAGTATTATTGCATTATTATAAACTTAACATTTCAAGCTCAACTAAAACATTTCAAGCTCAAAACTAGTGTAATTAGTTTGGAAAATAAAATATTGTATTTTGATGAGATATTTCTAGCCTATTTCCATTCCAACTGCTTAGATAAATTCTTGTTTACAGTAGAATTGAGGAAATTGCTTAAGAATATAGAAGTAATAGTTTTGCTGTTTGTGTCATACATATAGTTCAAACTAGTTTACTGTTATATAATGACAAATTCTTTTATTGAATGAATGAATGAATGAATGAATGAATGAATCACAAGTTGTGTAAAATCACAAAGGACAAGAACATGATGTGACAAATCAGGGGGTAAACTTTTATTAATTTAGACTAAATTTAAATCAAGGTCACAGACTGTATTAATATACAGACTACAAAATACCATATAATGTTATAATTAAAGACACCAGGCTACCTTGCAAAGGAACTAACTGCGAAATCTTTCCACAGGTGTAGTTTTCCCACATTTTTCATCTCATGGGCGTTATAAACTGAACTTCCAAGATGCTGAGACAGCCTGTCAAGATCAGGATGCCATTGTGGCCTCATTTGACCAGCTGTATGATGCTTGGAGGGAAGGGCTAGACTGGTGCAATGCTGGTTGGCTCAGTGATGGATCAGTGCAATACCCAATCACCAAACCTCGAGAGCCTTGTGGAGGGAAGAACACTGTCCCTGGCATAAGGAATTATGGAATGCAAGACAAGGAAAAGGGCAGATATGACGTCTTCTGTTTCACGTCAAAATACAAAGGTTTGTATTTATGTTGGTATATTTTAGAAACTTCTAAAGAAGAATGCTAAAAGTGTGCATTACATATATTATAATAGTTTTTCCCAGCTGGAGATAAATGTTACCTATACCAAATATTTTATGCCTATTTTACACTTTCAACCTTTACACTGAAGTAGGCATAATCATCACTGTCATGCCAAATCAGACCTGTCATGCAAAGTTTACTATTGAAACAGATGTTCTGCAGATACACACTATCTATCCCAAATAATTTTAACATATAACCAACCCTTAAAGTAAACAACCGGAACCATAAGATCTTAAAACTGCATCTTTTGAACTCTGCAGGGCGTTTCTACTATCTTACACCCTCTTGGAAGATGACATATGATGAAGCAGTGCTGGCATGTCAAAAAGATGGTGCTCAGATTGCTAAGGTTGGCCAAATGTATGCAGCATGGAAACTGCTGGGCTATGATCGCTGTGATGCCGGCTGGTTAGCTGACGGAAGTGTGCGCTATCCCATCTCGCGTCCACGTCGCCGCTGTAGCCCCACAGAAGCTGCTGTGCGCTTCTCCGGTTTTCCAGACAAGAAGCACAAACTCTATGGTGTCTACTGCTTCAAAGGGTACAACTGAGTAAAAAAAAAATGTAATACAGAAAAGGAAGTGAAGAGGAGTCAGTCAACTGTGACCTTTTTCAAATACTGTATTATGTAGGTGATTAAGAAGACATTGTGCATTTGGTGTTATTGAAGACATGATAGCAAAAACTCAAAAGCATGTTTGTTCCATAAAGCACCAATATAAAGAAAATGTTCTAAAAAATTAGGCAAAAAATATTTTTGGGAGTCAAAAAGGTTATTTACTCATACATTATGTAGATATTTACATTTTAGGAGAGACAACAATTCTGCAGTATTATATGAGAAGCTAGAGTGGATTATGAAATACAGATACACAAAATTTACTAAACCTCAATTTACTCTATAGCCTCTCAGAAATAATATGTCAGAAAGCTTAAAAATATCTGACTGAGATGTTTGAGCACATTGTCATTCAGTAGCATTGTACTCATAGATAATTGAAATGGTGGCTAAAATAAACTTTTATAGAGTGATCCATCTAGTATTTAGCCATTATTTCAACTGATCTCAATTCGTCTCATTGCTCACTCACTCTATCTCTCTCTCTCTCAGTTGTTTTACCATCCATACACGGTGCTAAAAGGTATCATGTTCTTGGGCTATATGTTTTTTATTTTGTTTTGTTGTTTTTTTAATTATTTTATTATTATTGTTTTTTAATTTTGTTAAAAAGACATTTAATGTGTGGACCAAACTCAAAGCCTTCATACTAAACATTAAGTCTTCATCCTTTCATACTGAAGAACACTCACAGTGTTTTATAATTGTTTTTACAGAAATATTATACTACTCTATAATGGTATCCCTGTTGTGTATCTTTTTGAAATGCTATATTTATACAATTTATCCATACATCTGTACTATTGTCATCAAGTAGTATGGTGGTCCATCTATCCATCTATTCATAGACTGGGATTATAATTAATATATATATATATATATATATATATATATATATATATATAAAATATATAGGATAAAAATGGGAGGGTTGCATCAGGAAGGGCATCCTGTGCCAAGTAAAACCTGTGCCAAGTTGGTGTGCAGACCAGTTGGTCCTGTGGCGACCCCTCACACACGTAGGGAGCAGCTGAAAGATCAACAACAACTGATTTAATTATTTATTATCTCATTCCATGTGACCAGCAAGCAGAATTTTTCCTCAAGATATTAAAGAGTCTGCCATTAAGACATGGATTTTATTTTATTTTTTGTAGCATGTTTTTTTATGTTCTCTATTTGTATTTTACAAATTTTTCAAGAAACAAGGACAAAACAGCAAACTTGCTTTATCTGTGTTATCAAAGAAAATGAGCAAAGGCATTGTTAGTTCATATTCATATAATATTTCATATAAAAAACAACTTCTCTGTTTTTGTCTTTGAAACAACATTTACAATCGAGTTGCATGATTGGATGTAGTTTAAAAATCAACACTAAAGTCTGTGGAAAGAACTATAATATATGGAGGAAAAAAAACAAGATTATATCTCCAGTAGAGCAGACAAAATGTACATGTTAAAGGTCACCCTTAAAGTATTTGAAAACCAATAGTAACACAACACAACAAGGCATACTCAGCATGCTGATCTGAAACATTTTCTTTGAGTTTGCTGTTATGTATTTAAACTGGAGACAAAAGTACTGATCAAAGATTCAGGAAGTGAAACACTTTGACTCAAGTTAGACCATAAATATAAAACTATGCATTGTTTACATATGAGGGGAATGTAAAATTTTAGCTACCAAAGCTTAGTTACAAGCTTAAATAGAATGTGTTCTTGAGAATATTGAAATATTTCAAACATATATAATGAAGTTACTGAAGTTTTAGGCAACTGTATCCTTCAGGTGCCTTGTTTACAATCTCAAACATAACTGGTTTTGGAATAATTGTGTCCTGTATTTGTAAAACATAAAGTACTGCATTTAGGCTTTGATCTGTGTAAACCATCTCAGAAACAAGAGAAAAATAAAACCACAAAAGAAATAAGATGTATGGATTAAAATTGACTTGGAATATGGGGAAATAATTACTGTATATCTATTTTGTAGCAACAACACTGTATACTGTACCTACACACAGTTTTTCTACACACCTTTTCTACAATAAATTACAGCATGTATTATAGGTAGTATAAACATACACTACTCACAAAAGGTTAAGGATATTTGGCTTTTGGGTGAAATTTATGGAAAATGTAAAAGGTTCATGCTACAGTGATATATAATGAAAGTAGGGCATTTAAGTAGAAGCATGCAATGGTGATTTCCTCATCTCAAACAATTTATTGAAACAAAAGCCACAACAGTGTTGGGTATACCACAACAAAAAATGTCAATGTCTCAATAATTTGTCATGTGCCCTTGACCATCAATTACAGCTTGACAACAACAGGGCGGCCCTCAGGTCATTGAGGTTCTGGGGTGCAGGGTTATGAGCCTCTACACGGTGACTCAGCTGATCCCATAGGTTTTCTATGGGATTCAGGTCTGGAGAAAGTGCAGGCCACTCCATTTGAGGTACCCCAGCCTCCAGCAGTCGTTCCCTAATCATGCGACCTCGAAGAGCTGGAGCATTGTCGTCCATGAAGATGAAATTAGGCCTGTGGTGTTCATGCAGGGGCACAATGACTGGATTAATGATGTTATTCAGGTAGTATTGGCTTGTCACTGTACCATTCACAAGATGTAAGGCAGTTCTGTATTGAGTAGACACACTTGCCCAGACTGTAACACCACCACAACAGTGGCTGATGCATAGCGCTCTCCTTGACGTCTCTAACATTGTTAGAGGCCATCATTTCTGCTCAATGTGAATAGACTTTCATCAGAGAACAGCACTGAGGCCCACTGGTCCCTCGTCCATGCAAGACGATGACGCCTATGCCTGGTGGTGTGGTCAGGTATCCTTCCAGGTCGTCTAGCAAGCAGACCACACTGATGTAAACAGTTTCGAATGGTCTGACGTGACACTTGGGTGCCTCTCACCTCCCTTAAATGTGCCTGGAGTTTAGTGGCATTCATCATCCGGTTCCGCAGGGCACTGTTCACAATGAAGCGGTCATCAACGTGGGATGTGGCCAAAGGACATCCACTTCTATGCCGTTCTGTGACTCTTCCAGTCTCTCTGTATCTCTGTTGCAACCTGCTGATGACACTCTGTGACACTCTAAGCTCGGTGGCCACGTCCCTCTGAGAACATCCTGTTTGAAGCCTCGCAATGGCGGGGTACTGTTGATCAATTGTTAGGTGTCGTCTTGGTCTCATGATGTCAAAGTGTGAACAGCATGATGAAGAGGACTGTTTAAATACCAATTCTAATTGAACCAGAAAATTTATTGGTCGATTCATGGATCAAACACCAGTTGTGAATTTTGCCGTTGAGCACCTTGTTAGAGAACAGCAAGTTATGCAAAAATGACTGAAACACTGAACAGTTGGACATGTGCATTCAAAAGTGTAGAGAAGGTCAAATTAAGTATGTATATAACAGTTCTGAATTAATATTTTAGATTTTACATTTCTTCTAAATATATTTATGTTCAATAATGGGAATTGTTTATTATATAAACCCTTTAATTTAACAAATGAAGCCCATTTAAAAAGCCTTTGCTCTATAATATTTCTATCTAATGGATTTGGTGCCTTGGTGCCTAGGAAATCTTTTATGGAAAGAAGCAAATGCTGTGGTATTCATTGCATTATGACAAGTTTCTATGGTCTTTCTTGGTAACTTTGTTCATCCTTTTACGAATGTTAGCTAATGCCAATGCATTAATGACTCAAAAGTCACACTACCTACACAAAATGCATATGTGAAATCAGTAAAAAGAAACAGCTTAAAGTTAAACTAAGGATAAAAAATCTGATATTTCTGAAGGTGTCAAGATCATAACTGCACTGCAGACAAGCAGATAAAATATCATTAATATATTAAAGATGATCTAGTATTTACAGTGAAAAGTTTACAAAATTTTATTACATCTTTTTCTAAATATTTTAAACTAATTTCAAGTATGTTTTTATCCTATTAGCAGAGAATGCATTTACATCGATCCATATTATATAAATAATGCATGTTTTTATGACATTATGCCAACATAATTACTATGCACTATTGTACATGTTTTCACCATGTTGGGAATGCATGATTTTTTCACACTATTTTTGCCTTACTGAGTTAAATGTAAGCAATGAATAATTATTTTAATGTATTATTTCTTATATTAACAAATAGCAAGCATTTCTAAGTGGTCCATGATTTAGTCATATCGTTACAAAAAAATACTCTATGGTTGGCAATATAAATAATAATAATAAATAAATTCTATTTTTGACTTATTTTATGTTGTCAATTTGAATAGATTTAGTGAGGCTTCTATAAGATCTATAAAAATTAGAAACAATTTTTATTCGTTTTAAATAAACCTTTACAATAAAAAAATTGCTTGTACTGTGTTCACATTTTTGTAAGGGAAGAAAGACTAGAGGTATGAAGAGTTATCACATAGCTGATTTATAAAGACCAATATCAATGAGCAATACTTCAGAAATCTCAGAAAACAAGTAAAAAAAATATGTAAAACAAGTGCTGTCCAGGAATTTCAGAAATAAAGTGTTTATGGCTTGTATTGTGTTAACATTAGTGTCAGGGGAAAAAAAACTCCAAGCACCTGCTTTAACACTAATGTAGATTTCTTTTAAGATAACCAATATTGCAGTAGTTCAAAAATATTTTGTTTTCTGACAAATGGGCTTAGGCCCACACATCCATAAGAAACAATGAAGGTAATGTGCAGAGACACTTTCAACAAATGAATGAATTACACCAAATGATTGGTAAGGTAAAAAGTGCTTCTCCTTTCAACTTTTGATGACTTCTATACAGCCAAGATGAGAGAAAGGCACTGAGCATTCTCACTGGTGAAGCTTGGTCTTCAAACTTTGAGCTTTAGGGGACAGTTCACCCCATTCAATTTCCTTGTAACCTGTTGTAAGCAAAGTTTTGTGGGTTTGTTCAGGTTCAGAGCATGGAGGAGCCCAAACATATTAGACAGGTGAAGGACAAAGTCCAATTCATCTTAACACTCTATGCCCTTGAGCCAACAGAAAACAGGAAAACAACTGTTAATAAAAAGCTTGGCTAAACAAATATGCATTCAGCCCAAACATTATGAATGAGTCCCAAGCAATAATTCAAAGGCTGTTTCATAATTGTGGTGCTTTACAAGAGAAAGTACTGCCAATAACTGTAGCCTTCGCTAGTCAAGGTACCAAGAAAGAGTCTGGACCTTTTGATTTTAAAGTAGCTGTGGTGAATCATAAAAGACCAGACATTTGCTCAAGTACTGTGGTGAATGTTACTATTCAGTGCTCACAGGTTCATAGTAGTATTTTATTTGATTTGGATCCAATACATTGTTAATAAAATAGCTCATGTGGTCACTTCTTCTGGTTAGGACTCTGGCTACTGTATTATGGACTAATTGGAACTTGTTTATGCACTTACAAGACAGGAATTTAATTTTGCAACAGGCTACAGGTCTCAAAAAAGTTGTCACGGGGGCAACAAAGGGCTGAAAAAGCAAGAAATTATGAAAAGATTCAGCTGGGAGAACTAAATACGTTAATTGACATCAGGTCTATAACATGATTAGCTATAAAATGGATATCTTAGAGAGGCAGAGTCTCTCAGAAGTAAAGATGGGCAGAGTGCGAAAGAGTGCGTAAAAAGTTTGTGGAATACTTTAAAAACAACGTTCCTTAATGTCAAATTGCAAAGGCTTTGCAAATCCCATCATCTACAGTGCATAACATAATCAAAAGATTCAGAGAAACTGGAGAAATCTCTGTGCATAAGGGACAAGGCCGAGGACCTTTGTTGGATTCCTGTGGTCTTCGGGCCCTCAGACGACACTGCATCACTCATCGGCATGATTCTGTCATTGACATTACTAAATGGGCCCAGGAATACTTCCAGAAACCACTGTCGGTAAACACAATCTGCCGTGCCATCTGCAGATGCCAACTAAAGCTCTATCATGCAAAAAGGAAGCCATATGTGAACATGGTCCAAAAGTGCCAGCATGTCCTGTGGGCAAAGGCTCATTTGAAATTTCAAAGTGAAAAGTGTTCTATGTTCAGGCTAAAGAGGAGGGAGATCTTCCAGTGTGTTATCAGCGTTGAGTTCAAAAGTCAGCATCTCTGATGGTATGGGGGTGCATAAGTGTATACGGTATGGGCAGCTTTCATGTTTTGGAAGGCACTATGAATGCTGAAAGGTATATAAAAGTTTTTGAGCAACACATGCTCCCCTCCAGATGACGTCTATTTCAGGGAAGGCCTTGTGTATTTCAGCAGGACAATGCAAAACTACATATTGCAGCTATTACAACAGCATGGCTTCTTAGTCGGGTGTTGAATTGACCTGCCTGCAGTCCAGATCTTTCACCTATAGAGAACACTTGGTGCATCATTAAACGAAAAATACATCAAAGACGACCATGAACTCTTCAGCAGCTTGAAACCTATCAGGCAAGAATGGGACCAAATTCCAACACCAAAACTCCAGAAACTCATAACCTCGATGCCCAGACGTCTTCAAACTGTTTTGAGAAGAAGAGGAGATGCTACACTATTGTAAACATGCCCCCATCACAACTATTTTGAGACCTGTAGCAGGCATCAAATTTGAAATGAGCTCATTTTGTGTATAAAATTGTAAAATTTTAACGGTTAAACATTTGTTGTTATCTATGTTCTATTGTGAATAAAATATTGGCTCATGTGATTTGAAATTCTTTTAGTTTTCATTTTATTCAAATTTTAAAAAATGTCTCAACATTTCCGTAATTCGGGTTGTAACTCTGGATGGCCTTTCTGTTTCATTATGTGGAACAATAAATGACCTTTGCTTATTGGCTCTAGTCTTGCATTTAAAGCTCATATTATATATAATATATATAATATATTATATACAATATGTTCCATTATGTGTATAAACAAGCTTCAGTTAGTCCAGAATTCACAGATGCGAAGGTGGATGCAAGTGAAGAAGGTTTTAATTTGCATTAAGTTCTTTGGCCATTTTGGCATTTAAATTAGATTGATTTTCCCTCTTCTCATCAATAATTTTGTGCTGCCACTTTCGTTTGTTATATTTTTCACTCGGCTGTTGAAGTTAATTTTTTGGAGGATGCTTTTATTTTTAGTTTAAAGACAGTAAGAGGAGGAAACCCACTTTGGATCTTCTTATTATTCAGCCCATTTTCAGTATACAAGTACATAATCCGGTATGGCAAACATTCAGCTTGTCCAGTGCATTAGCTGCAGGATGTTTAGTAATTTGTCCTCTGTCATTAGCAGTCATTTTACTTGTGATAAGTGTATGTTAGTTAGCTCTCTGACTGCAGCATTAAATGTGTGTATCCAGACACTAGAGAGGGTTAGCAATAGTGAGAGCATTGTAGTCTCTGTATGGGAAAATCTGGATGGATTAGATGGAGTTAGTAATCCCCCAAGTCCGCCATTAGAGCTCTCACAGTAGGGCGAATGGGTGATGACTTGGTGGCGTAGTTGCAAAACAAACGCTAATGCCAAGGCTCCTACACAGGAGCACAAGGTTTTAATGTCTAACATGTTTGCTGTCTTCAGTGTAGCACCTGATAAGAAACCTGAAAGAGCTCTGGTTTTAGGAGACTCTATCTTAAAGCATGTAAAATTAGCTAGGCCTTTAGGGGCTCCAGCAGCACCAGTTAGTTTTATACCGGGAGCAGGGTACCAGACATAGCAGGTAATCTTCAGGTCTTAGGCAGGCATAGGTTCTCAAAAGTAGTTATTCATGCAAGAGCTAATAACCTTCATCAGTCAGAGGTTACTAGGAGTAATATTATAGAGTATTTTAATTATTGAAGAATGTATGTGAACTATTGAAGAATGCTTGATGCAGAAATATGCTTTGGCCCCATCCAAAAGTGGTGTAGCAATATAGCTTATAGCAGGTTATGGTCACTGAACTGCTGGATGTCCAGGTGGTGCTCTGAAAACAATGTGGGCTTCATAGATAATTGGAGCTCTTTTGAGGGCAAGGCTGGCCTATTAGGATGGGATGATGTGCTGTTCTCATTTCTTGAAGCACTGCACATAGAGAATAGGCCTAGTAAATCCTGAGCAATCCAATCCAGAGACCATACAAAGCCAAAGCCAGGGAGCAGACAAGCAGGCTAAACAGACTGTCTGATAATTTAGTCTATTTTTTTGTTTGTTGTTTTAGTGCAGCTCAGGGTTGCTGCTTTAGTGTGTTTTGTGTTATTTGACATTGAACAATCACAGAACTCTAAAATCAGGATGTATGCTGGGTACATTGTTTTTGACAAGTTGATAGTGAAATTTGGCAATCTCTGGTGACTTCAACCATGTCCTTTCTATTCTCAACTCTTCCTACATTTCACCAGTTTGACAAATATCAAGAGACAAGAGACACATTAGACTTATGCAAATGTTAGAGCTGCATACAATGCATATGTCAAGGAACACATAAATTTCTTTGTTGAGAACATCATCTGTTCCATCTGCCTACAACCATTTTCAAGTGTTTCCCTTATATGAATAAGAAATGATTTATTCTAAATTAATTCTGCTTTTACCAGGATGAGTTACATCATCAAGTAAGATGAGTGAGCCAATTTTTGAAGTAGCATGCAAGCCATGAAGCTACCTCTACCATGCTTAAATCATGAGCTTGTATGTTTTGGATCAAGACCAGATCCTTTATTTCTCCACATTTTGCATGACTTTCGTAGAGTTTTAGTTTTGGATCAAAACCTATTGTGCCCTCTATATTTCTGTTCTTAAAGTCTTCCTCAGACAGTGGATTGTAATACTTTCATCCCTGCCCTGTGAAAGTTGTTGGCGATGTCACACACTGATGGGTTTGCATTTTTCATCACAGCTTTTTACAAAGTTTCTGACATCAACTGCTCTTCTTTTCATTAGATTTCAGTGCCTAGTTGGTAGTACAGCAGTGTTTTTTTTTCTTTTTATGGACATTCCAAATTGGTTTATTGGCTGTAACCAAAGCTTGTGCAATGTCTATGTTTAATTTCCCCTTCAGTCTCAGCTTCAAAATGGCAGTCTATCCTCCCACTGAGGATCCTCCCTCTCTTTTGGTTTATCATTTATCATTGGTTTATCGTTACAACAAATGCAGACATCACAAGCAAAACCCTCACAGGCTCAAACCAAGACTAGAGCTTCAGAGCTATTAATTGTTTAAACAATCAGTCTAATAGAGCAATCCTAAGGCAACCTGTCAATAATATCCAATCAATCAATAATATTTCTAGATTTTTTGATCACTTGAAAATGCATGTCTTAAAAAAGGTGCCACATTACAAGTTGTTTAACATCTAACATCTGATTTATCAATATTCATCTTTTGATCTCAAACCAAAATGTCTTTGTTTGTAGCAAAAATACAAACTTCCTGAGAGGAACGGCATAAATTGCATTGACGCCACAGTTTCACACACTTTACCTGTGCCCAAGTGGGGTTTTGTCTTACCACCCAAAACATGTCAGTACATGCATTTTCTACACATAAAATACCTAAGGGATGTGTGTGTACGCTGCCTTGTCATTACTTTGTCATGTATCCTTCCAGTTAATAAAATCAACTGGACACCAGTCTTTGTTACTATGTCAAGTATTTATAATATATCTCTTGAGTTTTAGTGCTGAAGTACTGCTGTGAGTGGAGCATTATTGTGGCAGTTCCAGCAAATTGAACATACTTTTAATTATTTTCATTTTTAAGTTCATTTAAGTGTGTTAGAATCATGTAAAGTTTTGAACATAAAAAACTAAACTGTAGTACTGTATATAACCTCTGGTTTATAAGTAAATATGCCCATACATGAGAGTTAGTACACAACTTCAACAGTAATGCACCAAACTACAGTAATTAAACTTTTATACAGATAAACATTAACTGACTGATTAGTGGACGGTCAGTAGTAGTCATACCACAATGCAATGCTTAATTATATTCAACATTTAGTAGTACAATTAATGTCTTGTGTAAGAGAAATCTAGTACCTCATTAAAGCAGTCAAATGAAGCTTTATATAGTGAACACATGAGTGATTATATTTGTAAGTGTCTTTTCTAACCATCAAGCCATATCATGGCTGTTGTCCATATGTTATAGGATATTTAATAAGACTTGACCATGCTGTAAACTCAGGAATCTCCGGTCATAATAGAGAGGAACTCGTCTTGACTAACTAAAAGAAAAAAAAACATTAGGAAGGAAAATCAGTCCAATGTTACAAAGTAGCAGATACAAAGTTAGCTTATAGATACAAAGTTCCAAAACCATGAACAAATAATTTTGTCATACATAATAATGAGGGGGAAAAATTGTGCCTAAAGGTGGAGTAATAGCGCATTAATACTTCCATTATCACTACATCGACAGAAAATACTTAAGAGTAAAATAATTAAGACTGTTTTCATACTTAGACCACTGGCTCCAGGTCTGCAACAGGATTTTATTTTTTAAATTTAGTTAGTTTGGTTAGTATTACACTGCAACTCCTTCTTCACATATTAAATTACTACGTAAGAAATTTGGTGGTTTGTGCACTAATAGTCACTTCATATTGGTTCTCATAAGGGCCTTTTACACCTGAATTGTTAACCCTGGGTCATCCTAAACCTCAGAAAAACAGAATCCTGGGTTATCTGTAAGTGACAATGACACTGCAAATATGTAAATAAGAACGTTAACTCAGGGTTTAGGAATGTTACGTGTGAAACGTCTGTTAATGAATACCCAGGATTAACAGTTAACCCCAGGTATAGTATGAGCAGTGTGAAACGTGATTACAGATCAAACCCCAGGATTCCGTTTATCCGGGGTTTAGGATGACCCAGGGATAACAATTTCAAGTGTGAATAGCCCTATAGAGGTAGATTGCTCACACAGTGTTAGATGTTAAAGTAAACATGGAATATATCCATAAGTAACCAGTTAAAAAAAAGAAGAAGCAAACATTAGTTTATAGTAAAGTTGAACCTCTCAGATGCTTAAATAATTATAAAGCTATTCAATTATTTGAATCACAATTTTTTCTTTATTTATTCTATTTCAGGATATAGAAAAATTTACAGAAAAAGAAACGTGTCTAATGCAGTTTAATCTACATGCTTTTAAACACAAGCAATTTGTTCTGCAGGGAGTTGTTTAGTGTGTTGAAGTAAATTTAGTATTTTGTATGCATCATTCTCTGTGGTAGCACTGCGAAAAACCTTCAGACAAGGGTTTGGTTGGTTGGCTGGCATCAATTTGAGAATGGGTGAGGTGTTCACATGTCAAAACAAATCTAATTAAGGAAGAGATTAGTACATTCTGTGGCTACAATATTATTTATTATTAATCAAACAATTTTAGACAGTGAATGATGTTCATCACATATTATAAAGCTAGCCTGTCAGGATGGTAAAAATGTATGGAAAGCCACAAACAGGATTTGTTTTCAGATAAAGTGGTATAACAGTCATCCATCTTGTACTTACTCTCACCATCTCCATCTGTGTCAAACTCATCAATCATAGCCCTCAGCTCTTCATCACTCATATCTTCTCCTAGCTCTCTGGCCACACGGCGCAGGTTCTTCAGGCTGATCTTCCCCGAGTCATCATCATCAAACAGTTTAAATGCCTTCAGAACTTCTTCTTTTGGGTCTCGATCCAATATCCTGTCGGTCACTATAAGAGAAAATATGCATATCCAAATATTTTGACAGTTTTTGGTTTAAATAATGCCTAATCCAGATATCAGTGGGGCTGCTGCTCAAACTGTTGTCAAATACACAGATCACCCATAACATTATGACCACCTGTCTATTATTGTTTGTCCTCCTTTTTGTTGCCGAAAACAGCTCTGACCCATCAAGGCATGGACTCCACTAGATCCTTGAAGGTGTGCTGTGGTATCTGGCACCAAGATGTTTAAGTCCTGTAACTTGCGAGGTGGGGCCTCCATAGATTGGACTTGTTTGTTCAGCATCCCACAGATGCTCGATTGGATTAAGATCTGGGGAATCTGGAGCCCAAGTCAACACCTCAAACTCGTTGCTGTGCTCATCAAACCATTCCTGAACCATTTTTACTTTTACAGCGTACAGCATAACTTCGGCCTGAATGTATCACTTTCTTAATTTAAGCAACTGTTCATGCTTTGTGAGTAGCAGGAGTGGAACCTGATGTGGTCTTCTGCAGTTGTAGCTACCTGTTGTTTTGATGCTTTGTGCTTTCTGAGTTGTTTTTCTGCTCTCCATGGTTGTAAAGAGTGATTATTTGATTTCTGCACACCAGAACAGGTGGCATGCAAATTAATTTACCATTGGAGTATTTCAGTTATCAAGACAGCCATGGATATTTATTTTGTCTTTATTCTGAATTTGTACATGTTAATTGAAATGCTTCAAAAAAACTTTAATATATTTTAACCTTAAAAATAAGTGATTTTAATTTAAATCCATCTACTTGATTGAATAAAAATGTAATTAATGGATGAATCTATTTTAAGATTATTTTAGATGATTCCTTTAAAAAAAGCCTTTTTTTTGAACCAGATAAAATTTAATTAAATAAATTTCTTCTTATAAATAAACTTTCTTTAGATAAACTGTAAGTTAAATGTTTTGCAGTTTTGGTCAGTAATGCAAAACAGAAATATAAATAATGATTTGGAGCAACATTAGCAAGTTTTCAAAAATGCACTAATGCACTGAACACTTGATATGCTGAGTAATACATTTCATGGTATTACATGTCTTATGTATTCTAATCAATTTATATTGCTTGACTGAAATAAATAAATACATTTTTAGATTTTCCAATTTAATTAGATTTATCAATACCCAGAATATTTTAAAAATAATAGTTGCAGCCCTATCTACCATCATTTTAAATTTCATCTAAATACACAATCAGTGTTTGTCAATCAGTTTTAGCTGCTTTGGTGTTAATGAAATTAACAACAGGTGCACTATATGGGCAACAATGAGATGACCCCCAAAACAGGAATGGTTTTACAGGTGGAGGCCACTGACATTTTTTCCCTACTCATATTTTCTGACTTTTTCACTAGTTTTGCATTTGGCTAGAGTCAGTGTAACTAGTGGTAGCATGAAGCAATACCTGGTCTCTACAGAGCTTGCACAGGCAGGCCAACTTCTCCAGGATGGCACATCAATACATGCCATTGCCAGAAGATTTGCTGTGTCTCCCAGCAGAGTCTCAGGAACATGGAGGAGATTCCAGGAGACAGGCAGTTATGCTAGGAGAGCTGGACAGGGCCGTAGAAGGTCCTTAACCCATCAGCAGGACCGGTATCTGCTCCTTTGTACAAGGAGGAATAGGATGAGCACTGCCAGAGCCCTACAAAATGACCTCCAGCAAGCCACTGCTGTGAATGTCTCTGACCACACAATCAGAAACAGACTTCATGAGGGTGGCCTGAGGGCCCAACGTCCTCTAATGGGCCCTGTGCTCACTGCCTGGCACCGTGGAGCTCAATTGGAATTTGCCATTGGCACTGGCACCCTGTGCTTTTCACAGCTGAGAGCAGGTTCACCCTGAGCATATGTGACTAAATCCAATAGAACACCCCTGGGACTTTATGTTTCAGTCCATCCGACACCACCAGGTTGCACCTCAGACTGTCCAGGAGCTCAGTGATGCCCTGGTCCAGATCAGGATGTCGTTGAATTCAGCTCTCTGTAGGTTGATCATTTTCATTTCCATCAAACAATGTGGCATCCTTTCGTTCCCAACACATTACTCAGTCCATATCAGTATAGATTTCCAGCATGATATTTTTCCCCATTGAGATCTGATGTGTTTTCTAAGTGTTCTTTTAATTTTTTGAGCAGTGTATATTTAAAGAGGAAATATTTAATCCCAGATGAAGTTTAAGAGTTACATACCAACTTCTTTGAAAATATCATAAGTTATTTTTCCACTGCCTCCTCGGTCGAAGTCTTTTAAGATCGACATAACATCAACTTTCTTCACCTCAAAACCAAGCGCTCTCATGGCCACCTTCACAAAAAAAATATCAAACACAGCAAGTCAGCTAGTAAATGTGTGAGAATGCATGCGAGACAGAGACAGAGAGAGAGAGAGAGAGAGAGAGAGAGAACATGAAAAAAGCACATAACTGACAAGCTTGAAATGATTACCTTCAGTTCATGATAATCTATTTCTTTATCCTTATCGGTGTCAAAGAGTTCGAATGCTTCTTTAATCTCATCTTTCTGTTCATCGGTTAGTTCTCTCCTCTTTTTTTTATTCTTGTCAGCAGAAAGATCCGCCCTAAAGTCAGTGAGGAAACTCAACATTCATTTTTCATCAAGATACGTTGCAGGTGAAATGTCTTAATAACATCTGTATTATACTATTTAGCCTAGCTTGTCTCTTAGTAATTATAAAAAGATTATAACCACAGAAAACAGCTTTTAAGCTTGCAAGGGAAATCTAGCCGTTTAAGAAAATTGGACACTTTTATCTAAAAGTTTGCTATCTAGCTAAATAAATAAATGAATGAATGAATGACAAGCTATAGTGTCTGTTTTTTAGCCAGCTATAGGAAACCAGTATTACCTTAACGACAGGCTCATTTTGACATTTGCAGCGAATCCAAAAAATAACAACAACAATAATAAATCAAAACACAGACAAGCTTAGCCAAAGTTCTGAATGTGTATTTATAGTAAAATGTATCTTAGCCTATTTATCTTGCTGTGTTCGAGAAGTTGCTGCTTGCAGGGCTGTTTTCGAGGAGAAGTTGCAACTTGTAATTTCCCGACTACAACTGGTAAAAGCCACCGAAAGGCACCTACAACTTGAAATTCGTCAACATGGGATAGTCTTCTCAAAATTTAGTAAAATATTGTATAAATATTTGTAGTTTACTACAGTAGAACAGTACCAGCTGTACTCAGTTATCTGGCGGAGCAAACGAAAGATGTTTTTTCCACTTTGCATGTCGAACGTGCCGAGGTGGGAAATTACGTTATTACAACTTGAAAATTACTAAATACACCATAGCAAGCAATGGTGTATTGTAAGAGGTAATTTGGCAGTTGTAATGACGTAGTTTCCCACCTCGGCACGTTCGATGGTGGGAAACGGTGACGCCTCCAGCGCGCTTTTTATTATTAATCCCTTGCGTTCTTACTACTAGTTTCCATAGTAATAACGTTTATTAGTGACGCAACTAGCGTTCCAAATCAGTTTTCTTGCCGCGAAAAAATAAACATTCTGGAGGCAAAAAGTTACCAATATATATATATATATATATATATATATATATATATATATATATATATATATGTATGTACACTACCAATCAAAGGTTTGGACACATCTTCTAATTCCATGGTCTTTCCTGATGTTTATTTCTTTCTACATTGTAAAACAATGCTGAAGGTGGCTGAAATACACAATAATGTCCTTTGAACAGTTGATATTGAGATATGTCTGCTACTGATGCTCTGTAAAGCCTTCATAACGGCTCTAATCTGAGGTGCTGTTAATTGGTGATTTCTGAGGCTGGTAACTCTAAATGAACTTCCCCTCTGCAGCAGAGGTAAATTTTGGTCTTGCTTTACTGGGATGGTCTTCATGTGAGCCAGTTTCATCATGGCGGGTTTTGCAAATGCACTTGACAATACTGTTCTTGCAAGAACTATTCCAGAACACCTGACCTTCGTGGCGGGCATTTCACACCTAGGCCTTCACTGGTGTCCTTCCTGAATTAATCCACCTCTATACCATCATTATGACGCCACCATGGGCGTCGCTAGGCCATTTTCTACTCAGCCCTCCTAAAATTCTGCGATTCTCCATAAACTGTGCACAAATTTGTGATCACCTCAGTCCCCATATGAAAACGGCGGCAGACTTTCGGCTCTACCCCATCTTTCAGTGTGTTCTTCAATCCGCAGACTGCGGCGTCTCAGAGTGAGGATCAGAGGACAAGTGTGTGTGTGTGCTCAGGAAGACTCATATTTGGCTTGTTCAGTACTCAAATGTTTACCATCCTACCCTGTTTTTTAATTAATTAATTAATTAATTACCTACCCTCATTTGGGGCTGAGCCCCCCTTAAATGAAAATTCTAGAATCACCCCTGGACGCCACGGCAATAGATACTAATCAAAGTAAAAAATAAATTAGTCTACAGTATTTCACACCTCACAAGGAATAGTCAATTTTATTACGGTTACTTTTCTCAAAAAAGACATTCTTGATGACATATGCAGCAAACTGCAACCGGGGGACGCAGCATCTGAAATGAGACGCAGCGAATATAGAAACACTGTATATGTGCGGTTCTGCCTCTGACTACTCCAATTATCCAATCAAAGGACAGGAAATTGCCGACGTAATCATATGCCTGCTAGATGGCCCCAGTGACGCCAACTCGAAATCTGATTGGTTAATGTAACAATTTCATTGCCACTTATTTTAAGCTACAGGCGCCTGCACTATTGATTCTGAAGGCCTTAAGACCGGGCAACACATGATGTCAGCCACTAGCTGAAATATGATTGGATAAATACTCTCATCATAAATATACACTACTGGAAGCAGCGCAACCAAGAGAAAAGCTATGAAATGTAGAGAATAGAGTATTGGGAATAATTTAATACACATTCATGGAAAAATATATTAAATATATTAAAATGCAAGTCAGTGATTCAGATCACTGCTGTTTAGGCCAGCAGAGAAGGCCTTGCTGGCCCTGACGGCCCACCACTGATAATCGGTTTGCATAACCAAAGAATTTCTGCACAAACTGTCAGAAACCGTCTCAGGGAAGCTCATCTGCATGCTCGTTGTCCTCATCAGGGTCTCGACCTGACTGCAGTTCGTGGGCAAATGCTCACATTCGATGGCGTCTGGCACTTTGGAGAGGTGTTCTCTTCACAGATGAATCCCGGTTTTCACTGTACAGGACAGATGGCAGACAGCGTGTATGGCGTCTTGTGGGTGAGCGGTTTGCTGATGTCAACGTTGTGGATCGAGTGGCCCATGGTGGTGGTGGGGTTATGGTATGGGCAGGCGTATGTTATGGACAACGAACACAGGTGCGTTTTATTGATGGCATTTTGAATGCACAGAGATACCGTGATTAGATCCTGAGGCCCATTGTTGTGCCATTCATCTACGACCATCACCTCATGTTGCAGCATGATAATGCACGGCCCCATGTTGCAAGGATCTGTACACAATTCCTGGAAGCTGAAAACATCCCAGTTCTTGCATGGCCAGCATACTCACCGGACATGTCACCGATTGAGCATGTTTGGGATGCTCTGGATCGGCGTATACGACAGCATGTTCCAGTTCCTGCCAATATCCAGCAACTTCTCACAGCCATTGAAGAGGAGTGGACCAACATTCCACAGGCCACAATCAACAACCTGATCAACTCTATGCGAAGATGTGTTGCACTGCGTGAGGCAAAAGGTGGTCACACCAGATACTGACTAGTTTTCGGACGTATATATATATATATATATAGTATCTCACAAAAGTGAGTACACCCCTCACATTTTTGTAAATATTTTATTATATCTTTTCATGTGACAACACTGAAGAAATGACACTCTGCTACAATGTAAAGTAGTGAGTGTACAGCCTGTATAACAGTGTAAATTTGCTGTCCCCTCAAAATAACTCAACACACAGCCATTAATGTCTAAACTGTTGGCAACAAAAGTGAGTACACCCCTAAGTGGAAATGTCCAAATTGGGCCCAATTAGCCATTTACCCTCCCCAGTGTCATGTGACTCGTTAGTGTTACAAGGTCTCAGGTGTGAATGGGGAGCAGGTGTGTTAAATTTGGTGTTATCGCTCTCACACTCTCATCCTGGTCACTGGAAGTTCAACATGGCACCTCATGGCAAAGAACTCTCTGAGGATCTGAAAAAAAGAATTGTTGCTCTACATAAAGATGGCCTAGGCTATAAGAAGAAGAAGACCCTGAAACTGAGCTGCAGCACGGTGGGCAAGACCATACAGCGGTTTAACAGGACAGGTTCCACTCAGAACAGGGCTCGCCATGGTCGACCAAAGAGGTTGAGTGCACGTGCTTAGCATCATATCCAGAAGTTGTCTTTGGGAAATAGATGTATGAGTGCTGCCAGAATTGCTGCAGAGGTTGAAGGAGTGGGGGGTCAGCCTGTCAGTGCTCAGACCATACGCCGCACACTGCATCAAATTGGTCTGCATGGCTGTCGTCCCAGAAGGAAGCCTCTACTAAAGATGATGCACAAGAAAGCCCGCATACAGTTTGCTGAAGACAAGTAGACTAAGGACATGGATTACTGGAACCATGTCCTGTGGTCTGATGAGACCAAGATAAACTTATTTGGTTCAGATGGTGTCAAGCGTGTGTGGTGGCAACCAGGTGAGGAGTACAAAGACAAGTGCCTACAGTCAAGCATGCAAGCATGGTGGTGGGAGTGTCATGGTCTGGGCCTGCATGAGTGCTGCCGGCACTGGGGAGCTACAGTTTATTGAGGGAACCATGAATGCCAACATGTACTGTGACATACTGAAGCAGAGCATAAGCATAGCAGCTCCCTTCAGAGACTGGGCCACAGGGCAGTATTCCAACATGATAACGACCCCAATCACACATCCAAGACGACCACTGCCTTGGTGATAGACTGGCCAAGCATGTCTCCAGACCTAAACCCTATTGAGCATCTGTGGGGCATCCTCAAACATTCAAAAAAATGTTGATTATACTTTTAGTAGGGGCCTTATGCCCCTATGTTAGTAGTCTTACACCTCAGCAGCAGTGTGGTGGAAATTTCAAGATTCAAGATTCAAGATTCAAAGAACTTTATTAATCCCAGGAGGAAATTCCTTTGCCATGTTACAGTTGCTCTAATGAAACTAAAAATATAAGAGAAAAAGAAAGAAATATAAAAATATGAAAATAAAATAAGAGAAAAAGAAAGAAATATATACACTGTTTTATAAACTGTAAAAAAGAATAAATAAATACAAATACTGTACACATACTACACAAATACTGTACAAATACTAGTGTAGAGCTGTAATATTGCACACAAGGATTGTAATTAGGTGATAATGGTACAGTAGTTTGTACATTATTGGAGAAAATGGCGAAATAGTAATGTGCATGAAAAGGCCTATAATTACTAAAAGCACTATTGTGCATGAAATTGCACATGAAAAAGAAAATGTCCCAACACTTAAAGGGAGGAATTGTACAGTTTTATTGCCACTAAAACTTTTTTTAAAAGCACAGTTTTTTGGCCTGTGTTTTTTCTTAGAAATTGCTCACAATTTGTCTGACATTCATGATGCATCTTGTTGGGTCTGTCATCACATTGGTACTCAGTGGTTGTCATTTCCTTTAGATAATAATACTCCAGTTGAGATCAATAAGAACAGTTCTTTCGGTCTAGTTCCCCCTGATCGTCTGGCTGCTGCTTTTCGCTCAGGACATGATATGACTAATCCAGTGCCTGGCTGCAACTCCAGCCTGAATGCATGTCATGGTCTCCCTGGGGAAGAGTGCACCTCTCACCCTGATGTATTATTGGGCAATTCTCAGGTATTTATTTTTTAGAAAGTTGGGTTACACTTGTCTCTGTTCGAATGATAGTGACCAGTTATCCCTTGGCAATTCTTAGTGCAAGACTCATGTGGATGTGATAGCTTCGGAAGAGGGCTCTAATTCTTTTTTCTTTTATTAATAATAAGGGTTTCCATCGATCTACTGATGGTCTCCTCATGACAGAAATGTCCATTTAGTTTTCTGACAACAACTAACACTGTTTTGTGGGTATGTGGAAGTAAAGCTTATAATAATATACCTAGCCATTGGAATTGGACAGGGTGCTGTTACCCAGACTTTGTTGTCCCTAGTGTCTCTGTACACACACGTAACCCTTGGCAAAATCCCAACTAGGAGTCCCCTGTGTCTTATTGCCAAAGTAGGAGATATGTACCTAGATATTTTGAAGGGTATACCCTAGCTGACCCCTGGACTTCACCAGGTGCAGCGGTAGGATGGTCCATGTTCCTCGGAGGAGGTACCGCAGCCACACTTAATAAAATAAATGGCCTGACATATATGCTTTTATCCTTAGTGAATGATACTGAACAAGGTCTGCAGCTAGTCAATAGTGAATTAAAGGATATGAGAGACGTGGTTCTTCAGAATAGGATGATATTGGACATCTTGACTGCAGAGCGTGGAGGTGTCTGTTAGATGCTTAACACCTCATGCTGTTTTTTTATTTTTTGATAACTTACACATCACCACCAATGTTATTCAACATATGCGAAAGGCTGTAGCTAGTCCGCCACCAGCTGAGTCATCATCGGCTTACTTGTTTTTGGGATGGTGGGGTAACTGGATTCTGCATTCCATTATACCATTAGTTATGATCATTGTTTTGGTTTTTCTGTTCTTACCGTGTATCCTTAAGTGCATTTCTGTTTGTGTTAGGCGATCTGTAGATGCCCTAGTTAACAATACTTTTGTAGCAATTCCAAACAGTACAATGAAGTAGGTCTTGCTTTCTGCTAGACAGGACCACCCTCTGACCTCTGGCATGCACGGCCTTAAAGGGTGACTGTCGTGTGAGGTTGGGGCTGTGGGATGGCCCAGTTGACAGTAAGACTGTTTTGATGCTCCACAGAAGCGTGCACAGTTCCCATCGTGACCTAAGAGAGCATTGATATATTCTATATTTCGGCACACTCCTGGGCTGACTCTGGCTCTTGGCTGAGTGTGTCACCATTTGTTTATGACCTCATCTTACTACCATGATATCCTTTGTTTTGTCCTAGAAATTCTTCCCGTTCTGTTTTGAGAACATGTGCTGAACACCGACACTCAGTGACAGTTCTGTCTTCCGTATCTTAGATAGGCCTTGTCGTAGTAAACTCGCAAAACTGCCAGTGAACACGTCAACCACCACGTCTGTTTCTGCTGACGTCTTTTGTTTACCTATAGATAATAATGAAGATTATATCTTTCTTCTGTATAAATACTCCCTGTTTTCTCATTAGATTTCGAAGAGTTCTGCTATTCAATCACTGTCTCTGCATGGTTCTTTAGCATCTCTTCCCTGAATTCAGCTCTAGAGGCAGCAGCAGCGTGACTCAGGATTTTCTCCTGAGTGAACCCGAAAATTCTAACAGGTAAGGAATAAAACTCAGTAAGACAATAAAATAGCAAGAAAATAATCAAGGACATAATGCTTTTACTACACCAGACTTGATTAGTGTCATACAATTGCATGGACAGAAGAATCTGTTGTTCTTGTACCACTGCAATTTGTCAGTGATTACATTTCTTATAAATGAAAGAACATCACACTCCTTAATGTTGCAGGCCATCTGTGTAATTAAATTTACAGAGAAACCTTAAAGTCCTCGGTCCTTCAGCAGTCCAGGCCTGTGCTATACATTGGGCCACATGATAGCACATAATTGATTTTCCTATAACAGCACACCTGGTCATGTTTTATTTCTTAATTAACTACTTAAACATTGTTTTAACCTAATATAAAATATTATTAATAATAAAATATATAATATTAAAAACCCAGCAAAACACATCCACTAAATGGGTCACTCTGCCAAATCCAGTATTTAGTCATTAATATTTTTAAAACAAAAAATAAAATAGGAATTATTTGGATGACAGGCCTTCTACGAACTGGACGAAACACAGTTTTTTCATTTTTGCCATGCAGTGTTTTTAATCTGCCTTCTATCCTTATTTAATACTCATTTTTGAAAGCATTTTGTTAACCACTTTGCTGCCTGCATTGGAACAAACTCTAATCTGCAGCAACCAACCTCTTCTGTGATGGAACTGATCAAAATCTAGCCACTAGCCACACAGCACCCTCAAATTGCCACAGCCATTCTGCAATTCTGTCTGTACACCACACTACCAGTAAAATTTTTGAAGCTCATTCATAAAGGAGATTATTCAACTTTCAATTAAATCATATACTGAAATTTATTACATTTAAACTTCTAATTGTTTAATTTATTACATGTAATAGTGTACTGATGCAATAAGCAAAGATTTGCAAACGAAATATGTAAAAATATTTTAAGCCAAGTATGTATTCAGTTGAGAATCATTCCATGATTAGATTTTTCTCCAAACATGCAGTGACATCAGCAAAAGCTAGCAGCACAGACACATTCTGCTCTCTTGTGGAATTAATGACTGCTCTTCTGACACTTAAGCCTTAAATATCCGGAAATGACAGCACAGGCAAACCTTTCACTATTTAGCATGTGTTTTTGACAATGGTAGCATCCCCGGGCACTCACTGCCATGTTAAAAGTCATTTCAGAATGATGATTTGGTGTGTTGACATACATTTGCTGCATGCCATGCAGCTCTATTGCTGATATTCCTTCAAAATCTGGTTTGCAATGACAAGTCTCTGAATTTCGCTGGTCCCCTCGTAGATTTCAGTGATGCGGGCATCTCTGTAGTGTCTCTCAGCAGGCATGTCTGTTACATAACCCATTCCTCCTAGCACCTGAATGGCCTTCATATGGAAAGGTTACACAAAAAGTTTAGACACTTCATTTTCAATTAACTATTTGAAATCTGGAGTTGTTTCTTACCTGATGAGAAACAAATGTTGCTGCTTCAGATGCAGCCAGCTTGGCCATAGCAGCTTCCTATTACAAAAGGGCAGATGGAAATGAGTCTCTCAAATCATATTTGATATACTGTTGACCATGAGAACTTGTAGGTAAAAACTTAAACATTTGTAAAAGAAAAAAGAACAAGCCTTAGAATACGGTTTCTTTCCATCTCGTAACAGTGCAGCTTTCCAGGTGAGAAGACGAGCACTTTCTATAGCCACAGACATGTCTGCCAACTTAAACTGGAGGAGAGATTTCTGTTAAAATCAAGTCTAGTGTTGCAAGTCCTAACTGTGAATTTTAAAAACAACTCTATCAACTCTAGAGACCAAACATGGAACTGGAACCAACATCCATGCCATGATTAAAGTAATACAGATCACACTTTTCCTTCATTCTGATTTTTGATGTGAACATTAACTGAGCTGTTGACTGCATATGCATGATTTTGTGAACTGCTGCCACATTATTGGCTGATTAGATAGCTGCATAAATATGCCAGGGTTTCTATTAAAGTGGATAGTGAATGTACATTGGAGAGTTGCAGAGTGACATGAATAACTTCTGACTCTAAAGTTCTTTACAAAATCGATTCATTATTATGCATATGAATGTATACCGAACGAGTATAAGTTAGACACTACGAGATATGGAAAAAACGAGTGTGTGTATTATAGAATGATACGCACATGATGCGCACAAAATAATATGCCAAATTTTCTGATTAGTTTTAAGTAATTTTAGTTTTTGGGAACTAGACAAGATTTCCATATGATCAAAAAAAAAGATTTATATAATATAATACACAGGAAAATCAACAATAGCGATGCTAGCAGGACATCAATAGCTTTCTGACTAAAGCAAATAAAAAAGATTTTAATTTGGTGATGGTAGTCTGTGCAGTTACCAATCTGTGCAGTGCCTTACATGAGCTAGTATAGTTTTCAGATAAGGTCATGAATTTCATGCAAGCAAAAGTAATCACTCTGCACAGCACATGAAAGAACAGGTTCCTTTTCAATCCATTAAGGCTGATGCAGCAGCATCATGCTTCATCTGATGGTTCTGAGTTGGTTAGTATTAGATTAAGCCCCAAAAGCATTCTTCTGACATATTCATAAATAAACTTGATATTTGTGTACTGAACCTGTATTGCTTGCAACTTTGCAATTGGTGCTCCAAAAGCTATCCTCTTCTGAGCATATCCAGCTGCACAGTCGATAGCGGCTTGTGCAATCCCAAGAGCCTGAGATGCTATACCAATGCGCCCACTGTCCAGCGTTTGCTGTTATACAAAGAGATACAAATTTTTTTTTACAGACAAATTTTTAATGATGTTGGTACCTTCTAACCCTTTACTGTAAATTTACACATCATAAATCAGTAACATGCTGTATCTTTTACACAATGGCTGAAAATACACAGCAGTTTTTTTTTTTCAGCCAGCTTCATTCATATTACAGCATCATACTGTAGGACCTTTTTTTTCACGGCCAGTTTTTTGTCTAGCAAAACGCCAGGGTTTCATGTGATAAAGGGAACAGATGTTTGTGCCTGCACAGTAGCCAAACTTGTTTTGTCAGTTGGACATTAAACAAAACTTAAAAAATATATTTGTGTTATTATATAAGCCACTGGTGTGTGACTTTTTGTGTAGTTTTTAAGCTTATTTTTCAAACTTTTTTTTGTTTGTCTGTGACGCAGGACAATGTGGCATGAGACGTCAAAGAATTAATTTTTCATACGAATAATCTAACATTTGTATCTGTGATGAGGATAAATGGACTTTGCATCATGAGGAGACTGATAAATAATTGTTAGTCTAAGTATTAATACAGTAACCCTTTTTTTTTTAAAGCTTTTTGTACGTGTTGTTTCCACAGATGGTTTGACCTTAGAATGGTAAACATTTCACAGTTTTACTTAGTCTCATACAAACAGTTTGCTCTGTTCTCTTCACCCAATAACTCTAACTTCGATATTTAATTTATATGAAAAAAAGGACTAATATATATATATATATATATATATATATATATATATATATATATATATATATATATATATATATATATATATATCCATATACACATATATATATATATTTATATCCATATACACTACATATATATATATAGCTTTGGAAAAAAATAGTTAAATGTACATATATTAATGGGAAAAGATGGGTTTCGTCTCTCATACAGCTCTGGAAAAAAAAAAAAAGAGACCACTGCCCAATCTCCAGATTTGAACCCTATTGAAAACCTCTGGAATGTCATCAAGAAGAAGATGGATGATCACAAACCATCAAGCAAAGCTGAGCTGTTTGCTTTTTTGCAAAAAGAGTGGTATAAAGTTCCCCAACAGCAATGTGAGAAACTGGTGGAGATCATGGAGCCAAAACGCATGCAAATCAGGGTTATTCCACCAAATACTGATTTCTTAATGTTATTTATCCAAAACATTAACACAATTTGTTTACAAATTATTTGCATTTTGTTTTATTTGAGTTATTAAAGCTCTACAAATACTGCATGATCTTGGGTTATTTTGATGTGTTGTCATTTCCTTTAAATATACACTCGAAATAACAATAGTTATATTTTGAATTTAGGAAATATTGTCAGCAGTTCACAAAAAATGAAACAAAACTGTTCATCTCACCAATACATGCACCAATACTGTAAGAAAAAACCATAAGAAACTGATTATTTTGCAGTGGTCTCATTTTTTCCAGAGCTGTTTTTTGTCATGTTATGCTGGATAATTTAAGAAGATATATTGTATTATATTATTATGTTTATACTATGTTTATATTATGTACACATGTTTATATATTTACATTTTTATATACACATATATTTGTATATGTATATCCAAAACACAATCGGCTTTACGTAACTATTGGTGTTTTTCATAATTTATCATGTCTTTAATTTCTACTAAGAGTTTTTATTCTTCCTATTTTTCCATTCATATTTTTATTACCTATATCCCTATACTTTTCTTGTCCACACACTTTATACTTTATACTCTTCTTCAAATGTAGGACAGTCGTAAAAAGCATTTCATTACATGTTGTACTGTGTATGTTTTTGTATGTGACAAATAAAATTTGAATTTGAAGATACAGTGCTAATGTAAAAGCACAGTTATCAATGTGATTAGTAACAATTAGTAATAAACATTTTGTTATTTTGTTTAGTTTATTATTATAGTATATTATATTATTATAGTTTTGTTTTAGTTTATTACGTTGCTTGTTCATTTTAAAATATATATCTGAAAAATTTGTCCATTCTCAGTTAAGTTGTTGTACTATCTGTTGACATTAGAAAGAATGTTATGATTACTTCACTGTTAATTGTTCATTTTTTTTTATTTAAGAAATACTGACAAACTGACAAAGGTAATTTTCAGCTCTTTTTTTGCTTTAAAATGTTGATTACAGTAGTAGTAGACCTGCGAAAATACAGTAAATTTGGCTTCAAGCAAGTGACTGGGTATATGAGACTTGTATTTTCATCCTAAGCCAGTCACTTGCTTAATCATGCACTGAGATAAGCATTACAGACAGTGTTAGAAACCTAATTCTCACCATGGCAATCTTGAAGCCCATCCCAGGCTCACCCAATAAGTTTGTCAGTGGGATACGGCAGTCTTCCAGAATCAGGTTTGCTGTAGACGATGCGCGGATTCCAAGCTTATCCTCTTTCTTTCCAAGAAATAGGCCTGGGTGAGGCATAGGTACCACAAAGGCACTGATTCCCTGAGAATATAGAGCAAAAGAATATCCACTGTGAAATATAAATGTAAACTATGTAAAGTTGTTGTTGACCTTTCAGCTGCTCCCTTTGTGTGAGGGCTGGTCCGCACAACAACTTGGCACAGGTTTTACGCCGGATGCCATTCCTGACACAACCCTCCCAAACCTACCACTGAGCCACCAGCGCCCTTAAACATATACATTTTATATATATATATATATATATATATATATATATATATATATATATATATATATATATATATATATATATATATATATATATAAACCCATATATTTAAAACTAATCACAAAATTTGGCATATTATTTTATTATTATTTATAACTCAAGTAGTTTACCTCAAGTTATTGTTGCTAAAATGGGTATTACATGTTACTAAATTATAGGTTGTTATTTATTTTATTCCCATCTGGTTTTAGAATGTTAATTTACCTTTTGGGAAAAATTTGGGGGAAAAAAGTCAAGTAAGTTACACCTGTTGTGAATTTCTGTTGTCACCTGAGGATAACACAAATATTATTTAAGCACTGATAAAAAGAAACATACAGCTCTGGAAAAATGTAATGACTACACAACTGGATCAGAGCATCTCCAAAACTGCAGCTCTTGTGGAATGTTCCCGGTCTGCAGTGGTCAGTATGCAAGTAATTAGTAAATAAATTGTGTTAATGCTTTGGCTAAATAACATTAAGAAATCAGTATTTGGTGGAATAACCCCGATTTGCAGGCGTTTTGGCTCCATGATCTCCACCAGTTTCTCACATGTTGCTGTTGGGGAACTTTATACCACTCTTTTTGCAAAAAAGCAAACAGCTCAGCTTATGCTGTATATGAGAAGAAACCCATCTTTTCCCATGAATGTATATACATTTAACTATTTGACCAAATTTTAACCAATCTGTGTAGTTACTAGAAACTAGAAAAGACCTAACTTTGAAATGACTAATAAAACAATAAATGATTTACCTAACTTTTGAGTAAAAATTGATGGTGAGCTGAAAATAGTAGGACACAATGGATAGTACCTTATGTTTTAAGCTCTTATTTGTTGTGGCGAAGACAACTGCAGCAGATGCATCCCAGCAGTTGGTGATCCAGGCCTTGGTGCCATTCAGCACCCATTCATTTCCATCTAGATGTGCCAGTGTGGAGGCTGCACCTGCATCACTCCCATTGCCTTTCAAAACAAAGAACTCTTAGATCTGATGACATAATTATGAATACTATAGGGTCAAATGATGATGGAAAATGTGTCAATTGGAGTGAAATGAGCTTTAAGTTTTATTTTTAAAAGTTATGATCAGAAAGTTTAGTGTTTATGGAACTGACTGTCAATTAGAAACAAATGAATGTCAACTAAAGGACAAATTTAAATTTAAATGCAGAATGGCAGATCGGTTCCTTTTTTCCCCTCACTGATGCAAAAATGTCTTGAATCAGTATCAAGTCACTGTAATTTGTATGGCTGAGCGACAATAGTTAAATTCCAAAATGCTAACATAAGCCATCCTTATGATTGTTGCATAGCACACATTCACACCTAGCTGGAATTTCAAGTAATCAGTCCACCTGCTGCTAACTACATCCCACACCTAAAGCAAAGAAGCACATGGCTAGAGGATGAGGAAGAATGCCACTTTTGTGCCACCTGCTCACTTACGATATCAAGAACATCAAGACACCTAAAACTTTTATGATTATTAATGCAGAAAGTGAGCACTAAAATATATGTAAAAGACATTCTCTGTTAGTGGATGTTTTGTAATATATGGAAAGACAGACATATGTACCTGGCTCACTCAAAGCGAAGCAGCCTACTTTTTCCCCAGTGGTAAAGGGAGATATCCACTGCTTCTTTTGCTCTTCTGTGCCAAACTTCAGAATAGGGCCCAAATATAATGACTGAAATGCAATTAATATTCAGTTACAGCTGGTTCATTATATGTAATTTAATACAGTTGGAGCACAAGCATATATTTGAATGTATTTGTTAAATATCAGAAACCTTAGCATGTATATTTCATATTCTATTTCATAATATAAAAAGACAAGGACAAGAGGGAACAGTGTATAAATATATTTATATTTATATACTTGTATAAACACTAGTAGCCTGGATTTTTGTTTTTACTCATTGCAGATTTTTCTGGTGTTCATTTAAACATCATAGTAATATTTTTAATTTAAAATACTAGAGATTAATTGCAAACAATTAATGTGTCAATTCCCTTCCCACAGCCAATTTTTTTTACCTTTTATTTTGTTTTAATTATATGCAGTTAGCAAAGAAGTAACCAGAAACTAGACTAATACGTGTGAAAACTTAAAAACATACTACTAGCTCAATCTGAAAAATCTCAACCCTTTAATTATGTCAGTTAGGTGCAAGCATACTGCTGCTTTCATAGTGTTGTTTAAGTGGAAATTTGCAAGCTGTAAAAAACACCACCTCAGAATTTTCATTACTTACTTCATTACTAAACATTAATTAATGGTTTTGACCTGATTTGCATAATTTTATGTAATGCAGTGATGCCACTTGGGAAATTGTATAAATGTATGAGTTCTTAATAAGGGGCTAGTCAGTGTGTATACATTATTTATATTTGTGTGTGTGATTGAGGTGGATAGATAGGTGGATAGATAGGTGGATAGACTCACATTGTTGACACTGACGATGACCCCAGTAGATGCACAACCTCTGCTTATCTCTTCAACAGCCAGACTATAGGCCAAATAATCCATTCCAGCTCCCCCAAGATTCTCTGGTACCTCCATGGCCATCACACCCATTGCTCCCAGTGCCTGTATCTGTTAACAAAGCAATAACTGTTTAGCAATTTAAAAACACAGAATAATATAACATGCTAAAATATGACCAGATACCAATAGCATCACTATTTGAAGCAAGAAGAGGAAAGCTTGCTAAAAAATAAAATAAAATAAAATAAAATAAAATAAAATAAAATAAAATAATGGAACACTTAAATCACACATTGGATCCCTATGAAAGAATGATTCATGTTGAAAATCTTTACTTATATACATTGTGTAATTCGTTGAGGACAAATTTTGTAACAATGGACAACGGAAACCAAAATCATCAACCCACGAGGGGTGGATTCAAAATCACACCAAAAATCAGAGTAAAAAATTTTAATTACAGACTGATTCAACTTGCATGAATCTCATCAGGACAACTCTTAATATAAGTCAGAGTCTGACTTGGCCCCCATGTGACTGTATGCACTTCTGACAATGTCTGAGCATGTCCCTGATGAGATGAGTGGATGGTGTACTAGGGGATCTGCTCCCAGACCTGGATCAGGGCAACAGAAAGCTCCTGGATAGTCTGTGGTGCAACCTGGCGGCTTTGGATTAAATAATGTTCCAGAGTCTCAATTGAATTCAAGTCTGAGGAAAGTGAGGACCAGTCAATGACATAAATGCTTTCATCGTCCAGTAATTGCTTAGACACTACACACTGCCTGTCATGTACCAAGTGGAACCCAGGATCTGCTTCACCAGCATAATGTGCGACAATGGCTCTGAGGATTTCATCCCGGTAACTAACAACAGTAAAGGTACAGTTGGCTAGCATGTGAAGGTGTGTGTGACACTTCAAGGATATTCCTCCACAGACCATCAGTGGCCCAGTGCCATACCAGCCATGCTGGATGATGTTACAGGCAGCATAACATTTCCCATGGCATCTCCAGTCTCTTTTACATCTGTAACATGTGCTCAATGTAAACCTGCTATCATCTGTTTAGAGAATGGGATGCCATTGGTAGACCTGCCAATTCTATTTTCCCCCCTTTCTTTGCACACAAAACCCAGACTTCCAGCTCCATTTGTTTTTTCATTTATTTTATTTTCCCCCCTCTTGTTCTTCTTTATATAAGCATGGTATATAGCCTCTCTTAGACATGTTAGGGTGGCTTGGAGTTGGGTGGGGTGGGGGGTATAAACCCATATAATACAAGTGTGCCTTTATAAAGGGGTTTATAAATCCAGATAATACAAGTGTGCCTTGAAACGCATACTACATGTTTACCTCGTGTGTCATGTCTCTGTTTAAAAATCAATCAAAATATTGTTGAGTAGAAATAAGCACACAATTAGCCTGCTGGAGGTCATTTTGTAGGGCTCTCGCAGTGCTCCTCACACAAAGGAGCAGATTCTCTCCTTGTATAAATGCCTGTCTCCCAGTAATCTCTTCCATGCTCTAGAAACTGTGTTGGAAACACACTATACCTCCTTGTGAGGGCATGTATGGATGTGCCATTCTGCAGGAGCTGGACTACCTGTGCAACCTGATTGGGTTGCAGGCACTGGAAATAGTGACCATAACAAAACACGTAACTAGATACAAATCAGTACTGAAGGATATGAGAGCAATTGTCTGTGGCCCCCACCTTTAAAACCATTCCCTTTTTGGGGGTTGTCTTGCTGTTGCTTCTCCAGTGCACCTGTTGTCACTATCAAGGGAAAGTGATTCACAATCACTCATGCTTCATAACTGGATATACACTACCAGTCAAAAGTTTGGACACACCTTTTAATTCAATGTTTTTTGTTTAGGGATTTATTTTCTACATTCTAGAACAATACTGGAGATTTCAAAACTATGAAATAACACACATGGACTTAAGTAATCCATATGTAATGACAAAAACAACAGTCAGTTGTTATTTTAAGACACGAAGGTCAAGTGTTCTGGAATAGTTCTTGCAAGAACAGTATTGTCAAGTGCATTTACAAAACCCATCAAGCACCATGATGAAACTGGCTCACATGAAGACCATCCCAGTAAAGCAAGACCAAAATTTACCTCTGCTGCAGAGGAGAAGTTCATTTAGAGTTACCAGCCTCAAAAATCACCAATTAACAGCACCTCAGATTAGAGCCGTTATGAAGGCTTTACAGAGCATCAGTAGCAGACATATCTCAATATCCACTGTTCAAAGGACATTATTGTGTATTTCGGCCGCCTTCAGCATTGTTTCACAATGTAGAAAGAAATAAACATCAGGAAAGACCATAGAATTAGAAGGTGTGTCCAAACTTTTGACTGGTAGTGTATATCGCTGAAGTTTAACTGACTTGGTGTTACAAACAAGTCCGATCCACCTTGCAAGTTACAGTACTTAAAGGATCTGCTGCTAGCATTTTGGTGCCAGATACCACAACACACCTTTAGGAATCTACTGGAGTCCATGCCTCAACGGGTCAGGGCTGTTTTGGCAGCAAAAGTGGGACCAAAGCAATATTAGGCAGGTGGTCATAATGTTATGCCTTATTGGTGTACATGAAGTGTATATAAAAAGTCTACACACACCCCTATTAAAATGGCAGGTTTTTGTTCTGTAATAAAAAATTAAACCAAGATAAATAACAAAGATATAAAAAGATTAAAAAAAAAACCCAAGAAGCTTTTACACCTTTATTGTGAAATTGCAATCTATATATTGAAATGTAAAACAGTGACAATAATTTTAGGGGAAAAGTGTAAAATAAAAAATGTATATCCACTGTAAAAATGAATGTGGAGAGTGCAAATTAATGCACACCTGATTCTTATCTCTGCTATGTGTATTCTGTATATTAACAAACTCAATCACTGACAAATTTAAAAAAATTTTTTTTTTGCTTTGTATGGATTAGAATTTCTTTTTAACAATGACAAAAAAAAAGATTGCAGCTGCAAGTTACTTACCTGCTTAGCCGGGAAAGAATGATTTTTGTCAAGCTGTGCAGCAATCGGAGCAAGTTCTTTCGCTGCATATTCCTGACATGTTTGCCTCAGAATTTGATGGAGTTCAGGTAATTCTGCAAGCTGAGAAAAGCAACGAGTGCCACATTTCACAGCCCTGCTCAGGGCTGAAACACACACAAAACACCATGTAGATTTTTAATTTGTCTTATTTGTCTGCATTAATTACAGAGGAAACAGGACACTCTGTGAGAAAAATATAATCATGCAGTGTTTATTTTCACCCACAAGGACATAATAAATACATTATTCATTTGTAGCATACTCATTCATGGCATCAATAAATCACATTTAATGGACAGGATTCTTTATTAAACTACCTAATACCCATATTTGTAACTATTGTCAGAATATGTAAAAAAAAAATCAATTAACTAATAATATAGATAAATATATATATAAAAAATAAACATACATTTTCCTAGAAAATATGATTTAATAAATAAAATCTCTGTCCCAGGGAAAATGATTGACAAACATAAGCTCAGTAGCAGAACCCGAGGCATCATTTTAACCAGCTCCCAATTTAGCTCTAATGCCCCAGTTCTGAAACCTTTCCTGGGCACTGTAGACTGCAGCAGTGTAGTGCTGGTCTTGTTTGAAAGTTAGTGAACATCCATTTTTAACTATTATAACTTGGTTGTGTACTGTGTGTTGGTTTGTGTAATCTGGAGATATCACTATATTCTCACTTATATACTCTGTTGTGCACCTCTGCTGTTCAAACATGGCAATTGCATAATTAACCGCACAATTCCATGGCTCACATCTTCAATTTTTTTTGCATTGTGATTTATCATCCCACAATGCATCATTAAATTATTAATCATTAAATATTATGAGGTTATGTTAAGAAGCTATGTTAAGTGATTTATTTTATTGTTACTTTTATTATTTCTATTTATCACATAATATAAAAAAACAACTTCGTAGAATTTTCTTGATTTTTGTTGTTATTACCCTTAATTGCACTTCTATGTCAACTTGAATTTTCCCTACTGGAATTAATAAAGGTACATTCAGAGATCATATGCAAGGTTTGGGTCATAGTCATGCATATGAGAAAAATGCTGCAAATTCAATTGAGCTGAAATTTACTATAGTGTATCTGTGTGCTAATCTGTAAGTGTCCAATCAGATTTCAACAGCCATCTGACAGGGTTACCACTGCTAGTCAGTCGTTGTCTCTGTGTAATTCTTTAGCGAGATCTTCCCTGATATCAGCAGAGGTAGAGGCAGCAGCACGGCTCAGGCTTCTTTTCCGAGTAAACCAGAAAACTCTAACAAAATCCATTTTAGTGTAATGTGTTTGCCCACATAAAAAATTTACCCATGTTCACCAAAATTGGAGTTGAATTACTCAGTAGAAGCTAATATTCAAGAATGTTGTTTTTTCTGCTTTGAGACAATGTCCATTGCACTATACAAATTTAATTGAATTGTTCAGATCTGCAAACAACATGGCCTACACATAATTAATCCAAGTGTGACAGAGCTTGATTTACTGGCTTTGAGCCACAGAAGAACAGTTTCAGGCCAGTGTCATGAGGAGTTGTGCTCCGTTTGGGTTATGGATATAGACAGGGGAATGGAGATAAGCTCAAACACCTGTTTTTTTTCTGTAATTTGTAACAGAATATTCATTTATACTGGGTTACTTCAAAAAACTTAGTTGCCTGCTTTTCTATTGTTAATAACTGGCCAATGGAAGCAATTTTTGCTAAAGGCAATTAATCTTTACGGAAAGCACTTTCGTTTTCGGTCTAAAGACAGCAAGCAGAAATTCACTTCGGCTCTCCTAAATATTCAACCCATACTCAAGCAAAAGTCCAGTGTGTTTGTGTACTAGCTTAAGGATGTTTAGTAATTCTTCCACAGTCACTATCAGTAATGTTACGTGTGATACGTATGTTAGTTAGCTCTCTGATAGAGAAGACTGCAGCATTAGAGGTGTGAATCCAGATGCTAGAGAGGGTTAGCGATAGTAAGAGTAGTGTCTATAGTGGAAAGTCTTAGACGGATTTAGTAATCCCACAACAAATGGGTGACGACTCTATGACATAGTTGCAATGCCAAAGCTAACACTGAGGCTCACCCAGGGGAGCAACACCCCTCTCCGCCTCTCATGTCAAACTGGTTTGCTTTCCTCAATGAAGCACCCGCTGAGAAACCTAAAAGAGCTCATAGGAGGTAATCTTCAGGTCTTCAGGCAAGCATAGGTTCTCAAAAGTAGTTTTTCATGAGGGAGCTAATAACATTTATCAGTCAGAGGTTACTGAGAGTGATACTGTAGATTATTGAAGATAATGATTGATGCAGTAATATGATTTTGCCTCCATCCCAAAGTGGTGTAGCAATACAGTTTACAGCAGGTTATGGTCGCTGAACAGCTGGATGTCCAGGCTGTACTCTGAAAACAATGTGGGCTTCATAGATAATTGAAACTGTTTTGAGGACAAGGCTGGCCTATTAGGGTGGAACAGTGTCCATCCCATGCAGGAAGGTGCTGCTCTCATTTCTTGCAGCATTGTACATATAGAACAGGACTAGTTAATTGGTGACAATCCAGAGCCAAAGCCAGGGACCAGGAGACAAGCAGGCTAAACTGTCTGTTCCCCAAGCTAAACAAAAACATAGAAACTCTCAAAAAATTAGCTTTAGTAACCTGATTAGCATAAAATTAGATCATTGTGAATGCACAGCCAGAACCTTTGAATGAAACTAGGAATGTTCAATATTAAATCTTATACATCTTAAGCACTTATTATAAATAAAACTATTACTGATCAGGAGTTTAATGTATGTGTTAAACAGAAACGTGAAATAAACAAGAAAAAAAGTATGTAGCATTTAATGAAGCTAGTGCTCCTGGATATAGTTATATACACCTCTCCTAAGACACCAAGACCTGGACATTAATTTAACATGTTTAAAGTTCTTTATACTAACCTATGTAGCCACAACAAATTAAGTCTACTGAGTTGATTCCACTAATTAATATTTACAGACTCCCAGGGCCAGGGACTCTAAATTGCAGATTTCATTTCAAAACTTGTTGTTTCTCTAAATAAAGCATTAATTGCTGCAGACTTTAATATTCATTTTAATTATTCCGAAGATCCTCTCAGATCAGCAGTTGTGTCTATCCTAAATTCAGTAGGGATTAATCAGAATACATTAGGACAGTCTCAATACATTTTTTTGTCTTAGACCTGATATATGCACTTTGCCATGTTACCTCTGTGGAATTTTACATCTGCTACCACAGAGGGGTTTATAAATAATAGTCTCCCAAAGTTATCATTCATGACTAGATCACCATCTGACCCCACAGATCAGATATCCACAAAGGGCCAGTGTAAGTGCAGGTTTTCATACCAATCAAGCAGGGGCCACACCTGATTCCACCTGTTTAATCAGTTGATCTTAGCTTGCAATAGACTCAACTGTGTCTTCTGCTTAGTTGGAATGAAAACCTTCACCCACACTGGCCCTTTCCAGTTAAGAGAACACCCCTGCCCTAGACAATGTAGGTCCACTTAGGAAAAAACTAGCACCTGGTATAAGGATCACACATGCATCTTAAAGCAGACCAATAGGATATTAGAATGTAAATGTCATCTAACTAAATTGGTAGTATTTTGAGTAGCATGCAAGGATAGCCTCCTGAGCTACAGAAAATCTCTTAGTGCTGCTAGAGCAGCATATCTCTCCACCCTAGTTGAAGATAAATAATCCTAAATTTTTATTTAATACTGTAGCAAAATTAACTAGGAATAAAACTACTGTATGAAAAAAAAAACATTTCAATGGCAAATTCAAGACAATTTGATAGCTCATCCTGTAGATAACAATGCTAAAAGATCTGATCAGCACTTGACAATGTTTCACTCCCCTTTCAAAAGACAGATTTAATATATCTCTCAAAATAATTAACGTACTTCTTCCCTTACCAAACAGCTTCTAAAATTAATTCTTCCCTTAGTATGTGCCTAAATATTTTAAACTAGCAGTTCAAGGGGTTGGCCAATTATAGTCCAATATCAAATATCCCCATTATCTCCAAGATCCTAGAAAAGGTTGTAGCACAGCAGTTATGCTCATACCTACATAAGACTAACATTCATGAAATGTATCAGTCAGGATTTATGCGTCATCATAGCACAGAGTCAGCACTGGTTAAAGTGGTAAATGACCCGTTACTGGCTTCTGATCAGAGTTGTGTCTTACCTGCTGGTGTTGTTTGATCTTAGAGTAGCTTTTGACACCATTGTGCAAGTAAGTAAGCTTTTTGATTATATAGTCACTCTGGATGGCCTTTCTATTACATTATGTGGTGCAATAAAAGACCTTGGTATGATTATAGATTCCAGTCTTTCATTTGAAGCTCATGTAGATAATATCAGTAAGCCTTCTTTCATCTCAGAAATATTTGAGAGATATAAACAAATCACATATCCAAACTACAGTGGCTTCCAGTAAAATGTTGATTATAAAATATTATTACTGGCCTATAAAGTACTGAATGGTCTAACGACATTGTACCTGAGCAAACATTTGTTTTTTTATGATCACCACACCTGCTTCAATCTAAAGGTGCATTTGTTGATACTTCAAGTAGTAAAGGCTACATCATGGGGCAGAGTCAAGCTTTTTGTAAATAGTTTTTCTTAGGTAAAGGAGCAGATCTGTGGGGAGTGTTTTGGTGAACTGGGATGTTTGGATACAGGCTCCAAAAAAGCCCAGGAGATCAGTAGCCTCTGAAACACTAAAAAAAACAGCCCATCTTTACCAACATCCATGCCATTAATTTTTTAATTAATTTTTTTTTCTACATTCTGAAAAAAAAACCTGCTGTAAACCTCAACATTGATTTTTTTTATTTGTTTGTTTTGTTTTTGCATTGTGCTGCTGCCACATGTTTAGCTGATTGGATCAGTATGAATGCGCAGGTGTTCCCAGTAAAGTGGACGGTGATTGTGTACAATACAGTAAGCAACTCCTGCAGTGATGCATTACAAGTGAAGGTGAAAAAGAATTTTTTACCCATGGTGATCGTGGATGCGTTTAAGTGAAATTATAAACAATTTTATTTTGGTTAATGTGCAAATGTAAAACAAACATCGGCAATCAAAAAACTAGGTCAAAGGTTGTAGGTCCGTGCGCTTGTATGGTGGCGCGTGATTCAGCAACGTCCAAAAATCCTAATTTAGCTACGTACAGATCAGAGCTGCTTTCATAAACTGAATAATTACATAAAGCAAATTAAATTCTCTTTAGTATAATTAAGCATTATTCGCTTTATGTCATTTTAGATGCGATACTTTTTCTGTGCGATACAAGCTTAAAATATATTATATACAATTTGATAAATATGTAAACAGATAGTTGACTTGGTATTTACATATTATTGCTGTCATTTTTGGTCTAAAATAAAACTAGTTAAGGAAAACTAAAAGGTTTACTTGCACAAACTGGTTACAACACTGTCATGGGTCTCTACCAACATCAGCTAGCTTAACTAGCTGGCAAAAGCATAGCGTTGCTTAAAATAAATAACTAGATAAACCTGAATAAATAAATACCTTTCGGAATGATTTTGAAGCTATTTTAGCTGTCATTCACTTGCTGAACCGGTCAAGCAGCACCACTGTTTATAAACTGTGGATGATATTATACAGTACAGACAGCTAAATCCATTCACAAACTAACTGTAGGGCTGAATACTTACATTTAAATGGGCACACATAAATCAATACTGAAAAATGTTTACTTACTGACCTTTCCGAGCTTTAAAAAGTGCTGCCATCTTCGTTTTGTTCTTCCTCGCTGATGTATTCAACACTTTTACGACGGTATCCCTGCCACCTGCTGGACATATTTTATTGTGTACTGCGTAGCCATACAATAGCCAACTTCTAGTGTACAGACCTCAGTAAGACTAGCAAGAAACGACAACTCAGATTAGAAAGTTGATTTTCTTAAATGTTTATTATATGCGTCATAAGAAGTCATTCAGATATGTGGTACAATTTATATCAATCTCAAGTGAGAATTAGAGCAAGGACAGGAATAGGGGATAAAAAGCACCATAAGAGGGCTTTACTTCACAGAAGCCCTGTTTCATTGTTTAGCAGCGGTCAGGGTGAAGCTACCACGCTGGTGAAACTGCATGTCCCTCACACGCCGAATAGACTGAATCTGAGGTTGGAAGGCACAAAACTCATTATAGTGTCTGTAGTCTCCACACTCAAATAGGTACTGGTAGCCTCTGTAGCCTGGGTATTGGTATCCAACCCAACTAGAATTAAGGAAAGAGTTAAAGAGAATCAGTATTCAAGTCATAATCACAGACTTAATCATTATTTTAGGACAAAAAATAAATAACGAGTTCAACAATGACTCATTATTTAACAAATCTCATTTTAACAGAAAATTAACGTTACATCAAAATGTAAAAATATAAAGAGTATTGGTTCTCTATGTGGGGAATAACATATTACAGATAATGTTGTTGGCTGTGATAAGACATTTTTAATCTGTTTATTACATGGAGCCTCCCCTATACACATAATTGTGAATGAGCTGTTACTATAGAAACAAAAATGCATTAGAATCAGTGCATTAAAATATGATACAGCTGGAACTATTGTCTGAACCATATTTGAGCTAAAGCAAATATATGCATTTACACTATAACTCATTTAAATGTAAGAAGTACTACTTTACTGCCAATACTGTGCACAACTGTGTTGATTTGATGTCACTTGCTTAACCAGGAGGAACTCAGAGTTATGAAGACTCTGTGGAATTCTGAGTTGAGTGGAATTTCTTTGGTTGGGAATTGGGAATTACCTTTAACTGAATGCAGCATTAGTGTGTAATATTACTGCATTCTACTTACCTCAGAAGTGGGGAAACTTGTGCTTGTAAATAAGGTCATTTTCAATCTCTGTGAGCTACAAAGTGGGAAAAATGTGGATGCCTTTCTATTCATGTTTTGATAGCAACAATTTAGCCAGTTAATGGTGAGAAATATGTATTTAACTCCTTAATATAGTGATCTGTGTAGTCAATGTTATAGATTTAAAAGTGAATATGTCTTTAAGTTAATAGATCTAAAATTGAGATATACATTTGCTTGTATACACAGAATAAACTAATAAAAGTTGAGAAGTGCAACTTTGTTTGCTGCTGGTGCTGTGTGCAGTCATGTTGATTCCATGTTGAGTTGGGAAGACCATCCTTAGTTCCTGAATTGAATTCCACCCTGCATTACTAGCTGGAATTAATTAATAAAGACTGATTAACACAGCAGTGGCAGGATTGCAAACTGGGTAGCATTTATGCCTTTTAGGTTCAGAGTCCCTGGTTGGATCCTGAGTTTGGGTTACTGTATGGACTTTCACAAGTTTTCCTTGTGTTCCCCAGTGTGGTTATTTCATGTTCTCTGGTTTCTTCTAACCATCAAACACCATGTGGGTAGGTGGACTGGCTTTTCTAAATTATTCCTAGGTGTGAATGTGTTTGTGTGCATGGTGCTCTGCTGGTGTCCAATTTAGGGGTAATTTTCCCACCTTGCTCCCAGTGTTGCCAGGGTTGCCTCTGCATCTACCATTGCCCTGACCAGGATAAAGTGGTTATTGATGATAAATGATGAATAATGATTTAATACTCACGCCCCACCGGGAACTCTCACGCTGCCCACTCTGTCACAGAAGCCATGTGCCCACAGAGTGGGGACATCATCCTCATGGATCTCCATCTTGTTGCCCTGGAAATCAGTCATCTCATACAAGCAGATCTTGTGCTCCATAGGGTCCTGTGTAGTAGAATTAAAAGAGAAGAAATTTTTAAAATGTAAAGAAACTTACAGTATGTGGCCTTCTAATTCTTCAGATCAGGTGTTTTAGCTACACTTATTTCATAACAGTTACAAGTCAAGAACATGACCATGCATTCTCAGTACACAAACTTTATAGAGTGGGCCTTATTGAAAAACCTGTGACTTTAAACATGGCACTGTCATATAATGACTCCTTTGCCACAACTCACTTTGTAAATTTATTTTTGAAATGTTGAAAGGGAAGGCCCTTTTCTGTCCCAGCATGACTCTGCCCTTTGCACAAAAATGGTCCATAAAGACCTGGTTTGATGAGATTGATATGGCAGAAATTGAGTGGCATGCACAGAGCCCTGAATTCAACCTCATTGAACATGTATGGGATGAATTGGAACATTGAGTGCTGGCTAAGGCTTTGAAGTGTGGTGCTCAGGCATTCACATACTTTCATGATGAGAAAGCTGCTGTACTCACCATGCGTATGGGCCTGAATGACATGATACAGTCACTGCGGTAGCTGTTGGACCAGGTATCCCAGCGAGGATACTCACCCTTCTCCAGGATAAACATTTCCCCACGGAAGTTAGTCTGCTCAAAGCCAACAAAGCTAAACAGACAGAGAGAAAAACAAACAATGAGCTAGGCACAGATTTTCTGAAGAGTTTGTTATAACCATTTTTCACATTTTTATACAGTATTAATATATACATCTTATACACAGCCTTTAAATGGGAAACTTACGGGCCACACTCGACAATGATACTGCGTACTCTATCAAATCCATGGTCACAAATGTTCATGCACTCATTGTACATCTCCATCATTCTCCCCTGGAAATTCTCCTGGTCAAACAGCATCATCTGGAGGAGAAAGCGTATATATTAGTTTAATAAAAATATTTCATATGGATGTTCTATCATATATAGATGATAAAACCTACTAAAAAATTTAATTTTCTATGCTCCTTTAAATAATTCTCTGTTTTGATTAGAGTAAGAAAACTTACTCTGTAATTGCCCATTGCAGTGTCTCCAGTCTTTGTGGCCTTGCTAGATGCAGGAGCGGCAGGGGCTCCCTTATCCTTGGCATCAGTGCCCTGGCTGGAGGTGGACTTAGTCTGAGACATGTTGATGGGGTTCGAGAGAGTCTGTGGGAAAGAGTGGAAGGGAAATGTCACAGGACGTTGTGGATATATGCAAAATATCCATAGTGGGTTAACATAATGAAGGACATGGAATGTTAACTTTGATTGGTTGGAATGAGTCTGTAGACAAAATGAGTCTGGAGTTACAGTGTATTTCAAATAGTAGACCTAATTCCCCCAAAACCATTCACTTCTTCATCCATTTTGTATATGACTGCAATTATTGGCCTCTTACCTGCTTGAGTACAGCTGTACCGTGTAGAGTAGGCTGGCCCGTGCTGCTAGCTCCATCTAGTACCCCACCTTTTATACCCTGGCAAGTGGAGCATGGAGGGGTTTGGCTAATAATAGAAATATCCCTGTCATCAGACTTTCTTAGTTCTAAAGCCATGAGATTATCCCATTGCACGGAAAGCTCCTGATTGTCTGTAGTGTCAATGGAAAACCCTGACAGTGTCACTTTGCTCTTTGTAATGGGGCTGCATGGTACAGACTGCATTTGGATGTGAGGAATGTGTAGGCCAAAGGTCAGGTCATGATAATCCTCCACCTGTGTCCTCTTGAATTTTACTTTGTGTGTTAAAAAGTATTTTAATTTTAATGAAAAGTTACTATATACAGTCCAACTGACCATATTACTGTAATTTTCTCAGCACTGAATGTTCTTAGACATCAGGTTGTCAGGTTGGTTTTTGTTGTTATTAAAAGAAAAAAAATATTATAACATATCTATCAAATAAAACAATGAAAATGATGAAAATGATGAAAAAACAATTGATTCCACAAGACAAAATGAAAAGTGACTTTACGCAAATAACCAGTTCAAAAGTTTACATCCTCTTAATTCTTAATACTGGGTGATGTTATAGTTCTTCATGAGTCCCTTGTTCCTTGCCCACAGTTCTTAAGAAAAATCCTTCAGGTCTGGCACTTTCAGAGGCTATATGATTTTGAGATCCATCTGTTCACACTGAGGACAACTGAGGGACTTGTCCACAATTACAAGAGCTGAAAACATTCACTGATGCTCAAAAAGGCAACAGGATACATTAAGAGCTGGGGTGTAAACTTTTTAACAGAATGATCTGTGTAAATTGTTATTATTTTGTGTTCTGGGAAACAAATAAATATGTTATGTATCTTCTGCAGAGTAGTACTAAATGAAAAAATAAGATCTTTAAACAAAATAATAACATTTCACACTGATCATCCTGTTCAAATGCCGGGTGGGTGGAGGTAGGACGGTGATTGTGGGGGACTAGGACTGGACTGCCTCAAGGTTTGACGTGTTCTGCATTCTAAGATGCTTTTCTGCTCTACACAATTGTACTGAGTTACTGTAGCCTTTCTGTCAGCTCAGACCAGTCTTTCTGTCTGCAATGCTGAATGTTTTTCTTTATTGCACCAAACTCTAAAGAATGTTGTACATAATAATCAAACTGATATCAGCAGTTATAGAAATACTCAAACCAGCCCGTATAGCACCAACAATCATGCTACATTCAAAATCAATGAAACCACATTTTTTCCCCAGTTCTGATCTTCGATGTGATCATTACCAGAAGCTGGCTTATAGCTGTTTAGAGAGTTGTCAGATGATGGCGTTACATTTTTGTAAACCCTTAACCTCTTGAAAACCCATTTTTGTATGCTATTGAACCATTTACATCTGCTTATTTCTTGCTATGTTTTATTTTGTCTAAAATTATTTCCATTAAATTTGCTTATTTTCTTTGTTATGCTCATTGCCACTTATTGCAAATTTCACTTTATTCCCACGTATATTATTTTATTTAAATTATTTTATTTATTGTTAATTCCATTTTTTTTGTCTCTAATACAACCAACTATTTTAATAGTATACAGACAGACATAAAAAGAGCATTTTACTATGTTGTACTGTGTATGATTGTGTATGTGACAAATAATATTTGAATTTGAAATTGCATGTCCTTTTGCTAAAGAAAAAATTAATCATCATTGAACCAAGTTTTTTCCCCACTGGAAGGTATGCTTATTGTTGTTATTTGCTTATATATGTTTTTTCTGTGGTGTCTGTGGTAGTCAAAAACAGTGATGTAAGGAACGCACAAACTGTAATGTTTACTCATATAGTTGCTCATAACAATTGTTTTTCATGTCATTTTTTAACTCTCACAAACCATTGGAAGTCACACAGGATTGTGATTTAATAAAAACAGTAAAAAGATGCTCTTTCATTTGTTGTCAGGTTAGACATTTGTTGAACTTTGCATTTGTGTATTTCGTTCTATGTGTGCTTTTTTGCTAACCTTTTCACTAGTTAATTTTTATCAGCTATTTTGACAATGTTTCAAACAGTTTTGTAAAGGATGTAATTAGGTTATGCTTATTAGCAATGTTAGGTAAATAACTAAGTTAAGGATTACTAGCTATATAGAAAATAAACTCCAGTGTTTAGCTCAATGTTGCAGTCACTTGAATGTAGCTCACAAAATCTTGTACAACTGGCACTAATGCAAAGTTTTCTCTAACTGTATATGTAAATGTATCTAAAGGAAGGAGCTTTAGGAAATGGTTTGCATGGTTATATAGGTTTAGTCTTACAGAAATTATTGTTATAGAACATTATTGATATATTCTGAATATATCAAGGCATGCTCTGTCCTGGGCTGACTGTGTTATACTATTTGTTTATGACCTCGTCTATTACTGTGAAATCCTGTGATTTGGCCTGCACATTATTTCTGTTCTGTTCTGATAACCATGCTCTGAACCCAGACTGTAAACTGTGTTTCCTTGTCGAAATAAGTTTTCAAGCACTTTGTTGTAGTGTTTGTTTTGGTACCAAAATAATAAGAGTCATTCATTGTATGCTAGTACTGACTGATTTGAATGTTACAATAAATGAGAACATAATTTTACAAATAGTTATTAGTATAGTGAACATCTTTAATAAACTGAAAGTGCTTCTCTTTAATTCTAAAAAGGAAAATGGCTTGATATTTATGTAAGGAAATTGTTTATTCTTAATGAATGTATGTCCATACCAGAGGAACTTGTAGTGCTGGCTGCAGAGCAAAGATGACATTTGAGAGATGACTACACCTTCACCTCCCTATGCATGGATCCTACAGACATAATGTAACATTTGCAGTTCTGCCACTCTAGATTTATCCCCGCCTTTGTATGCAGGACAATGGCAGCCCAGCCCACGGGTGCTGAGTTGGGGCTTCTGGCTCGGCCCTTTGCCAGGGGAGGCTTTAAAAGGATGGCGGTGTGTGCCAGGTTTCACTCACTCACCAGGACTTCCTGAGCTTAATTGAAACAAGGTGAGTTCCTATCTACTTTCCCTTCAACTCTTCTTCCCGTTAATCATCTAAAAATCTGTCTTCACCCTCGTCCACCCTAAGTGCTAAAGGTTAGGGAAGGCATTAAGCCTATAATATCCTATATAATAGCCTATAAGCATTAAGCCTATAATATATTATATCTTTGAATAGCTTGCTTTTAAACAATTCTTCTAGATTTTTAAAGGAAAAATATACATTTAAAAATTCATTTTGTTGAATAATATGACTGGCACATGAGTTTGGTGACTTCTGATGTAATTAATTTGGTAACACACTTGCAAGTTTATATTAGCATTTATTATAAATGCGAGAGATACATTGCTGTAAACATGTTATTGTATGCTATTGAACCATTAATATCTGTATGTTTCTTGCCATGATTTACTTTATATTTTTTATACAATAAAACCATTAATTTGCTTTTTGTTACAGACAAGATGAATCATCATTGTACCAAGTTTTCTGGCCACTGGAAGGTATGCTTATTGATGTCATAGATATTTTAAGTTTCTTCTGCCTAAAATAAGCAAATTCATTATTTTTAGTTGTAGGAACTTTTGTGGTTCATACCTGATGAAGTGCCTAACCTCTGTCTTTTAGATTATAGTATATGATGAGGAGTGTTTCCAGGGTCGCCATCATGAGTTTACCTCTGAGTGTTGGAATGTTATGGATTTTGGCTTTGAGAGTGTCCGCTCTCTGAGGGTAGAAAGTGGAGCGTAAGTGCACAAATTATAATGACATATTTAACAAATGAACAAAATATTGCGAAAGTCGAGTTAATAAATAAGGAAATTTGAGTTTATAATTATTTGGGCTATTGTATGGGCTGGCTAGATAGCTGGCTAACTGAATTATAGCTTTTATTTTTCAAAAGTAGATAGATTTTGGGTAAGACTGCTGGGTTAAGACCTACTGTTTAAGCCCGTTATCCAACTTCAAATTATTTTGCAATTTAACTGCTGTCTTCCACTATTGGTCTAGTGCTTACTTTGCATAACCCTCCACAGGTGGGTGGGCTATGAGCACCCCTCTTTTCAGGGCCAGCAGTTTGTGCTTGAGCGTGGTGAGTACCCTCAGTGTGATGCCTTTGGAGGAAGCAACGCTTATCATATTGAGAGGATGACCTCCTTCAGGCCAATCTCTTGCATTGTAAGTTTTCAAAGTTTGCATTGCATTTCAGTCCTCTCAGATATGTACAGGTTCAATTGCAGACAATAAAACAAATGTAACGTCATTTTTAGCCATTCCAAGCATATACCTAATCTGATTATCAAATCTGAGCATGATCCTCTTGGATGACTAGATTATCTCACAATAATTTCATGCATCTTGTAGAAAAAAACACAGAAATTTCATCATAAATATTTATTTTTTCCAATTAATCTTTACAGAACCACAGGGAGAGCAGGATGACAATCTATGAGAGGGAGAACTACCTGGGTCGCAAGGGGGAGCTAAATGATGACTACCCCTCATTGCAGGCAATGGGCTGGTGCCACAATGAAGTAGGCTCCATGCGCATCCACTCTGGAGCGTAAGCATCATATCGTCTTCTAAATTATGACTTTGTGTTCCCATTATTTGCCAACATTATTTACAGATGTATTTGTATTTGTAGTAATGGGCTTTTATTTTATTTATTTATTGTAGTTATATATATAATATATGCAATTTTGACTTTTTATTTGCGTGTGATAGGTTTGTGTGTTACCAGTATCCTGGATACCGTGGATATCAGTACATCATGGAATGTGACCGCCATGCAGGGGAGTACAAACATTTCAGGGAGTTCGGGTCCCACTGTCAGACTCCTCAGATCCAGTCCATCCGCCGCATCCAGCAGTAACCTGACAATTCTCTGCCAGTTTACCCCACAAAAAAACTTTACTCCCTTTTGATCTGTGCAGAAATAAAATGTCTTTCTTAGAGCTCAGACTTCAGACCCTCAGACTGTTTTCTGTCAAGTGCTAAAACACAACACAAAACAACAAAATAACACTGCAGATATGTTTTAAACTTGTATTTTAACGTAGTAGTTACTTATAACCTAAATAATATACATAATACAGTGAATAAAAAAGCATTGCCAGGTATCTTGGAAACTTAATTGAAATAGGCTAAAACTAAAGCTACACTATCTATTCTCACAGAAGCTTCTTAAGATCAAGAATGACTATGCTAAATAGTCATAGTTAGCTCATTTTGTTAATGAAGACATGTATAAAGCTTTTACTGTGTGTGTGTGTGTGTGTGTGTGTGTGTGTGAAAAATGTATTAATTAATCACACAATATGTTGAGAATCCTTTATTCTTTTTAAAACTGAAGCTTGTAAAAATGGACATTCAAATGGAAAATTACGAAATTAATGAACTAATCAACACAAAGGAAGGGAAGCAAATTTAAATTCAAATACTATTGTTTATTATTTTTTGCTCCTTAGCACTTCCTTGTTACTAGCTTCCAATCTCTACTCTGAAGCATGTCTTGCCTCAACATCTACAAGGTTTTATCCCTCAACAACCCTTTTCTCTCTGTATTCAACCATGCAGCAGGTCAGTAGCTGACGCCTATATTCTCCGTTTAGTATTTTATTTATATTTAAATAAATTTTAAAAAAGCACACAAGACATGCTACCCTTCACAACATCACCAACACCAATTTAGTGTTAAACCATAGGGCACCACCTGGGTTCACATAGCTTCTGGTGTCCCCAAAACATATATAACAATTACACACATAGCTAGATTTTGACATATAGAATTACTGCAGTAGAATAGCGCAGGGGCAACTATAATGCAGCACCCTGGAGCAGAGGTGGCCAGGGGCTTTGCTCAAGGGCTTTTCAAGGGGCTTTTCTCCCTATATATGCTACCCCTGGTGCAATTATTCATAAACATGGTATTAGCTTTCACTGTTATGCCGATGACACACAGCTATATGTTTCAGCTAAGTCAGATGAGAGACACCAGCTTATTAAAATAGAAGAATTTGTAAAGGACATTAGACACTGGATGGCCACTAACTTCCTCCTGCTTAATTCGGACAAGACAGAGGTGCTAGTACTAGGACCACATGCAGCTAGAAGTGAGCTTTCTGATTACAGAGTAACATTGGATGGTCTTTCTGTTTCATCTTGTCCAGCAGTAAAAGATCTTGGTGTGATTATTGACTCTGGTCTTTTGTTTGAAGCTCATGTAGATAATATCACTCGGGTAGCCTTCTTCCATCTCAGAAATATTGCTAAGATAAGAAATATGATGTCACTTCATGATGCAGAGAAACTAGTTCATGCTTTTGTTACCTCTAGGTTGGATTATTGTAATGCCTTACTGTCTGGATGTTCCAGTAGGAGCATAAACAGGCTCCAGTTAGTCCAGAATGCAGTCCTAACTAGAACCAGAAGATATGAACACATCACTCCTATCCTAGCCACACTGGCTCCCAGTCAGATTTTGCATTGATTATAAAATACTGTTACTGACCTATAAAGCACTAAATGGTCTTGCGCCACAGTACTTGAGCGATCTTTTAGTCTTTTATGATCTGCCACGCCTAGTCTGAACAAAGGGTGCTGGTTACTTGGTAGTACCCCAAGTAGCAAAGGCTACAGCAGGGGGCAGAGCTTTCTCTTTCAAAGCCCCAAAGTTATGGAACGGCCTTCCAATTAGTGTTCGGGATTCAGACACAGTCTCAATGTTTAAGTCTAGGCTGAAGACACATTTGTTTAGTCAAGCTTTTAATATATAGTTCTTAGGTAAAGGAGCAGATCTGGAAGGTTCATGGACATAGAGTGTTTGGTGTACTGGGATGTTTGGATGCTGTCGCCTTACCACCCTTGCAAGTCACTCAGGTTTGCTGACTGTGAAGTGGTTGGACGCTTTATGTCTCGGGAAGCCTTCATGTCTGTCACCTTCTGGCTCTCCCTTTTAGTTATGCTGTCATAGCTAGTCTTGCCGGAGTCCCTGACTGCACTTTATACATAATCTTACATTGTCTTAAACATCACATCACAGAATCATACTTAATATCTTTCTCCTTCTCTCTCTGTCTTTCTCTGTCGAGCTATACACCCCACTCCTGAGCTCCCAGTGTTTGCCAGTTTCCATTGTGACCACTGCCCTATCCCTGGTCGGAGTCTCGTCACTTGGTGGTGCCCATTGATGCTATGGATGGATCTTTGTGGACCAGGAGACAGCCATGGACAGAGCCACTTGGGGACTTTCACACCATCACAGATCTGCCATTTCATCTGTCAGCTTGTGACAGCAAAGAATTAGTGTCTATAATGACCTTAGAAACTACACTGACCTAATAGTTCCTCATGGGCCACTGATTTCTGTTGTAGAAAGGACATTAATCAGCTACAGTTACGTTATTTACTGTTTAGTGTCACCCAAATGAGGATGGGTTCCCTTCTGAGCCTGGTTCCTCTCAAGGTTTCTTCCTTATTCCATCCCAGGGAGTTTTTCCTTGCCACCGTCGCCACAGGCTTGCTCATTAGGGATAAAATAGGGATAAAATAGTTTTATAATTAAATTTAATAATTTTATTCTTATTTCGAGTTATTTAGATATTGTTTATTTTCATTTTCCCCCTCCCCTTTCTCTGTTTTTCTTCTTTTGTAAAGCTGCTTTGAGACAATGTTCATTGTAAAAGGCGCTATACAAAATAAATTGAATTGAATTGAATTGAAGGGCCCAGAAGTGGCAGCTTAGTGGTTCTACAGCCTGAACCTCGACCTTCTGATCAACAACCTAGAGCCTTAACCACTTGAGCTACCACTGAAGAATTTTTGCATATCCCAGCTTATTAGCAACCTGGGGTCAGGGCACAGGGTCAGCCATGGTACAGCATCCTTGGAACAGGTAGGGTTAAAAGCCTTGCTCAGCAATGGTAGCTTGGCAGTTCAGAGGCTTGAACCTTGACCTTCTGATCATTTACCCAGCCTTACCTTACCCACTGAAACCACTTCCCTACGATGACCTTTACAGTGTTCCATGGCACATTGAATTTTTTGTAAATTTTTTTAATTCTTTCGATGATCATCGGAGTCTTTCTTCCCTCTATTATGGATAGAATACCATTATGGACATTTACGCCGCACGCTGCACTGGCAAAGCAAACAGCATTGAGCTTCTTCCCTCAGGCAATTAGGTATCTCAACAGAGAACTGAACTGAGCTGGGCATGGACACACACACACACAACTGAGATCTGATCTCAATAGAGAAACTGAACTGTGCTGGACACGGACACACACACACACAACTGAGAACTGTGTTCTCAACAGAGAAACTGAACTGTGCTGGACACAGACACACACACAACTGAGATCTGATCTCAACAGAGAAACTAAACTGTGCTAGACACGGACACACACAACACACAACTGTGGTCTTAACAGAGAACTGAACTGTGCTGGACACGGACACACACACACAACACACACACACAACAGAGAACTGCTCTCAACATAGAACTGTACTGTGCTGGACACAGACACACAAAATTGTCCTGTTTGCACACATAGGTCACGTTACATTACACTTTACATTGATCGTGTTTACATGTAACTTTTATATTTGCACTCACTGTCAACACTATTCGTTTTCACAGTCTGCATTATATGTCCTGTTTGTCTGCACTGTCTTGTCATGACATCCTGTGCACTTCTGTTGTATGTCTAGTTTCTAAAGATTGCACATTAAGTATAGTTAGCTTTATCTCTATGTTTATCTCCATGTATGTCTGCATCACCTGTACTTTGTCTTTGTTGTGTGTAGCACCTTTGGTCTAGGAGGAACGTTGTTTCATTTAACTGTGTACTGCATCAGCTATATATGGTTGAAGTGACAATAAAGCTTCTTTGACAATATATGCTTGCTTCCTGTTTCACAAATATATACTAAAAATACCATTAACAGCCAGTAGGTGGCCCCATAATCACATATATAACAGAAGAGTACCATAGTAGATGCAAAACACAATAAATGGCAGCACACTCCCCACATGGCAAAATTGTTTTCTGTCACTATTCTTCTATAACTAAAATAATAGTTCAGAACACCATTCAAGTTGTATCTGACAGAAGAACAATAACATCTGCCACCGGTCTGTCTTTACAGTTCCTTGCTTGTTGACCTTTACTTCCACCTTATGAACTTTAGAATCCTTGCCTGGGAATTTGTTCACAAAGAGTCCAAAAAGGTTATTCGTTTCTTTGCACTTTGAGCAAAACCACATCACCGATATTATCCTTAGGGTTTGTATAAATCCATTTCCTGCAGTTTTGTAAGGAAGATAAGTATTCTCCTCACCATAGTTTCCAAAAGGCATTTGCCAAAAAATGCACGTGTTTCTATTGCTTTTCATACAGAACATGTGCATCAAAATTCCGTAACGGTGCTGGCAGGGCATTCAACTTCTGGGTTAAAAGCATAGCTGGTGTAAGAATCTGGGAGAATGTCGGTCTGTTCACACAGGTTTTAAAGATCTTGTGTTCATAATAGCCATGACTACTGCCATCTGTGTACTCAAGACCTCATGAGTCAGATGAGTCATCCTGAAGTTGGTAGCAAAGCATCCAGAATGTGCCTAGGTACTCTAATGCAGGGTTCCCCAACCTTTTTTGTACCATGGACCAGTTTGATGAGGACAATTTTTCCGAGGCCGGGGGTGGGGTGGGGGTTGATAAGGGGAGCTCTCTAGTGATATTTGTTTTTGGGTCATTAGCTTGCGGATTTATGCCGAGTTCATACTACACGGTTTTCAAAGTTCACGGTTATTTTCACACTGCATGACTATCTGGGATAGCATTCAGTCCCTGCTGTGTTCAGACTACACGATGGATCAGTGACAGGAGGTTACACACTGCATGACTTCACAATAGGAAGAATCACAGACAACTCTGTCTGGTCCGCAAACTGCGTTTCACAACCAAACGCACGCGATAAGTCACAAAGAAATAACCCAAGATCACGAGAGATCTCACACGAGACTGTGAATGGTACTCCGCAAAAAAAACTGAAATCGAAATCTAGCCCGAATGATTTTTAATCTAGCCCCGAATGTTTTATCCCGAATTTTGCCGGAGTGTAGAGGAGTTAAGTAAATATTGATCGGTTTAGTTGAGCACTGCTGCCGGTTACTGTACGCGATTTTGACTGACATCTCTCTCCGCGAGCACACACACACACGTAAGGTGTGTTTGACTTGAAGCGGCGCTGCAAAGACCGATCGGTGTATGACGCCAAAATACCGCGAGAGTGTGCGCTCGAATATGCTCTAGAACCGCTCTCGCGATACTTTAATGTAAACACCTATCGGTCTGCGCAGCGCCTCTTTAAGTCGAACACAATTCACAAACACAGATTCATAAACACACACCTATACGCACTCACACACCACGTGACTACAGCCCTTGAGCGCGACAGCAATAAAAAAACTGTTTGCATCAGTGTAACTGTACTTTTTTGTTTGCCAGATATTTGACACACTTCTGTTTTCCTTTTCTCAGTATTCGGAGTGTGATGCAGAAGTACTTGGAAGAGAGAGATGAGCTCACCTTTGACAAAATCTTCAACCAGAAGATTGGTAAGTGTGCATTTAATTTGCTAGCAATAAATTATTCAAAATGTTTCTCATAACCTTTATCACATCTCGGTTTAAGGTTCACTTATTGAATGGCTCTAAGATAAGTTGCTTTGGGAATTCCACTTGGAATGTGAAAGGATATTTAAATAACTGTTAAACATTTGAGTTTTTTATTTAGTTGAGATCTTATGTTTATTGTGACCTAATGTAGGGCTGCACAATTAATCAATTTTCTAATTACAATTATAGATGCCATGATTATGTAATCGTTCAAAGCTGCGATTACAAAAAAAATCTACTTACATTATTCTGCGTGCTTAAGGGGAGTTTATTGCATGTTACGTTGTGAGAGGCGAATAAAGACTTTTAATTGGCCTAATAGTCTGTAGGCGTGTCCTTATCAACGCCCTGATTATCCGCTTGCAAATGTCTATCTCGTCATGTTAATTTCGCGAACATGTTCGCTAACAAAGAAACATCAGTTAGTTTTCAAGTGTTGCTGAGAAGAATCAAGAATTAGAACCGAAAAAACATGACTTTTGACTGACATCTATCTGTACACACACGCCAAAATACAGCGAGAATGTGCGCTCGAATATGCTCTAGAACCGCTCTCACGATACTGTAATGTCGGTCTGCACAGTGCCGCTTTCACACCACGTGACTAAAATACCTTACAGCCCTTAAGAACCTTTTAAATGATTTAGTTTGTTCTCCTGAGACTGTAGGAGCTATAGAAATAATGTTTATAGCTTGGCCCTGTTCTCTTGAGTCTGTAAGAATCATTTAAGAAAGAGGTTCAGTCCTTTCTCATTAGACTGTAGGAGCCATACATATGTAATTCTAGGCTTAGTTCTGTTCTCTGGAGTCTGTAGGAATTGTTTTAAAAAACAAAAACAATTTAGTCCGTTCATCCAGAGACTGTAGGAGCCATAGATATGTACATTTAGGCTTAGTCCTGTTCTCTGGAGTCTGTAGGAATTGTTAAATACAATTTAGTCCCTTCATAAAGAGATTGTAGAAGCAGAGGCTTAGTCCATTCTCTTTTTGTCTGTAGGAATTGTGTAAAAACAATTTAGTCCATTCGTCCAGAGACTGTAGGAGATAGAAAGTATTGGGACTGATGTTGCTGCAAAAATTGTGAATTCTTGACTGGGTGCTATTTCAGTAGCCACTATTTTATTTTTTGAAGAAAATATTCTAACGAATTCGACATTTGCACAAGTGTGACACTGACAATCTACATCGAGAGATCAGTGCAGAAAAGGCAAGAGTTCGAGCACTAGCTGAACAACTGCAAAAGGCAAAGGAAAGACTCTTAAATGATAATGACAAGTTGTTAAAGCTGCTTTCCAAACAACTGGAATCAAAAGACTGTTCCAGATGAAAAACACCTCTCATAAGATCCAGCAGCAAGGTAGAGAAAGAGTCACTCTACCTAGTCAAAGGCATTAAGAAGACTGAGGATGAGCAACATCATTATCTGCTAGGAGAAAGTGATAGCAGATCAACTGGGAGCCCTGTTGACAATGATGTCGAACCTGAGACATATGGTCATGTCACCACGGAAAATATAAAGACTTAGACTTGCTCCAATAATAGTCAAAAACTGAAGATCTGAAAGTGAAGTGGACAACGAGAAGGAATATGAGGAAGGAGGTGAGAGACGAACCCGCAATGTAAAAAAAAACAGTTAAGAAATATGTTCCCTGTAAAACATACCAGCCAGCCTCACCAGAGCAAGTGGACAAGTGGTCGAAGGAATTGCCAGATGTATACAAACAACCACGAAAATCTGGCAAGTTTCGCATCACTTGCAGATATTCTATACCTTGCACCCACTAGACGGAGTTAAGATACTTAATGTCAACGTAAGGGACAGTGATCAAAAAAGATTAATGGAAAATGTTGAAACCAGAGTAGGTGACTCTCAAGAAAACATTGAGGCAGGATGGGAAGCTGTAAAAACCTTCTGGTTTGAACTGAATCCTGCAGAAGTTAATTGGGCTAAAATTACCTCATGCATGCAGAAGACAGGAGAAAGTGTTGCAGAGTTTGAAGAACTCTTTAGACAAACCTGGCTAGAGCATGCCGGTTTAAATGACAGTGAGGATCTGGACAAGGTTACCAGTATGCCTTTGAAGACTGCATGTGTTAATGGTCTAAAACCAGAAATTTCGAAAGCTCTTAAAATCAGATGCAATTATTGCAACAAAGAAGGACATTGGGCTCATGAATGCAAATTTTCCCATCAGAGAACAGTCCCAGAAGTGGATTTAAATCAGTTACAGGCTACTGTAAACAGACTGGTTAAGGAGCTCAAGAACATGCGTAACTCCTTGCCTGCTATTTATCGCCAAGCCACTCAGCAAATTTGGCATGGTCTGAAAAATAAGATGTATTTTGGTCAGGAGGTGCATCATCACCAAGGTGAAATTAGTGATCAGGTAATGATTTCAGGTAATCATTTAGGCATGATTTACTTAAAATCTTTTCTTTGGAAGATACATTCCCTTTTTCTCTTGTGTGTGATTGCAGGTGATCCAGTGTTTCAAAGGAAGAGCAAGGACATTCAACGCTTGGACCCTACTGCACTGGCCACCAAGAAGGACATGCCGGAACATCCACATAACACAGCAACATCCACCACTTCCACCAGATCGCAACGTCGAAATAAAAAAAATGGACTCAAGCATTCAAGAGGATTTATACTTCATCATGAACTTTTATTCTATTGTCTTAAGTAATGGAGCCTGTATACAGAATGCTGTATTCATGATTAATGAAAAGTTTAATTTGTGATCAAAAATGATCAAAGGGGGGATTGAAGGATTTTGTATCTAGTTCTTGCATGTATGATCAACATACATGCAAGAACTACCCACCTGTAATTAGCATAACCAAATGGCTCAAGCAATCAACTGGTGGCCCTTCCATTCTGTCCTTTGTAATGTTTCCAGTAGGAGGTCCTAATGGTATCTGTCTATTGTCTGAAGACCTTTTGTTACCAAGTATAAGTCTGATCACACAGACAGTATCTTTGGGTTAAGATACTTTGAAGACCAACCAGCTAACATCTCTGTTGAAGACCCACTACACTGCTACCTTCATTAAATTCTTCTCCCCACAAGAACTCTGGTCAAGCTTACTTATTTTATATATTAGAGAAATCTAATACAGTGGTGAGCCACCCAAACTACTGCTTAGCCAAATACAGCAAAATCTAACAAAACTGATGTTATGAATGTAAGACTATCAGGTTCTGTCAGTGAAGAATCTGACTGCATCCCTTTCAATATCTATTTAATCTCTAAGGAGCTCATACATATCAACAGCTAAGACAGCTGCACATACACTATATTGCCAAAAGTATTCGCTCACCCATCCAAATAATCAGAATCAGGTGTTCCAATCACTTCCATGGCCACAGGTGTATAAAATCAAGCACCTAGGCATGCAGACTGTTTTTACAAACATTTGTGAAAGAATGGGTCGCTCTCAGGAGCTCAGTGAATTCCAGCGTGGAACTGTGATAGGATGCCACCTGTGCAACAAATCCAGTCGTGAAATTTCCTCACTCCTAAATATTCCACAGTCAACTGTCAGCTGTATTATAAGAACGTGGAAGTGTTTGGGAACGACAGCAACTCAGCCACGAAGTGGTAGGCCACGTAAACTGATGGAGCGGGGTCAGCGGATGCTGAGGCGCATAGTGAGAAGAGGTCGCCAACTTTCTGCAGTCAATCGCTACAGACCTCCAAACTTCATGTGGCCTTCAGATTAGCTCAAGAACAGTGCGCAGAGAGCTTCATGGAATGGATTTCCATGGCCGAGCAGCTGCATCCAAGCCATACATCACCAAGTGCAATGCAAGTGCATGTCGGATGCAGTGGTGTAAAGCATGCCGCCGCTGGACTCTAGAGCAGTGGAGACGCGTTCTCTGGAGTGACGAATCGCGCTTCTCCATCTGGCAATCTGATGGACGAGTCTGGGTTTGGCGGTTGCCAGGAGAACGGTACTTGTCTGACTGCATTGTGCCAAGTGTAAAGTTTGGTGGAGGGGGGATTATGGTGTGGTTGTTTTTCAGGAGCTGGGCTTGGCCCCTTAGTTCCAGTGAAAGGAACTCTGAATGCTTCAGCATGCCAAGACATTTTGGACAATTCCATGCTCCCAACTTTGTGGGAACAGTTTGGAGCTGGCCCCTTCCTCTTCCAACATGACTGTGCACCAGTGCACAAAGCAAGGTCCATAAAGACATGGATGACAGAGTCTGGTGTGGATGAACTTGACTGGCCTGCACAGAGTCCTGACCTCAACCCGATAGAACACCTTTGGGATGAATTAGAGCAGAGACTGAGAGCCAGGCCTTCTCGTCCAACATCAGTGTGTGACCTCACAAATGCGCTTCTGGAAGAATGGTCAAAAATTCCCATAAACACACTCCTAAACCTTGCGGACAGCCTTCCCAGAAGAGTTGATGCTGTTATAGCTGCAAAGGGTGGACCGACGTCATATTGAACCCTATGGATTAGGAATGGGATGTCACTTAAGTTCATATGCGAGTCAAGGCAGGTGAGCGAATACTTTTGGCAATATAGTGTAACTCATGCCGAGGTACTGTGTGGGCAGGCTTGGGTGGTAGCTTAGACTTGCCCATTATAAATCCATTGGCCTGCGAAGTCAATTGCTCTTACATAAGCCACATGTTCTATCGCTACTGTTGAAGCATCAGAAAAGAAACACAATTCTTAGCTAAGTGTGGCCAATGTCTCCCTGCCATACCCTTACTAAGTCTTGACTGCCCCAATTAAATGAGGTGAATCTGGATACAAAGAGGCAATGTGCCTATCACTGTTACATTCAAGACACTTTATCTGAGCTTTGCAATCTCTGGCTACATGTTGAGTGGAGCCATAGCACCATATCTTATTGTCTGTGAGAAATGTCATGCGCTCCTCTGTTGGTTTAGCCCTGAAGCACCTGCATTTCATCAGAGGGTGGGGCTTTTTATGTATTGGACATTGTCACTAGACAAGACTTTTTCCTTATTTCATCAGCTTCTTGTTAGGCAAAAGCTACTTTTACACAGGCAGTTATGTTTTTTTTTTTTTAAGTAATTCATTGATGGTTACAAATCCAATTACAGATTAGCACATTTTTCAACACAAGATTTCAGCACAATTGGCCTTTTGGTTATTGAGAAACAGCTGTTTCATCTTAACTCTACCCATTTTTACTAGTTATGTTCCAAACTGCATATCACCTCAGAATCCTTTGTCATACATCCATTTCTAGTGTTGTAAAATTCCATGTGAGCATTCATAATGTACAGCTGTTTTAATAAACCAGCTCCACCCCACCCAGCATCATCAAAACTCCAAAAACAGATTTCAGCTTACAGGATGGATGATCATGTCCTAAACTTTGCACAAGTCCTCTTTTCCTGTATTGGCCTTTCAAGTTTCATCTGTATGCATAAGCCTTTCTTGTTAGGCTTGACTGCCATGACAAAGTTTAAAGTTAAAATATGTTTATCCATAATGAGCAGGCTTGAGGCAACAATGACAAGGAAAAACTCCCTGAGAGGATATGAGGAAGAAACTGGAGAGTGTGATTATAAATACTGTTCTTTCTCCAGCTGTATATAGTCAAGTGGAGCTGTGTAACAAGGAGCTTTTGAGCAACCTATAAATCAACTTATAAAGCTGCCTCCATAGTCTCCAAGTGGATCTATCCACAGCAGTCCTATATATCTCAAGGTAGTCCATGTGGTCCATCCTCAGCAGCAGTGAGTACCACTTAGTGATGAGACTCTTTCCAGAAGCAGGGCATCAGGATGGATTGGGCAGGTCTGGAGAGAAGAAGTGGCCCCACTAAAAACCTGGAACACTGGGAGTTCAAGAGTAGCATTTATAGCTCGAAGGACCCTCCAGATCTGCTCTTGGCCTAAGAAAAACTATTTATAAAAAGCTTGACTAAACAAATATGTTTTTAGCCTGGACCGAAACCTTGACACTGACTCAGAATCGAAGTAGTCATGGTGGATCATAAATAATGTGAGTGTAGCTTTCTTATGCTCATACTGGAAACTCCAGATAGTAAGGCATTAGAATAATTCAGTCCAATAATCCATCCTAGAGGTAACAAAAACATGAACTAGTATTTCTGCATCATGTAGTGACATTATATTTATTTTCTTAGCAATATAATTGTAAGATGAAAGAAGGTTACACTAGTGATATTATCGTCATAAGCTTCAAATGAAAGACTTGAGTCAATAATCACACCAAGGTCTTTTATTGCTGCACATGATGAAACAGAAAGGCCATCCTGATTACTCTGTAATATGGTCCAGGTACAAGCACAAGATAAATGTATTGATCACAATGTGAAACTTGGGCTATTGTGCCACAATCGAGCCTCTTGAATTGGGTCTCTTTATGTGCCTAAGTAGGTTGGGCAATATTTCGTTTTTCATCCAAATTTGGTGTTTCTGTGACTTATGGTCTTTGTTCTCAAGACAGTTTTACTGGAGAAACAGAATTCTAATAATTATTTATATCTTACAAAAAATCCTGATAACAGTATGGTTCCAGCACTTTGTTTCTCTTGACCCCTAAGAATAAATATTAAATAAATATAATATAAAGTATAATAATAAGAATAAAACGAACAAAACCAAGACTTTCAGCACCTTAAGCCTTGACCCATAATAATGGTTATCCACTTGTGTGCGGTGACTGTGCTATAAATGGACTTCCTGCATTGGACCGAATAAACCATCAGAGGGCGTCACGTAACCACAATCCAAAATCCCCACCATGAACAAACGCTGTAACGTCATTAAAAGATAATAACCTGAAAAGCTACAAGTAAAAAGTAAAAACCCCAGTAAAATAGTACAAGAATATTTGCTCTTAATATACTTGAGTTGATTTTTTAATCAGCGAATACCTAAATAATACAATGTGTAGTTTAAAATGTAACTTGTATCTGTGGGGGCACAAGCCATTTCTTTTAGGTTCACGCATGTGAATTAGACTCTTCACATTCCACTTTGCGCGGTGATCCAGTTCGTGTTTTTTGCGGCGCTTTTACACTTAGAGGAAGTACAGCTCCTGAACAGCTTCTGCTGCAACAGGAGAAAATCTACTTCACAGCGAACTGTGGTTGCTCATATAACTTAGCAAATAAGTATTTGCATAGTTATTTATATAGTTTCCTCGGAACGAAGATATCCAGGGGCATTTTTAAACAACTCTTTATATTCAAACCGTTTGCGAACCTTTGGGTCATTTCAGATTGAGGATTTTGTGAACTATGCTGGACGGCCGCGAACAGTTTGAAGCCTTTTTCAGCAACTGAAATGCGGATGCGTTGTGCTAACAGCTGAGTCGGGGACTTCAAGATGAGAAGCAAGAACACCAAGAGTCTCTTTACTTTCTAGCGAACTTGCAAAAGCTGGATGTGTGTCAGTGTGAGGTCTTTTTTTTTTTAAACAGTGGAGGTTTTGCTCTTGAAACAATCTAACAGCGTCGGCATGAATATTTAGTGTAGCTAACTGTCTAGCGAGCTAAGTGGCGGTTATCGTGTTTTTTTGGATAACCAGCTAAGTGAGTTAGCCATGAAAATGAAGTTCCGCAAGAGTTAGCTTTGTGGTTTGCAAAGGTTTGTTCGCCAAAAGCCAGCCGCATTTATAATCCATCATTAAAACCGTTGTAGGGTCGTTTTACATATGCTGACACCAAACGGTTTGGAAGCAAACTGTAGCAGCTAGAAGTTTTATTTAGTCGTGTTAATAATTCGTGGGAGTCGCAAATCGAGCTAACATCGAGCTAATTTCCTTTCGAGCGCCCCCTCACCCTTTTGCCAGGTAGTCACTCGTAAAGCAATAATATAAAACCGTGTAATTAGTTTCCCACTGTGTAGCATACAGTCAAACAGATTCGTTATACTGTTTGCTGTGGTAGATTTTGCATAAGGGCGAAAATGTTGGGGCCGTAAACTTCTGGCTACAATTTGACACTGCGTATTCTAAACTATTTGCTCGGCATCCTGTAAGATTAAACTGTTTTCGTAAATATAGCGCTATCTCGTAAAACGGGATAAACTCAGTTGTTACAGTTGACGGCACCTTTCTCTGTAGTCGAGCAAAAATGGAGGAGCGGTAGCTGCCTTTTATAGTATAGATGGAGCTGTTATCTAGTGCTGTATTTGAGAAAATATTGTTAAAGCCTCGGCAGTGATAAATAACTAGATAAACAACCAGCCCACACGCCTGTTTGGCTAGCTTTCGGAGCCGGATATAGTGAGCTAACGTGTTAACCAGCTCGTCGATAGCCATTATTTTATCTTGTCAACAAGGTCTGGTCGGTAAACCCGTAGAAATCGACCGTTTGGTTCTTCTTCGCCCGAGAGCAGCTCTGGGAAAAGAGAAGTGTGTGTGTAATACACGCGTCGTTTAGCTGGTAAAATACCTATTTAGGTTGTTTCGAAATTCAGACAAAATAACGTTAGCCAGCTATCAGTCGTCGCCCATTTTCATATTTTTCTAACTCCTTTTAAATGCTGTTTGGTTCTTTGCCAGTTGAACTATAAACACGGGAATTAAATATACAGGTACGGGTCTTATAGTTGCTATTTTAAAGTGTGCGTTATTTTACAGATATTCTAATTAGTTTTTATTTAAAGCAAATCGTATGTTAAAGAGCACTGCACGGTTTACGACTTGCTTACCCGGGCTAGCTGGATTAGCCAGCTAACAGTGTTTTGATGTGTGAATTTACGTTTGCCCACTTGGCTCGATTTTGACAGTCTTAACCAGCAGGTGGGTTCTCGCAATACGCTCACTGCAAGTGGTGGGGGGGCTGAAAGGGGAAAAAATAATAAAATAAAAAAAAATATTACTGTAAGGTAGGATTGGATTGTTTGCACTTGCGTTCACGCTGCAGTTTTTGCAATTAGTAACCCATCGCAGATCAACATTGCCGCTCGCAGTAGAGACTCTCTTTCCCCTCTTTGCATGAATCTTGTGTTATTTTTTACAATGCCTGTTTTTTGAACCTCGGCAAATCGAGAGGAAGAAAACGGAAGGGCTTGATCGATGCTCGCCCTGGACTACCGCACTGTCACCGTTCTGTTGGCTTTGTGTTGATTACCCTGCTGTCTTTCGTGATTTCTTTGTCCCTGTAACATTCCCGCGGCTGTTTCTACATCGATTCGATTGAACCACTGTTGAAGATGGCGGACCTAGAGGCAGTTCTCGCGGATGTCAGCTATTTGATGGCGATGGAGAAGAGCAAATCGACTCCAGCGGCCCGAGCAAGCAAGAAGATTATTCTCCCTGAACCCAGGTAACGGAGATCAACGAGACATTTGCGTGCAGTGGCTCAAATGTACTTCTTTTTCTTACTTTTTTGCTGTTTGTGTCAGCATGGTGACTTGTCAGGTGGCTTCGTTAATCTCAGGATCACAGCACAATAAGCAGATCATTCAACCTGTTAGCTTACATTAGGCAATTGGTTACCAAGCCAAAAGGTCTAATCTATGCTAAGTCCATGCAAATGAATAAGGAGAGCAGTCAAAACCTGAAACAGCTCACCTGAGTACCATAATAAACCATCATTAATCTTTGATAACTTCATTAGTTTTTATGCACACTTGTGCACATGTGTGTAGGACACATTATTGTCCAAAAAGGAAATGGTGGAAATGTGTTTATGAACAGAATAAAACCTTTTTCCAGTAGTTATTCATATAATTTGAGATTGTGATCATGTAGGTTTTCCAAGGGTGTAGTGTGTGTGTGTATGTATATATGCATACACACACCCACACACATGTTATAATAATGCTAATTAATAATTTAATCTGTCAAGAATCAGGTTAACATGTAGTTACCCCCCTTTTGTATCCCTGTTAAAAAGTTTAAAAAACATCTCAGAAAACCTTTGTTATACATATTTACAGCATGGCCATCCTTTTTAAATTTGTGCATCTCATTAGAAATGTTTGTATCAGACTGCAGCCATAATGCAGCCATATGACCAAAAAAGGTTTTCAGTCTTACTCAAGGGCCCAATAGTTTGGGCTTTGAAGCATTAGGATCCTTGAATCCTTAAACTGTAGCCTATGTCCTCTATTACTGAGCCACCCCTATCCATGAGTCAGTAGTATATTAATTTTAGAAGGCCTGTAGAAGCAAACATGAGAATAGCATTTATTTCTAGTGTGCTCTTAAGGAAGTGGTTAAAATGTCACACAAACTGAATAGTACAGTTGAGACTCATTAATACAAACATAACTGGCATACAAGGGTGGCAGTTCATTACAATATACTAAATTAATGTGAACTCCCCAATTTGAAAATCTCAGTTTGTATTTGAGGCAAGACATGTGTTTTTGAAATACTGAATTTGGGGCAAAGTCTGAAGGGTTGCATTACATGGTGAAAAATAGTCTTGAATTATTTTTTTTAAATTTATTATTATTTTTTTTATTTTACTAATATAAAAATGTGCCAGGTTTTTCTTTGGAAAAATGGACTGATTGAGAGCTTTGAGCTTTTCTCCAAGGCATCAATCCACTTCACTGAAAAGCCTGGCATATTTTCAAAATTGGGGAGTTCACATTAATTTTTGTACAGATAGAAATTTACCCTACATTGGTTGATCTCATGACAATCAGAGCAAATATTTTGATAGAATTCAAGGCTGAAATGTCAAACTTCATGATGCTGTTTATGCAGTGTGTCCAAATAGTAATGGCATTAAAAGGTATGCGGTATATACAAGTATTTGTTTTAATATACAGATATTATAGTACATTGTATACTAGTATATAGTATAGTACATTGTTAATTCAATACCTTTGATTACACAGGTAATTGATTTAAGGAGGAAAATATTTCACTCACTGCAGTTAGCTGGCTTGCTTGTTACTAAGAAAAGATAAACATGGAGGCATCCGTGCCCCCCCCTTTTTTAGGCCAAATTCCCATAGGCAACGTAATTCTGAGCTCTGACTTCCCACTTCTGAGGTAAGTCAAATGCAAGTCAAATATTTTTTACGTCACATGATAACAGCAGTATTTTAATGATGAATAATGTGCATTACAAAGTAGTATGGTTTGACATGCTTATATAATTGAGGGGATTGTACTGAATTGAACAGTTCAATATGTGGTAGTGTTATGGTGCTTATAAAGAGACTTGTACTTGCCTGTTATGTTGAAAGATACATTTAGTGGTGCCATTAAAATTAATAGAATGTTAATACTACCTTTTGGGGGAAAAAAAACCCTGAACACTAAAAATGGAGCATTCAAACTTGTATCATATTGGTGGAATCAGGCAGACTCCCAACCATGTTGTTGTCTTGGTGAAATACTAAATATAAGTGATATATTCAGCAACATAAAATGACTGGCTAAAACTGATCAACAAAACTGATGATATTGATAAAACCTTTTGGATGATTTTCAGCTCTTGATTGCCTGCATGGCTCTTTGCTAGATATAAAGAGTATGAGGAAGCTGGAAAAAGCCCTCTAAATGCCACCACCTGTCATTGGCAACATGAAATATCGATTTGAAGTCTGTCTGTCTGTCCATCCATGTGTCCACCTATCAGAGAGCTCTCCTACTATAGCAGTGCATACTCTGACATTAAAAATTCTAACTGCTCTATTTAGGAGTGAATCTTGAAAATTTTTTCTGAAATAATCAACTTTGATTATAGTCAGTGATGATGCATATTTATTGTCATCTGATGGGCAAAACGGACATTTGCATGATATTAACAAGTGCAAGGAGACATAGACATGATGGCTACTTCGCATGCTTTGTGCACTCAAGCTGCACATGGTGTAAGGAAAAGTGTGGGCGATTGTCATCTGCCTTGTTGCTTTTAGGTTTTTTTTGGTGCTTTGCTGCTCTTCCCTTCTGCATCTGTCCATCAGCCCCTCCTCTCTTCCCTGTAGGAAACATTTTAGCTGCCAGCTGAAGTGCAGTAAAGAAACCAAATAATAGCAAAACATCTGTAAATAGAGATTATATTAAATGACAATGTGGTGTATACAGATATCACAATCTGTATATAGATATCACAATAAATAATAATAATAATCATGATGCATCCTGTAGCCAAGGTATGCTATGGTGTAAACATTAGTGATGTACATCTTTTGACCATACCAGCCACTACTAGTTGAAATAGTCTGGAAACAGTTGATGCTTCAGAGTTATGAGCTAATGTTCTTTTTCAAACATTTGCTTTGGTACCTCAATGGGGATATCCTGATGCCTCAATTGCCAGACAAGCTTATCTTGAAGAGTAAGGCCAATCATAGACAATCAGACTGATCTGCTTGCCAGATCATAGAATGCTGCAATGTGGGTTTCCTCACACCAAACCTATAAAACTTTACAAAGGTATGTGGCAATGACCAAATCATTGCAGTGCAAATATTCCCTAAAACCAGGCCCAGGTTGTGGAATGAGTATACTAGGTGATGGGAGGCTGTAGTCGCTTTTGGGAATAGGTTAAGATGATATAATCGAGTGTTAGGTAATGGTCTACCCAAGTGAGATGCAGCCCATGACAAATTGTTGGTCAAATTTAAGTTCACAGGATGAGTAGTGGGCAGAGAGCTTTCAGTTCCTGCGCTGACAATGCAATCAGCTGGCACAACAGTGTTGTATTGATAACTTTGTGGTTGAACGTAGGATTAAGTCAAAACCTCCTGTTGGCCTGTTGGTTTACTGACAGATCATGGATGTTCCTAAATTACTGATGTAGCCAGTGCCAGCAGTAATGTCATTTTCAGTAAACATACTTTCACTAACTCATGCAGCAGGTCTTCCAGCATCATAGTCAAATCCCATGCAGTGAACAAAGATCTAGATATTCAGCAAACCCCTCTTGTGAATTAGCAAATAAGGGGGTGTTTGCTCACTGTCTTGTTCTCAAAACCTAGGTGACAAGCTGAAATGGCAGCCTAATATACCTTAATAGTAGCTTTGTTCTTATCCAGCAGTTCCTGTAGGAATGATCATGAGAATGGGACACAGCTGAGCCCAAGGCCATGCACAATTCCTCAAATATGCCATTTGCTATCATATACTGATCTCATTGATGCTTCTGCATTATAAATAATTGACTATAACATTATCTGTGTTTAGATTTAACCTCTTATGGGCCCAGCCCAGAGGCCTTCTGGTCAAGGGTGAAATATTTCTGTCTGTGATGGAAAATCTCTATGTACCAGCAGGAGCCATGGGAGGCTGAAATGTACTTGGATGATGTCCAGGGGCTGTCAGAATGATTTTGTGCCCCCAATCTCACAGATCCAGTGGCAGAAACTCTTATAAAATGGTCTACGGACACTTGTGTACTAGCACCTCCACCCAGTTCTGATTCTGCTGTGTTTTCTTTTGATGGAAAGAGATCCATTTCCACGTAACCTCTAAACTGCTAATAGGCAAGCCTTTTCTTCAATGTGGAGCTTCCAGTCTCTGTAATTTGGATTTACTCTGGATAGCAAATCAGAGCTGCAGACATTAGTAGTTCTCAGTGAGAGGAACTCTGAGCTGCTCTGCAAAGTTAGTTTGTGTGCCAATGTGTGCAGATGGCAGGAGCATAGTCCCCCTCTTTAAAGTGACTGCATTGGTGTTCTGCGATGCAGGTCACTGACATGGTGACATGGTGGTGAGCATGTTGTATCCATCCTGGTGGAAGCAATTCAAAATATACAGACAGCCTGACAGGGTGGCTTCAAAAATCGATGCCATCAGACTCTGAGGTAAACACTGAATCTCACCACCTCTACCCTATGAAAGTGAAATGGGCACAACTGATAAGCCTGCATTGTGTCTGGGGGTAGGTATGCTCTGAATGCGAGTTCATGGGCATCCCATTCCAAGGAGGGTTCAGCAATAGCTTTCCAGAAAAAAAACGCAGTCCACAGTTTAGTCTATCCAGCGGAAGGCACACAAATACTGATGAAATACATAATTGGCTCCCCATCAAAGCAAAATTAACATTGGCCAGTGTGTGTGACATCAAATTGGGTTTTAAAGACTGTAACCAAACATGTGTTCTAGTCTAGAGTAACTAAAGATGGGACCAGTGAGTGATTTTCTGGTGACTAAAGCTCCAAGCAGAAGTGGAGCTTAATGAGTCAAGTCCAGAGGGCAGAAGGAGTCAAAATGACTGGTATCTTGGGAGTGTAGTGCAGCACAGATGGTTAGGTGTGCTCTTGTCCTGTAGGTTTAGATGATGTATGCTGTGTACATAGTACAATCAGGGATTCCAGCAAGACACCTGTGACAGCAAAACTAAAATGGCTGTCGACACATTCTTCTTAGTGCAGTGTAGTGTGGTAGCTAGCTGGCTAAAGCTACTATTTGGAGAAGGGTAGCTGTGAGCAGATAAGTGTTCTTTTATGAGCTGAGGTGGTAACTCACTCTGTGAACAGTTAGGTAACCCACCAGCTTTGATCATTGACTGAGCGATGCTTCTGAGGGTGAGAAGCAGTTTTTTGACTGACCAGATGATGTTGCACACAGGATTATAAAGCAGAAGCAAGTCATGCCACTGAGATGTCACTTCTGCCAGCCTGCACTAGCTGATGTAATGGAATAATGACAAAGGACATGCCTTTTCTGTCAAATCAATTTTATTTATATAACTCTTGAACAATGGAAGTTGTTACAAAGTAGATTTTCAACAATCCAGATATCGATTTAGGTCCCTAATGAACAAGACCGTAGCAGCAGAGGCAAGGATGATGGAAAACCTTGACAGGAATCGGAATCAGAAGGGTAGCCATTCTCTTTTGTGATACCAGATAATAGTATTGTGAATCATTACTTAACTTTACACAACTGTATGCTATAAAATTAATGTATCTTCAGTGCAACATCAGGGCCGTTATTGATTTTTAGGTTTTTTGCTTTAATCCTATAGCATCCAAGGGAAGTTATCTACTGACTAATAGATGGGATAAATGGTTTTCAGTGCAATCTTTGTTGTTCAAGTGAAACCATCCCCAGCATTCTTTCAGGTGTTTGTTTGGTACAGCAAACGTATGACCTGCAACTTTTATTGAAGCAGTCATGGTACATCATAATAGACCAAAAGTTTGCATAATTAGAAAGCTTACTTATAGTTGCCTCTTGCCCTAATAGAAGTAATTCTGTTTCATGGTAATAAAATAGGAGAACGTTGTTCTACATCTACTGATGAGCCTCCAGACCATCACAGAGAGTTTAATAGGAGAACTCTCAAAGGGCTCTGACTTTTCTGTATACTGTTTTTTTTATGCAGAAAGCTTTTAAATCTCCTATATTTGCTAGTCTAGCTTTAATGCTTCTTGCAAAATTCTGCATTATACCTGGCTTATATTTTATGCATGACTTTAATACATGTGCAATGGAAATCTGAGAGCCATACTTATTTGTGACATTTATGTTCATCTGCAGGATTAAAAGTGACATCCTTTAGATGGCAAAGTGGAGCAAAATCATCCATTTTCCATCAGGTTTCCAAGTAGAATTGTAAAATGTTTGACCTTACATTTAAAAGTATTTAATAACCTAGATTCAGAAGACATGTATGTGAGATGGACCTAACAAGGCTATAGATGATGTTTTTAAAATTCAATCACAAACCATAGTTGATGAACCAGATTTGGTGCTCAGTATCTGTTTATAGTCATACATAAGAATAAGATTTGAGATCTTATTTACTTCCTCCACTATTTATGTTGATATGATTATGGTTGACTCATACTTCTGTATTATAATGTGTATTTGTGTCTTTGTATCGTGACCAAGAGGGTGGATCATATGTAAACATGGCATGCAGTGACCTGCTAGCACGCAGTCCTCCCATGAGTTAACAGTGTGTTGTGTTTGTTGAATGCTAATTGGTTGGCTGGAGGGCATGTCCAGTTGAGAATTTAGAAATGGTTTGAGGCGTTGGAGTGGTGAGTTTAAAAGAACACAAGCAGGTTTTACTCCTGTAGTCCTGTTACTCCTCATGAGTTAACTTCCCACATGATAACATGATGACGTTTTGTGTAATGGATTTAGTTACAGGAAACTACAAAGTAATATTATGTTATCCCTTGGCTGCCCCTTGTTCGGGGCCACCACAGTGGCTCATCCGATCCGCATATTTTTATTTTGGCACAGGTTTTACGCCGGATGCTCTTCCTGACGCAACATTTTATCCAGGTTTGGGACTGGCACTGAGAATTAACCCCTCAGTGGCTGGGCTGGTTCTTTGCCTGGGAATAAAACCTGGGCTGTGAGAGCACGGGATCTTGCCAATGGACCACCGGGGATCAAAGTAATATTGTTCATATAGTGTAAATATATAATATTTATATATAATATCAGACAATTAATTCTGCTGGATTGCTCAGTTTATATCATCTTCTAATTGATTCTCAGTAAACACACAGTGTAGATTATGTAAATCACAGAAACTTAATAAAAATAAAACATCGTAATTAACGAGAGTGAATTATGGTTTTAAATTCTAGTTAAATTAAGTGTTTGATACAAAAAATGCCCATAATGCTGAATACGAACCGGATGATGCTTTTAGTCAGAATTCATGTGATTTTATAATTGTTCATGTGCAGCTTATTTTTTTTTCAAGCACTTTTCTAAGCATATTTATGTCTGGGGTGCTCTGATTGATCGGTCGGCAATCATAATCGGCTGATAATTGCTTTGGGAAGTTTGATCAGCGGTCTCTATAATGGCTGATCTAGAACAGCCGATCAGATGATGCAATTTTTTTTTTTTTGTGCGCTGCTAAAGTGGCTTCACCGGTCTGGCAATTCTACATAGTGTGTGAAGTTCGCTAGTGCTAAGAGAGAGCGGGAGAGTTCATCAACTCAAGCGCCACTCACTCCACGCTTGCACACACACACACACACCTGAGCATATTCCAGTGTGTGCTGGAATATGCTCTAGAACTGCTCCCGCGATACTGTAATGTCGCACACCTATCGGTCTGCACAGTGCCGCTTTCACACCACGTGACTAAAATACCTTACAGCCCTTGAGCGTGACACCAATTTAAAAAACGGTCAGAAAACACAACAATCTTATTATTCAGATAAAAGTCTAACTTCTAATATTTAATGTTAACACAGTTGATAAAAGTCGGCTAACAAATGTATGTTGTCTGAAAAAGGAGGCCCACTGTCTTTGATTCTGAAAACCCCTGACATAAGACCCTTTAGAATATTATTCCATACCCAATATGTACAAAAGCCTTAAATTAAATAAGCCTAAAGAAAAATCTAAATAAAATATAAACTGTTAAAGCACTAAGACATTACAGTCTGAACATCACGACTTTCTATTATTCAACTAATGCAGTATTTAAGTAAAATACAGACATGACTTAGGTGAACAATGGGCCAGAACAGACAGCCCCTGATGATTTCAAATCCTAGAAATGCCCCCGAGTTATACCACAGTGTTAACACGTACACAGACTTATGAAGGACAACATAACAGCAGTTAATTTCTAGTTAGACTCTGTTTGTTCTGTCTGTTATTTTATTTATTTTTATATAATCTACAGGAAAGTTGTATTTGTCCACCTCTAAGCTGTTCCCAATTACTGACCAAGCACAGGCTGCTATGTTTTAAGTTGACATGTTGCACATGTTGCTTGCCAACAAGTACAGTTATCAATTCATGATATTCCTCTTCTTGTAATTTTAATACTTTACTTTACATTGTTGTTAAATATAGTTTACTAAATAATGCTATATGATAAGGTTTGAAATAGACCCTGTAATTAGTATCGGTCGATGCAGCTTCTAGTGATCGGTGATCGGCCACAAAAATCCTGATCGGAGCACCCCTATTTATGGCTACATTATTTTCTCTTGTATTACGCATACAGTGAAACATTGAACTCTTGTAGTTTTTTCCACTTTTCTTTGCTGAATTAAAACTGGTGCCCTTCAAGTGGCTGTGCCTCCTGGAGGACATAATCATTTTATCTGCAAGTATGAATACTACTGCTTGTGCAAGCATCCACACACATCTCCAGGTTGCAGAGTTATAAATCGGCCTTAAAGGAGAATTCCACTTTCAGAACAAAAATCTACAAATAATTTCCTTACCCCCTTCGTCATCCAAGATGTTCATGTCATGTCTTTGTTCAGTCGTAAAGAAATGTTGTTTTTTTGAGGAAAACATTTCAGGATTTTTCTTCATATAGTGGACTTCAGTAGTGTCTGAGTTTAAATTTCCAAAATGCAGTTTAAATGCAGATTCAAAGAGCTCTAAATGATCCCAGCTTAGGAAGTAAGGTCTTATCTACTGAAGCGATTGATCATTTTCTTCAAAAAAAATAAATATAATTTTTATACTTTTTAACCACAAAAGCTCGTCTAGCACTGGCTCTGGGAAGCATGTCCTCGACACTGCGTACTATGTAATCACATCGAAAGATCATGCATGACTTAGTTGGAACTACAGACCCAGTGTTTACAAAGCGAATGTGCAAAGACCAAGGAAGTGTAAATAAGTCGCATGCACTTTACTAACAAAAAGATAGAAGGAGAATGTCTGGGTGTGTTGATATCCAGGTGCAGAGTGAGCAAGCACAGCTTCAATCGCTCAGGATTTTTTAAAGGGAATTTTTGAGCAGTCGCGTCATTTCCAAGCGGATATAATCTTTTATTCAAGATCCAAAGAACTTTATTAATCCCGGGGGAAACTGCTTAAATGTTTTTTTTTTTTTTTTTTTTTTAAAAAAAAGGTAAATTAAAAAAGAGCATCCAAAACAGGCTGGACAATAGGTTTAAAACGATTTCACATCCAGGGTACACTAGGGCTGCACAATTAATCGATTTTCTAATCGCAATTACGATTACAGAGTCCACGATTACATAATCGTTCAAAGCTGCGATTACAAAAAAAAAAACTACTTACATTATTCTGCGTGCTTAAGGGGTGTTTATTGCATGTTACATTGTGAGAGGCGAATAAAGACTTTTAATTGGCCTAATAGTCTGTAGGTGTGTCTTTATCAATGCCCCGATTATCCACTTGCGCATGTCTATCTCGTCATGTTAATTTAAAAAAACATCAGATAGTTTGCAAAATGTTGCTGAGAAGAATGAAGAATTAGAACCAAAAAGACATGACTTTTGACTGACATCTCTCTCGCAATACTTTAATGTCATACACCTATCGGTCTGCACAGCGCCACTTTCACACCACGTGACTAAAATACCTTACAGCCCTTAAGCGGAACAGCAATAAAAACAAAAATGGTCAGGAAACACAACAATGTTATTATTGAGATAATAGCCTATTATTAGCCAATATCTTTGAATTTTTAATGTTAACACAGTTGATAAAAGTAAAAGCTAACAAATGTATGTTGTGTATGTTATGTAGGTTCATTGTCTTTGATTCTGAAAACCCCTGACATATAGGACCCTTTCGAATATTATTATTCAACTAATGCAGTATTTAAGTTAAAATACATACATGGCTTAGGTGAACAATGGGCCAGAACAGACTCCATCACTCGGCTGTTCTGTCAATAGAAAAAGGAATTCTCAGCACTATAAATACTCATATGGTAATTGACCATTTTGCTCAAGTCAAGTCTCTGAGATATTCTCTGATGATTCCACTCTCAAAGAAATAGGATAGATAAAAAAAATATTCATATATTATAAAATATGGCTTGCAATTGCTTCAAGCAATGATATAACACTATTCAAAACACCATTTAATGTAAATTGTGATAATCCTAATTAATAATTGTAATTACAATTTCAAGGGTCTAATTGACTATTATTATTTTGTCATAATCGTGCAGCATTTTAAACAAAAAAACGGACACAGCCTGTTTCAGATGCTTTTTTAAAATTTGCCTTAATTTAACGCTCATACCTTAATTTACCTATTATTTCTTCATCCTTGGATCTAAGAGAGATATTATTATGGAACATCTAAAATACCACATTAAATATAAGAATCATTTCAATCAATCAATTCTACTGTCAATCTCTTAACTATCATTGCTGACATTTAAAATATTATCCAATTAGACATTATACAATTAGAATATTATTCAGTATTACTAACTGAAATACCAATGCTACATTAATTTTGTTTGTCGTGTGTATGCCAGGTGGATATTTTTTGGCATGTGGAATCGACTCCAAAGCTTTCTGGTTGTTTCTTGAATTTTGCTGCCTGGAATCAGTGAACCCACTCTTTTCGGATCTACTTTTATGAGAACTGAAAGTAGGATTGTGACTTGTAAGATACTATCATATGTTATCATATGTGATTTGATATGTAAGACTATAGCTAGCTTATTGAAGTGCGACACCACATGCTGAATTTGCTTCATGACCTGAATTGTAAATTGAAATGAGATAATGCTCATCAAATAGACTAGTCATTGAAAATCCATGGAGTTGTCATATCATGAAATTTTGTTTTCTGATTAAAAGATAACTGATAACTATGACCATTGCCCCATTGACTCATAGAACTCCAAAAGTACATTTTACACACACACATATATACATACATACAGCTCTGGAAAAAAAGAGACCACTGCCCAATCTCCAGATTTGAACCCTATTGAAAACCTCTGGAATGTCATCAAGAGGAAGATGGATGATCACAAACCATCAAGCAAAGCTGAGCTGTTTGCAAAAAGAGTGGTATAAATTTCCCCAACAGCAATGTGAGAAACTGGTGGAGATCATGGAGCCAAAACGCATGCAAATCAGGGTTATTCCACCAAATACTGATTTCTTAATGTTATTTAGCCAAAGCATTAACACAATTTGTTTACAAATTATTTGCATTTTGTTTTATTTGAGTTATTAAAGCTCTGCAAATACTGCATGATCTTGGGTTATTTTGATGTGTTGTCATTTCCTTTAAATATACTCTCTAAATAACAATAGTTATATTTTGAATTTAGAAGTATTGTCAGCAGTTCACAAAAAATGAAACAAAACTGTTCATCTCACCAATACATGCACCTGTAAGAAAAAAACATAAACTGATTATTTTGCAGTGGTCTCTTATTTTTTCCAGAGCTATGCCACAATACTCAATATAATATTGATCTGTCCGGTATGACCTCCATGGTTCAATACGCGTATGTGCATCGCGTTATTTACGTTTTTTCGTTGAAATAAATTCGCTGAACCGCCTGTACTGTATGTCTTCACGCTGAGACAGACACACCTCCCCATGAGTAAATATCCAATCAATGAGTGCTGAAGTTAGGGGCGCTTAAACATGCTTGCGATGTTGGTGTCAGATTTCACAATCTAACCATGGCGAGAACAGAAGCGAGACAGAAAAACGAGGAAGCAGCGCTGTCTTTCAAATCTGTGGTGTGGGAGCATTTCGGATTTGTTGTTGACCATGATGCCGATGAAACAAAAATGGTAAACAAAAAATGACTGTGTGCAAGCACTTTTACACACGAGTTACATACGCAAATGGAAATACTTCCTGCATGACCGCACATCTGTAGCTCCATCACCCTGTGATATCACTGTGTGGAAGCAGGATGGCAGAGCAGGTAACACAGGCATCCAAAAAGCAACAGTCCCTAGCTGATTCCTTCCAGTGACTGGTTCAGAGAAAGACAAAAAAAATAACCAATGCAGTAGGGGTGTTCATTGCCAAAGATTTGCAGCCGTTTTTGGTGATGTGGGCTTTCGACACCTTATGAAAGTGCTCCACCCGCAATACACACTACCGACACGTCCTTTATTTTTATTTATTTATTTTTTTTCAGCACCGAGGTCATTCCCAATCTGTACGAAAAGACGCGCAACAACATCGAAAACGAATTGGCTAAAGCACAAAGCCTTGCTCTAACAGATAGCTGGACCTCACGGGCAACTGAGTTATCTCATGGTGACTATTCATTACATAGCGGATTGGAAAAAAAAGCGCCGTACTTCAAACTAGGGATGCCACAATACTCAATATAATATTGAACCGTTCAGTATGACCTCCACGGTTCAATACGCATATGTGAACCATGGTTTTTCGGTTTTTTTTTCTTTAAAACAATAGTAAGTCTGCGTTTAAAAAAAAAAAAAAAAAAAAAAAAAAAAAAAATTGGTATTTTTTTTTCTTTTCTTCATGCGCTCTATTACTCTCTGTACCTCCTGTGTGTGTTTGCCTGCGCTGTATGTCTACGTGCTGAGACAGACACGCCTCCCCACGAGTAAATATCCAAGCATTGAGCACTAAAGGGGCGGTAACCATGCTTGTGATGCTGGTGTCAGATTTCACTCTAACCCTGGAGAGCGGTGAAGTGAGAGAAACACGAGGAAGCGGCGCCGTGATTCAGATCTGTGGTCTGGGGACATTTGTTGTTGACCATGATGGCGATGAAACAAAAACGGTAAACAAAAAATGACTGTGTTTAAGCAGTGTTAGACACGAGTTAGATACGGACATGGAAATACTTTCAACATGACCACACATCTACAGCTCCATCACCCCGCGATATCACTGTGTGGAAGCGGTAGCCTTTTCTCCCGACCTCTATGAAAATACGCGCAAAAAAATTGAAAACGCTTTGGTTAAAGCACAAACACGGAGAGTAACAGAGAGTTCTCACAGTGACTGGTCATTACAGAGGGGATTGGGAAATAAAGAGCGCCGCCCAAACCCGTCTCCTGTAATAAAGTTATATAAGCACTAATTTTTATACCTCACTATTTTCAGTACACTTTCATTGTGTTAGTCGATTTTTGCATTTAAGTAAAATAAAGAGAATTGCAACTAAAACCCGTTTTTTTTTTCTTAACATACATACTGTTCCTGTCACCTAAACAAAGAATAATGGAAAAAAACCTTTAATTTGCCAAGCCAACCGAACCAAAAACCCTGGGTAAAAACTGTATTGTTGCATCCTTACTTCAAACCCATCTCCTGTAAGAAAGTCATACAAGTGCTAATTTGTAAGAAGAGTTTACCCATGCTGCAAATATTGTGCATGCAATTCATAAAGTTGACGTGCTGTGAGCTGCCGGTGTTCATTTTTTATATATCTTTATTTTTCATATCTCACTATTTTCAGTACACTATGAATGTGTACAAGTTGATTTTTGCATTTAAGTAAAATAAAGAGAATTGCAACTAAAACCTTTTTCCCCCTTCTTAACATCTTACTGTTCCTGTCACCTAAGTAAAGAATAATGAAAATAACCCAAAAATTTCATTTGCCAAGCCATCAGAACCGAACCGAAAACCGTGGTTAAAAAAATCGAGGTACATATTGAACTGTGGGTTGACTGTATTGTTGCATCCCTTATATGTGTGTGTGTGTGTGTGTGTGTATGTGTGTGTATATATATGTATATATGTATATATAAATATAATATACTACTCACAAAAAGTTAAGGATATTTGGCTTATGGTTGAAATTTATGGAAAATATAAAAAGTTCACGCTACAGTGATATATCATGAAAGTAGGGCATTTAAGTAGAAATTAGAAAAGAAATTAGGCCTGTGGTGTTCATGCAGGGGCACAATGACTGGATTAATGATGTTATTCAGGTAGTATTGGCTTGTCATTGTATCATTCACAAGATGTAGGGCAGTTCTGTATTGAGTAGACACACTTGCCCAGACTGTAACACCACCACAACAGTGGCTGATACATAGCGCTCTCCTTGACGTCTCCAACATCATTGGTGGCCTTCATTTCTGCTCAATGTGAATCGACTTTCGACTTTCATCAGAGAACAGCACTGAGGCCCACTGGTACCTCGTCCAGCGTAAATGCTCCCTGGCCCGACGCCTGTGCCCAGTGGTGTGGTTAGGTACCCCTGCAGGTCGTCTTGCAAGCAGACCACACTGATGTAAACGGTTTTGCATGGTCTGACGTGGAACTTGGGTGCCTCTCACCTCCCTTAAATGTGCCTGGAGTTGAGTGGCATTCATCATCCGGTTCCGCAGGGCACTGTTCACAATGAAGCGGTCATCAACGTGGGATGTGGCCAAAGGACGTCCACTCCTA